>NC_085062.1:5693526-6347692 GCF_963662255.1 Cinclus cinclus | reverse complement strand
ATGGCTTTCCTTGGGTGGTGATGGCCAAGGCTGAACACACCAGTGGTCTCCAGCCCTCACCATCTCCTCACCCATGGCTACAGCACCACCCAAGCAGCTTCTGCACAGACCAGGCAGTCTAGACAAAAAGGTTTCAGCTACCCATTGATCCTAATTAGACACTGGTCCTATTTCACTGAAACATTCCATCAGCAACCCCGTGGCACCAACAGCCCTGAGCCGGCAGCTCAGGAGAGCAACTTCAGCAGCACATCAATTTAAAGAGGGAAGATGAAGTGCCATCCTTGGATCTGGAGGCAAAGGGAAAACTGTTTGTAAATCTGGAACCACTAAATACAGACTCTCACCATGTAAACGTACCACTTTCATGGACCAGACATTGGCAAAAAGCACTTTATTTTTACTAGCACTTCTTTTGTTCTCTTTAGTAACTCAGCCACATCAGTCAGTGACCCATTGCAGCACTGAGCAAAAATACCCAGGTCACAGCAAGACAGCAGTGAGTCAGTGAGACACTCCCTGTGCCAGAGCCCAGGGCGTGCTGGTTGGAGCTGCAGAGGTAGAACCAGCACAGAACCACATCCTGCCCTGCAGCAAACCCCACCACACTGCCACAGCCCTGCTGCCAGCAGCCACCTCTCAAAGCCACCTCCAACCCCTTCAAAGAAAGCTTCAAGTTCTCTACTGCTTTTAATTAGAGCTCAAAGTGCACCAGGTTCTCAAGTTTTTAATCACATAAGCTTTGTGAATTTATTAGCACGACAGCAGACAGCATTAGACAGCATGAGAAAAGGAATTAAGAGTATTTGCAATCCTTTTGCTACTTCTGTTCCAATGTGGATCGTTACATGCCAAGAGACTCACAGGGCTCAGCATTACCCAGTTACAGGAGCCACTGTGCTCTCAAATCAAAGGCTAAAGGCTTAAATCAAAATCTGAGTGCTAGGTGCTATAAAAAGGCTGGGGAACAAAAAATAGCTTCTGACAAGTTCTAAGCAGACAGGGCCAGCAAAGAATAAGGAGACATCAGTAGCTGTCACATATTTCTCATTTAACCTCAGGCAAATTGTTTACTTTTTGCCTCAATTTCCTATCTCTAAAATCTAACTGATAATACTGACTGCAGTCAGAGCGCCCAGGCTCCAAGCCTTAGCCAATACACTCCATATCTAAAAATGCAAAATAACTTTTCAGTCAAGTAGCTATTCATATTTTCGGATACAAAAGTATCTGCTGATTAGTCAGGGTAACTCTTGAACTGTAAACCAGTGTTTTATTAGAAGAATTTTTTTCTCTGAAGTTAACTATAAAACTGGACACACTAACCAAAAGTAGCATCTTACTTCAGAAGCAATATTTAATATCGCATATGAAGTGCATGTACTTCCCCAATCCTTAACTACAGCATCTCTGACAAAGCCAGTGCACATCAATCTGCCATTAAACTGAAAAAGCTGCATTCTAGATTTGGCACACATCAGGAGACAGAAACCTCACTCTTCAGATGGCTTGCTGGATTTCTGGGACTGAAGCGCTTTTTCTGGCTCATATATGTAGTAAGTAAAGTATAGCCAGGAAATTACTCAGTTTTGAGGACAGGTCTTTTTTAACCCAAGCCAGAGAAGGTCTGGAGCCTTATTTCAGATGACAAGCAATTAAAAACCAAACCAACCCTTCCCACAGTTGCAAGAAGCCAACCCCAGAGCACAGTAACTGGAGCCAGTTTTGCAAGATGCTTTATGAAAGGTGGAAATTTGGCTATGTTCCAAATCTAAATTTTCCCCACATGAAAACTGTGAGCACAGTGAGACAGGTGCCCCCCACCTTCACAGAAAAACGTTGTCTCCAACCCCTTGGACACTTAATTCAGTAAATTCACTCTACTTCAGTTTTCTCCCACTTCCCTCCGACAGTTCCCAACAGTTTCTGTGTTACAGAAAACATCTCCTGTAGCCCTTCAAAATTCATCACGTTGTGCAGGTGTTAATTACTGGCATGGATGGCCAACAGGCATCCAGGTAACACCACCACAGGGCAGACACACACAGGTTGCCTGCTGCAGTGGTCACAGGCTCTCCAGAGCAAACATTAGAGATTGTCAGAGTAGGAAGAAGGTTATCCAAAGTCAGTTTGATTGGCATTCTCCTTAAAAACCCTGGCTGAATACCAATGTTGAAAATAGCCTGGATTAACACAGCAGAACTGTTCAATCAGGTACTGATGGTACCGCAAAAAAGTAACCAGAAACATTAGCTGAGAGCAAGAAGATAAACTTCTGGGAAATAAATCAAATTTATTTCCTCAGAAGGCTCATTTCCATTTCTAACAAAAATAATTTTCAGGGTAAGGAACACTCAGGTGCAGCCAAGTCTCACTGACTTCCCAAACCTACTGGTGGAGATTGAGGAATCAGGTTCAGCAGCAGGGTCTAGCAGCACAAGATTCTGAACCCCACCTTCAACTAACTGGGCAAGAGGGAAGCCACACAGAAAACAAACTTCAAGCACAAAAAGACAACAGGAGGATCCTTCTCCCCCTGCTGAGTGCCTCTTGTTTCCTGGCTAACCAGAGCCACAAGCATCCCAAACAGCTGAAACCCTTCCCTGCTGCACTGCCACACCATTGGAGACAAGCACCCTGATACTGCTCCAAGAAATAAAAGGAGGTTTGTGAGTATGTGGTGGCAGGCAATACAGTAAAGTGAAAAGCTGCTGTTGTGAGCCCTGGTGGACCCCTCAGCCTTCCCAGTTGCACCAGAAAAAGAGTTTAGACAAGCAGGCTTGGCCTGGTCATTAATCACCACCACCAGCAGAGCAGGTTCCACACCAGAGGGACGACTGGCAGGGCAGAAGGGGAATTTCACTTGGAAAGAAAGGGACTGCCCAGACCACAGAAGGCGAGCAGAGAGGTGCAAGGCAACAGGAGTAATTGAAATGCAAGCATCAAGTGAAAAAAAAAGCTTCAAACACTTTTCTTCTTGAAGCCCAACAAAGTATAAAAGCACATTTTGAACAGGTAAGACCACAGAATTGTGTTTAAAGACTGCACACCTTGTTTTCTGCTCGATACAGAAACACACAATACATCCCCATATTTGACCTGTGCCGTATTACTTTAAAACTGCTCCCACCAGTTAATTCTACAGACAAAATCTCACCAGCCAGTTCTAATCTTTTTAAATGGTGGGGGATTTCTGCTGATCTTCTATATCTAGGGATCAAACCAGCAATACACAAACAGGAGGGGAAAAAATGAGTTTTAGTTTAATTTAGCACTGGGATATTCTGTATTGAGCAATGAAGTAAACGCGACACAGCTTTAAAATAAAATCCATAATGCTCTTCACTGCAAGCAACTTGGGAAGCCTCCTCTAAGCATTAATAGGAGCAAAAGGATCTTATTTTACAGACCTTTCCCTTTATGTTTTCCCAGCTCAGGCTTACTTGGGCTTAGGAAACCCCTGCTAGAGACTTGGGTAAAAGGTCTCATTTTCATAACGTTTTCCATTTAAAAATGGTGCTAGAACATAAACCCACTCTGCTCCTACTTACAGTTCTGAACACCTCATAAAGGGAAGCTCTGATATAAAGAACACAATGATGCCTGCCCAGTACTAAGGCAGGCTGCAAAGGGGCAGGTTCAAGCACTGGCAATGGGAGTTGGATTGTGGCTCTTTAAACTCCAGATACAGTAGGAACAGCCCCAAGGCTCCCCCTTAAAACACTTGCAGATCTGTCAGTAACTTCTAGAGTGACTGGGTTTTTTTTTGCATGGATCTCCTGTGCTCTGAAATGTCAAAATTGAAAATAATTGAGACCACATGAAATAAGTAGGATTTAATAACAACTGTCAAGAGAACAAAATTAATAGTCTTCCATTTCCACATTTCTATAACGAAAACCTTAATTTCTGGAAGAGCAGAGCTTCCCTGGTGTATTTGATCTGCTTCATTAGTTGCCAGTTTGGAATCGATGCGATCAGCCCATGGCAGGTTCTGTTATTTAAAGATGTGAATCAACACAGCAGCTGATGGTCCTCGGATGCCTAAAGAACTCCAAGATCCCAGGCACAGGAAAACACACATTAAGCTGCAACTCCACACACTTGTCTCCTGGGACATTTGGGTATTGCTTGTGACGCAAGCCCAGCTGCAGCTGGACTTTGCCCACTGACAGTTCAAAAGCTGACTGCCAAGTCACTCCTGGGGTTTATTGACACTGCAAACTGGACTGTAGTCTGATTTAGAAACACTGCTCAGCAAGTTTGGGCATAGACTTTCAAGTAATTACACAAACACCATAGACTCAATCTAAAATTCAGCTCCACAGTCCAAACAAGTTTGTTGTTTTTTTTTTTAATGCTATAGTTCCAAGACTACCAGGACTTTGATGCAATTCAGCTGTGGGGGGACAGCATGCCAACAAAGCACATCTGTCACTAATAAAAATAACGAAATGGAGCCTGGGTAAGGCCTACCTGTACTACTGCACCAACTTCCACTCATTCCTATCAAGTTAGACTATTAATAGCACCATCAATGCAACAATAAACTAAAGACTTTTAATAGCTGTACTAGAAAGTTTACCAAACAAGCAACAAACTGTGCAAGGGCAGCTATTATACCAGAGCAGTAGCAAAAAACACACATATTGCTGTGCTACTAACTCTCCTGTGTTTCTTAAAACTAACACAGCTTCATACATCACCAAAGTCATCCTCACAATAATTTGGGAAGCTCCCTCTCCCCATTTGAGGGAACAGCACAGATATGAAGACTGCACAAACACAGTGCCCAAGGCATGGGAGGGGACAGGGATGGGCTGAGTGAAGTCAAAGCTCTGAGCCATGGGACCATCAAGGAGCTGCAGCAGCCAAAATCACACCTCTGGCAGAAACAGAAACACTGAGGATGTTACTCAGAAACAGCCAATTTTCATGCACTTTACTGTGGTTGGAGACAAGAGAGCTTGACATGTCCGACCTTGGGGAAAAAAGGCAACATTCACCTGGCCCCCACAAGAGAAACAGGGATGTGCTTTCAGAGGAGGTTGGGAATAGCACACCACAACATGAAGCCTTTCCCTTCATTCAGCTCACACTGCAGACTGTCACACATAACATAACACCACCTGAATTTGAAATCCATTTCTCATCTGCAGCTCTCCTCTGACATTTCAAATTCTTATTTTTTCATCATGTGAAAAAGGCCAGTAATTGCATGAGGGAAACTCCTTGGCTGTGGGCATGGCAGGGAAATCAATTAAAATGTTCTAGTTTCATTTAGGGAAAAAGGGTCATTGTGTTTTAACCACTTGAGCACAGGAGTGAATGCAGAAACCAAAGTAAACCCAGCAGGACAAACCACTGCCATTAGGAAGTGCTGACAGCACAATGCAGCTGCCATCCAAAACACTCATAACTGCAATTTCTTTTCTTGTAGAGGTTTAGCAGAACACAGAACAACAAAACATCACTTTCTGCATCCATAAGAAAAATTTTTTTGCATCTCCCAGCCAAATTCCCAAGCTCCCCCATCAGACTGATTCATACACAGTAAACCTAAACAGACTGAGAATCATGCCTGGCAATTTCACTTCCTTCCCAGTTTCTATCCCTTATGACATTCTTACTTCACTAGAAATACCATGTCTCTCAGGCATGCTTCCACCAATTTAGCTTCTTCCCCATAAAGTGCAGGCAAAGAAGCAGATTCACCCCCACCTGAAAGCAGAAATATGCTGCAAGAGTTGCTGGTAGTGGGGTTATGTTTGGTTTACATGCACACATGTGTAACCAAGCCCTAAACAAAAGACAGGGCTCAAACTTGCAGAAAACTACACACTAAGGAGCTAAAGCACAACTCCTGCAGTTTGGGGTTCATCATCTTTCAGTCCTTTTTGTCCATCACCTTTGCTGTGCAGACCCCTGGGGCAGCTGAGTAAAACTGGACCCAGTCGAGCAGGATTTAGCACACAACCAACCTCACTGGGATGTCCCACAGCAACTAAATAGTCCAGTATTTATTTATCCACTTAAATGTACATTTTGAGCCAGCATCTGCTTTAAGAGATATACACATATGTAAGTCAGCAGCAGGAAATTGTGTCTTCTGGGAGATCATTATCTCTCGGTGTTGGCAGAGAGGCTCCCTTTGAGAAGAGCACCAGACCCTACAGCATTACGCCAAGCACTGATGATCCACCTACAAGAGGTGCCTCATTCCACCTGCACAGCTGTGATGAGGAGTAAGTAATGCCTGCTGCCCCCAGTCACATGTAAACACCTCCTCCTCCTCCCCAGGCTGCAAACCCAGGACTCATCCTTGAGGAAACAGCTCCCATCTCTCCCACTGCTTTGGATACAGGAACTGACTCATACATAGGGTTTTTCTGTCCCCCCCTTTTTCCTCATTCCAATGCAGATATGAAAAATAATAGTCTTCGTTTCAATATTTAATCATATGCTTCATTTAATAATGAGTCCAAGAATAATTTAATCCTGGCTATCAATTGTTCTCTTTTTTTATCTGATATTACTCTTTTCGCTTGATTATGTACTAAAATAAAACCCCCTCTGCTCTCCAACTTCTCACAGGCCAGAGTTTTGCTCATTCAACTCGTATTATAACCACAAATTACTTTATAGATTTGATTACACACACAACACCTTGACCTGAATTTGGAAAGGGACACAGGATGCTTCTCCTAGCAATTTCACCTGCCTAATTACAAATGCTGCCGTCTCCCTTGAAAGAACAAACTCGCTTATGAAACAGAGAGGGAGCTGACATTTCATGGCACATCGCCTCGTGCCTCAGTGAAGAAAAACACATCACGTGCCACGGATTTCTGGAAGCATCACCACTCCCTTATGGTACATGATCTCTTGCCAGGAATAAATAGGACAGAGTCCAGCACTGGAATCACATAACATTTGGCTCGCACATCGTTTTTCTGTTATTGTGCATTATGATACCAAATGCACTGTTCAGGTACTGACCACTCTGGAAAAACCTTCTCAGCTATGAAAAACTTGGACTTAAGTATGAAGTGATTAATAACCTGGAATGTCTTGCTTAGATACCCAGTGAAAACTTGAAGAGTCCAAACCTCTGAAGAAGGCAAGTCCTTTTGTGTATTACCTTTATGTGATTTAAATGACCCCCCAAAACATGCTCTTCTCACTACAAATGGTGCCTGTTCTCTACATATCTGTTAATGCTTTAGGAATGATCTCCAACCATTTTGAGCATCTATAAAGCACAGTCATAAAAAAGTTGTTCTTCTGCATTAAATATTTTAACACAAAAATCACTTCTATCTTGGCAATATTCATGCATTTAAATGCTCTGCTTTGTTTTTCTCTGAAGACCTTTAACTTCAGCTCCTCCATCTTTTTCCATCTAAAACATTTCTGCTCAGTATTACATGTGTGCACAACCCCTCTTAAATCCTCCTTCCTCCTGTTTCTCATGGTGCATACTTCCTTCGGAAACATTAAGTAAGATTTATCACTTATTTCTGGAAAACGAAAGCGTTTAAAATTTGAATACAAGTCCTTCAGAGATAAAGCATCCCAGGTTAAATTTAATGATGTCCAGGGGAATACTAGGCAAGTGATGAGCTGCCTGCTAATATGTCGGTGCTTTAGGGAAGAAAATATCAATTAAATTTCATAGCATGCAACTACTTACTGACCTTGAAAGCTATCTGTAACTTAGTTTAAACTTGAAAATTTAAAGTCTAAGTCAGAACTTCTGCCCTAATTGGTTTTAGCATAAGGCACAGTTCTGTAGAGACTACAGAAACACTAAGAGAATCAATCTAGAGAAAAGAAGAATTCCCCCAAATCCTATTAAGTATTTAACCATGACATTTGTGTGTGCATCTGGTCTGCCCCTGCCAGTCTTGGGTTTTGGCCATTGCTTCATGAGATATCCACGGTTCTTTTCTCTTTCAGCCTTCTGATAATGCTAAAATAACCCAACAGTCATGATAGCCCACGTCTGCCAACTCCATGGCAGTATCACCCCAGTGCCTGAGTGAGAATTTCTGTGACTGAGCAGTTTATTACCAAGAGAACAACAACCCAGCAGCATGGACACACAGGAAAAAGAAATCTGCTATTACCAACTGCTCCACCACTCAAAGGAAATCTAAAAGGGAAATCTCTCACCTGCAACCAGACTTCATTTTAAAGCCTCGCCCACAGCAATACCCTTTTCTAAGCAAGCTGTAATTCACATATTCCACTACAATTCTAACAGTGGGGGGGTTGTTGGGGGGGAGGGGGGCATAAAAATTATTATTTTTATCTGCACTGATCTAGCTTTTCAGTAGAACATACACCTGTCTGTCCTACTACACAGCTCAAGCAAAGAAAAACTCCCATATATACTTATTCAGGATAAATATACTTAATTTCATCAAATACATATGAGCTGCATTTCAAAGCCACCAAAGAGAAAAAGGGAAAGGAAGTAATTTACCTAACATCTAGAAAAGCCCAGCTCCTTCCAGCTACAATCCATCCTGCCTTCTATAGAAGGCTCTTCTATTTCCAGACCACAGGCAGCAACAGCAAGATATAATACACGTGTTGTTGTCAGAAGACAGCCAAACTTGTCTTCTCACTGAAATTCTTCTGGACTTTGTATCATTAACAAAAGACTTGGAAATTCCTGCAATGTTCCTTGGAAGTTGAATTAAAATTTGTGATCCCTAAGCTGATGAAAGGGCACAAAGTTGAAACATGGCACAACTCCTTCCTCCTCAGCTAACAGCACTTAGTCTGGCCAGAGGGAGGTGGGATCCTTTTATTTACCATGAGACCTAATGTGGTGACTCTTTTCAGGTGAGAAGCTCATTTACATCATGACTAGCAGCTGGTCAGAACACCTGGTGTCAGAACACCAGCTCAAGTGAGCAGATAGTCAGAGCCATTAACCCTATCAGTTAACCCTTGTCAGGAGGGTTTTCCTCCTGTAGCAGCAAGTGGAATACAAAATCCTGCACAATTAACAAGTCGTCCAAGTGAGCTCTGAAATCCAGAGCTCTCTGACATCCAGTTCAACTGATTTTGAAGTTAAAAAACATGAGAAAATAAAAAGGGTACTTCTGATCAGGGCTCACAGACCCATTTATCTGAGATACTGCATGCCAGCTCAGCCCGTAGCTCAACAAACCTCTCCCTGCAACTTCTCTAGCACCAGACCGTGGTGAATTCTGCAGCAGCCTGAGGCACCTGGGGCATCCACATCCCATCAGACCCACAGCTATATACACAGAAATACACACACAGCTCTTTCCTCTGCTTTGAAACATCCTGCAGAAGCCAAAGCAGGAACTCTTCTGCAGAACAGCCCGGGCTCTGTGTAACGTATGAGGTTCCTTCACCATGAAATTTGCTCTCAGACTTCTTAAAGTCTGAGTAATTATTTGAAGAGCAAAAGACAAATCAGACAGCTCCTAGCATCGTGTTAAGGATCCCAGGAGCAACAGAGCAGCTCTTTATTCATGGAGCATGAGCACCAGGGCTCAGCTCAGAGGGAAGCCTGTGAGCAGACAGAGCAGGAATCCATTAGACTGAAAAGAAATGCCAGAAATCTGCATCAGAGGCTCAGGCAGATCCTCCTGGAGCACAACTCGAGTCCAGCCCCAGCTCCTGCAGCCCTCAGACGGCTGTATCTTCCTTAAGTCTCTGTGTAACAGGATAAAATGAGATGCTGAGGTTCAGTGACACAGTCCGAAGGGAATTAAGGTCTGACACGTCCCTGCTTAGAGGGGATAGAGATAAGCCTGCAGAGAACTCTTACCTAGAGCAATGCCAACAGGCAAAGCTAGCACACAGCTTTTGGCTTGCTGCAGCACTTTGGGAACAGGAATATTTAATGTGAGCAGACCTGCCTGGTGTGGACTCACAGCAGGGCTCTCTGCTGAGTCACACTTTGCTCCCAGGGTATTTTCCCTGCATTGTTCAGGCTGGGGCCATGGAACAGCAGGAACAGACTTATTGGCACACAGGTGTTCCTTCCGTAAGTGCCTGGTGGCAGCACTTGGAGTCCAGCTTTGCTGACCCACCAGCTGTAAAACAAGAGGGGAAAGCAGGAAATGGGGAGAGGAAGGGATGCTGAGCACTAACAAGCCCAAAACAAGCTACTTTTGCGGTAAAAAGTTTTACAATATAGTATCTGATCATCTAGAGCTTTCACTTCAGGACTGTTTCCACTGCCTCTGGCTGACGGAGGCAACTTGGATTTGCTTCGTGGGTCATTACCCTCCATGGAAAGCTCATTCCCTCATGCCCCAAAACTGGTATAAGGAGGGAATTTCACACCCTGCCCAAGGCACCCATCAAATTGTGCATCAAAAACAAAAGCCTTCCCGAAGCAGGAATCCAGTAAATTACACCCAGTTTTTTTGTTTGGTTGGTTGGTTTTTTGTGTTGTTTTTTTTTTTTCCACACATCTGATTGTGTCTGGGATCAAACACAGGCATCTCAAAGAGGACAGACATTTCTTTGGAGATTACTTAACCCTTTAGAAGGGTTTTACTCCAGGATATCCTGTTCTCAGCCCTCCAAGGTTCCTGGTACCAGCCTCGGGTATTTTTCCAGACCCTACAGCCCCAGATGGGACAGACCTGGACTCTGCTCCTCAGCAGCGTTTAAGAAACTGTTTCACCTCAGTAATAAAACATTTAAAGTCTGGGTGCTTCTAAAACACATATTCAAGTTCCAAACCCCTTCCCTAATTTCCCCATTCACATTATCAGCTTTACCACAACAGGAAAAAAAACCCCACAAAAACAAAAACCCCTTTGAGCATTTCATAACTGGGTGGGGGTTTAGTATCACTAAAGCCTCTCACTGGTTTTCAATACAGCTTTATTTTAAGAAAGCATCTATTATATGAAGCTTGGGCTTTGGCAGGCAGAGCAGAAGCCTGGCCAGTGCAGAGAAGCAGGACAATACTCAAAGTGTGCTATTATTGTGTCACTTTTTCATATTTCTTAATACCAACTCAGTGAAAAAGTTTACTACTTATTGGAAGTTACTTAGCATATGACTTCTGCATTATTCTGCAATCATGATACAGCCTCTCCCATTCTATCCTCCTACACAGACTTAGTAGAAACATTTTCTAGCAGTTCATCTGAGCCAGCTATTTAGTTTTTGCTTGGCAATATTTTCAACTAGAGGCAGGTCCAGCCTCCAGGAAAACAAGTTATGCAGCAGGAGGGTGGGACATGATCAGAGAACACATAATAAAGTAAGTATTATGTATGACCCATGAAAGGAAAACCAAGATATATTGTTTCCATAATATTGTAAATTAAAAGTCATTGACACTGATGAAAAATGTGAAGTTCCTTGTGCACTGTTTTTCATTTATTGGCCATAGAGGTGGAAGGCCAGAGCCACGTCAGAAAAAAGCACACTGTGAAGGGCCAACACCAAACCCTGCCATGACCCAACATCAAAACAGCAGCACAGGAGTATTAAGGAAAAGATCCTCAACCCAGCTCATATACCTTCCATTAAGCCTTTGAGTAGGAAAGCCTTTTTTCCTCTGCTGCACTCAGGGTTCAATGGTCCTAAAGCAGCTCCTCCATCAACCAGGGTCCTGCTGGTATGGATGAAGAGATATTGCTGTGCATTTATTGATTACCTTCCACCCAGCATTTTTCAGTTGCCTGAGAATCAATTTAATATCACTGCTGAATGCAATAAGGATAAAAAAATATGGGTACCTTTGATCTACAGTTTTACCAGGCACCAGCAGCTAAACCATTGCTGAGACTCTCCTTAAGACATTTTCCCTTCCTCGGAATTATTTTGCAGTTCATTCAATAAAGCAGCAAAACAATTTGCTGACAAATTAGGAAATGATTGTTGGACTGAATTTAAGAACTTCAGAAAATATTAGAAACAGAGATTTAACTGAAAGTGTTTGGATCCCACTGACCTTACAGACAAGTCAGACTGTCATTTCCTCAGCCATCAAACCCAACCTGCTCAAAGACTGGTGGGAGGGAAACAATCCTCACTGTGAGTCACGTTCCACTGCCTTCCACCTCAGACACTTCCAAATGCAAGTCTGAAGGAGTCAAAACACAAAAACCCTCACCCACTAAGACCCTGCCGTAACACTTTGCTGCTACAATAATGCAATTGGCAGAAAGTGCATTTAAAAGTCTGAGCTGTGCAGAGAAGTCTCCACAGAGCAGGTGTGCAGGGGAATCACACCACCAAAGTCCAACCTGCAGTGGCAGACAAGTTCCTTCAAGTCCATGGCTGTACTCTCCCTTCTGGAAGCAAGGGCAGGAACAGCAGCTCACCCACACAGACTGCGGGCTCCTAAATTCCAGCAGGGAGAAGCTGCCCTGTCTCCAGCAGCAAAGCAAGCAGGGCTGCAGACAATGGCTCAGTCCAACACCCTGTGCTTCCCCAGGCTCACTGTACCTCCCGTGTGCAGTAACAGCCCAGTCCAAAGCAAGGCTGGGTGAGTTCCTCCATTATTAATGGTCCCTATTGCTTCTCCAGAGCACACACCACTGACACCAAGAGAAAATCCCAGCAAAAAACAAAACCTCCACAAACCTAAGCGGTCAAAGCTTTATTTTACTTGCTGCAAATTAAAAACAACTGCTCCTACTTATTTCAGCTCTAGCAGATCACTCTCTACTTTTGACTCAGAGCAGTGCCCAGACAAAGCAGCATACCAGTGATGCTCTGAGTTTAAGACTGCCTGACTGTTCTGCTCCACAGTTACCATTTGTAGGACTCAAACCAACTTACCCAAGTAAGTTCGAGTTCACTGGGGCTCACTACTCTGGGACTGGGATTCCTGCTGAAGGAATGAGGGAAGGTGCTCACAGAAAACACACAACATCACTGTGTTTTCCTGCCAACAAGCTGCACTATTTTTTAAAGCCTTCATTCCACCCTGAAAAGGCCCAAGAGTGCTTTGAGCAGTGGCCAGCAGAAAGCCTCCCCTCTGCTCCAAGGAGTGGGTGAAGCTCGCTAAAGGGAATTAAAAGCTTACACAGGCTCATTTATAGGACATAATACTGCAGTATGGTTTATTCCTCTTCAGAGAGAAACTGCAATATATGGCAAATTCACTATTTTTTTTTCTTCAGAAGGCAAACCACATTAAAAGCTGTCACTTCCTGAAGGCTGCACTATGGACTTGGTGCAGGAGGACAGGGAAACTCCTGACTCAGCTGGGCCAAGAGATGGGATCTGGTACAACACAGACAAACACACACGGGGAGAACAGGCAGCTGGGCCACCCTGCCACAGGGACAGGCTGGCCCATTCAAACACTGGCTGAAGCAAATTCCTGTCTTCTTGTCTCACTAGCAAGGTTTATATCAGCAGCAGTGAAATGGGAGTAATTTCAACAATCTACCCAAAAACCTAGAAATTGCTAGAGGGCCTTGTGAATAAGAAATTAAGTAAAAGCACTTCTGTAGCGTTTTCATGCAGATTATAGGGGATTTTGGCTAGTAAAGTGTTAGTAGAATTAAAATTTAAAAATGAGTATGGCATAAGCCTTGATCTAGCAGAGAGCCACAGCATGTTTCCAAGTATTTCCCCCAGCCCCCCATGGGACTTCCAGTTTCCTTAACTGTAAACATGTGAGAAGTCTCTGCACAACTGAACTAAAAGTAGTACATCTGCTTTTTCAACAGATACACTTGCCTATTAAATTTTAAACTCAGTTCCTAAGTATGTGAATATTTGTGTGCCCAGTCAGGAGCATTAAATTCCCTTGCAAGATCTTCTTCCTGGTCAAATGCTCCAAGAGGAACAAATGTAGCTGCTGGGAACTGCTCACCAAATTGTTTTTTCCAGAAATACACACCAACCATTTCCATCCAGAGATTCAATGTTTCCTTTAGGGAGTAAATAATTCAAGATTTTTTTTTTTCCAGTAGTAAAAATCAATTGTTTCGATATTTAAATTCTCAAGCTGGTGTTTAGTCCCACAGCTTGGGGAGTGGGACACGTTTGAATTAAATCAATCAGCTCAGTGAGGTGCTGCTACCTGGAAACTCATGTCTGGGACAGGTATGTGCATTGAAGGAAACATATCAATAGATCATTTATTCTCTGCCCTTCCTTCCCTTAGTTTATAACCAAAGCAGTTTAAATGTAATGTATGCATCAAACAAGTGTAGCTCTACCAACACCTATGTAACCATAGTCAAGCAGGAGCCTCCAGCATTTAAAGGGTCTCATTCACAAGGTGAAACTTCCTAACCTTAGGAAAAATGCACATTAGAATCCCAGCACTGACATGAGGAGGACACTGTATAAAGCACACAGGATTCTGAAATCTCAGAAGCTCTGCTGAAGCTGAAATCTCAGCTGAGATCTCACCCGCATCAGCCACCAAGCCCACCTCAGCAGTGCAGTGACCACCTAGTGACAAAAAGGAGATAATTGAAACACCAGTTTTGTAGGAAGATGGTCATTACTGATTCTCACAGCCAGGGAGACAAAGAAAATAATTTGATCCAAATACATCCTTAATTTTCCCCCCACTGAGATAAGACTACAATAGCCTTCCCATCTTTAGCTGATCTCTTTTGTGAGTTGCACATATGTGCTTTTTATTAGCCTTGGGCTTAGCAATTAGATGGATTTTCAGTTACTTGCAGAAATGCTGCAGGATGACTGAGCTGCAGCTAATCTTTGCATCTCACCAAATGGGAACATGAAAAATGCAGCAGGGCTCCCCAGCACTACAGCCAATGCATCTCAATTCTGCACCTTCACACAGAAATACAGTAATGCTGTATTTCACACCTGAACTCTTACACAGGCACCAAAAAGGGAACCACAGCATAAGGAGAAAACTAATTATAATCATTGATTTGTAGGGAGGAGAAGGAAAAATAAAACAGATATTGCCTGCCAGGAGATGACCAATGTTCCAATAGTTCTGCCACACAGAAACTCTGTAGAGATGTGAGCTTTCTTTTTTTTTTCTTTTACTTTAAAACCATTAGGGCAAAACAGAAGATTACAGCTGCAACAAGCTATCCCTTAATTCTAATTAGAAAGTATTTGTTGTCTGGATTTAAAACTTCCCAACTTGATGTTAATGAACTGTAACACTGAAGCAAAAGGTATTAATAAACATGCCAGACTGTGGGTTAGATAACAGATCTCTGCTCCTACAACAGAGGATGCTGGTGGGGGAATTTTCTTTGCTGCTTCTATCCAGAAACTGTAAAACAGGGAATTCAAGTATTTAAAGTGGAAGACTGAGGCAAACTATTTACCTTGCAAAATTATATTTAAACATCTACTCTATAATCTGTTTTGAGAGAAGTAAGTTTCTTCTAATCTACAAACAAACACGAATTATGCTTTGGGTTTTTTCCTCCTTGAAAGAAAACAAGCAATAGGGAAAGTGACAGCAAAGAGAACACAAAACTTAGTTTTAAAACTGTTTGGGGTTTTTTGTTGTTGTTGTTGTTTGTGTGTACTTGGGTTTGTTTGCTTGTGTTTCCAAGGGGGGTTGATTATTTTTTGTTGTGGAGCTGCTGTTTTAGCGTGATTTATATCTCCTTTCAAGATTCCAGAGAGAAGCAAACAAAAAGTGACTCTGAAAGTCACAGAGGCTGAGGGGCAGCATCAGTAGAGCATGCACAGGGGGAAAGGAAGGGGCTCTTTCCCCCCACCAGCAAAATACATTTTCCATCCTTGAGCAGATCTCCCTATCGTTTTCTAAGGAATTCCTCTATTTATCTTTCATCAGGGCTTTTCACTCGTACCAAAAGCCTTCATTCTTGTCCAGGGCTGCCATCAAACCCCAGCACCACACAACAAGGTCAGTTTAACAGGCTGTACACACGCTGATGGCAGCAGTGCCAGCCTGGCTCTCTGCACACACTCTGCAGCACCTCCTGCCCCTCTGCACAAGCTGCACTGGCCCAGTTCAGTTCACTGCACTGGCCCAGCTCATTGCACTGGCCCCAGACTGGCTCTCCTGTAAGGTTTTCTGCCGCCCACCTTTCAAACACAAGCATCACTCTGTGTGCCAGGAGCAGCACAGCAGGCATACTCAGACCCTCTCCAATGTGGGACAGCTGCTGAGCTGCTGGGTTTGCTGCAGATTATTTCACCAGCCCAGCATCATCCTCCAAGGGCACCCAGCTCCAGAGAAATCCTCCAAACATCTATGCAAAAGGAAGAAATGAGGAGAGAGAAAAAGGAAAACCATTTACTGGTCACTGAATCCGAGCTGTAACCTGACCCTGGCTGCGTCCTGCCACCAACAGCATTAACTACAAGCAGCTTCCATTCAGCAGCTCCTGCCAAAAATAAACAGTGCTGGCTTTCCTGGCTGCTTGCTTGGGTTTGCTCTCAATGTTTTTCTTCTTGCTTCTTCTGGCTAATTAGGATACGCTACGTTTCCTCCAAGTAGCTTCTTAGTTTTTTTTCTACCCACTACATTACTAAAATTGGAGCAGTTTCTCACAGCACAAAATGAAAATAAAAGCTGTTTGATCAAAGATGGCCACAGCAAGCAGCCTGGCATTTTAGGGGAGAGATGGGAAGAAGGATATGAGGGGTTAGAACAGGTACACAGCAACTGCTGAAGGTGGTGTGGATGCTCTAAAGGTGTCACCCCAGTACATTTACCTTCAGGAATAACCTCCAGCAACCAACACTGGAGCACTCCAGCAGACACACTGCTCCTGGTCTGAGCTGCAGCAGGCAAAAGGACTTAATAACCACCATGGCAAAGTAAGAATTAATAAATACATGACCGGTGCTAACAGTGCTAAAATGTATTTAGGAAACACCAACAATAAACCCAACTGATTTAAGCATTTGGACAAGCATGCTTATACAAAACCTCCTTTCTTGCCTCCCCTAGGCCCAGCAATGCAGGCAAACAAAAGAGGAAAGAGCAGTTTTGTCAAGCTAAACAGCATGTTTCTGACCCAGCCACTGAAAAATAAGTTCAAAGGCCCTTTAAAACTCCTATTTTAATATGCCATAAGTAGCACTCTCTGCCTTCTAATTTGTTCAGCTCTTTGAAACACCTAATTTCCTCTGCACTGTCACTGCACAGCACTCTGAAGCCTCATGGAGTCCTGCCACTTGATTCAACACCAACAGTCACGTTTCAATAGGCAATTCCACTTGAAAGGTTATAAATGAAGAGAAAAAAAAAGATGTCTTCAAACCAGGGAATGCAGTGCAACACCATTTATTTATATCCAATCCTCCTTTCTGTTGCTGGCTACTATAGGCAGGCACAAGAGAAGGGGTACTTTAAAGCTCAATAATTAATTCTAAGTGGTTTAAAAATGCCTAAAGATTTAAGGTAGACAAGATGCAACACTGGAATTAGAGTCAAGCTGCTGTGCTCTTTGCTCCGCTCTGGAATGCACTGTTTACTCTGGCAGCACACAAAATACATAACTGATTTCTCAAGGAAAAGAAAAGAGAAAAAAATCAGCCTCATAAGCCTCATTATTCTATAAAACAAAAGTAAAAGGGTGTGTTCCAGGCCAAATCACAGTTGCATTGCAGTAGGGTAGGAGAATTGGAACAGAATAATAATTTCATATTTATTAAAATTCATTTACTACAATTGCCATCAACAGGACCCCCAGGCTGCTTACAATAACCTCCCTAGAGTCAGAAGCATCAACTTCTACAAGCATATTCAGATTTAAAGAAAAATTAAATTAAAAATAAATTTAATAATATTACTTTGGAGAACATTTATCATTCCTGACTGTGGGGATTTTTCGGTTGTGGGGATTCTTTTTTTCCTTCCCAAACTTTCTTATTAAGATTTCGTGAAATTATAATGAAACTTGACAATAAACCACATGGCGCCTAAGTACACTCCCAAATTAGTCAGTTGGTAATTGCACCAGATACACAGCAACTATTTGAGTGTCCTCAGACAGCAAGTGCTGCTGTTCTTCCCAAGGCCAAGCAGGATTCCTGGGGGTTTCAGAACATCCCTGAGTCACAGCAAAACACCGGGGGCAAGAAATGCACTGTGCTGGTCATGGCTGGACAAAAAGAGCACTCTGGGGACTCACTGAAGCCCTCAAACCTGTGGGGCCCCTCCAGACCCAGCAGAGGAAGGGCAGGGGACTCACCTGTGCCGCACCCCTCAAACTGCCCCACAAGGAAGCTGGGACACAACGTGCTCTGCTTGCACACACAAAACAAGAAAAATCAGTGTTTGTCACTCAGCTGAGCCTCAGCACTACAAAGCGAGCCAAGGCCTTCAAACATTCAAATAAGGAAAGAAAGATCTGTGAAAATGCAACCAAAGAAACGCACCCGAAACCCTACGACAGCAAATTAAAAACCAAACAAAACCCACAAATAAACGCAATTAAAGCGGAGAGCAGCTACAATGCCAGCCAAGGGGAGGGGTCATGAGGAGAGGGACTTGTCACAATCTTCATCTTTTTCCTGTGTTCAGGAATAATAATTAAAGGTGGAACACAATGAGATTCAATTTGTCACACAACACCTGCAATCAACTGAGCGAAAAAAACTATATAAATAAAACTCCAATCCAAAAAACGCACTATTTTACTCATACATTGCAAAGTATACTTCATGATTGTTTAATTAAAGTCATTTTTAGCTTTGCATGGCTGCAATCACCAAACATTGTCTCCCTGTCAGCATTTGAGGGGCTAACATACTGTTGCCAACAATTAGCACAAATCTGGTTGACATTGTTTTCTCTAAAAATAAACCATGCATGTTAAGCAGCTTGAGAACAAACATGAAAACAAGATTTTAGGATAACATTTTTCTTCTCAGTGGAAACACAGTAGTGCAGGAAGCTCAAGTAATCACCCCAGGATCTGGTCAAGCCACCACCACACCTTTGCTGCTGGCGAAGCACCACCAGGATATTTATTGGGGATTCTGGACACCTGTGATTAACAAACCTTTCTAAACAGAGGGAAAACATTAAGACCAGTGTCTTGGCCAAATTCTCAATTTCCTTTCTTTACCGGCAATGGTCTGAGCATGGGCATCATGGCAACAGAAGAACATGCAAGGAGACAGCCTTTAAAAGTCCTTTCTTTTTGAAAACTGACTTGTCTCTTAACTGGAGCCATCAAGAACAGCACTGAAACAACACCAAAGCGTGCAAGTCACTGGACTAGGGAAGGCAGCAGTCATCTGAATTAGGAGTGTCTGAGAAGCAAGCATGCAAACACTTCCAAGGGCAGCTTTGTTTGCTGCCCATCTTCAATTTCTGGACCCAGCAGTTCACCCACAGCACACTCCACCCCAGATGTGGTTGCCCAACAAAGATGGTTAAACATGACTCAGAGAACAGAGATGACTCTTAATTCTCCTGAAGAAATACTGTATTTAAAAACAGACTGAAACTGCCCAAAAGGAAAGAAAACAGTTTCTTATTGTTGTTTACAGACAGGACTGTTTAAACTCCTGCACTGACAATAAAAATCATTAACCTACTCCAGGACTAGAAGCAGATACATATTCCAGTTTTGAAGCCAACAAATCCCCTTTCCCATGCTTGCACAATACATGGATTAGAAGTAAAGGTGGGTGAGCAAGGTGGGTGAGAAGTTTGGGTGGCAGAGCAATAGGCAGGGGTCTCATCCATACTCTGACTATTCCCTCTCACACTAAATTACATTATGCCATTACGAAACTAATGCTGGAAACCCTTAACCAGACTGAAGAAGTTAACATATTCTACTCAGTGGATAGCAAGTCTCTAACTGCTTATTTTATACCCTCTTCTCATCTCTGAAGGCTTTTATTCTACAGAGCAAATTAATCAGGCAGCTTGCATTATACGTTCTTTCTCCAGGCCTGGCTCCTCTCGGCATCTCTATTGATCTTCACTCAGCAAGCCATTAGCAGGAGGTTTTGAAAATTTGCTGGTTTTACAGCTCCCAGAGAAAGCCAAGTCCAATTTAGGGGGATTGCCAGGTTCAGATTTGAGAGCTCAGTCCTTCAGGGGAAGATAACCATTTCTCAAAACATGCAACAATGCTCAAATCCTGTTCTGCTGTTCACTCACATGTGCCTGTGCTTCTACTGGCTCAATGCTGCTGTCTGCTAAAGGAAGGCTTTTTCAGATGGCCAAGGAGAACAGAATTCACAGAGAACAGACAAGTACCACATACCTACAGTCAGCAAATAAGCCAGGGGGAAAACACTGTTTTGTCTGTGAGATTGATGCAGAAAAAATAACAGGAGAAAGATATGGAGAGAGGGGTAGTAGAGTGGCAACTTTAAATACGTAACTGTAAGCTCTAGGACAAACTATTTTTCCCTAGGACTCCAAAAGGTCACCTCTTCAATATACCTCCCTTGGGTTCCCATTTCCTCTCTAGTCCAATAAAATCATAGTGGTAAAGAAAATTGGTGCAACTGCAATGTATTTTTGCCACATTTTTTGTCGCATGTGTGAGACGACCTTTGTTCCTTCTCCTTTTGTACGTTTTTTCTCTAGACATGCATGAAAGCAACCCAAACTAAACCTAATTACCTATCCCTCTCATTAAATATTATCAGAGACCCTGGGTAAGTGCTGAGCACACCAGAAGCCAGGCAGGCAGAGGAAAGTGCTGGCCATCCCGAGGGCTCCCCGCACCACGTGCGTGTGCACACTGCAATTCTGTTGTGCCAAGTCTCCAGCTGACTTTCACACTGTGCAGACATTATCCCCTGGCACACAATGGTGCTCATTCTCCCCCCGTTCCCTCTGTACACCGTGTGTCCCCGTGAGCCCAGAGAGCACAAATGCCAGCCTGGGGTAACGCTCCCTGCTCGAGCCTTCGCCCAAAGCCAGGCTCACTGCTCGACCCACGTTACATGAGCTCAGCCTGGATGGGCACCCCCACACTCCTAGAGGGAGGAAGGTGGTGGAATGAGAAAAAAAGATGTTTCTGCAACAAAAGAAACCCTCAGTTTTAAACCTGAACTGGCCCGAAGTCCAGGGATGTAGAGATTAAATCAACAAGTAAATTTATTTTTAATTATTTACCCTTGGAGACCTCCAGAATATCACACTAAAAACAACCTAGTTGTGTAATACCACTACCAACTGCTCCTCTCTTTCCCCCATACAGTACTGTGTTGTATCCCAGCCTTGACTGCCGTTATGAAGAGTGCATGATTTTAAAACGCCAACTCAAACTTGACATTTAATTCCCTTACAGCTTCTTCAAGAGCAACAGGAGAGGCAGAGCTGTATAACCAGGCTGACCAAGCCCAGCAGCACAGCTGCGCCCCCAGCTCACCTGACCTCTCATGGCAAAACTTCTTTGTGGTCACAAGAAACCAGAAGCAGAGCCTGACTTGCCCCCTGCACTAAGCAACACTCTGAAGACAGATTTGCTGATCTACAGCCCAGCCTGAGGGACAGCAGCTGCAGGGCCACCAGGGGACCACCCCTCTGTCCTTGGCTTGCTGGACCTCGCAAAGCTCCAGATGAACAAGTGGCTGGCACTGTGCTGCTGCTGGGAAGGCTGGCCAGGGGCTTCCCTGGAGCTCCAGCACCCCAGGAGCAGCTCTGCTTCCACTTTTAGACTGCAGTCAGAACTGTAGTTTCATTCAAGAGGAACTGGGGCTGAGTCAGTCCTCCTGCCAGCCACTGACCTCAGGGTGAAGAAGGCCATGGGTGTAGGGGGTCAAACATGGCTAGTTCTCCATTATTTCAGTATCTACTCTCATTTGATTCCCTGCCCTTATTTTCAGTCACAGTGGGTCCATGGGTGCCCAGCACACCCAGGTGTCTCTGAAACCTCACCAACCCCAGCAGCACAGCCCTGGGGAAGGTGGCCCCGGGGAAGGTGGCTCTGGGGAGGCAGCAGCAGATGGAGGAAGCACAGCCCTGCCATTCCCTGCAGTTTGCTGGGGCACAGTTACCAACCCACCAGCCCCAGTTGGGGAGACAATGCTGTAAGCTCCTGCCTCTGAGCCAGGAAACCCCAGCCAGTCACAGCTAAATAGTGACTTTCCCAGCCCTCCTGAGAGCCAAGGGCTCGGGTTGTGATGCAAGCCCAGATCAGTCTGGCCATGCCACAGGGCTGATGATTGGCCCTGGCTGGTCAGCTCTGGCCAGAGGCCGAGTGGCGTCACAACCAATTAATGTGGTTTAGAAACATCTCCACCCTGCACCTACTGTTCCACCGAAAGGAGGGGGAAAGAGAAATAAATAAATAAATAAGGAATAAAGAAATAAAAAGGCAAAGTACACCCTGTATTCCCACTGCATGCATCTCTCCCAGCAGTCACGGGTTGGGAAGCAAAGGCAGAATAAATCCCCTCCACAGGGGTACCCAAACTCACTTGACATGGAAGATAAATCTGTACCCAGGAGGAAATCAAGCTCTCTCTCCACTACAGACCCAATATAGATTGTGTAATGGGGTGTTTCCTTGCCCACACCACCACAAACACAAGCCACCTGCATGCAGAAAAGTAAGTATATATAGTTTTTCTTTAGAAATCCAACACCCATTTCACCTCCCCCTCACTTCAAGCAGTGAAAACAGCTTCTGTCCAACTGTCACGTGAGATTTAAGCAGAAATGACAAGAAAGGCAGCTTTGTGCAACTCTCCCTGCAATTTTCCCATCTATGATGTACATGGAGAGATGGAGAATTCAAGAAAATGCAAAGGAAAAAACAAAAAGCCCAAGTAACAATATACTGAAGGTAATATAACCCTGCCACAGACCAGCCACCTGCTTCTCCATTTCTGGGTATTCTGCTGCTTTTTGCTGGAATTTATTGAAAAGATATCAACAACATAATGGGAATACAGTCCCAAAGGAAAGTTTTCCCCCAATGGTCCTCTGCCATTGCAAAATTCCCTTTTTAGGCAATAATCTAGAGCTCTGGCAGGGTCTAGAGCCAATGCCCTAGCCCAGACTCACCCTGATTTCATACACACACATTAATACCATGCCAGGGATGTAATTCTCTTGTAAAGGGATGCAGACCAGCCCTGGCAGCAATCATTACAGCACCTCCGTGCATAACTCTCCTGGTTATCCCAGCTACAACCCTGGCAATGTGGCCCTCTGCTCTTTTTAAAGGAGCCTTTCACACATCTGCCTGAACTGCTCGTTTTGCAAGATCTAAGGCTTGTACTAGACAACCTCCCTTAGGGGTGTTTAACCCACATCATAGGTTAAACAGTGCACCAGTGTGAATTCTGAGGAATCAAATGGCTCAGTCTTCATTACATGCATTATACAATCTGGGTGGGTTTGGGGTTGGGTGCTATAGTTTTTTAAAATTTTAGCTTACCACCACTGAAAAGCTTTCCAGGACACATGCCCCAGTGGCCCATTATTATTAACAAGTCCCCTAAGCAGGTATGAAAAGCCTTTGAGATTTTCTGGCTCAAAACCACAATGGAATGATCAATGGAAGAAGATGATGAGCTGTGTTTGTGGAAGGAGCTGGGAATTAAGAACAATCCACAGACACACATCCAGAAATATCTACATGTACACTCTTGAGGAGAAAAGATCTTTCGGTTTCTCATCCTTTCCCTTGTCAAAGATTAAAGATCAGTTTTGAATCTTGTTGCCAAAAAGCTTCAAGACAGTGGATCCATCAGAGAGAAGCAAAGAGACATCTCCAGTTATCAGTTACAAAATCATATCCTGAGGCTACCAAGCCAATTTCCCTCTCCAAAATGCATCATCATCCATACAAACCTCATCCCCCTCCCCAACATTGCCAATATTTACACAATATCCACAAGAGCTAGGAGGAAAAACAAAGCAGGGCTGCTGTAGTACTTGGCAGAGCTCTGGAAGATGGGACAGAAATCCCAAGGGTAGATGCAGGGGAAGGGCACTCTGGACACTCTGCAGGGCACTCTCACGTGCTGCAGAAATCCCAGCACCATTCCAGAGCCATCAATCCACCAGCCTTGGCAGAACCAAGCAGGGGCAGGCAACAGTGCCTGGGAGATGGACGATCATCCAGAGCAACCTACTGCCTTGCCAGGCTGCTGTCTGCACTTTCCAGATGATTAAGCCAAAGGATTGGGGGGAATTTCACAAACTAAATCCTTAGAATATAGAAAAGGGAGGGGGAGGAGAGAACAGCAGTGGCTGAAGGATGTTCAGCAGTGAAAGATGCTCTTTCCTGTTAGAGTAACAAAAATTCACAGTCACTAAACAAGTGGAGAGAGGACCTTTTAGCAGGAACAGCTGAAAGACTGATTTGAGAATGAGAAAAAGACCGTTTTTACAGAGTGAAAATTCTCTACCCCATGCAGCTATTTGTAGCTGGTAGAACACACTGGATTTCTTGCCTTTATCACCACAAACAAGAGGCTGTTTGTACTGTAAAGCTGCAAGTTACACGGCCAGTACCAGTGTCTGTTCCTTTATACTTCATCTCCCAATTTTATCATAAGCAAACATGCAGCTTACAGTTGCCTATAAATTTCATCCTCAAACTCTTCAGAACAAAACACTGTGTACTTTAATCTTAATGTTCTCCCTATCAAAAAGATCCTGCTTGCAGGGTTTACAACTACTAAGCAGTAAAGTACCAGGAGATAAGTTATCCTTGTTTTACAGAAGAAACAGAGGGACAGAGATTAAATAACTCATCTAGACAGGGGGGAAAGTGTTGTGCCCCAATTTTCAACTCTGATTTTTCCAGCTTTGCCCCAAGCTGTGCTGAAAGTACTTTGGAAGGGCTCTTGAGCAGCTGCTGCAGAGAAAATAATTTGCAAAAATTAAATTTCACACCCAGTTTTAATAAAACTTACACCCTGATAATTCAATAAGCAGGATGTGAAAGAACTCACAAGTTTAAACAGCTCAGAAAATTTAAAGCTAGGTGCTTGTGCACCTGCAATTATTTTAATAGAAGGCTTTATGAAAGACCGGGACACTTCAGAGGTGCTTCTCTAGTAAAAAAGAATATACAGTGCCATGAGTGCTCAACCCAAAAGAACAGGCAAAGGAACAAGCAGGAGTTTACAAGCAGCCTAAGACACGTCCAACCATTTTAAGCACATAGAAGAGAAAAAACACATTTGCTCACACATGATGTGCACCCACATATACTTTTTACTGATCATATACTAGCTGGGACATGATGGAAACCAGGGAAGTCCTTAAGCTCCCAATGCAATTGGGTAACACCAGGCAGGTGGATACAGCTGCCTCCCTGGAACCTGCCTTCAGTTTAACATGAAGCTGTCACAAGAAAATAAACATATCATTTCCTCAAAATGCTTCTTCACATGCAGTCTTCAGTCCCTAAATCCTGAATGATTGACAAGGCATTGTTCCACAGACCCTTGAAAAGGTTATGTTTATAAAAACCTCTACCTCTCACTAAAGGAGGAAATGCTCAAGCAGTTTAAATTTGGTGTAGCAAGAAACTTGCATACAGATTAGCCCATTTATCTGTTATGATGTTGCGAGATACTGTTTTATTAGCTTAATTTGTCTTTAGCAGCACTGGAGACCAAGGTAACTACAGCTGCATTGCTGGAACCTATATTAAAAAAACCAGCTTTTGAAAAAGCATCTTATTCTTGTACTTGCAACTCAGTTCTGTTTGTTTTTTAAAAAGGCTGACTTATTTGAAGGAAATGAAGCTTTAAAAAGCTGGGTGGCTGTTGGCAAATATTTTATACCATTTCTCCACTTCAAAGACTGCTCATGTCAGAGATTGTACAAAGTTCCACAGCACGCTAAATTGACACAAATCCCTAACAGAAACAGAGCTTATGTGTAACCTACTAGCAAAATTCAGCTACCTGAATAATTAATACTCTTCAAATTAAGTCTTCACTTAGCTAAGTGTATAATATTAAATATACTACCATTTGTTAATTTTCAGCTTCAGATCAAAATCAGAGAGCAGCCATGGCAATTAGGCACCCGCAAGGACAGACTTTTGACACCTGCTTCAGTGAGGCACCAGTGAGGCATCCCTGGTCACTCCAAGCTGCTTCAGTTCATTTTTCCTAATTTCCTTCAGCTTTTTAAAAGTTTCTCTTCTTTCACACCTCTTCTGAAATACACTGCAGCTCCACTGAGTTCCTAGCCCTCAGACAATGTGTTCTCAAAAGCCAAGAACACCAATACAAACGAAACCTGTGCTGCAGCTTCTAGGGAGCTGGGACCATTTTACATCGTCTTGTCTGATATTAAAAAAAAAAAAACAACCCACCGACCTACAAGAGTGAGCCATCTTGTTTCTTTCAATTCTGAAGAAGCTCAGAGCGAAAAAACAAAGGAACTAACAGTAATGAGTTACACAGAACCCCTCATCCATGCATTTTTCTTCCAAGGGAGCAAGACGAAAATGCAACATCAGATCCACATGAAATTCTGCACCTAATCTGCAAACCAGTTACCATGACTGCACATGCAAATTGGTCAGATAAAAGCCAGTCAGAGGAATAATTGGCTATTTGGAGGTACAAAATGACTAATTTATCACAGCCACCACATAAGTGGGTTGTTTTTTTTCCTCCGCTTCATAATTGCGCCACTTAATTCTCCAAGTCCAACCTGGTATTTCAGATGCAGTGTGGTACAGTAAGTGCCGAAACAGGAGAGCCCAGGCTCCATCCAGATCTCCAGCATTACTGTGACACAGGTCCAGACTTTCATCTGTGCCCCACAATTCCTGGCTGCAAGTCAAGGCAGAACTTGCAGAGGTAACTGTAAAAATCCACCCATGCACAGCAGTCTTGAACACTTCTTAGTAGGAACTGTGTAACCTCTGGAGAAGCCTGAGAAGCCACCAGTGCTGAAAACCCAGTATGGGCTACACCTCTGTGGCATCACCAACACCACTTGTGAGCCTGAACAGAGAACCTCCAATGACCAACCTTCAGCATCATTTTCCTGATGCTGCTCAGACAGTGCTCTCTATAACTCGTAAATTTGCACAACTCTCATTTTCCTGCCTAGCAAAAATTTAGCACAAATATCAAACCCTACCAGCACCTAGTCTTCTAGTAAATACAACCAACTGCAGCTTCATTCTAGGTGCTTACAGCTAAAGCAGGAGCAGAGCATTATCATTTCTCTCCTCATCCAGGAGGTGACTGGGCATCAGTGACAAATAATGTCCTTTACTGGCAAACACAAAGACCAGAGATCTTCAACTTTAATGCTTCTTCTAAGATGCCAACTATTCCTGCTGGAAGTATCGGTAATTTTCTTTTAATACCTTCTTCCTGGGGTTTGAAATTAATTCAACTAAAGTAGAATTGTAAAAGAATACAGGAAGCAAAGCAGAACAGGTCTGTATAAAATCTGACAGTGCAATGCTTAGACTTCAAGGATGTCATGGCATTAAGCTTTCTAATAAACACTTCATCCAAGCAGGAAAGCCAGCCTTAAATATTCTGTCTCTTAGGCAGAGAGCAAATGGATCAGTTGCTAGTAATTATCTGTTTTCCCTGTACTTCAGACACTACCATCTGTGAATTGGGCCTAATATCTTCACACAGTAATTGCGAAGTCTTACATGGAGCCGATACACCACTCATTCCTTCTGAAGTTTATAACAAGACATCATCCTCTACATATTTTTAACCCAGTAAATAAGCATATCCTGCATAGAACTGTACCTCTCATACCAAATCTACAGCTGTAGGTAAGATGCAAAAGTACATTTGTACATGCAAAACTGTAAGGGAAATCTGGACAAAGAGACAGTTCTGTGCTCAAAATTACCTAATTATGAGATTACCAAGGCAAGTTTCTGGGGTTTTATGGTTAAATTCCAAGTCCATCTTCGACTTCTTGGAGCTGGGAGTCCATGGTGTAACCAAGTGTTCTCCCTCCAGCAGCTGGGGCCAAGAAAGCCCCTGGCTCCAGACAGGTTTCTCTCCAGCTCTTCTGGCAGGTGCCTCCCCATCCCCTTGCTCCTCGTGCCCTCTGATGGCTCCATGTGCACTGCTGGAGATGGGATTTGGCGTGCACAAGCTCAGAAGGAAAAACCCTCTGCCCAGATGTGCTAATCCCCTGTGGCAACCCACTTCACCACACATGACCTCCGATGGCAGGGCTTGACAAGGTCAATGACTGCTGTGCCACAGAGGTTACTTATGCTCACTGAAGTCTCCAATGTGCACACAAGAGGGGCCCTCCCCCTCTTTTACCGCAATTAAATGCTTTTTATTTAGAAATTTGCACAATTTACGTGCAATTTTCTCCCCACACAACCAAGCTCCATTAAAGCCATTTTCGCACAGCAGAGCCAGTGTTTAGCTGGGCTCAAGCTGATCTTATCCTCCTGACACTTTCTTCAATCCCTCTGTGGGATTACAGCTGGGAAAATGACACTGATTAGAACTCCTTCTTCCCCCGCTCCCTGGATTTAACATCCAATACAGTCTTTTCCTTAATACAACACATGAACAGGATACAGAAACAAAGTACAGAAAGACAGGAGAAGAAAAAAGAACAGAAAGCTAAAAAGGAGGCATTATTGTGTGAACAGAGATGAACTGCTTTTAACTTTCTGCCATCAAAAAGGTTAGATACCTCATCCACTCCAAGCAGCCAGCCAAGCACAAGAAAGCTTGTCTCCTCTTTCTCCCTGTCACATTGAAACTAATCACTGAAAACAAGGTAGAAACTCTGTTCTCAGAGTAATTAACTTGCAAGTGAGGTTTCATCTTTCCCAATAATCCTTTCTACCCCCAGCCACTCCCCATTACCCCATATATGACCAACTTCAGAAGCTTAACCAAGACCAGAGTCACTCCAGCACAACCATCATTTTACACCACCCATTCCAGCAGACTTGCAAGATGACCTAAAACACAGGAAGAACATGTAGCTGTAATCCTGCTCCAAAGGCTCAGGCCATATTTGCAGGGTTTCTTTAATCAATACACATCTGCTCTGTATCCCCTCCACCCTGTGCCAGAAGGGCATTTGCATGGCTGTGCAGCGAGCCAGATCAAGGAACCAGGGAATTAGTTTTCCTGGCAGCGTAAATGCTAGTGCTGGCACAAGGGAGGTAATCGGGACAAGCAGCCAGGGCAGGAAAGGACCATCCCCTTCAGCAAAAACACATACTTATGTCAGATTAAAGTGGCCACAGCCCCAGCTCCCTGCTCACTCTCCCCATTCCTGCAAGCATGGGAATTACCCAGCAGCGTGGAAGACCAAGTTGTTTAGCCTTGCAAAAGAGTGTCCACCTAAACACAGAGCTATATTCACAGCTTGTTTCTTCTCTCACCAGCTTCTCCTCCCGTTAAAAGCAAGAAGCCAAGTGAATAAAGGGACTTGGATGCCATCAGTCACCATGTTCCTGTGCCCGAGCAGGGAGTGAAGCCCGCGGAGCCGGGCTGCAAGGACTGAGCAGCCCTGGGCTCCTAAATGGAAGGGTGCTAACATTTTCCTCTGGCAAGGTAAACAATCCCGGCAGTACAAAGATTGACTGACTCCATGGAACAAAAGGGAAAATAAGGTCAAACCAGGAAAAAAAAAAAAAAAGGAACAAGAAGCAAGCGAGATGAGAGAGATATGACAGATACAAACACACAGAGCAAACCCCCAAGAGGCTGCTCGTTAGCTCTGAAGCCGAGCACATGGAAAAAGAGAAGAATTTACTTCTTCCTCAACTGGAATGTTTGCATAATTGTCACTTTCAATTCTACATAATTCCCCTTTCTACACATTTGTTCCGTGTCTAGGCCACCATGCATGAAATAAATCCGTGTCTCAGAGCACGGCCTGTCTGTGCGACTCAGGGTGCTAAGGAGATTGGGTTTCCCGTTTATTCCTGTATTACATTCCAAGAAGGTGTGAACAATGCTGTATCAGCCTTAAAATATCAACCAAATAGATACCCACCTCGGCCAGGATGACTTTGCCTAGGCAAATTTTTCTAAAACCATAAAGCTAAGTGAGCGTGGTATTACTGAAGCATTAACTAAATACCATTTTCACCCTCCCTCCCTGTGACATGCTCAAAGTGTGCCCAAACAAATAATTCAGTATGAAGTTTTAGCGTTGTTTCTTCCCCCAACCCAAATTAAAATTAAATGCAGTCACTTTTGGGATAGGCTCCATTTTCTTTGTATTTAGTGCTGATACCCAGGCGCCCTATTAAAAAAGCTAAATTATAAGCTCAGATATTGAAATATCAACACTAATTAGGTCTTTTAGACACACATTTTTAGATGCTATTTAGAAAATCTACATTAAAAAGAGCAGGGGCAAAGGATGAACTTTCAAAATTAAAAGGAGCAGCACTGGGTAATTAGGCACCCAGATTCTCATTCTTTTTTTAACAATAGAGACAAACACCATTTCAGTGGCCACAGTCTAAAGAGGACACAATATTATTTCTTTTTTGAGGCTGAAGGAAGTAGAAAACAAAGTTCAAATGCTGCTAAACAGAGGTGGTATTTAAAGTTCATTCAACTTTAAAGCTTGACAATGTATCATTAGAAGAACGAGAAAGTCTAAAACCATTTCTGGTTTTAGAACATCACAGCACAGGTTTTACTTTGCAATTCAGCTGCAACCCAAATTCTGACCTTCTTGAAAAGTACCTGCAAAAAGACATTCCAAAGTTTCTAGTTTGGCAGCTGCCTGGGAAGGCAGAGCCAACAGGATGTCAGTGCAGGAGGTGGGAAAACCTTCACAGCCTATTTTTGTTTCTTTCACCAGCATCAAGAATACATTGCAAGACACCAAAATTTACTCTTTTTGAAAAGGCTTGATCCCCACGAAGATACAAAGCCACGTGATTTTTCTCCCCCCAATGTTTTTTCACTTCCAGACTCACACCAGTTTAAGTGCACTGCTGGGAGCTGTCGCTCTCCCCAGAGAACACAGATTCCCATGGTGGGAAGGGACCCCCACACACTCCTCACTTTCACATCAAAATACCAGTCTTACATCATGATTAATCTTCTCCTGACTCAAAATAAGTACTGGAATGCTCCAGTAAAATTGGTAAAAGAAGCTACACTTTGCATTTTCACCCATGTCTGTATTCTCACTGGCATGCTTTATGTGTCTGGCTTTATGCTTTAAGCACAGACTCATTATTCCTACAGTATTCAGCAGAGACTCAGTGAATAATCACATTCTGCCTATGTTCAGAACATGGTAAAGGTAATACCAGGAAAAAACACCAGTGACTTCATCTGCTAAACATGTATAAACAGGGAATGGGAATTTTAACACACACATTCTCAGAAGGAGGAAGATGTAAAAGAACAAGGAGAATTAATTTATTGCTTGAGACAAAAATTTATTCCCCCTCTTCAGTAGCTGCTCCTTTTTGCCTAGTTAAGTGCACCGAACAGTGAAAATTCACCTGCAGGTAACTAGCAGATAATCAGAAGTACACAAAAAACAAACCAAGGAGCACCCCAAGGGAAGATAAGCTTTATTTGCCTGCAGGAAATAAAATCAAAAGCTGCCCATTTACCATCCCTGATGCTGACAAATGCTCTGCATTACAGCACATCACCACACTGCTCAAGACCACCCCAGCTGCTGACCCCATCCCAAGCCACAGGAGGACAGCAAGCCAAATCAATTTGATTTTGGACGGCCATCACATTGTACTTAACACAGATGAACACTCACAGTTCATACTCTGTCCTTCTTTTTAGGTCAAATTAGTATCATCGCGGGTTGCATCAGCCTCATAAGTACCATCAAACATGCCCCTGTTTGGGCCACGCAGCTCCGTGCCCAAACTCCTCTGAAAAGGTGCCACAGGCGTGGTGTATGACTGCAGACACCATATCAGCAAACAGCCATTTAGTAGCAGCCACAGTTAGCTGACCTTCAGGCAGAAACTCCGTAACCTGATGATGATGACATTCCTGGCCCTGGAGTGTCTGCAGCATTTATTTTGGCAGCGGTGAAGAAAATCCACCGATCCATTTGGAGCAGGAAGCGCTGATCAGGAAACCAGAGCCCTCGCTGCTGCCCAAGAGCCAGGCTTGAGCAGCCTCCCTGGAAACCCTGCCCCAGCCGAGCAACACAGCACAAGTCATATTAATATAACCTTACAATCCAGCAGCACGGCTGGCCTCAGAGCTGTGCCACAACAGCTACAGTGTTTTGAGACCAGAAACTTTATAATTCTATAACCCTGAGCACCTTCTGGGCAGAGGAGAACCGAGCAACACACTCAGAGACTCCACAACCCATCCATGACACGACACAGCTGAAGGTAACAAACCAAAGATGCTCTCCCTGGAAACAGCTTGCGTAAACTGTTTGCTTATTTATTTATTTTACAAAGACCAACTTCAGAAATAATTCTTGGGAACCTAGAAAACAACCTGCATATAGCTGTTTTTGTCAGGTATCACCTGGGTGTTTATGTTAGTTTACACAGGCCCCGTAACAACAGTTCCATAACCTCTGGTTTGGAAACAGCCTGTCCTACACTTGCCAAAACACAGGGTCATTTTCTAACCAGGGCAAATGAGCTTGATGTTAACACACGGTTCGCTATCCAATAGCTGCTAACAAGAGCATCTTTCCTTGAAAAAAAAAAAAACAACCTGAAAGTTGTACAGGTGACTAAGTAATTAGCACGGGAACCATTTCTAATTGAGTCCTTCAAGGACTTTTGCCTGGATGCGGCTAAAGTCACACCACATGTGTGTGACTTCCAGCAATGTGGAAGAAAAGTCATGTGTGAGGATGAAAGAGCTGTGTGAAATCAAGTTACAGACCCTGTGCAGCCCAGAGGCTCTCAGCTGTGTTTCACCATCCCTCTTCCCAATTGGAAGAGCATTGGAAACACCAGTGCCTGTATGCACTCCCTGCACAAGTTACACGGTCCCTGCAGCTGCAGCCACCTGCACAGCCATGGACAGGAGCTGGGACACAGCTCAGCTCCACACTGCCAGCAAGAACCCACAGGGACAGGCTGACAACAAACCCCCACCCCTCTCCTCCCTGCCAAACCCACCCCAGAGGCTGCCCAGGGAGTGGGAACAGGGCTCCAAGAGTTATCAGTTTGTTTGATGTAACCAACAACACTGCCATGTGCACACTGACACGAACGCACAGATCTCTGCGGAGTTTGATGGATGAGCTGATGGCAGGCAAGTTATAAAATCCATCTGGTTGGAAAACCATTGTCATTTTCAGCTAAAAATCACACCAGCAAACTCGTATCACAACTTTGTACTATTCAGTGCCAAACTAAGAGTACCAGAGTAAGTGGTGGCGTTCTTTCCTGGGGAGATCTTGCTAAATATTCAGTAACTCAACACTACTAGCAGTATGACAGGGTTTTTTTTTTCCTTTTTTTTTTTTTTTTTTTAATGCTTTACTTAAGCCTGAGGAAAAAAATGGAAGGCGGTTTTTGCCTATCTTGCAACAAAACCTCTCTTGAGATGTCTGTTCTGCATCAGGAGTTTCCCAGTAAATGCATGAAAGAGTGCTGCTATGAGAAGCACGATTATAAATCCAGAGCATCAGGAAAGACTGATGAAGCTTAGGGGAACTTAAGAAGCCTGAAGTCAAGGCCTGTATTTTATCTCTGAGAGGAGAACTAGAGCTCAGGAAAATCTCAGGCTGCATTTGCACCATCAGCAGTGCCCAGGGCAGGGCATGGCACGGCTCAGGTGCTCACACACCTGGTGTGGGGCAGAGGAGAAACGTTTCCCCAGGAGTTTGTACAAGGAGATTTTGGCATCAGAGGCTCTCCCATCACCTCTTGCACAAACACAGCACACACGTCGTGTCTGAGACAGTTCTGTCACATCACGGGGGTGACAGGAGCTCCCCTGAGGGGCACATGCAGATCCCACCGGGTACCCCACAATGGCACAGCCAGGGTGACACAGGCAGTGACAAAAGGACTTGCCCAGAGCTCAGAGAGAGGAAATTTGTGGTGGAGTCAAAAAGAAAACCCCGTTATCTCAACTTCCGGACCCCTCTGCTTAACCGCCAGACCACAATACACTTTTATTGTAGGATAACATTTCAACAAATAGCTATTTTCTCTTAGCAGAAAACCCACTTTGCAGTTTTACTTTTAAAAATCCATTTTTACTCCAACTCCATAAGACTCCAAGCCAACCCTGTGACTCAGCATAAACAATTTCTCCCTCCTTTGCATGCCCCAGTTTTATTAAGTAATCCCCATAAAAGCAATTACTGAGCTTTGGACTGAAAAATAACTAGGGAAAAAGAAAAAAAAAGACAGCAAATTCTGCATATCTTTATTTGCATACGGATTCCCTCCCTCCCCCTTTCTAAGGTTTTTGCCATGAGGTCTTTTATGTCTCTTTCAATAATCATATAATTATATGATTCCTAAAGTACACGCTGGCAACACTTCAGGGGATTTTAGTCATTACAGGTGACAAGACTTTTCTCTCATGTCTAATGCTCGCTAGGATTTCCTTCCACTTCATTCACAGATAAGATGAAGAACCAAGTGACACCCAAAATGCTCTCACAGACAGATTTTGGGGGCATCAGCCCTTTTCCTTCTTCATTACACATGCAGGGAAGAAATGGGCAGAACTGAACTGGAATGAACTTCAATTGGAATGAAGCACTTTTTCAATTAAGCAGCCCATCATTTTTCCCAGGCACCACATCCAACTATTTTAATGGCTTTCACATTTTTTCTTTAATTTTACAATCTGAAAGAAATGCCAAGGTTCCATCAAGGACTGAGAATGCCATAATTCCATTTCTTCCAATGGCTGCAAGTTATTAACAAGATGTCAAAACATCATAATTATTTTATATCAAGTTTGACTGATTCCATAAACATCTCTTAGCTGCACGCCATCCTGAGTCTCACTCCCCCTGAGTGCAGGTATGTGCTCAGGCTAAGTGGAGTTAAAAGGCTGATCCTCTCCCACATCAGTGCAAAAGACATTTAAGAGCCACCAAAACATCAACAGCAATAATGCATTTTATTACCTGATGCACTTCTTGTCATTGTAAGCTTTGAGACATTGCTTTCCTTGAAACTCTTTGGGGGTTTTTTGCTCCTCTCTACAAACAAGAGCTCCCAGGAAAGAAGCTGCAGCTTCACTAAGCAAGAGGAGGGGTCAAAGGAATGAGCTTGGTGTCCTTCAGCAGCCACCCAAAAGCCAGCAGCTCTGAATTACCATTTGTTTGCCAACTTGGGCTGCACACTTCCTCCTAACTTCAGCATCTCAGCACTAAGTACAGGTTAGGTCAGGGACACCCTAGCATCAGAGTGAATCAATCTGTATTTAAAACTGGGGGGGAGAAAAAGCAAAACACCAAACAATTACTGTCTTATTTTTAGGAAGCTAGAAAGAGCATCTGTTGAAGGGCAAGGTAACACTAAGATATCAAACCACAAATGCTATAAGCTTCACATTTAAACTACAGGCACAATTGCACCATTCACATGTATCTCCTAAATTCCTCTCTATGACAACCTGTGCAGAAGAGAGAGCAAGGCAGGCTGTGGGCAGAGGAGAGGAGCCCAAGTGCAGGTCCTTGCCCTGCCAACCATGCACGGCAGCCCCCAAAATAGAACATTTAACTGCAAACTGCCACGTTTGTGTGGCACTATAGAGAGACAGCACAAGACTTAAAAAGCTTTGCTCTGAGCACAAAGGGAAAGACAGGAATGGTGCCATAAGCCCATGTTTTGCAGCCAGTGGCGCAGGGAAATAATTTTGATCCCTTCAATCCCCTTATCCATGCCAACCACTGACCTTGCAGATGCAACTCTTGTTCAAGTTCAGCACCTTTTTGGCTCGAAGCAAGACAGAGCAACAGAGGAAGCACTCTCCATTCATCCTGGATCATCCAGGCACTGTGCACACAGCTGCCTCTGCGCTCCTCTTAGCCAGGTAATTCTGCACTTCACATCAGCACAAAGTAATTAAGCTGCAAAGGGTGACACTCACCTCTCTGCCTGTCACTGGGGCTTGACACTGCTGGCCTGGCTAGTGCAGGTGGGAGCCCCACAGCCCGTGCAGCTTGTACCTGCCCAGCTTTCACAACTCTTGCACCAGAGGAACTGGACCGACAACTCCACGCAGGTTGGGTTTGCCTGGGCGGCTCAGGAGCTGGTTAACCCTCGCCTCCATGTTAAATGTTTCTGGATTGAGAACATAAAGACTGATTCTCCTTTGAGCATCAGAGCAGTATTCTTAATAGCTCATTAGTTTTGGAAAAGAGACTATTTCTCAAGGAGATGGACCAGGGCTGATAACACTGTACTCCAACTCTTCTCTCCCTGAAAAGCATGGCTGGAACAGCCACAGCCCCCACTGTGCTGAACACAGTAGAGCCAGGAGATATTTAAACAGCAAGAGCCACTTCACCTACATAAAACTCTTTTATACATTTACCATGATAAACTAGAGGCATTAAAGTGCAGTGAATTGGAAATTGTTCTCACTTAGAGCTGGATGTTCACCTACAACCGATACCAAGATGCACACCCTATGCACTGTATTTCAAATGCTTACTAAAAAAAAAAACAAGAAACAAACAACCAAAATAAAACCAAACTGCATCAAGCAGGAAACAGTGTTTTGGTTCTGCTGAGACTGCTCTCTTTTGAGTACTTGCTGCAGCACCGCAAACTACACAATATTCCCACAACCAGCACCACCAGGACAAAGCCCAGATGCTAGAGAAGCTGAAGCAGTAAGCATGTTTTGACAACACTCCACCCAGACAAGGTGCACACAAGTTTGGGATCTGTGTGCATGCAAAGCCTGACACTGGGGAGCAGCCTGCTGTGGCTGTGCCTGGAGAATGTCACACCTCACCCAAAAAAGCAGGGAAGCCAAAGGGGGAAAAAACCAAACCATCCCAAAACATTTCTGTCAATATGTCTCCACACTGAATCTCCACTGAACTTCTGTAGTGAAACAAATTTTTTCACAAGTGCAGTTGCATGACCACCAGCCCTTCTGCAGAGCAAGATGGGATCTACCAAAGAAACAAGAAGAAACACCAGGCTGATCTCATCCTACCTAGCTCCCTTCTTCACTGCTATTTTCCCAGAAAGTAACATCGTGACAGTCAGTCTCATTCTGTGAAATAACTGAGATGAATGATAAAAAGTGCATTTCTTAGCATAGTGAGAGGACAGTAAAGTTTTCAGTTCTTACTAGGCATGAAGTGAAATGTACCACTGCAAGTGAACATTTATTATCTGGTGAAGTGGAGCACTAATTCTATTTTATCCCTTTTATTACTAAAAAACATCTTAGCTGTGCAACACAGAGTACTTTATTATTTAAAAATATTATAGATTCTAATTAATCTTAAAACTGAATATATCTTCTGAATTTCTCTGTGATAGTTGGTCTACTTGACATTTCAGCAAATTTCGCCTTTGTTTTGCCCCAGGTTTCAGAGTGCTCAAGAAAGCCTGAGCAGTTATACTATGGGAAACTATTTTGGAAAAATTGGTAGGATATTAAGAGGTCTTTCAAACACCCAGATAGACAGAATGAAGTACCATTTGAGTTAAAAATGAAAGCTCAGGTAGGGATGAGGGTGACCCCTGAGCTTGGTTGGGATTTCCAAGAAACTTCCTCTCTCCAACAGCCCTGCAGCCACTTTATGTGCACTAAAGGTGCCCTGACCTTGGCTGCAGGGATGGCCCCAGGCAGGGGCTGTACTTGCTATGCACCCCATCACTCCTTCAGTCCTGGCAGGTTTCACTGGGAATTCCCCATCCAGCAGAAGAGCTGGATCTTTCCTTACCACAGCCCAGCACTTGACCATGGTTTGCAGTGAACATTGCTCCCCTCAGTTCCTGGCCCAGCTGAGCAGACACTTCAGTTCTCCCCCTCTGCTTTAATCACCTCTGATTCCTCAACAACAACAAAGATACCTTAAGTACCTGCTTCAAACAAGATAGAAAAAAAAAAACAACAGCTAGGAGAACAAATCAATGGAGACTAGCAAGCCTTCAGGAAAACCAAAAGGCATTTAGAGCCTTTAAAGCATCATCCAGAAAATCATTAGCTTTCCTAGGGTTAAAAGCACTTTTTAAGAGGAATAACCGGCCATCAGAAACACTAACTTGATACACCATCACTTGAAAATTGAGTAGAAGGAAAAAATACGTAAATATCTAGAAACTTGCTCTAAAACATCATCTAGCTATGGAAAAATCTAAGCTGCAAAGCAGACACAGAGAAAGATGGTGACAAATCAGAAGTTACATCGCTAGGTCACTGGAGCTAGCACAAAACCTTTGGAACAGGAAACTGCAGTTAAATACATTGGTTTTCTTATCAATGAGAGATCAGAGCAACAGTAACAGGACAGTGTACAGCACACATGTGAAAACAGCCTTATCAAGATGACAGCCAGAGAACTTATGGATTTTGTCCAGAAGTCTACTAGGAGCAATAGGCTTTCTAAACTCTGCCATACTGAGGCATGAAGAGCAGAGAAGGGGCTGCAGCAATGCCAGGTTTTTGGATACAAACAGCAGGAGTGGGTAAAGCATTAATCTCCTTGGGGCACAGCTGGGCCCCAGCTCAGCTTGTAAGGGCAGCATCTCCACTTCAACACCACGTGCACCGAGTCAAGGTCTGTCCCTTTTCAGCTCGGGGATCTGCTTCTACACAACACATCACACACATCTGAGCATGGATTCTCCACAAGATTCTATACACAGGTTACATACTGCTCAAAAAACCCATACACACACACATACACACACACCCTCAAGAAAGTTAAAATTTCCTTTCAGAGCTCCAAAGCTTTGCTGGAATCTGTAAAAATTATAAACAACAGCCAAAAAGAAAACACAACCCCTTGTCTTTTCAACTACTTTGGGAGAACAATTGCTCTCAAAGATCGCATTCATTAACATTCTGATGAAGTTCCCTTTTAGCGCTGTTTTTCATACTTGAAAGGAACAGCTATGATCAGAGAGAGCCCTCAACTACCGACTCACTCATTTAGATTCTCTCGCTCTGATTCACCAATCACCTTCAAGAATAATTAGCAGCCTCATCTGAACGTAATGAATATACACACATGCTCACATCCATACCATTCATTTCAGAAGGTGGGGAGAAATCCCCCTTTCCTCAGCCCGCCAGCTTTTTCCTGACCCCTGGCACAGCAACCATCTCCTGGGCTGCTGCACCAGCACCTGGTGGATTTTCCAGGAGCTGAACATCTCACTGACCACCTCAAGCCAAGAAGTCACAGCAAACTACATTTCCAGGTTAAGTTCAAAGTCGTGGTGAGTGGCTGGGTACTAAAAAACCCCAAACAAAACAGCACTACACACACGCATCAGCCGTAACCTACATGAAACATGAGCTGGGTTTATACAGGAAGATCCAGGGGAAGGAAGAGAACAAAGAAGTTTTAACTTCTCGTACACAGAAAGAGGCTGCTGCTTGTGTGTCTGTGGGGTTGTTTCTTTTTTTTTTGTTGTTTTTCACTTAATTTAAAATACATATATATCATCAACTCAGGCTTTATTTGGAAGATGGTAGGGTAGAAGACACATAAGTCACAAGTGTTGCCGAAACAAGACACATGATTTTCAGATGACAACTGCCAAAGGAAACATTGCCACATGAGTTAAAATCCAAAATGCTTAAAATTCACACCAGAGAGCTAAAGGAGACCTCAAAGCCATCCCTCAGTATTAACCTTAACTGCTCATACTCCCAGGTCAACACAAAGGAAGAATACTTATATTTATTCTATAAAGCACCCTTGACTTACAGGAACACCAGCGGTGAGAATTTGCTTCAGTGGTGAAGGGGAATTCACAATACGGTGAGATACAAAGAAAAACAAACCAAAACCACCTTACCTCTACCAAATGATTCAATCATTAAGTTCTACCTAAACACTGAGAAATTTCATTTCCAAGGGGAAACCCAAGGCTTAGTTAGTCTATTAAACATAACCAGAGATCTTTGTAACATCAAGAAACAAACCAGCCTAGAACAATGAACCACAATGAACTACCACATATGCAACAAAAGCTCCTTTTAGGATTAAAAATTTAAACAAAATACTTTTTTAGTTCAGTACTGTCCCTAGACCATGTACTCACTTCCACACTTTCTTCCCTCTCATGAGCAAATAAGGTTTAAATTCTTATTTATTTTTAAAAAAGCTTTACAGCAGATTTTAAATCCTCTTAAAAAACCAATGTACACCAAAATACAGATTTCCTCCAAAGCAGAAGAAAGCCACTTGTTGCAGTCAAGTTCACCAGAGAACACAGCTCCACACCACACAAAATGATCTTGCCATTTCAGTCACTTACATGGTCATATACTGCTTTAAAGTACTTTTGCCTTAACCACCCCCTTCCCTTGCTGCTGCATCACATCTGCCAGACATCACCCACTGTCCAAGGCAGTGCTCCAGGGAAAAATCCACACCATGTCGAGTATTTTCTTCTTTCCAGTTTTACAGGGATTTAGGAAATACACACCATCATTATGTCCAAGAACACAACCTTGAACATAACACACCTGGTTGGTGTGACACAGGTGAATTCTGCTCACAGTTTTCCTTCTCAGGTGTCAAGGTTGCAGAGGCACACACATGTTGGTTTCTACCATGTTGGTAAATACACTATAAATCAATTAATTTCAGGTGATATCCTCTGACATGCTGGTAAACATAGTAGAATATAAGTTACTTTCAGGAAGGTATTCCTCTACATGTTTGTAAATATAGTACGAACTGGTGAATTTCAGGTGGTACTGAAGTTTTGTGCAAGAATTTTAAAGTGGATCATTTTGTAAAGACTCTTTTTTTTCTCTTTTTAAAGAAAAACCAGAAGCGCTTCCACAAACAGAAGTACTTTGGGGTGGCAGATATTTAAGGTCACTTTCTACCCTTATGTACCTTATCATCAAGGTTTGAGTGATTCAATAACAAGGCTCACCCCACCTGAAAAGCCCAGAGTTTTCCCCATCAGCCTGGAGGGATTGCACTATCACTTGAATTCTATTTCCTGATAATGTGCTCATCATGGTAGAAAATTTCTGCAGGAAGATGAATTTTACTTTCTTCCCTGACAGCTCAGTAGAGACTCAGGAGTTTAATTGGACATATATCTGCTGATGCATATTTGACTAAGAGCATGCCTAAGAAAAAAAAAATAAGGTTATACAGACAGGTCTAGGGCTTGGTTTAGAGGCACAGGAAAGCAGATTGCTCGCTCATTATCGGTTCTTGGTACACAAAGTAGTTGGCTTTCCTGTTAGGACAACACCCCGTAAATGACACCACAAGAAGCCAAAGAACAGCCATCACCAAGCTAACACAAACCTTCTTCCCTGTCTCTGCACACCCAGAGCTGCTCAGGGACCACTGGGCTGAATGTCCCTCCTGAGCAGAACCCCTGGCTCCCCCAGCCAGGGTCCCGACCCCAGGGCAGATGGCCAAGGCTGACACCTCCATGGGCATACAGAGACCATCTCTGGGACTCTGAGAACTTGGTCCTACGGGCAAAAAACTCCCAACAACCACGATGCCACCACAGGCCTGCGTGGCAGGAGGGGTGGGCTGAAGAGCAGCAAAGCCCAGGAACAAAATGGGACCTCACAGTCTGAGCCAGACATTAAAGATGCCAGGGCAAATCAAGAGTATTCATGAGTCCGTGCAGAATTCTTCACTACTGTAACACAGGTTAATAGACATATAAGTGGCAAGAAATCCAAAGTAAGGAGAGCACCCAAAACTTCGGCCCACATTTCCAGCATGGTGTGTCAAAGAAAGTGGGCAAAAGCACCAGGATTGCTCATATTCACTGGGAATTCAAGTTATTACACCCAACAAGCAACTTGCCAGGGGCTTTCTCTTGACAACTCACTTCTTCCCCTTGCAGACAAACAAAACAAAAATCAAAAGCCAAAGTCATAGCTTGTCAATGCCCCTCTGAAAATATTAAATTTCCTGCTCTGCTTAACTTAGCTCAGACAAGGCAGGCAGTATTTGCTTAGCAAATATTGTTTGTAATAAGTTAGACAAGCAATATTTTTTGCCAGCCTATTAACACCAGCAAAATATGTACAGTCAACAAGAGATGAAGAATTTGTTCAATTACTTCAAAAATGGGAATTACAACCGAGGGATTATTATCCATTTAAACATCTCTTTTCCACAAAATGTCAAACACTAGCCATTTGCTAACAATCTCCGGAGACAGATAAAGTAACATTTTGGCAATGCAAACACAAACTCCCGAGCCGGAGGAGGGGGGGAGTGGGAGGAAGGAGGGTGGGAGGGGGGAAGCTCCACCATTCACAACAATGCCGGACCATCCCAACACGCCAGTTTTATTTTGCAGCCAATTAAAACCCCAAACAAACATCTGACTTGGCCGAAGTGATGGCGAACACTGGCCGGAGCCGGGCAGAGGAGGGGACCGGGGGAAGAAGGAGCTTGGGAGAGGGGCAGCAAGTTACCAGCGGAGCCGCGATCACCGGGGCTGGCCCGGCACCCTCCTGACCGCATCCCCGGGATCCCTCCGGGCTGACACCACGATTAATGCACCTTAATTGCTATTTGCAAAATTCAGCAGCCTGAAAGCGCCGCGCTTCCTTCCTCAAAACCCTTTTTTTTATTATTATTATTATTTTTTTCCCCTTTCCTTTTCCCTTCCACCCCCACCCCCCCCACCCCCGCTCCCCTCACTCCCCTCCCCGCTTGCCCAGCCCCCGCCCCGCGGGTGGGCAGAACCCCCCGGCCCCCGGCGCTCTTACCTCCAGCGCTTCCAGGGTGTTGAAGCTGGCGATGGCGAAGCCATCGATCAGGTCCTCTTCCTGGGAGCTGGACTCGCGGCGGCGGCGGCGCGGGGGCCGGGCGGCGCGGGCGGCGGGCGGCGGGCCCCGCGGGGCGGTGCAGTTCTGGCCGCCGTTCTCCTTGCCGGGGCTCGGCTCCTTGTCGGAGCCCGAGGACGGGCTCTGGTTCCGCGGGTCGCGGGCCGCCGCCTCCCGCCGCCGCACGCGGTCCCGCTGCGACCTCGACCTCCGGCTCTGCCGGATTTTCCCATCCATCGCCGAAGAAGAAGCAAATTTAAAAAAAAAAAAAATTTAAAAAAAATAATAATTAAAAATTAAAAAAGAAAAAAAATTAAAATGAGAAGGCCGGGCGCGAGGGGGGGGGGGGGGGGGGGGGGCGGGTGGGAGTGGGGGGGGCGCGGGGGGAGAGAAAAGTCGCCCCCCTCCAACTCACCGCTTCCCCTCTCCAAACCCCGGAGCCCTTAAAAAAATAATAATTATTATTGAAAAAAAATCAACAACAACAAAAAAAATCCTGCTGTTCAGAGCCTCGGATCCAGGGCGATGATAATCCACAGAGCAAGGCTGGGTGGCGGTGGGGCGAGCGGCACACACACACAAAAAATATTAAATCCACGGAATGACCTTGACAAATTTCCACCCCCCGCCTCCCCCCACCCCCCAAAAAAAGCAACGACGGGAAGAGGAGGGGAGGAAAAAAAAAAAAAAAAAAAAAAAGAAGAAGGGGGGGAAGATTTATCTGGATCAGGACGAGGACACCTCGGATTCACTCGGCGCGGAGGAGAGAGGCAGATCCAGGAGGCTCGACCCAGCTCGGGATAATCCAGGCGCGGCGCCCCCTCCCCGGGGGCAGCGCCGCTCCGGGGCCCCGCTCCGGCCGCCGCGCACCGCCGGGGGGGCCGCCGCCGCCGCCGCGCTCGCCGCCCAACTTTCTTGCCGCGGAACGAGCGAGACAATCCCTGGGCAGCCCCCGCCGCCGCCCGCCGCCGCCCGCCGCCGCCGACCCCTCCTCGCCGGGCGCCGCCGGCGGCTCGCAGCCCCCCGCCGGCGCGGCGCGGCGCCCCCGCCGCCGCCGCCGCCCGCTGCCGGATGGCGCTCGCCCGCCCGCCCCAGCCCGGCCGCCCGCGGCGCGGCGCAGCCCCGGCCCCCAGAAGCCGCTCAGTCGGCGCTGCCCGGATGCCGCCCCATTCTCCCCGAGCTGGGACGCGGCGCTAGCACCGCCCGGCCGGCCGCGCATGAGCAGGGCTGCCAGCTGCGCGTCATTCCCCGGCGCAGGCCCGGCCGTGCCCCCGGCTCCCCCCCTTCCTCCTCCTCCTTCCCGCCCCGCCGCCGCCTCGCCTCCCCTCAGCGCGGGCCGGGGGCGCCGGCGCCCCCGCGAGACCCCGGGAAAAGTTTCCCCCGGGCCGGCTCCCAGCGTGGACTCCGCGGCCGCCCTGCCCCGGGACACGGAGGGGACAGGAGGGGACACGGAGGGGACACCGACGGCAGCGCCGCGGGCCGGGCCAAGGGGTGGAGGGGAGCCGGGACAGGGGACGAGCTGCGGCGAGCGGTGGGACTGGGGGTGAGCTGCGGGACGGGCTGGAGGTCAAACGATGAGCTGGGGGTCGGGGAGCAGGGACAGGGAAGGAGCTGCGGGAGGAGCTGAGGATTAAACTCTAAACTGAGGGATCACTTGGGATTCGGGACAACTTGGGGAACACAGGAAGAGCTGAGAGACGTGTGAAGAGCGGAGGGGTGACTAGGGAGCAATCTGTGTGTCAGGGGACAAGTTAGGAAATGAGCTGGGTGATGAGGGTGCAGGACACTCGAGCGGGGCAGCCAGAGCTGTAGGTGGGACAAGGAGCAGTGTAAGGGAATCGAGGACTGGGGCTCACGGAAGCAGGAGATCCTCTCCATTAGCTCCTGCTCCCCATCCATTCATCTTGTTGAGGTTTTATTCGGGCTCTGCAGTGGGGGAGGGGGCTGGTTCCTTTCTTGATTCCCTGCAGTCTCAGGCCCTCTCCTCCCTCCAGGATCACCTGGCCAAAGGCTTGGTCCTCAGGCATTCCCTTGGGACAGGGACTGGCTTGGTGGACGACTGAGCAGCTGTGCAATGCCCGGTCCCAAGGACAGCACTGAAGAAGGTGTGCCTGGATCAGGGCTCCTGCACAGGGCTGTCCTACATATCGCAATGGTAGCAGGACTTAATCCTCCTGTTATCGTCTTTTATTGCACAAAGTCAGATATCGCAGCACGTTACCATCACTTCTGGGTACTCCTTTCCTTGTGTGGGGCTGGCTTTGCTCCACTGGACTGACTCGGTTTAGTTCCTTACTTCTTCAGCTGCTTTCACCTTCCCTGGGGGGTAGCCTTTAGTTCTGGATGTGAGAGACATTAGAAAGATGTTGTGAAATAAAGCCTAAAGAAACCCATTGAGATTCATGTATAAGGGAAAAAGTCCATGAAGGAGATTCAGAGTTAGTGGGAGCCATGGAATAAGGGAAGCAAAAAAAAAAAATCTGCTACTTGCTCGCACTGTGTTCCAGTTCAGTCACCACCGAGGATGCTGGTTTCCTCACGCTGGTGTCCCCAGAAGTGGCAAGCTGGCAGCTGAATGCCTAACACACTCATCTAAACTTTGATGTGGGCACTTCAATGCCCATTCTCCCACCATTTTCTTATGTTCCTGATCCAATTGTAACAACAGTAGTCAAAAAATTAACCCCCTTCCAACCTGGCCCAAACAGGCTCTTTGAGAAGGGTTTCTGGTGTCTGGCAACAGTGTTGCCCTACCATACTTAGGCAAGCACTAAAATAAATATCATCCTCTTAAAATGTAGGATAGAAACGTCATTTAAATTTAAGCCATTTAAAACCAAAGGTAGAAATCCCATGTGTAGTGCAAAGCCTCTTAATGCAAATAGTCAGTCATGCATTGCATGCCTCAATCACACTCCTATCGGTGTCATTTGTGTCCTAATAAAATCCTATAATCTTTTGTGTGCCAATTAAAGAAGGAAGATAGCTAAATCTAGCTGCTTCCTTGGGTAATTACAGGCTAATGGGGAGCCAGACAGTTATCCGTCCTGGGTTTCTGCTGGACTTTGGATTTCCAAAGGGTATTTCCTCTCCTGTTTCATTAAGTGACTGTACAGTATTTTTTAAATGTGTGATATTTGAAAGGCACAACCAAGATCCTGGTTGTTGATTAAAGGTCTACATTTAGATACACCTAGTTTAACAATGGATTTGGTTTAACAACTGTGTTTGCTTTTACCAGTATTTTAAGGGACACTTTCTAGAGGCATGCATTCACACTGAGTTCACGAAGTTTGGTTTGTTTTGTTTTTAACACCAGTGAGCTTTTATTTACAAGGTAATTTCTATGTTGCTTATAAATACATCATCAGGGTAAGTAATTAAAAAAGATAAACTGGAGCATTTTTAACAGTTTCTCTTGCTAGGACTCATCACACTCCTGTTGTGCTATAGGCCCTCCATCATTAATATGCATTTCTAGTTCTCTTTTTTTTCATCCACTTCCAAATTTGCTGACCAACAAGGACAGTGGAAATTGCCTGTAAAGTTGCTTTCTTTATTTCCTGTCAGCAGGGTCATCAAGATTCTCATCCCGTGTTTACATACAGGAGTTTAATGTCACTGGGAACGTAAACCAAAGGTGCCTTCTGGGGAAAGTTGTGAATACCATTACTTTTTTCAATTAATTCCACAAATTCAGCAGCACTGTGATTGTATATAGTTATTCTCATTTGTGTGTATATATATATATATATTTTTTTTTTTTTTTTTTCTTGTTGAAAGATGCAGCAGAAGGGTCATCCAAAGGAATTAACAAAATCAAACAGTCCACATGGGAAGGGATGCCTCTGCTTGAAACAGCATCTCTGAATCAATCATGCCTTTCCTTCCACCAAGGCAATTTCATGTTTTCAATAGAAGGCAGACCTACAGTGGTTTTGTTTCCCCCCAGCATCAAATGGCATTCCGCACAATGATATTCATCATGTTATAACTCTAGGTGAATGATAATGGATCAGAGGGAATGAAAACAGATGGATGTTAAAACAGACAATTCCCTGCCACAAACCTGGGAGCCCTCCACTGCTGCCTAGTCCATTCATTCAGTGGATAATTGTATTAGACATTCCAACAATAGAGAGGCCTTCTTCATTAATCCTGAATTTACTGAAAAGAAGCTTTGCAGACTATAGCTCTTTCGGTGCTTAGACAACATCAGGCAAAATTTACCTCAGGCTTAAATGTCTAAAACTCAGCTGGATAGAAACGAGCCCAGAAAATTCCAAAAGCAAGGGAAGGTGGGCGAGTGAGGCCAGGGGACAGGACAACCCAGGAGCAGCAGTGCAGGTAGGCAAGGGGATAGGAGTGCCTTTGCAGCAGAGCTGCAGGTAATGCCAAGGAAATGTACTGAAAAGCTTTCCTCTGGCTGGAGTGCAGGCACAGCTGAACTTAGCAATATTGGACCTGGGTTTGAGCTGATTGTCCCTTTCCAGCCCCCAGCTCGCCACATGAGCCAGTGAATGCCAATCCCTGCCATGTGATGGGGCACAACAGCTCTGTAACCCTGGTCTGCATCAGGTGGCAGGGGCTAAGCAATACAGATCAAGTCTCTTACCAGCTGTCCTGTGAGTCAGACCTCGATTACAATATTGACATTAACATTTTAATCACATGCACGCTGCTGCAGATTTTAATGACAAACTTGCTATGCCTTTGCCTTTTGAGGATCAGAAATTAGACCCTTGTTCATAGGTGGAGTGAGTGTGGCAGCAGCAGCCACAGCAGTAAATATGGCATTGCTCTCGCCACGAGCCTGCCCCTGGACATTAACCTTGCTGGCACCGAGCACCTCACTGGAACAGGGACTTTGTTCTCAATTACTCTTTTCCTGTGTCTGGGGTAATACTGGGACTTATGAGAAAGGAGAAAGGCGGTGCTTTTGTATTCTCGGTAGCCTGAGGCAATGTGAAAATCTACCCAATCCCTGAGTAACTATCATTTTCGATTCACAGGTACGTTAATCAGGGCAGAGTAATCCAGAGACATTTCCTTCATCCAGTGGAGGTGCAAGCAGGGTTACTACTCCACTTCTTCCGCCCAGTGCCATCAGAATGAGGTGAAGAAAATTCAATGCAAATGAGAATCATGCCCCAAATCAGTGTTGTTCCTCTCAGCCCAAACATGCTCCACAATCTGTTGCAAATGCTGCAAGCTGAGTCGGCGAGGCTTTGCTTTGTTAAAGACTGTCATGTCCAAGGGGGAAGGACAGCCAAAAGGTCACAATAAATAAACTGAATACAAAATTGCTCAAGGCAATATAGGAGACCACAGACTTCCAGTACAGCTCTGACATGCACCAGGAGACCCTTCAGGATGTTAAATAAGCTGGGGTTTGTGTCGATGGGCTTAGTTGTTTTCTGTTGTTTCTTTCCCAGCTACCCCAATACCTTGCCAAAACAATCAGGCCTTAACTGCTTGGTATCCCTTTCACAAACATGGGCTGCCTTTATCACTTGCTTCATCATAGCCATTTGCACTGAAAATACATAATTGCTGTCAGAGTACAAAAAATCATTACGAATAATTAGTTACTTCCAATATGGCAAGTCAGTCTCATAAATCTTGAATATTTGGCTTTGGTTTTGGAAAGAGATTCCTTAATGGCTACACTTGTGAGACTCTGTTAATTGATATAAAATTGTATTCAAAATTAAATTTGTTTTAACAGATCTAAATCACCCCAATAAATCAGCTTCAGCCTATCTGCTCTAAGGGTTCAAGTACACTTTTTTTTTTTTCCTTTGGAGGAAACTGTGAGCTTGCAATCAATGCTTAGAAAGCTGGATCTGACCCTTCCCTCATTGACTAATTGCTTCCACATGCTGACGTGGGGTGTTTTTGTTTTTGTTGGGTTTTTTTGTAGGTTTTTTTTTTGTTTGTTTTCCTGGTCTGAGGAGTGATAAAGGAGGGGGTAGAAGGTACAGCCCCTCTGCCTAGCCCAGCCATAGCAGCTCAGAGTCACTCTGCCTTCCTGCCAGGCAGGTGTGTGAGGAGCAGGGGGATCTGTCTGAATCCACCTCACAGCCAGGGTGTGAAGAAGGAATTGCCTGCCTCTGTTCTGAGTGGGTAAAGGAGAGGGAATTTTAATAAGAAAGAGGAGTTCAAGTCAATCTGTAATAGCCAGATATTGAGGGTTTATGCTATTATAGCTAACAGTAGTGTGAATGGTAGTTCTTATGATGCTTTTTTTTCCTTCTTCAGAGAAACTGTCTTTTTCATCTGATGTCATGGGTGAGAGAAGGTGAGAGTTAATAACAACAGCTTAATTTTACTTGACTGTTTATGCTCTATTTAGCTCCTGAAATTGTTTCAGGACAGGATGTTATTATCTTTATCCTTGCTTTAAACCACAGAAAGAGAGCTTGAGAGACAAAAGCCCAGTATTCCTCTCCCATAATGTCTTTAGTAGTCTGTATTCCTCACCTGGGCAGCCGTGAGCCCAAATGCTTCCTGTGATCCTGTGTGGTAAAAATCTGTTGGAAGAATTCCTCATTTGCATCCTGTCTGCATCTGCTGTCTGTTATCTTAAAAATGATCTATTTTTTTTTTCTTCTCCAGAGATTCTTTTGTACCTACTTCATCTCAGTAAAACTTTCCCCACCCTTCTCCCAGCTGGGTTGCTGGCTCCATTTCTGCCTGCCTGATCTCCCTGGGGTGGCAGCTGTGGAACCCCTGGAGCTGTGAGTGCTGCCTGCAGCCGTGGGCAGGGGATGTTCAGTGCCTGGGATTCGTGAGGCTGGGGTGGCTTTGGGGAGGCTCAGAGCTCCCCTTGCCTCAGCTGGGAAAAGCCTGCAGAGCACCCTGTCTGCTGTGGTGATCACCAGCTAATGCTGAGTCTTGCTTGGCTAGGGATGCCTAAATCCTCTTGGGCTCAGTCATCTATTTAATGATTCTTGTGCTTGCCTTTAGAGCCTTGTGAGTGCACAGCTGCTGTCCTCACTGCTCGGTGTGGGGTGTTTAAGGGTGAGTAAAAGTGACAATCTTCTCAGTTTTATTGGGCGCAGCTCTTGAAAGTGTTAGAATTTTTCCTCAGGTTGAAGTTGCTTTTGTTTCCAAGTGTATTGAAGGTTGTGCTCAATTTGCTCTTAAGTTTTGTAAAGCAGTGCATTTCACTTTCATCCTTCTGTGCATATTACTAATCAGCTAATGCCTCGAAGAAAAAAAATATTAAAAATTCCCAAATGAGCAACAAAGAACCCTCAGCTGTCCACCTTGGGACACCTGAAGATTAAGACTGTAAGTATGGTTTTGTGCCCTAAGCCTGGGAAGTGAGGTGAAAGCTAGTAACAACTGATTCAGAGAAGGTCTATTTGGCAGTCTGCAACTTGCTGACCGCTCCTAATAAAGGCTGGCAGGGTGTGCAAATGAAGCTTAACACATAGTCGTGATAAACAGGTGCTGAAACATTTCTACAGCGTTTCTTCCACTAATATTTTGTCTCTTCAGAGCAATTGTCAGGAAGTTGTATCATCTTAATTAGAGAATCTGGGAGTAAGGTATTACCAGTAGCTGTGTAACTTGTTAATAAAGGCTTGGGACTTTGGTTCTCTATGTACCAGCAGCAGTGTAAGCACAGAGGGAGGCTGGCAAAATCACAGTGCCACATAATTTACACTGGGTCAAGTTACCATTCATGGCAAGTAGATGAGCCGGACAAGTGTTAAACAGGGCTTCACCTTGACTCTGTCCATGCCTGTGATGGGAAATTTATTCCCAGAATGGATGAGGCCTAGCTACTTACTGCACAGCTGTATCTCCTGATGTCTTTGGGTCACCAGACCAACTTTGCATGAGTCAAATCAGAAGTGGATTCAAAGATGGAAGAATATACTAGTCAAAAGGATTGGCTTGAGTGTCCGGAATGATTTTGCAAAGAGAAAGGCAGAATTGGAAGTTAGATGAAAGGAAAACAGGAAAGATGGGAATGGCTCTGTTAGAGTGAGTGTGTAATAAGGATTGAATTATTCTTAACACAGAGAATTTTTACATGCACCTCATACTATTGCAAATCTTTTGTTGTCCTTCATCTGATTCACTGATTTAATTTCACTTCTGCAAATGAAGCAAGGAGCCTCAATTTGAGGGGGGTTTTGAGGGCCTTTGGAAGGGAATGTATTGAATTTCAGAAAGCATTTTACCAGAAGGTAGCCTGCCACTGTCGTGTGCTGTAGGACTTCCTTTGGAAGCATATATTTCTCCCCCATAAGTCTTTTGAACAGTTTTATACCACACATGTTTCAAGAGAATTAAATCAATAACAATCTGTACCTTTCTAACCTGAAATGCAAGCTCTGCACGGCAGGAGATCAAGCTATGCAATTAACTGTTGTCCTTTCAAAGGAATTCTGACAGATATTTATAGTTTACTGTATTCCATTTCCCTGCCATTGGAATATAGCAGTACAACTGAATGCAGCTGACTGGAACTATGAAGTAATTATAGCAATAACTATTTCCTTCTCTACTGGGGAAATCTTGTAAAGTGCTGCAAGTGGGAACTGCTGCTGTTCTTGCCCCTCGAAATCCAGTCCTTCAGTTTATCATGCATCCCTGGGTAAGTCACCCAGGAGAGAATTTTTGTTCCATTACCTTCAGCTTTTTCTAAAGTCATGTTCTGAATCTCACGTTCATCTTGATGTGGAGTGAATCAACACTGTACAAATAAATGCAGTTTAAAAAGCTTTCTGTATCTGTGCATGGACAGTGTATGAAGTAGAAAGACCTCTCTGTAGTAAAATAAGTCATATCTTTGTGTGGGAGTTTGGAGCAGTCTATTAAGAGGAAACTATGCGTTATTGCCAGAAGTGAATAGATTGGCATTTGACTGCTAAGCACTTTGCAAATTTCAATATAAAGGCACTTATTTTATACCCTGAGCTGTCACTGTAACTTATGTGCTCGTGCTGGTGACTTAGTAGCATAATGACAGGCCATTGTTACTGAGCTAATTAGTTTTAAGCAATCTTTCCTAACAGTATGCTTGAGGATGACATTCATTTATTGCAACCTTATGAGACGTTGATGCATCAGGAAAATAGTGATGCTGAATCTTTGAGCTACCTCTCTTGCTGGCTCAGTATGAGCATCTTATCAGGGGATAGATGCTGTGTTGGACACTTAAGATGCCTCTTGCCACTAGTAATACCCTCAGCTACTTAGCTTACAGCTAAGGGCTATAAACTTCAGCTTTAGGGCTGTAAACATGCAGAGGAACACTGTGGTTTCCAGCACACGATGGGATCTAATCACTGCCACACAGCCACCTTCTATCACTCTGGTTGGATGTCTGCAGATGCTTGCCAGGACCTTGCAAACTAGGATCAGATACATCTGGTGCTTTTGGGAGCAGTGTGGTAGGGGATTGTGGTGTCATTTAAAAAACCCAGAAGTTCAGAGTAGGATAAGTAGAAGTGGACAAGTATCTTCAAAGAAAGTACTGGAATTATTTTCCTAACAGTGTTCACCAAGATATAGTAAAGAAGTGTCTAGACACCCTCCGCCTCAACTCATACAGACTGAGCATGAAGTTAACCCCTCCTTCCAACATGAAAAGAATGAGAATAGGGAAGAGAAACTGTTCTCACTTTATTCTCACAGGTGGCACCAACAACTTGTGGCTGTTGAGTAATACTATATTGTGCAGCTGCCTTAAAAACTGATGGTACTGAGTCATTCCCAGGTAATTTTGTTTTGGAGTCCCCCCAGCTTATATTAAAACTGGGTGGATAAGTGGTAGTACTGTAACAGGAGGAAAAAATCAACAATCAGCCTCTCTCAAGTTTGCATTTCCTGCAACCGTTGTCATAAATGTGAAGTCCACTGGAAGGGCAGAAGCGTGAAGGAAATGGAGAACATCTTCTAAATTACCCAGATCTGGGAGCTCCCCAATGCTTTCCAATAAAGGGCTCTGGAATGCAGCTGTCTGACCCTCTGGTGTAGTAAAGCCTGAGTCTGCACCCCAACCCCTGTGACTCAGCTTCTGGAAGTTTATTTCTGGGCATGGAGGGCAAGTTTGGGGTTTTTGCACAGGGAGCTGGTGTGTGCGTGCAGATCAGTACCAGAGCTGAGAACTGTCCTCCTGAGAGGCTGTAACAAACAGTTCATTATTTTTGTGCTCCTCTCCTGTGTGCCTGTGTGTTATGTAAGTACTAATAAAGTTGAAATTTGGCTCAGCCATGTCTAATTTTGACTTAGGTTTATTTTGGCAATATCCAAGCAGTAATCTGTCTAATGGTCTTCTAGAGGGGTCCTGAGAGTTTCTATGACTTTGCATGGGTTTAAGGCAGAGCCCCTGTGTAGGCTCAGAGCTGACACTTGGAATTTCAGGAGCTGGTGCTCTGTTGTTCCCAAGCCTTGCCTTCTCCTTTGCCTATAACAGGAATGTGAAAAATACCATGTTCTGTCCAGCCATTGCCCTCTGACCACAGCTGAAGTTAGTCATCCTGATAAGCAGCAGCAGGTTTTATTCCATTTATCCAACATTTTGTTAGCTTTGCATCCTCTCCTCCACATCTTTGAGGTTTTCACTTCGTGTTTGTGACTCTCTCAGTGTGGCTTTTATTTCAGTTCAGCTGGGAGCATGGGATTTCTCTGGGAATGTTTCACAGTTTTCAATTTGTTTTGTGTTTTCAGCAGTCTAGTGTTGGATGTTCGTATTTACTTACAGCACTGCTGTATTTTTTCACCTGTCTGGAGATCTGGGAAAAAAAAAGGTGCTTTGCTGGCGGTGTTGCCAACCAAAGTCTCTTGTTCTTACGTGGTGATAGCTGGGGCATTGCAAGGCTGCTGGGATGTGCATGGGTGTGCCTGCTGAGCAGAGCAGCTATTAGTTCTGTGCATGATGATGGTTTCTGTGATGTGCATGACTTTCTCTGTTGGGAAATGAACTGTGAACACCTACTCATTTTTCATAGGCCAAATTACAGTGCTGTTTCAGCTCTCTGAATTGCCTACACCTCAAAAAAAAAAAAAACGTCCCTAGGATCCTTTAGTGCAATAGTAATGAAATAGCTGGGGCTGAGCAGCTTCTGTTAGCAGGAACCACCTCTATAAATTTAGCCATTTGCTTTCTGCCTGGCAGACTTCTGATGCACTTGATGTACTTCTTCACCCTTTTATTTTTTTACACTTGAGGTAGCCTTTGTGTGCTTGTTGCTCAAGCTTTAACTGTGATTAAACCAAAGGGAGAGATTTTGGAGTCAGTGAAATTTTACTTAGACTTCTGTGTCCCTCTGAAAAGCTCAAAGACAGCAGCTTAGAGAAAACAAATTAAAGTAGACATTACTGTTTTTTCTTGAAGGAAGGGGAAAAGCTTTACTAGTAGCATTGCTGATGAAATAGAGAATACAAATTCAGACCTTGGAAACAAAGGAGCACAGCTCTCAAAGAATTCATTCCCAAGATGGAATTCATGTGCTTTCACACTTGTCTTTGGATGATCATTAAATTCTGTTTGTGCTTTCTAATCTAAGACTTCTCCAGTGGTATTTAACAGCTCAAATATTTGTGCATGAGAGCTTGTTTTTGTCATTTTTTTTATTTTTTTTTTTAATTTCCTCCTTCTCTAGTTTTGGGGTTATTTATGATTTGGTCTAGCAGGGGAAGAAAAAAAAAAAAAAAAGATGGTTAGTGGAGTTGTTGACTCTTGAGGTAGCAGGATATGGCCAGTAATAAACTTGTAGTGGAAGAGAGCCCAGCAGATGGAGGGGACAGTGCCCTTGATGAAATGGGAGCTGTCTCATCAAGCAGCTGTCAGAGCTGTGTTCCCCTCCAGGATGACCATGGAGAATTCATGTCACTGCATTACCTTCTCCCAGGGAATCAGGTGTGTGTCTGTATCCAAAGATGGCTTCAGTCTCTCTCTGTTTTTCCTAATGTTACGTCACAGCCTGTGTGTATACAGAGCTTTTGTTGTCTTCAGAAAAAAAAAAAAAAATCCATTTTCCTCAATGTTCTGAGGTTTGGACACTGTGGTCAAAACTATGAAAGGTTTTCTTTAAAATCAAGCTTTCCAATGCAGCAGGACAGAAAGAATGCTGCCAGACAGTCAATTTGAGGTTCAGAGCTGTGCAGGTACTTAGAAGTGCAATCCATCAGGTCCTCTGATCTACAAGTCTGGCTGAAATCTTGCAGCCGTCAGCATGACATTGCTCCCAGTCACATCAAGTGTGACGAATTGCTAATAGATGTTTTGAAAGGAGAACTTGAATTAGCTTCCCAAAATTCACCTCAAGAATACAGAATCTGTGTACAGCTTCCATGTTTAGCTGTGATTCTAGCTCATTTTGATAAATCACTAACACCCATGGTTTTTGTTTCTTTATTTCCCCCACCCCCAAAGCTGCAGTTTTAACTTGTGTTTAGCTGGCTGTTAAACAATTCTGTGTTCTGCTAGAGCAGACAAACTCTGTTGGCAGGTGACTAAGATCAGAGGAAAAACTAGATGAGTTTCTTTCTTCTAGGTGGCTGTGGCTTTCAGTTCAGAGCAAAGGCAGATGTTTAAGGGCATGTAATGTGGATGCTATAGGATGTGTGTAGGTCTCACATCAGGTCCAATTAACTTCTCTTGTACACAGAGTTCAAAGTCAACTGCCATGTGATCAGTGGAATGAACTCACCCATTTGGTCATCCTGAGCAGGGAAAAGGAGCATGTTCTGGTTCTGGGCTCCTCCTGAGAGGGCAGAAGATGTCCACAATGTGCTTCCTCCAAGCAGAAGGAATTCCAGTCGGTATCTGCTGAGGGCAGGGCTCTTCACTGAGACAAAGTTGCTCAGCTTTATGCTGAGAAGCTGCCCCTGAAATACAAATGATGATGAAAGGGGTGATCCTCCAAAAAGTAGAATGAATATGGAAAAGCAGATTTCCAGAGAGGGTGGGTTTAGAGATTTAGCTGTGCTGCTGCATTACATTTTTGGCTCATGGCCCAGACTTGGGTTCCAAGCGAGTGTGCCCAGAAGTCCGAGTGTCCATTGTATGTCAGTAATTTCCCTGCCTCAGTTGTCTTTTCCCCCTCATTTGGATTGCCAGTTCAGCAGGGAGCAGCTGCAGGGGACAGTGGACAGAGTGCTGGAACTAATTTTTAAGTACCTGTTTTACGCTTTGCGAGAGCAGCTGGAGAGAAGGGATAAATTACTATAAATTACCAGTCTATGCAAAAAGGTGTTTGCATAAATTATTGGAGAGCCCACTTGAACTTGTTGAGCAGTGCTCCCGCCAGCATTAAGAGGTCACTTAACCCTCTGTGCGGCCCTGCTGTGGAGCCCAGTCATGCATTGCAGAATTCAATGAGTTTTCTTCTGAGCGTTGCCCAGAACTGATGCAAAGTGACATCTGACAGCACAGGCAAAGCGGTGACAATGCTCTGAGACACTAATAATAGCTGTAGAGCTAGAGCAGTTTCCCTCTATCCTTATTTTTTATTAGATTCTCCCCCCTTTGGTGAGGAAATGTTGTCATCCCTGGCACAGTTTATCCTTGGAAACCACCTTTGCTGAGCCATTTAATCACAGGGCTGGCTGCACAGTGGAGTCAATGTGCTAGGAATGCTCCCACCATAATCTCTTTAAAGAACAGCTGATACCTCATTGAGAACTTTGAAAAAAAAACCCCACATTCCTCTTGGGTGATCCTTGCCAGAAGTTAGGAGCAGTGAGGGGTGCTGATGGGGAGAGGCTGAATCATCTCTGGAACAGCTTGGCAGCAAACACCCCTAGAAAAGCAGGCTGCAAATCCTGTGCACACTCCTTCTCTTTCCCCCCCTTCATTTCCTTTGTTACTAAGGAGATTTACATTGAAACAAGCTCTGCAGGAATCCTCAGGTTCCTTGCAAGGGGATCTTAATATTTCTTCTCCTTTGTAATTAATGAAAGAGAGAGGTTGTCAGTAAGGCTGCCTGTGAGGGGTTCTTGGGGCCAAGTTGCAGTAAAAAGGAAAAAAATGATGAGTAGCCCTCAAATCCCCAGTTGTGTGGCTGTGGTCAGTTTGATGGGAACCCAAAGAAAATCCCGGGGGCAGAGCAGTAATGTGCATTGCTTCACTAGGACAGAAGTAGATCAATCTTTGTTATTGTTTTTGTATTTCTGTTTCATGATCTCCTGCTGTAGTTGTTTGTTCCTTGCACTCTTCCCTATTTCTGAAGGTTATTTATCTTTTTATCTATTTATCTGTTATTTATCTTCTGCTTAACTGTTGGCACTCAATGGTCTTAAAGGCCTTTTCCAGCCTAAACTATTCTGTGATTTTATGTTATCATCCTGCTGTACTGAAGTCAGCTGCAAGGTTGCAAAGAGCAAGTGAGGTTCCAGGATGCCTGGATTTATTCAAAGGGTCAGGTGTTTTCAAACAGTGCTCCATGGATAGGGAGGAAGGAGTAGTGGGGGTTTTTTGAGTGCTGTAATTACAGGAAGGAATGGATGCCTAAGGAGGACTTTAAGGAAGAGTTTAGGCACCTAAATCCTAAAGGATAATCCTGACTGCTCCCACCTTCTTCTGTAAGCAGCTGAGTATCACCAAGAGGGTTCCTTAGAGCTCTCCTCTGCATGTCTAGAATTATCCAAGTCTTGTTGATGCTGACCTGCTCCAATCTGATCTCTCTCCTAAGCCCTGTCAAGACTAACAAGCTGGGCTTTCTGGTGCCTCCTGCGAGGCCGTGCTGGTGGCACAGGCAGAGCATGCCTGCAGCAAGGCTCTGCTCCACCAGCACAGACAGCTGCTATTTACATTCCAGAGCAGGGGAAGAGTCAGGGACATCCTGCTGCTATAAAATAGCACTGAATATTAAATGGCAAACAAGGAGTTGTTGTATGAGCAATGAGAGTTTGTCCAGTCCTGTGTACTCCTCCGCTGCAGCAATTTTGGCAGACTTTTCATTTTTGCTCTGCAATATCCTCATCTCTCCCATTTCCTTCTACGTCTGACATCCTTATGCACCTCTGCCATGTTCCTTTTGTCTTCTCATAGCCCCTACACTGAGCTGTGTCATAGCTTCTGCTTTCTCCTGTATCCTCTGGCTGCTCCTGGGAGGGACAAAAGCCAATGGCTTGAAGGTGGACTGTTGGAAGCAATATCTGTGCTGGGCAATGTGATATCTTATGTGCCTTAGAGAAGTTCTGCAAGAAAGGGAGTGCTGAGCAGTTTTCCAGTGCCATCTGTCTGAGTCCATGTGGCCATGGGAGGTCTGGAGTTTCTTTAAAACTAAAGCAGTCTAAAGTAATTTTGATGCAAGGCATAAATTGACAGAATTTAGTGCGTGTGGCAGGCAACATGGAAAAGTCTTTGAGAATGGAATTGTTGGAGATTATTCAGCGTGAAGGTGAATGGAAAGAAAGTACAGAGAAGGGAGGAATTGGTAGGTTGCTGTAAAAGAGCAGTTGAAATCTTAGAATGATAGTTTCCTCCCACCTCAGCCCCCATCTCATCTGCTGGTGTCTTAGTGTGTATTCAGCAAGCTAACAGCATCAGGTCCTCTTTCACCTTGGCAGCACCACTGGTGATACTATTATACACCTCTATGGTTACTGATTCTTTCTGCCAAGTGTTCCACACCAGTATTTTTTTCCCATGTTGATTATGCAGAATCTTCTGACCTTTAGAAATACGGCACTTCTGAGTGCTGCAGTGGAAACCAGCCTTTCTGTTTACATCTCTCCTCAATTCCCAGAGCATCGCAATAAAACACTTTTTTTTCCCCCTTTCCAATATATTATATTCTTGTAGATTTAACCCTCAGGAAATCAACATCTGGTACTAATTATTGTTCTTTAGCTGAGGTGGCTCAATCTCCTGCCTTACAGCAGTGAAGGTCTAGAATTCCTTAGCATGGAGAGTCCATCAAGAAAGGCAGAAGCTTTCTGTGAGCTGAGGACATTGGCACGCTGCCCAGCACCTGTTGGTAGCACAAAGGGGTATGTTACAGGCTGGGCTGTACAATCCCAGGGTAAAGGAACACCATGAGGCCATTAAACACCCACTTTAAATTGCACCTTTGATCAAATTCCTCACCAAAGGCAGCATGGCTGTGCAGTCCTGTGTTCGTGCTTTGCAGATTACATCCCCAGATGTACGAGCTCTCTGGAGACCAGAGGGGAAGGAATGTCATGCACACAATAGAGCTGGAAAAACCTTCTGTCTTAATGGTGTCCCATCAAATCTTATCTGATAACCTCTCCTTTTGAAAGTATGTGGAAAGCCAAAAATAAGAACAAAGCAAACCATAGACACAGACTTGCCCTGACCTGTCTTCTAGGCTGTATCTCAGTGGAGCTCTCCTTGCTTGTTCTACTTGTCTTGCTGTGACCTCTCTCTCTCATCTTGCTATCAAACTTGTGAGAAGCTGGTGTGAGAAGCTCCCCCTCCCTTCCTCCTTTCCCTCTCTCCAGCCTCTCCTGTTTGTAACAGCCTCCTCATACTTGTCTGCCTTATCCACTTTGTCTTGTATTTTCAGCAAAGATTAGAAATATCTTTTCTTCTGACTCTCAAAGTTCTGAATTCCTCTATCTTCCTGCCACTGCTTATCTTGCTGCTGTATTTTTAAACTCTAATACACTCCAGGATATGGTTGTCATCAGGGACACTTGAATAAAGTAAAAGTAGTGTAGCAACCTTCCAAAATTCTCAGCAAAAGTGCTTTGTCAAAAGAAGAAAGTTCAAGGCATAAAAATCTATATCTGTATTTTTTAGTTGCTGAATAGTGACAAGATATGATAGCAGAATGATTTTGGAGCATGTTAACTGCATTCAACCTCTGCCTGAGATATCCACAGCTGCTTTTGTGGTAAAATCCATTCTCTTCTGAGCCATCATGCATTGTATCGCTTCTAGTTTGAGGCCTCTGTGGTACTGGGAAGCTTGCAGTAGCTAATTACCAGCAGTGTGTAAGGTTATTGCTGTTAGCCCATTCTTTCTGCCTGCACAGATGAGGTGTCCAAGCAGGAGGAGGAAGCATGGCTCCTAGCTGGTATCAGGGAAATGAGCTCTGACTTCCCCATCCCAGCCAACAGCAAAGGCTGTGGCCATCCTTCCTCTCCTCTGGGGCTCCCTCCAAAGATGAGGTGTGAGATTCTTATCTAGGTGCTCACTGTCACTGAATCCCTTGAATGCTTTGAGCTTAATGGAAAGGCCCTGAAACACCTCAGTTTTCAGACTCTAAAGAAGAGAAGTACCAAATCTTGTCCTTCAGCTGGAAAGGTTGCAAGCAGTTTTTCTTACAGTCTATTGCAAATTTTACCCTAAAACCTTGGGCTGACACCTGTGTGGCTTTGGAAGCTCTTAATGAATCCAGACTCAGGTGCTTTCCATTTAAAACCTTCTGGTTGGTCCATAAGATACCTTTGTGTGTTTTACCTCAAATGAGAGCCTGTTGGGCGTTGTGGGGGTAGTAAATAACAATTTCCTTTCTTACTGCTACCCACTTGGGATCATGAGTTGCTATATTCTGAACAAGGTTATTTTCTTTCTCTTGCTGAATTATACTTGCCCTGAATACAGCTCTAAGGTACATATCTACCTTTTGAAATGATGCTCTTGTAGTTTCTCATGTTCATTTTCACATTGCAATGCCCACAGCTGTTTTCAGGAGCCCTGTCTTTTTTCTAGGACTGGGGCATTAGTAGTGTGCAGCACAGTTCTCCACTCAAAGTTGTTTACAAGACCATTTTGCTGTCTCTCCCCTTTGTCTTGTGGTCGTTGCGGGTTCATCTTTTTCCTCATTTCAGGATTAATTACCTTATTTATGGATCTTTAAATATGTGAAACTTGGCTGTCAGAGAATGGCACTGAGGTTGTGGCCTCTGTGGTCTCTGGGCACCTAAAGATCACTTCCCTTCCTCGGGGGATGGGAGGATGATGCTCAGTGCCTGTTCCAAAAGTGGCAGTTCCTACTCAAGCAAGGGCCAAGCTTCCACCTGATGTTAACCCTGCAGCTCCAGTGAGACAATTCAACAAATCCCTTCTAATGCTGTGTGTATTTACTAGGAAATTAATGACTTTTTTTCCCCTGATTTCATTTTAGAAATGGGAAGTTGTTGCTTTGCCATAGGGAGGAAAAAAATCAAAAGAAGAGGCACATGATTTCTGCTTCTTCTGAAATCACGGTTTTGTTATGCTGAATAGCTGAAAACTATTTGCATTACAATGTACTGTAAATAAGAGATGCCACCAACTGAAGTGTAAACTGCAAATGTGGGGAGCTCTCAGCACAACTGAATTTAAGTGGTTTGAGGTGAGGTTGGACAGAACTCCAAGGTGAGAACGCAAGATGCTGGGTTTTAGGTCTCAGATAAATCCTGTGGTCAGCAAAAGTCCTTATCCTAAGACACCCAGATGATCTTAATTTTCAATATAAATGATGTAATGTGTGTGGTATAGATGCCAAAACTGTCAGGCAGAGAGGATGGGAGGGAATATGAAACCCTGTAGAACAGGATTAGGCAGGATTAAAGTCTAAAATGATCATGCTGCACTGGCTAGCAGATATTGCCACAGCCAACTCAGTAAAACTCAGTGGGACACTTGACATTGCATATTTTCAAGCAGCAAGTCTTAAATCTATATTCATGTGGAATCTTCTGCACTCAGCCTGGTGGGAACAGGAACATGACAGCTTCAGGTGCTGGCTTAGGGGAATAAAGCACAGGCTGCTGCCTTGCAGGGACAGATCTCTGCTAGGAAAATGGAAAGCAACTGAATGATGTATGTAATTATGTTTGTTTGTAGAGCTATGTAATTTCTACATACCCACTGAGAATCCCTTAAACCTGAGATTAAAACCAGCTATAGATATATTTTTAACAACAGTTGTCTATACATAATTATATGTACGTACATAGCAGTTGGTGTAATGGTGTAATAGCTGCCAATTCAACAGTCCAAAGCACATAAACATTTACCTTTATGAATTAAACCACGTACTTAAGTGCTTTGCTGGACAGGGAAGTACTTAAGCGTTTTGCTTACATGTTGGGCTGAAGTCAGGTTGGAATGAATTTGAGCTCTTCCCATCTCACTGTTGGTATGAAACTGCCCACCTTAGAGCTGACCAGTGTCAGAAAGGTGTTCCAGAGATGTCCTTGCATCAGCATTGTGTCATCAGCTCTGTGTCCGAGGCGCCCATGCTGCTGGAGCTTTGGCAGAGTGGGAGGATCAGGATGCAGGATCTGTGCAGTAGAGCTGGTTGCAGTCTGGAGCTCTTAACCCACTGCTCTTCAGGCTTTGCATCAAACAGATCTTTGAACTGTTGCAGACTCCAACCCTGCCAGCCCCTAACCATGAGGTAACTGTTTGCTAGGCCCAATATGAGTCATAGATGGGGAGGATATTTCTGGTTTCCAATTAAAAAGAAAGAAATGGCGAAGCTCATAATCGTGAGCAAAAGGTCTCTGTGCAGTAATGGGAAGCAGCTGGTGTGGCAGGCCATTGCAGACTCAAATCTGTCTTTGTTCAAAACGTGGCCCCACCATTATCACGGTTGGAAACAATCCTTGGTGCTGACACAGTAATGACAGCTTCATGTTTTAGACACATCTAATGGCACTAAGTCCTGATCTTAGCCGGCATTTATCAAGATAAGTAAGCCAGTCAGGCAAGAGCATGGTGGGCTGACTGTACTCCTTTTGATAACGACGTGCGTGTTTCCTCTCTCGGAAGAATAATGAACAGAATATGACTGTCAAAATATTTCTCTCTGGAGTGATTCCAAAATAACTGACACTCACATGAGCTCAGTACCATCAGTGCTGTGAGGTTCCTCACAAACCTGGGAGAAGCAGAGCTTGTGACCAAGAGATGTGGGGATTTATCCTCAAAGCCTGGGACACTTGTTTTCTCCCTGTAGTTCTCACTGGCTATTGGACCTCTCTTGGGAACATTTTCAGCTTCATTTTCATGGATGCTGGATGAGATGGTCCTTTAAAAGGGCAATCCTGGTGATTTCAATGAGGTTGGTTCTCATGTAGCATTTCCTTACACTTGCTTTATCTGGAATTTTCACTGGAATCATCCAACCCAGCAGAGAATCAGGCCCTACAAGTTTGACTTTATAATTCTGGGATTTTCCTTCCTAATCTGACTGGAAAATAGCTCACCTAAAGACTTGTCTGCAGAATAGAGTGCACGCACAGACTCACACAGAGCTTAATGTGCATGTCTGGTGCAGACAAGTCCCCTCTTCAGCTCCTTTGAGAATTTTGGGAAGTACATCTTGCCAGCAAAGAAGCTGCTTCTAGGAGGAGGGGTTGTCTTAGGGAGAATCCATTAGAAAGGCACGGCTAGCAATTTGAAAGGCATTACTGAGAGTGCTGGTTTGGCCCTGTCTAACCAAGAGAGGAGCGTGCTGGGGGTGTTTGGAGCCAGCTGAGCTGAGCTCCCAGAGGGGCAATGGCTCGTGCACTTGGGATGGCTAACGGTAGAGTAAGAGCCAGCAATGCTGCAGCACAGGTCAGGGCTGCAATGTGGGCACAAGGGCTCTCCCTGCACTGCAGGTCAGGTCATGCTGCTGGTTAAACGTGTCCTGCCAAGCTGTCATAACCCTCTCCAGCCTGGGCAGCAGGGAAGTGGGAGAGCAGGGTTTGCAAGACTGGATTAAGGTGAGTTTATTAGATTTTAATTCTTTCAGATGTAGATGTGTCCCTGTTAAGATGTGATGGACTTAATTCTTGCTGACGCTCATGCTGATGGAGTGACTCTTGTATTTTTGCTGACCTCTGTTCCATGATATTCCCTGTAGTTTTCATGAGTTTTCCGTATGGGCAGCCAAGAAAGTGTCCTGTAGCTGGGGTTATGGGGTGTGTGTTTGTGTGTGCCTGTCAACTTCTCAGTTGCCAAAATCCCCCTTTTCCTGAGTGTTTCAGGGTTGTCTGGGGGATGCTAAAGATGACTAGGACAGCAGTAAAATAATATTTATAGAGCTGTGTGTTTGTCAAGGTGGCTGTGGTTTTCTAGGTAAGTAGTTGCTGGATTATGCAAACTACCGTGTATGCCTATCAAAATCCTTGTGTCGTGGGGAATGTCTCTCGCACAGTTTTCTAGAGAGCTTCTTTTTAAGTGCTAGTGGTAAACCTGTGATGCTACGTTAGGTTTTTTTATAGCTTGCAAAGGTCCCTGATTGATTTTTCGCACCTTTATTTCCACAGCAATAAGGTTTTACATACTGAGATGTGGGAAAGAAATAATAAAAAAAAATATTCACAGGATGTTGAATGTGTTTCAAAACCTGAGCCTAAGTGTCTGTCCTTCAAAGGCTCTCAGCCTTGGGGTGGGTAAACGAACCAGATGAGAGGTGGAAAGTTTGCACATTCTCAAGTAAGAGATCACTTAATTTCCTGAAAGATGAGGTAATTTGAGTGAATTCCCTGATAAAACCCAGCTCAGTGCTGGTGTCACACTGACAGCAGAGCTTGGCCATGTCTTGCTGTTCCATCAGCCCAAACGCCGCTTGCTGCGGCACTCCCTGAGTTGTCATTTCACGTTATTTCTGTGCACGGGCAGGGCAGGGTAGAGAGAAGGGGCTAATTGGGTGTGTGAAGAAAGGATCTGGGGATGTGGGTTCAGACCTGGTGCTCCTGCTGCACAACCTCAGCCAGCTCCAGCTGTGCTGTTCTGCACTGTCCACTCAGGCTGGAAACCCTCCCAGCAGAATGGAAGAGAACACCTGATGGGATACAAGTGACAGCTGTGACCCAGAACCCACCCCAGGAATTGTCCTCACAAGTTAAATTTCAGAGATCTGCAAAGCCTTGATGAAGTTTAATGGGCTGTAAGTTGTTTTGTCGTTTGCATAGCAGACATCATTATTGGGGATATTTCCTTCCATATCTCACAGCAGCCTGTTGGAAGACTGGAGTCCAGCCTGGCTCTCTCAGAGCTTCTGAGTAAACAAACAAGCATGCATCCTACTTAAAAAACAGACTGGCAATTAAAAAAGACATCTTGCGTTGTGCAAACAGGAAGGGCTGTAAAACACACTTTGCAGGGAGCCGGTGGAAACACGTTCAGTCTGGTTTATAATCACAGCACAATGAAATACCCGGAACATAAATAGCAAGAAATCAATTTTCCTTAGAAAAAGTAAAATAAAGAACATTAAATGATCATTTGACTAGATAACTGCAGTTTACTCGGTGGTATAACTGTCATCTTGCCTGTGCACAATAATGGAATTAATGCAGAGGGGGTATGGTTTAGATGTCTCCTTCTTTACAGTGACAATAACTCCCTTGTTTTCTCTAGTGAGTAGATGTTTATATTCTAGTTTTGTCTCTGCAGGCTACACAGAGCCTTAAACTTGCAAAAGGGATTTGCGAGCAGCCTGCTTGTCAAGAACAAATACTAGTCCAAAGAAATGTGTGACTTATTGACCTTGGGTTCACTGAACCTTCATCTTGATGCTTCCGTACCATGAAGGAATCGGCTTCTCTGAAAATTAAAGTTCCCAGATGAGAATGGAGGCTTCAACAAAGGACCTGTGTGGCTTTACAAATACACATCAATTAGAGGACTTTGGAAGAGCTTTGTTAGAAAAGTGGAATTATGAAAAGCAAATGTTTGAGAGGTAAGAAACCAATTGAGGTTAAAGTTGATGAAAACCAGACTTTTTAAAATATAGAATTTCTTATTTGCATTTTGGCTAAAAATCTTTACTCTTTTTCCTTACCTGTTATGTTATTCACTTGGAGAGACAGTGTCTGTCTGCCCTGTTCATCTTGTCAGGATGAATAGTGATGTACTGTGGGGAGAGGTGATGACTTTTAGGAATACTCTCCTTTGCTGTGTGCCCAAGTTGTTGGGATTTTTGTGTTATCCAATTCAAATTAGTCTGTTGCATCTTCTGAGTCTTTATAAGCTTACAGAAATATTTCCTATTCAAACTTCTAATGTCTATGTTTAATGACTACAAAGCCATGATATCTTTTTTTTCCTCTGTTCCTGAAGAAACATCTCTCAATATATCAGCTCAAAGATTTCTATGCCATGTTAGGGTTCTAGTCTTAACTTGGTGCTCAAACTTTTTGAAGGTTCAGAACTGCACCTCTTTCCAAGGCACCAAGATGAGTCTTTATGCTAAGATGGAATTTATAACAGATTAGTAGTTTCTATGGAGAACTATGCAGAGGAAACACATTATTCCACTGCAGAACAGTGTATTTGTGCACATGTGTGACCACGATGTGGATGTGTTAAATACTTCTGTTATGTGCATACATATTCACAAAACCTGATAGAATGCTATTTAAAAGCACAAATATAATAAAGTTGGAGATGTTTTTAATATGCTCAGGAAACATCTTCTGTGTGGATGGTAGTTAATTTTCAAACATCAATTTACTACATTGGTTCCAAGGTTTTAATACCTATATATTTCACTTGTTTAATTACAGAGGTATTTGTATGATGAGAACTCAGAAAACTGAGAAAACTTGTTTTGCTTACCCCATAATCTGCAGTTTGCTTTGATGATAGTATGTCATAATTCCTCCTGGGTGCCAGTCAAAACAAAGACTTTGCCCTGTACACAAGCAATTCTTGTTTGGATGGTTTTGGTATTTTGAAATGTGGAGTAAAATCCAAAACAGATTATTTCCCTTCCCATAGCTCAGTAAGGTTAAGGCTGAAAGTGTGAAGAATCTTCAGGCTTAAAGTAACAGGGGATTCAATCTCCTTAATACAGTGCCACTGTGATGCTGGGCTGCATCATGGATAGTTTGAAAGCAAAAGTAGGAGGGGAAAAAGAACCTTCAAAACCTTTCAAACTGCCAACTTCTTGCTAAAAGAGGATTCTTCAAATGCTGTTATCAATGAAACTGGATGGAAAAATATTTCTTTAATACCTCAAAGCTTCTAGAGTTGGATTACATTTTAAAAGTACTCATATCTTCAGCAATATTTTCATATTTGTTTTTTAACTACCTTACCCCTGTGACTTGAATTAATGGGGTACTGGGTTTGTCCCATTACCAGGAGTTTGTTGTAATGGAACTGTTGAATTATATGACTTGAACTGCAGTTGCTGTACTTAGGTGCACTCACTGGTATCTTTCTGGCTAGAAGAAAGCTTCAATTTTACTGTTGAAACTTTTGGAAGTCAGATGGCTGGACACAACAAAGTACTCCATGAACTCATATATCACAAAACCTGACAGTCAATACTGTGAAATGCCATTTCCATGACTTGTTCATGACTCTGGTTCATTGTTGGAGCTGGTTACTGCCTGTCTTTATGTTCCTGCTGGAGGATCAGTAGTCTGAGCCTGAGATTATGCTCATGTTTAAAGACAAGCTCAAGGTTTCTGATTTGGGATATCAATTAGAAGGCAAGGAGGAGGGAAGCGTGCTTAGCTGCAAAGTTGGAGGGCAGCCATTTGCTGTGTGTGTTCCCAAAGCAGTCCAGGGTCAGCACGCTGGCTCCAGCCAGGAGCAGAGGGGGCTGGGGAAGGGCTGCCAGGTCAGGCTCTTTATCCCGTGGTCTTTCTCTCCTGCCTTACTGCAGCTTTCCTAGGCCAGCAGCTGAAGGTTCTCTGTCATACCTTGACAGTCAGTGGTTTCATTTGTCCTTTCGTGTCTGGAAAACAGGAGTGATTTTTAGTTTCTGATTTGGTTGAAAAGGCTCTGTAGTTATTTGGATCAGCTATCCCTTTAGTGAGTTTGTTTTTGACATTACTGAACCCGAACCATCCAATCTCTTGCTTTGCTCTTGAGTTCAGAAATTGCTGAGAATTAATTTTTAGGCTGAGATAGAGTTTTTCAGCCTTCTAGTAATCTGAACTGAGATAATGCATTGACTCAAGTAGAAAATAAGAAGAATAGTGAATGGCCTCGGACAAGACACACAATGAAGTTTCCAGCAATGTTCCTGAAGTTCCTTGGGAGAGCTCATGGTGGGCACACAGAGAAACCAGCTGCAGTTTGGGCTGTTGTGGTACCCAGGAACTGCACTGGCTGTGAAGCTTGTAACCAACCAGGCAGAGGTGAAAAAAGGTCAGGAAGAATCTTGCTGTTCCCAGTGTCTGTCAGTAAGTAATCATGCAGATAAAAATCATACCACACCTTCAGCTCAACAAATATTTCTTTATCTATATATCCATATAACATAACAATACAAGCCTCAGGGCATCTCTTGTCCTTATCTAAACAAAAGTCTCTTCTGGAAACCTTAGTCATGCAAGTTATGGCATGAAATCACCCTTTCAGCAGAAAAATGGTAATTTTGCATCTGGAGTCAAAGGAGGACTGGCTTGGTGTACAAAGCTATTGTGTTTCTCAGATCCAATCACCCTTAGTAATTCAGGAGCAACTTGCAGATCAGTCTGTGAGGGTTTTTATGCAGTGCAGGTATGTATCCCACTGAACTGTACCTGGGTTTTTCTTGGGGTCCTGCTGACACAGGAGTTCTGTGTAGTGTTATCTGCCTTCTCTGTGGAAGGCATAAAAAAAATTGCAGACACAAGAAATTAAATGTGAATGACCTGGCAAACAGATGGAAACCCACAACACTGGATCATTGTGTTGTGAGCTAAAGTGAGGAGGGAAAAAAAGAGCTTTTTTAGGAAAAAGCAAGAGTTTGCTTGTTGAATATGATTATCAGTTGCCACATTTGTTTTCCAGATTTGGTGCAGAGTAACAGATGTACCTTCCCTCTGGTGTGCTGGGTGACTCTTCTGCTTCATGATCCCAATTGTCTGTGGGCAAACACACAAATTAAAAAGAGGAGGAGGGAACAGTGTGCCCTGCTTGGGCAGTGTCTGCAATGCTCTGGGCAGGCTGTGGAGGATGCAGGTAGGCAAGGAGATACAGCTATCTCCTGGGAGGCAAATCTGTGTGAGAATCCTTTCCCAGACAGAGAAACCTCTGTGGGCTCCTCGGTGTGTGTAGCATTAACTCACACAGTTCACACTGAAAAGAATGTTAAAACAGTTCTTTAAAATAATTACACATAATCATCCTTTTCTATGTCTTCATGCTTTAAAAATAAATTATTTGCCCTGATTAGTGCAGGTAAGACTCAGAGCTGAGCCTTCCTTTAGATAATCCTGCTCCTGGCTGGCTGCATTGTTCACCCCAGTCTGTGTGAGAGGCAGCTCAAAGGCTTGGTTCCCCTTCCTGACACCCTTGAAATGGAGCCTGGAGCCTGTCCCCTTGTGGGTGGTGGGATGCTGGGCAGGGGGAAGGGGGCTGTGCCTGGGAGAGGAGGAGGGACTCTTCCTGGCTGACTGGGAAAGAGAAGGAAAACTGAGCATCCCCTGGTTGCTGTCCTTGTTTGTAATGGCTCTGTGACTTTTTTCCCTTCCTGGTACTTCTGTAGTGTGCATTACCCTGTGGAAAAGAGCCTGTAGCATCAGCTCCCTCCCTGTTCCAGACAGATGATAACTGGTGAGCTTTGATTTCTTTCCTTAATTATAGTGTCTCAGTGCAAAACTTCAAGAAGATCTTTAAAATACTGCTGATTATTAAGAACTGCACTCCCTACTTGCAACATTTCTTGACATTGCTTCTGACTTGCCTTTTTTCCTTCTTGGAGAGGTGAAAAGCAGGCTTTTGTAGTTTTCCTCTTTAGACTTTAAATAATACTGCGTTGCTTCTGCTTTAGTTTTAAATGTTTGCTTTCTCTCTCACTGGAGACCTGGTCTCCCACCCCCTCCTACAGCCCCCAAATGCAAAAGGGGTTTTGAAAGTGCTGTTTGTTGTTCTCACTTCACTGTTTATGATGCTGAGCAGTGTTGCATTCAGATTATCACAGCACGGGTAAAATACTACCCAGTTCCTCACTTACATCCTATTACTGCACCTCAGAGAACTCTCTCACTTAGATTACTCTGGGGAAAGTCAATGACATACGGTCTTTTGATTTCAAATACAAATTGTTGTGTAGAGATTTAAAAGATACCCTAATTTATTTTGAAATGGCCTATAATGCGCTGGTACTTCTTCGATTGTTTTATTAGACTGTGGCTTTTCCATCTAGCTTCTATTCCCAAAGCCTACAAATGATCATGATTTACTTAGGACATCTGTTAAATGCTGGGCTGTCTGGGGAACAAAGCAAGGGAGCTGCAGTCCTGATGGGAATATTGAGGGAGAGCAGTGAAACAGAGTGTGATCCCCCAACAATAGGGCAATTTGAGCCAAGCCTTACTGCAATTCCTCTAGCCTGCATGGCTTTTGCACAGAAATGTGCACATCTCTAGAAATGCTATAATTAACTGCTGGTAATAAACATATCTATCTCAAGACTGTCTCAAGACTTTTAGATCTATTGCTTTGATTTTTTTTTTCCCCCAGCAAGAACAAATCTGGACCATAAACAGGAGCACTGACAGGATGCTGTGGGACCTGTTTGATTCCCCCACCCACAAATGCTGAGACAATTCTGTTTTCAGCTGTCACTATTAGTGTTTTCTCAGTTCTCCTCCCTTCCACCCCCAGTTGAGACCAGTGCTAAAAAGATTTTTTTATTCTTTCCTAGCAGTTGAAGCAAACCCTGCTGCATTTAAGCTTCCTCCTGCAGGACAGATTTGCTCTCTGTGGTTTCCCTGTGGTTGCCACATGTTAGTTACATTAAAGGCACTGCTCCCATATCTAATGAAACAGAAATCCAGGAGATATATAAAAACATTCTACTATTTTCAAGAACATTTCCTGTTCTTCCCTTTCTCCCCTCAATAATTTCATTAATATGGGCTCAGTCTGTTGGAAGGAAGCTTTTTGTTAAAATATATCCACCTTGTTTGGCTCTCAGCAGTTGCAGTCAGCAGGAACATGGAGGTGATAGTCCTGTTTAAACAGGAGTGATGGATATTTATCTATGAAATATGAGCCAGTATCTAGGGTTCTTAATGGTTTGATGGCAGTGCAAAAAGCACTCTGTGAGTCAATACAAATTTTACCTGTACAAAGATGATTGAAATCTGTACAAAAAGGGACTTTTTGGGTGTGATACCATAGCCAGACATAGTGAGATCTTCTTTGTTTGTTTGTACCTGAAGAACAAATTATAACCTGAATAGGAGGCTAGAAAAAATACTCAAGACTATTTCTAAGTGTGTGGAAACATCAATCCTCACAAGTGTTGAAGGAAATGTTTAGCTTCAGCCACAAAACAAGCAGCACTATCGTGGAGACTTGGAATGGTCTGTGCTTCTGCATTTATAAGTTTTATTGTTGCCATTACAGGAAGTTTAAGAGCACACAGGACAGGAAAAAAAAAATGGTGTTTTGTTTTTTTTTTTTTTGTTGGGTTTTTCTCATTGTTTTCTTTTTCTCTTTGTTTTTTGCTTTTTTTCCTGGTTATAATTTTTCAAGTGGCTGGATCAACCCTGTGTAGGAGGGTTCGAATGACTGTACGAGCTGGGAACTGGAGCTGGGAGTTCTGTTTCCCTCCAAGTGCTTGAACTCTCAGAGAGTCAGATCATTTTGTATCTGGGCTTCAATATTAGGTTTAGTCAGAGATGATGGCAACAGAACTTCTTTATGAGTCATATTCTTAACCCTGCTCCAGACAGAGGGCTCTTCCTTTTCCTGCATGAGTCTCTCTGTAGCTCCCTTGTCTTGCTCTTAGATGTGTTGGTTATTGCTGGTTTGGGTTCTTTCTAAATTAGGTGATTTTTTTCTGTGCTTTCAATTATTGTGGCGGTGGCATTTTCAGCCATTGCAAGGATTTTTGTTACCTCTGCAGACTAGCCCTGTCTTGTGCCATGCTCAAGCAGATTGCTTCCAATCCTGAAGAGAAAACTGTCTGGGAGGTTTCCCATGAAGAAGCTGATCTAATTCCTTTGAGCTGGTAAAAGATTTCTAAGCTTTGAAATGTGCCAGACTCTCCCTTACAAGTAATTCATGTCAATTCTGTAGCAAGGCAACAATAATTTAAAGAGAGGGTGATATCCGCAGGTCTGTGACCCAAGGGAAGCTCTTCTAGTAGCGGCTAGAGGTTTCTATAATGAAATCCCAAACCCTGTGAGAGATCCCAGGCTTTGCTGCCAACCTGAAACCTGAGTTAGGGTTTGGTAGAGCCATGAAACTTTCAAGAGAACTGTGGCCAGTTTTTGATTTCAGCTGAGTTTCACAGTGGTGCCATAGGTTCATTTAAATGCTGAATATGTGGAAATGAGCTCCTCTCCTTCCATGTGAATGTTAATTTAGTACACTTTGTTTAGCTGCGATGGCAACACAGTTTTTGGAAACGTTCTGTGTGCATTAGTCATCAATATCTGAGCGATGTTTCTATTGTGCTCATCTGCCAATGGTCCTAAAAAGCATCAGCAATTCATCTATTCCAGCTGGGACAAGAAAGCCTGACAAACTGCAGTGCTGCATTGAAAAGCAACTAAAAATGGAATCATAGGGCATGTTTATTGTATTTTCATGACTGCAGCAGTCAGGGACTGATTTTCTAGCATACTGCAGCATTTGGGATTACCACTGTGGGCTGTCCTGTTTCATCCCACAGGATGACTCAGTTGGAAGTCTCTGCAGCCCGTGTGGAGGATTGGCCTCTGATTTCTACTGAGGGGGGCACAGAGCTATATCTGAGTCCAGCTGCCTGGCACGGTGCTGCTTTTACCTTGACAGCCTGGTGCTACGATGGCAACTCCCCATAAAGTTGAACAGTTAGGGCTGACCCAGGTTCAGACTAAGAGGATTACTCTGGGAGGTTCAGCTGAGGTCCTGAGCTAGAACCTCTTATATCTAGGTTTGACTTCTGCTCTGAGAGCCTTGCCTGACCTTGTGTTCAAAGTGTTACCAGAGGTTAATTTTCATCCACAGCATGAAGATGTTGTTTTTCCATCTGCCTGTTCTTTGTTTCTCAAATTGATGATTGAGAATGGGCCTTAATCAAAGAAACAAGCAAGGGGGTCTCACAAAGCTGATTTCAGCTGGCTAGTATTTTTTAGTGTCTGTATCCAATAGGCTCTTCCAGAGGTGGAATCAGAGCTGCTAAATGGCAATTCCTGCTCTGAATGCCTTGATTAAACCTGCTCTTTATGAATCCCCCTTTTTCCTTCACACTTACACCAAATGCCATGTCCACCTGGGTTTGGAGTGCTGTTACATTTTTGCCATCTGTTTTCAAGGCAGTCACCTTAGAGAGGTGTCCCTGTGCCCTGCCTGGTGCTCTTGCACTGATGCCTGTGCTGCTGATACTTGGGAGCACCTGCTCTCAGATGAATTGATTTATCTGCAATTTATCAGGAGGAAAACAAGGCATAAGGAAATTCTGCAGAGCAATGGTGCCCTGTGTCTCCTCCTGGCTGGAAGTGCCCTGGCTGGCTGCTCCATCGCAGGCTTGTGAGGAGGGGAACTGGGACTGGAAGGTTTTTAAGGTCAGCACCATCTATTCAGAGCAAGAAGAGAAGGTGTGACCTTTTTCAAATGGTAAGCTTTGTCAGTGCTCCCGTTGGGATTTTCCCCCAGGTGACTGCTTAAATGTCACTTGTGGTAAGCCTGGGCATTGGAAGCACTGTGAACTTCCCTTTCTCCTCTGTGAGGCAGCACAGGGAGATTCTAATTAGCCACAAAACAGAGAACCTCCTATGCTTTCCTAAAGCCAAAAGCATCAGAGAAGTGAATAGCGATGTATTTTTCATATCATCTCTGGTTTGTAAAAGCCACACTTCTTGAAGATGTCTGTTTCTTTAGCAATGAAAAAGCCCTCCTGTATAGCTACAATTAACACTGCAGCAATAACTCAGTGGCATACATTCCTCGTGTTTATTGATTAGTGAACAAGCCCCCTGGGGTTTACACTGCTTCCAACATATTTGGTTCCAGCTGAATACCTGCAGTGTGCATTGATCTAAGAGTGTGATTTCTCCTAAATATCAGCCATCCTATTGCACCAGCTCTACATGTGCTGGCGTAGCTGCGCAAAACAAGTGGCTGAGAATGAAAAATTGTGTGAAAAATGACAGGTCACCTGTTCCAGGCTCTTTTGACATCCATGAGCTCTCTCTGTCACATTGAGGTTACACCTGCATAACTCACTTGGCTTCAATACTGCGACTTTTGATCTGTATTTGCATGTATGAAAAGAAACTGAAGTCCCTCAGGGGCTGTGGCAGCTCAGGGCTTCAAAGAATCAGGTCCCTGCTGCAGAGAAGGACAAGATATCAAATGGATGCTTATTTCTTTACAGCTCTCGTTTTCTTTGTATGAGCTACAGATCATTACACAGGCATTTCCAGTATAGGTGTGGCTGCAGTAATTACTGCTTATTCTTTTGAAGGAACCTGTGCTTACAAAACACAGCAGGCTGTGAAAGCAGATGAATATGCTGTCCAGAAGGGCCCAGTGTGGCCAGCTGAAGTTCAAAGATTAGGAACAGAGGAATGAGTTGCTTGGCAAGACAAGGGCTTGAGTAAATCTGTGCCTGGTGGGTCCCTGGAAGATGCAGGTGAACAAGGGCATTGCTCTGCTGAAAGGATAGGGCAGTGCCAGAGGGAGGCAAAGGTGACAGATGGATATGGAGGAGAGGAAGACTGCAGGGAGAGAGTGGTGCTTGTGCTGTAGGAGTAACAGGCTGGATGTGTTTCAGCTCATCAGCTTCTCATCTATTTTAAAGTTGATATTAAAGTATGAAACAGCGTGTGAATAGGCAAGCAGGATGGAGGTACAGACAAGCTTTCAGATCAGCATTTAGGGACAGGGTAATTCTGCATTTCTATTCATATCTGTGTAGCAGAAAAAGCAGAGGCTGCATGTGCAAGAGTGAGAAGAGCCTGATAAGTAAACGAGGGAGCATTAATATACCAGGAATCAGGAATTTCTTCTCTCAGCTGTGCGAAGGGCTGGCTCCTACCAAGTTATGAAGATTCCACACACACATCTGGCACGGCCTCTCCCGAAGTTTGCTAGGAAGAGTGGTGCTGTGAGGCTGTGCTGCTCAGGATGTGAAGAGGGCTGGTCCTATTCACTGCAGAGCTCTCCATCAGGGTGCCTGTGCTTGAGCTGCCCTTGCTGTAGCCCAGCAGGGGTGAAACCTTCACCTCTCAAGCTCACTCCCAAACCTGCTTCTCTATAATTTAAGAAAGTGTCCCTCTCCCTTTGCTCTTGAGGACGTGACCTCACAATGGCTTTCTGGAAAGACCTGAAAAAATGTCCTTTTTCCAAAATGAAGGTGCTTGGGTTTTGTGGTTTTTTTTGTTTGTTTGTTTGTTTTTTTTTTTTTTTTTTTAATGCGGCCTTTCTTTATCTTGCACTATGTTTTAATGAATGCTGCAGCAGCCATAGTGGAGAATGCTGTGGCAGGACTGCAGATGAGTGTCTGAGGATATTATTCTTGTTAAAAGTCGGGGCTGAGGCTTTGGTGTGGCAGGAGGCTTGGCTGCAGAAAGTGAGGAGGGCTTCACCCTGAGCTCAGTTAGCCCTGCTCACCCAGAGCAATCACAGCTGCTGCTTTGGACTGTGCAATAAGGAGCAGTCTCCAAGGTTCATTAGGCCCTCGCCTATTAAGGGCTTTAAAAACTCGGGTCAGGACCTTGAAACAGATCTGCAGGCTGGGAGTGAACAGAATATGTGCGGTATCCGTGCAGCAAGGGGAGCATTTTGGTCCAGCTCCAAGTGGATTGGTGCCTGTGGAACAAACCCACCTGGAATTAATTGAAAATGCTGGTGGCCACTCTTGGCAGAGAGGCAGGACCTGGCCTGGAGGCTGGGAACATGCTGCCCTCATCCCCTGGGCTGGTGGAGGCTCCCGTGGGAGGTTTGTGCTGGCACTTCCCATGCTGTATGTGCTTTGTGAACTTTGATTTCCAGAGCTGTTGAGAAAAAGTCTTTCCCTGTAATAACAGACACGTTTGATTTTCTTGTGGTATGGTTGTGTGCATTTGTTTTAGATGTAAGGAAGAATTTTTTTGTTGCGATGAATATGGTAAAACACTGGAATACATGGCCCAGGTTGGTGGTGGATGCCCCATCCATGGAAACATTCAGGGTCAGGTTGGATGGGGCTCTGAACAACCTGATCTCATTGAGGTCAATGCAGAGGGATTGGAACACAAACTATTCTATGATTGACTTTCACTCTAGCCATGCAGTCCCAACAAGAAGGCACTGTTTAGAATGGCAATAGCTTCTTAAATATAAATGTGGCTTTTCTGCTCTTAGATACCTCTCTCTCTCCACAGGCCACATGCATGGCAGAGTAATTGTGTGGGGTACAGGACTCTACTTGTTAAACCCATGGAGATGAAGTTCACCAGAAAACTGTCTCAGGTTTGGCCAGGATTTTTAGGTGAATTCCAAATGTCATTAGGAGGATTTATGGGCTTGTGTCTGATGAACAGTGTCCTTTGTTTCCTTTCTATTCTTTGGCTTATGAATATGGAAGAATATTTAGCCGATGAGACCACTGATATTTTAGTATATGGAACAAAGTTAGGATGTTCTGAGTATTTATAAATGTAATCAAGGAGAATTATCCAGATGTCCTGTGCCTGTGTCATTTGGGAAGTACAGCTAAGTACAGATAATAAAACCAATACATTCTAGCATTGATTTTTTTGCTGGCCTCAGAATCCTGGAGGAGATGAGGGACTTCCTGCTCCAGGAGAGTCACAGCTGGAAAGTTGAGTGGGACTGTAGCTGCAAGTCTGAGGAGTGTAAGGTGGAGAAAGACTCTGACCAGAGCATCCTGAGAGGAAGTGATCACAACCTGCATTGGAAAAGTAGACGAAGAATGAAGACTGACCTGTGCTGAGATGCAGGTCCTGTTGCATTGTGTGTCTTGGTGAGAGGGAGTGATGTGGCAAAGCAAGGTTTATCATGCCAGTGGCAGAAGGAGGAAGTCTCTTGGTTCCAGCTCTTCCAACAGACTGTTCATGGCCATGGACGGGCTATTCTGCCCCAGATTTTCAGTTCTTCCACCTACTCTCTCCTCCCAGCGCTGGCTTCTTGCCAGGCTGTGTTGTCCTGCAGGAGAACTTTGATTCAGTGCTTCTCTGTGGAGCTGGGCCTTTCCTCTCTGCCCTCCACTTTTGGCAGCTCTTACAGGACACCCCTGGTACCACTGAATTTTCTGAGTGGGACAGAGATCTCTTGCCCCTGGTGCAGCCATTTTTCCCAGTGCTGATGCCCCTGTTTCAATTAGTGCAGGTTTTATGGTGGTTGGATGAAATCTGAGGTTACAGCTCATACATACACAGCTGCTGGACAGCATTTCTTGTCTCCTTTTCATCTTATAAGACAGAGCTCCAAAGGGAATCTCAGGAAACTCAAGTTCCAGGTCCAAGAAGTAAGACAATGATTTTTGTTGTTTTTTTTTTTTCTGTTTTGTGTTGTTCCACACAGGTATGGTGGATTCCTCCTTGCAGCAAAGGAGGTAGGGGCTAAGTTCTTCAAGTGGAAATTCCAGTTTGGGATAATGCAAGTGAAAACACCATGTGTGTCCTTTTTCATTCAAATTGCATACAAAAAAATTGGTGATACGAGACATGAGCAAAGGCAGAAAGGAGCCTGGAGTCTTTAATCTTTAAAATCTATTTTACATGATTAAAAGGATCCTGCCTAGAGAAAAGCAAGACTGGCTATTTATATCTCCATTCTTCTCCCCACTGCTCCCCCTTTTTTTTTTTTCCCAGAAAATACTGCACAGTCTTTCACATCTGAAAGACCACGGCTGGCTGCCATTAATTTTAATGCTAAATCCTCATCAGCATTTCAAAACATTATGAAAATGTCTAAGAAACTGTCTTCTAGTAGCTTGAAAATATCGCAGGCAGCAACCTAAATAACACTCTAAGTGCCCTGGTAAGTACAAGAGCACATGCTGGAAAGGAAAAGAGAAAAATAAAAGGCTTTAGACCACCAAGCAAACGTCAGCTCTACAAAGCAGGCATAAATGGATTGCAGGATTTCATGGATGCTGAGAGTTTGAATTACCAGCTGAGCTACACCTCACTCACAGAAAATGTGGTTTTCTTTTTTAGAGAACGCGTCAAATATTGAATGCTAGCTTGCTTGTCCATGCAAAAGTACATAAATAACCTGACATGGAGGGTTCTGTTTAGGCTGACAAATGCAATTAAACAAATGGAATATGGCCAGGCCCCCCATATTAGTTCTCTGTTACACTGCATTGGCGAGGATGATGGATGCCAATTAAATTGAAATGAATGGTCATAGGTTAAACAAATGATGACTCTGATCAAAGCACTCCTCCTTCAGCAAGGCATTCAACCTGTCCTAAACTTAAATACATGGTTTCAAGTCCTGCTTAAAATTGAGCTTAAGTCATTTCCTGCTTAGGGAAGGGCTGGACCATGGATTTTTGGGTTAGTTTTTGTAGTTTGGAATACCCGTGCTTTCCTAGTCTGTTATGCCAAATTTCACTGGGCTTTCAGGACCTGCTACTGGTCTCATGCTTTGCATTTATAGCACTCCAGTGGGATGGGGAGCTGAGTAAGGACTGGGAAGGCTCGTGCTGTTCCTGCTTTCACTGGAGTGGGCTGGCAGCAGATGCCTGATGTATGGCCCTTCTCCTGTGCTGGGGAGTGGGATGTTGCCAGTTGAAGATGATTATCCGTAGCATTAGTTTTCCTTTAGAGAGTATTTTAAAGTATTGCCACATCTTTCTGCTTTTGTAAGATTTAAGGTGGATTTTTTTTTATCCTTCTCTTTATGAGGGAGCAAACCTAAAGCCCTGTGTTAATAATTATAAAACTTAAAAAAAAAACAAGGCATGTAGATTTTCAAGAGCAGAGGGAATAAACCCTATTGTTTTCTCCCAGTTTGCACAAGAACTGGGACAAGAACTCTCCAAGCAAGTAGAGTGAAAATGTCAGGGATTTCTGGGAAATCTCAGAGTTTGGGGAGAAGTGTAGAGTTTAAAACAAAGGCATAGATAGGAAAGTTCCTGCAGCTCCTGTGGTGCTTTTTCTCCCTCTGATTAGACATCAAGTTGAAGTATCATCAACAGTGTGAATTCTGAAGAATACAAGAGAATGCACTTCAGGTTAGAAAGCATGTCTTTTATTCAGGTATTAAAAAAAGAAGCCACTAGACTCTTCTTGAAATAAATCACTGAGAGGGTTAGGCAGGGGCTGGAGGTGCACACTACATTTTTCATTGCCTGCTCCTCGTAGCCAAGGTGTGTTGTCAAGACCAGCCTTGGAAAAGCACTTCCCTCTCTCCTCCCCGTGTGGCTCTCCACGGTGACATCATTAATGCTGATGGCTGTAATTCACCACAAAGCACAGACCTTTAGTCCCCACCTGATCTTCCCCAGTGTTTATACACTGCTGGCCTGACCACACAGCACACTAATGAGCATTGCACTTGACAAATATTGTCATGCCTAAACAGGAGATAGTGATTCTGCTAAGACAAGCAGCAAGCCCGGGGGCATGTCATGCTCAAATAGGAAAGTTAGGAATTAATATTCATTCTCTTCCACTCACTAGGGGCCTGATCCAGATCCCTGATGTCAGTTAAGTCTTTCTACTGTGAGCTTCGCTTCCCTCCTATGAAGCAACACTTGAAAACAAAATACAACCAAGGAGTATAATAATAAATTTGACAGTAATAGCAGATGGTGCAAACTGTTTTTATCTGGGATCAGGACTGTTTCAGTAGATGGATGAGGTACTGATTTGAGATGAAAAAACACAGGTCCTAATTCCTTCTAGATTTTGCTGTTTGGAGTCTTGATATATGTTGAGTAGCATTCCAAGTTTTGTGTCACAGCAGGGCTTGGTGAGCAATTTAGAAGAAATGAGAACCTGTGATTCTCTTTGTTGCCTGTTTGACTATCATGTAAAGCTCCCTCCATGTGTTTGCTGTATCCAGGCTGCATGAAGGGCTTTGGGAAAACTCCCCTTTCCCCACACCAATGGTGCTCATAAATCCCTGAGAATTGTAGTACCTGTGCTGCTGAGTTGCCTTCCCCCTGCTACCTTATATTGATTTCTCTTGTCTATAATCAGCATCAAAAGTTTTAATGACTTCTTGAGGTTTTCTTTCTGGGCGCTATAGTTTATTTTTATTTCATATAAATTAAGATTGAGAGCAATTATTGCAAAATTAATGAGTTTAAAAATTATGCTTGTCCAAATATCTCCTTGGTCTGTTTTTCTGGTGTCTAGGCCTCACTGTACTTTTTTTTTTTTATCATAACTTGCCATGATTTACTCAACTGCTGCCTCCTTTTTAATCTATTTCTGACAGCATCCTTAATATCAAGTAGAGTCAGATATTCCTAAAGCTTTGGGCTGAATTAACTAACTTTGCACTATAGCAGCAGAAGGTGATGCCACATTGAGGGGATGGTTCTGCCATGGGGGTGGTTGCTTGTAGCTTTGCTCAGGAAGGTTTGACAGTGAGCAGCTGCTGGGCTGCAGTGCCCAGGGTGCTGCCTGGCCCTTCTCCTCTCCTGGCCCCGTGTGAGTGCAGATCTGAGCCCAGCGTTGTGACACTGCAGGGCTTGTGTGGCTGTCTCAGTGCTGGGTTTTATCACCTTCCCTCTGGTGCTGGAGGGCACAGCCACAACCTCAGGCTCTTGACCAGCCCCTGCATGTGCCCAGGGTGGGCACCTGGGGTTTTGGGCACCCCCAGCCCGGGAGCTCTGCCTGTGCTCCCAGACGGGCAGGGCAGCTCTGTGCAGACCCACATTGCTGGGACAGTGGGATCTGGGAAGACAAAGCCTTGCTGGGCACTGCTGTCACCAGATCCCTGTCTGGGGCAGCACAAGGCAGCCAGCCCCTCTGGAGCAGAGGGAGCCACTGTGCACCAGAGTGAGCGCAGTCCTTGGGAAGGCTGCGCTGCTGACAGGAGGTGATGTACTGGGACACACAGCCAGGGCAGAGTCAAACTGAGCCAGCTGAAGCAAATGGATCTCAGTATAGGTCAGCCCAAAATGCAGGCTGGAGCGTTTTGCCTGCCATAGCTGCAGCTGCTGGGGCAGGAGCAGCATTTGAAGGCACTGTCCTGTTGCCCAGGGAGCACTCAGGCTGCCCGGGCTGTGCAGTGCTTCCCTGGCATCCCTCACTACATCCTCAGCCATCCTCCTCTGGGACAGATGCAATTCTTCACATTAGGATCTAATTTTGTGTTCGGAATATTTTGGGCGTAATGGAGAAAAAAACCTATTTATCACCGAAAAGAGCAAGGACTCCTCCTTGGTGGTGCTGCAAAGCAGGTGTGCAGGGAAGGCTTTTCAGCAACCTTGCTTCTTTCCCGGTGGGGACGTGCTCAGTGCAGCCATCACCACCCCCAGCTCCCTGGGACACGTGGCCAGGCTCTCCGAGCACACTCGGGGCGAGCAGTGAGCAGTAATTGAGCTGTGCATCGTCGCAGGACTGTCTTGATCCATGATGTTTGCTGTCAGCCAGATCCCAGTGGGAACTGCTGCAGACATGTCAATGTTCTGCTTCCTCTGCACAGAGGCTCCAAGCTGCCAGGGCAGTTTTTTATCTCAATATCACCTCTTTGCTTTCACCTGTGTGCTATTAAGCTGTTAATATATCGGGGGAAAAACTCATCTAGGCAAGTGTATTAGAGATACTTAAATGAGGTAGCAAAATATTATTGTTATTAAATGTTCCCACCAGATACTTGGACAGCTTGCATTGCAACTGCAAAGCTAACATTTAATTACAGCAAGATATATATTCATAATGGATTGCAATTTACCAAAATACACAGAGGGCCCCGAATTTGTCAGTGTGCATTTGCTCTGCAAGAAATGCATCTCGCTAAAAACCAGATGTCAAAATTAACAGTAGAGCTTTTGCAGTGTAGGGAGGAAAGCTGACATTTCTGAGCTGGCATTCCAGCTGTGTTAACAGCATCAGGGGCACTGTGTCCTTAAATACAATGTTTAATAGCAGCACTGCATTAATTTGTTTAAATTATAAGTGGTGGTAAATCACCTACACTGTGTTGGTGGCAAGAACTGCAATCAAGTGAGATTCTGGATCCCCTCCTACGCCCCAAATATTTTCTCCCTTTCCATTCACTTGCCATGTTCCTGTTTAGCAAAATCCCAGGAGGTTGTAAAAATTAGTTCCATTCTGAGAAAATTGCTGGGGATCATTGTCAGGGTCAGGATTTGGAGAGGGATGAGGGAGACAGGTGTTTGAAAGCTCTTGTAAACGTCTGAGTAACTGTTCTGAAATGTAAATTATTGATTCATATCCTCCTGTTTTTTAATGTGCTTTATCTTCCTGGTAATATAACCTAGTTTCCAGAGTATTTTTATCTGTAGTTTTCTAGAACCTGCATTACCCATGTATTTTATCTCATCTCTTTCTCCTGTTCTTGGATGTTAGGTAGTGAGTCAGGGCACTGATTAGCTTGACTAATTTGTTGGCATAGTTTTCTGTCAGGGGAAAAAGGATGCATGTTTTTAAAAGTGAAGATAATTAACTGTTGGAACAACACAAGCACCAGTGCCTTCTTCAATACTAGCAATAGTAATATCAGGATGTATATTTTCCTAAGAAATGTCTCTGGTTTTCCACTGTCATTAATTTTTGGAAGCCCTAAGGCCTGTACTGAATGGAAGATGGATGATCCTGGTAGGCCATCGTGTTTTGAGACTTCCCAAACCTGGTGATTTGGCACTGTTTAATTCTGTTCCTTGAAGGAGAGGATGGGAGAAAGGGTTTGGTCATGGGGTCCACCCCTGGAGGAATGTGCACTGTGGAGCTGGACATCTGCATCTCAGGCCACATCAGGCGAAGGGCAATGAATTACTTGTGAACCACTGGGAGGTCTTGGCTCCTGGAAGGCTCCTGGGCTCTGAAATGTGAATTCCAGTCTCCCGGAGCCTCTGATTGTATGGGCTAGAGCAGGCACTGCATCAAAGGGTGCTGATATGGGATTCACCTGCTCCCTGGGGCTGGGAGTGGGAATTTGCTGTGGGCACCTGTGTGGGGGCACTGCTGTGTGCAGGGGTGCAGTGTCCTGGGAGATCATCCCCTCCCTGCTGGGCTGAGAGGCTGGACAGGGCAAAGAAAGCAGCAAGAAGAGGGATGGCAGTGTGGGAGGGGTGCTCCTGGGGACCCCTGTGGGAGCTGATCTCCTGCTGGTGTATTTGTAGGAGCTGGTGTCTTTATCTGTGGGTGCTGTCCTGCTCCTGGCATTTGGGCACCCCCAGGGACAGAGCCTGGCTGCTGTGGCTGTGCTGGGGAGGAGCAGGGTTCCATGTCACAGGCAGGAGGAAATGCTCCCTCACCTGCCGACAAGGGAGATACTCCATTTCAAGGCAAGATCATATTTCCTCTTTAAAATCCAGACAGATAGAGATGGCTGTTGACCCCAGCAGCATTATGTGACCTTATCTACCACACAGATATTTTCCTGAGGTTTTTCTATTAGAGAGGCAGACCTGGGGCTCCAGGGGTGAGCATGGGGGTGATGCTGATGTTTGAACCCACCCACCCACACTGAGCAGAGGTGCCTGGTGGGGCACACGAGCTGCTCTGCGTAGCTGGCTGGGTGAAGCAAAGGGAACATCATCCAGAGGAAAACAGCTCCCTAAAGCTGGTGTAGACACGCTCAGTAAATCACTTGAGTGTGATCTCGAGCATCTCTTGAAATGTTTTGCTGAAGGGGGCCCCAGCAGAGGAAAAAGACCTTGGGCAAATCACAGTGTATAAATACCTCTGGTGTGAGTGTAATTACGGCCACAGCCCTGCCACATGATGCAGTCAGCAATAAATGGGTTCCTGAATTAGAGAGAATCTCTGCTGTATTTCAGATGTGACTGTTTGAGTTACATGTATAAAATGGCCTTTGAAATAGCAGCTGTGTCTGCGTTATCTTCTTCTGAGAGATAAGCAATTATGAGAATGTTATAATGATTTCTTTTAAAAAAATGGGTTTAAACGGCAGTTGCTTTTCACTGCTGGAGATATTTAAACATCAGTACCTTGAATTGATTAAAAAGAGCTGTACTGATAATGCAATTTTGTAGCTTGTGATTTGCACTGAGCAGTGCAATGAATCATGATGAAAGGCTGGAGAGGAGGTGTCTGATGGGACCTTCGGCCACTTTGGTGGCTCTGAGGTGCTGTGTTCATCTCGCAAAGGAAGCTGCACTTGTATCAAACTCCTCATTAGTGCTGGTGTGTGTTTAGTGGCAGGTTGTTGTTCATTAACAGTGAACATGGGAATACCTTGCCTTGCTGAAGGGCCCCTAAGGAGAGTCGTGTTTCTAAGGGATACTCTGCATTCCTCTGCACACTGATCCTTCTATACTCGAAGGATTTTAAATATCACACTTTTACAGTTTGTATTTCTCCTGACTGTTTATTAGTCAGAGCAATTACATGTATTTTTCAGACTTTCCTGAATGCAAAATAGATTCCTTCCACTTGGATAGCTAACTGCAGGAAAACAAAATCTCCCAGCTAAGAGATAGCATTACTGAATTCTTGGACCACAGAAGAATTTGTATATGCTCCTTGAATCACAAGGCAATTTATTTATTCAAACCCTCTTGGAATCTGTTCTCTGGCAGCATGTAACTCTGGTGCTGGTTGATGAGTAAGGCCAGCAGAGAGATGCTGACTGTTTGGGTGTGTTCATGTATCTCCTGGGCAGTGGCAGGACACTGTGAGCAGATAAAGCATTTACCAAGGTGAGCTGGGCTCTGTCTCTCAGTTCTTTTAATTCCTTTTTGCACTGTGTGAAAAACCCAAGCAGCAACAACAAATAACAAAAGGGGAGGGGGGGGGGGCAGGGTGTTTCATTTCACTGAGCTATACTCTGAGCATCATTACTGTCACTTCTGCTTGAGGTGACACTTAGGTCTAGAATCCTTCTGTACCCTGGCTTCTGCAATTAGTTTGCTACCTCCTCGATGGGGTCTCAACTATCTAAATCCTTGTCTTCGAGCAAGTACTGACAGCCCCCTCGTGTTAAGTTTTGTAAACACTAATTTGTGACATCTCCCGTGGCTTAAATCAAAGCACTCAACTAAAAGCAATAATACCACTGTTAAAGTGAATGTTACAGAAGAAAATGCCTGTCACCTGACGCTGAATGGAAATGACACCAGGCATGTTTCAGGAGAGGCTTCTAATGAGGAAGCAACACCGTGCTGTCAGCTCCAGGGCTGCTTGGCACAAAAAGGGAGAGCGGGGCTTGTTTCCAGCCTGTTCTGCATTTTACTCAGGTGCACGTGAAGGGAGGAGGATGACCTGGCTCCTGCAAGTCTTTGTGTGAATGGCAGCTGTGAGATCCACTGGTGCATGGGATCACAGAGAGCCCTGTTTGTGCTCAGTGCTGGCCTGTAAAATTTAGTTTAGTAACCAGGAGACGCTATTACTTGAAGTTATGCTTAGACTGTAGAGCTCTTTTCTATTTATTATTTGTCTCTTTATTTTTTTTTTAATCCAGCCTTTCAGTCTTCTTTCCATAATCACATTGTATAAATTGAATGCATCTCTCCCCCTTTTCCTTTGTAATTCCCTGAACATTGTTGCTATATTATATGAACTTTTAATGTCTGGCAATACTGGAAACAATAGGAGCCCTCGAACCCAAAACTGTGTGTCACAGTTGGTAATTTTCAAAGAAACTTCTGTGAGCATTCATAGTACAACCATAATACAGATTTTCCAGCAGGTAGCTGAGCTGGTTGTACCCATCTGCTGTGTTTGAGCCTGTTGAAGGATAAAATAAACCTCTGCCAGCATATAAGAAGCCCAAGCAAACCAGGAAAGCAGACAAGATTATCAGTAAGAGAAACATCATGCTGTATAAATTCCTATCCCCTGAGAGAGGAGTAAGGAACAGGGAAAAATGCCTGAGGGTGTTGCCTGTGCAGGAACTCCAGGCTGGGAGGGGATGGGTGTCAGCACTGGGTGGTGGGTGCCCCCTGGGTCTCACCAGCATGGAAACTTGGCAGGTGCTCTTGTGCTGAGGGATCCTGTCTTTTTCCACAGGCATTCGTCTGAAAGTGCACAATGCAATGTGTGGTGCACAGAGCTGGAGTGGGAGGGAGAGGATGGAGACAGGAGGAGCGATGATGCCCAGGAAGCAGCCTGGATAGCTCAGCTGGAGCTGAAGGCAGCAATACCAGAAACACCTCTGCACCTTCAGTGTGGGAGGAGGTGGTGGTTTTGCTTCATGTGACCCGTGAGAGCTCCCGTGGCTCCCAGAGACATTGCTGGGCACTGAGCCATTGTGCAGAGATACTGGCTGAGGGAACTGGGCCTCGGGAGTTAATTTATCGTTCTCCTTCCCTAATTTATTCTTCTCCTTCCCCAGGCTGCCTGGAGGGTGCTGTGTGCCCCAGCTGCCCCCTTTGCTGTGACACCCTGCATGGGGAGGAAGTGACTGCCTGTTAGTGGAGCTGGTGCCAGCACTCAGCAGCTGCAGCCCTGGCCCTGCTCTGCTGTGTCCAGGGGCACAGGTGGCACAGGTGGCACTGCCAGCTCTTCTGGTGGATCCACAGCAGCTCCCCTGGGTCAGCCCAGCTGCACCAATTCCCACCAGGGAGGGGTTTTGGGGTGCAGAAGGCAGCAGTGCCCTACACTGCCCAGCTCCTCCCCTTCCTAGTGCTCATTAATCCTTTATTCATAAAAGCATAGAATTAGTAAGGTTGGAATTAAACCTTTCCAGGCGCTCCTCTGTCAAGAATTATTCTAATGTCTTTTATTTCCTAATTTAATTTAACTGGAAAAAGCACTTTTTTTTTCTTTTTTTTTTTTTTTTTAGTTCTCTATTCCTTTATGATTAGGGGAAACCCCTTCTAGCAAGTCTGAATGCTTCTACCGTGGAAATATTTAGTACCAGCTCTGGCATATTTATGCTGGCTCTCTGATTAGACAATGTGCCAAGCTGTCCTTCGTGGCCTTAATTATCACAACTTCAGGCCAGCATTGCCTGCTTGCAGCATAATCCCACGGCCTAGAGTGAACCCTGAAAATGCTTAATTAAATGACATTCCACAACAGATTAAGGAGTCAGAAGCCCAAGATAAAGAAAAAGGGAGGCTGTGACCATAGGAGGGGCAGGTGCTCTTCCTTCTCAGGATAATGCTGCTGACATGGACTGTTTCATTTTGAGCACATGAAAAAAACAATGTTATTTGGTAACAGTTTGGGGTCTACACTTGGCTTCTTGCATTTTCAGTGGACAGGGGTTCAGAGAGATCCTGCCTTGGGATGCAGTGTGAATAGCCCTGAGGACTCTCACTGATTTTACATCAGCTGAAGATCTCTGTGCTCAGGTCATTTGTTTTGGTTACCTGGATGAGACCCTTTGCCAAAGTCAGTGGATGCCTTTGCAGTTCTGAAATCCAGGGTGAGCACTGGGGCCAGACACCAAAAATACGTCGCTTTTATAAATTAAAAAAAAAAAAACTGTTTAAAAAACCCCCAAATCAAAATAAACCCTTTTCCCCATGTAAAATCCAGTGTGCAGTTACTTGGAACAGACAGGATCACAGTTCTTAGGGAGCCCTGTGGGAGCCAAAGCTCACATCTAACCACAGAAGATCAGCACACAAATACAAATGCTGAGATAATGTTACAGTGCACAGATTAGGGCTCAAATCTTCAGCAAATCTGTTCAGAGCAAGGAAATGACAGCACGTGGGGCACGTGCAGCACACTGAGCACGTCTCATTCAGAGGCCCATCAGTAAAGGCAGTTATTGCTATTATTGTGTTTTATCATATTATTCCTCAATTATTTGCTCCAGCAACTCCCTTGTCTTAGCTAAATAAAGTGGCTGTGCAGAAGCTGACCTGATGTGATTTCTTCTTTGTGAAGAGCGTGGGTTGTGGTTGGGTGTCACGATGTTTCCAGGGCTTTGGTTTGTATGGTTTGTGTCCTTCTCCAGTTCTATAACATAATTTCAGCAATTAAACTACAGGAGAAGGGAGTGAATTAAATGTCCCTGCTAACACAGGGACAGTCCTTAGGGGGAGCAGAATGCAGAGGAGCTGAGTGAGGGTGGTCCCTGGCTGGTTCCTGTGGTCAGGGGGGTGAAGTAGCCCCAGCCTGAACATCACTTGTTACCCACAGTACAAAGTCTCCCCTGTGCTTTGACATGAACGGGTGCACAGAAGCAAGGAACTTTTTAATATTTGATAACAGAAGCAAGGCACATCATTCCTAAACCCCATCAACCACGCTGTGCAAGGGACCGTAGCACATCATTTCCCTATCTGAAATGGAGGCTTTTTTTGCTGAGCTGGGCTATTCAAGTGATGAGTTTTTAGCGTGAGGGAGGCCTCTTGCTGCAGCTCAGAGGCTGCATGTGCTTAACCCCTTACCCTGTGGCTGGTCCTGCTGGGGTGCAGAGCAGCCACCTGGAGCATGTCCCAGCATCCAGCCTGCCCTGAGCCTGATCTCCTCTCCTCTGAAATGCTTTTGCAGAGCCATCATCTGCCTGAACGCTCCATGATTTCACCCAGCACAGTGCAATTACCACCATTAACATTTACTATCTTCTCTGGCAGCTTTCCTTCTTGCAAAAGAAAAGTAGGAGAGTTTTAAAGAAGTAATTGAAATCTGACAGCAAAAACCTCTTTTTAGGTCTTCCACAGAGAAATAACCCAGGGTGATATGTGAAGCAGAAGTATTTTTATTTACCTAGAGGTGTTGCATGCTTGGACTCAACAAGACTGCACTGATTGCTGCTCAGAGCTTTATATGTGACAAAAAGCACTGCCCCAGATTTGTTTTCTTTATTCTTTGCTTACTATCACTCTTAAAACTGAAAATCTGTCTTGTTCCAATCTGAAGACACAGTTCTGCAGGTGTTAGAGCATCCTCAGGTTCTCCCATCACATCTCCAAGTTGTCCAGCAGCATGAAACTTTTAGATGCTTTGCTTTCCAACTGGGTGGAAGGTCAGACAGAGTCCAAGGCTGGGGATTTTGCCCAGTTTGGTGTTCACAAAGCTTCTGTGTGTGTGTGTGTGTGTACAAACTGGGACTCCCTCAACTGCAGCAAAGCTTTGTGCAGGTGAAGCCCCAGCTTGAGCAGAGTCCTGCTGAAGGCCCTCTGTGTGGTTGGAGCAACGTAAAATCTTTGGATCCACTCTTCAGCCTTGAAAGTGCTTCTTTGAAGTTTCTGGGTATTCACATGTCCTCCAGACTTTCATTTCACGCACTGTTGTTTATTTTTGGTTTGTTTTGGGTTTTTTTTTGTTTTTTTTGTAGGTTTGATTGGGTTTTTTAAGATTTCAAGTAAGATTTCAACAAACTGGGGATGTATCAAAGTATAAAATACTTTGCTTGAATCTTAATCAATCCCAACTGTTCTCTTAAGAAGGAAAAATAAAGGCTGTTAAAGCTGGCCAGACACAAAGCAGCAGATGTTTCTCTTTAGTGTCAGAACAGCAATCTTTATTAAATACCAAAGAAAGCCCTGTAAATCCAGGAAGGCAGTTGAGTCTATGCTGAGGACACCTCTTCCTGAGGCCAAACAGCCTTTTCTGAGTAATTTGTTTTTCCTGCTGATCTTTCAGTGGTGTTCCTGTGACATAAAAGCAAAAGGGAAAATGAATATTTAACAGTGGAAACAACCTGATAGTTTGGGCTTAAAAAGAGAAGGGAAAGACCTGGGATGATGCTGTTCCTACCTGTGCTGACTCTTCCTTGGCACCAGGACTAAGGTGGGACCATTCCAGGGGACTCCTGGAGATGCCCCAGGTGGAGCAGGGAGCTGGTTTGTCTGCTCACCACACAGCTGATGGGCAGGCATATCTTCTCCCAAGAATATGTCTGAGGGAAAGCAAACAGCTCATTCCCATTGCCTGGGAATGGCAGATTGAGGTCTCTGTAGGATGGAGAGAGCTCTTTTGGGGCTGTCTGCAGAGCACTGGCCATAATGAGCCTGGTAGTTTTCATTAGCATTGCTAATGGCATCTTCCACTTTTAAGAAATAACAACAAGGTTCCATGAATTAATAAGAGGAAGATGGTGATTGACTGAACAAAGGGTGTGCCAGGCTGTGCAGCTGGTCTGCTTTAACTAGGTAATGTCCATAGATACGGCGTTAATTTAATTCTCTGTTGAAATACTCCAGAGGAAATGTCAGATCAATAATGTAGGAAAGGGCAAAGATTTGCTAAGCCTGGCTGGCTTGCGTATGTTAACTACCAGGAGATAGATATGGATAAATGCTGAACATTAAGGTGAGTAATCACAACTGTCTTGGGTGTCTGAAAAAATTTTCTGCATAAACGCTGTACAAAACAAACATGTTTCAGGCAAGGGGCTGCGTAACAGGTTGCTATTTCATGCACAGCTCTGCAGTTAACATCCATGGGCTTGCTTTGTTTTTACTGGAAGAGGACAAAAAGCCTCATTTCAAGCACTGTCCATTCCTCCCTAGTGTGGTGCAGTCCCTGTGCCCATCCCTGCTCAGGGTCCTGCACCAACACATCTTCATGCCTGCACACACGAGGCTACCAGCACTAGCTCTTGGTGGTTTTAAATTCTGGTTTGCATCTGAATTTTACCTTTTACCACATTACTTGTGAGATTTCCACTGGACTGGGTGGCAAAGGTGCTCTAAAAGCAAATGCCCTCTCTCCTTGTTAAGAAGCACTTCTGTTAGCAGGAGCTGTGCTCAGTTGTGGTCATGGCTGGCACGTTTTCATTGTAATGAAACAAGAACAGACACCTTTCATGGCCTTTGGGCCTTAATCTCAACTATTTGACAGTTGCACAGTAATTTTTCCATGCAGTCTTGGCTAAACCACTCAGAAACCTTGAGGATTTATTTATTTAAATAACACTATCTCCTTCAGCACTGAGAGCAAGGGCTCTCCCAGAACCCACATGTGTGTGTGTGGAGTTTATGGGAACACTGTGATTTCAGAATTGCCAAAACAAACAACAGGTGCCTGTGTTATTTTGCAAGTAGGAGCTGCTCAAATATCAGACTTTGGCAGAGAAGAGGCTTCCTTACCACACTGATCTTCTTACCCCAAAGGCCCCTGGGAACCTGGGTGGTGTATTTATGCTAAAGGATGCCGACTTGGAAAATATTCTTAAATCACCTTTGATGAAGAAATCTTTAAAGTGCCTTCCCAGCTACTTGTTCGTCTGCCTGATTTCTGCTTTCAACAATGTATGGATCAGTATCAGGTTTAAGTACAACTGGAGAAAGCACGGGGTGACTCAGAGAATCCTATAATAGCCTTTTTCCTAGGGGCTTGGCTTGCCTACTCCAGAGAACAGAGCATGGGTGTAGCTACACTGAGGTCTGTACCAGTACAAACCTGTGGTTCAGAAACAGGGTGGGATTGGGAGAAATGCTCACACCAGTGCAGGGAGCCTCCTCCAGGAACTGTGCAGGTTGCAGCGATGTCCAGGCAGAGTTTGTCATGCTGGTGGCTGAAGATGGGTGTGCTGTGAGAGAGAGGCTGTGCAGAGCAGTCCTTCAAGTTGGGCTTCTTCCCTTCTCCAAGGGATACAGTACCAGCTGCTGGCTTTTTGGGATCTAGTACAACCAAGGCCCTCCAGAGAACCAGCTCCTGCTCAGGAGCCACCCACTCAATATTTGCCATATCATGGCACTGGTTTCCCAGCAAGGTGACAATGGACAGGATCTCTCCCCGCGGTGACAGGGAGTCCCTGCCTGGGCAGGACAGTGTGGCAGATGTGTACTGCTGCTTTGAAAAGGGCTCTGAGCAGCCCAGTACCTCCATCCCCAGCATCAACCAGCCTCTTACTGGGGCTTTTCCCAGCTGGGTTTTAAAAGGAGGAAAGAAAAGAGCTGACAGAGCTGGAACTGCTTTAAGGTGGAACTGAAACAATAGCTTGTGGCTGTCTGAATCAGTTCCCTTGTTCCATGAATTTGACTCAGAGCTGAGTATTTCAGAGCCTCAGAAAGAAAAAGCTTATTTCAATTTTGGCTCTAATAATGGGCAAAGGTCACAGCAGTTGGGAGGAGAGGGGAAATGAAAGGCATGGGCTTGGCTGTTTTCTCTGAACCAGCTTCACCCGTTCCTGGTTACGATCTCAGCAGAATAATAGCTGATCCTGAGCAAGCCAAGAAATGAAATTAACACATGCAAAATTACATTACAGCCGTGTCAGGATCCTGCTGCCCAGCAGCATGAGCAATGCGTCCTGGAGCACATGGCAGGGGCAGCACAGGAAAAACTGATGGCTGGGAGCAGAGCACCTCGCTGTGCCAGGCACAGCCCAGCCCTGCATCTCTGTGCTCTGGGGCACCTGCAGCTCTGCTCTCGGGGCTGCAGAGATGCTCTGCTGCCACTGCACCCACGGCTCAGCCTCCTCTCAGACCCCATGGTGCTTTAACATGCTGTAAATCCAAACCTGAAACCTGCCAGGAAGCTCGAGGCTGCTGCTGAGCTTCCCTGGCTCTCATCACCTGGTCCAAGCCTGTCTTGAGGTGGATGCTCACCCCTCAAGGCTGGTGTGCCCCACTGCCTTTGCTGTGCTGGGCTGGGAGCACAGTGTGTGGCAGAGCCCGGCAGAGCTGAGGAGATGCTGGCAGGTGGCGAGGCAAACACTGGCTGTGGGGAGCCCTGGCCAGAATCTCCCACCTGCTCCTCCATTTCCAACTCCACAGGAGCCAGCAGCAGGGTCAGGCCTCACACAGCTCATCCTGCTGCTGGTACCAGCAGCTGGGAGCTGCAGAAAATGTGCCAACACACCCACTATGACCCCCGTGGCTCTGGTGTAAAGGCAGGTTTGCTCAGAGACGGGAGATTAATATGACTATTCCCACGATGTGCTTAACAACATCATTTACTTCAGAGGCTCTTGGGACGGCGCTGACACTCGCTTTTGCAGCTGAAGTGTTTAATGTGTTCTCCAAGGCACTCTCTAAACACAGATAGAGCTGAGCGACACAAATGTATTTGCAGAATGTTTTAGGGTTAGCACGCTCCAGAGCCATGCAATCAAATGATGGAGAGTGCAAGGGAATGGCTCTTTGAGAGGATCATGATTCAGCAAGGGGTCGTGATTATTAAATACATCACAAGGCTCCCTCTTGGTATTTTTCATACCTTGTTCTCAAAGTATTACTCATATAATTTTCCCTCTGAAAGTTATTACAGGTGACTCACCTTTAGCTTGAGTGAGCAAACATGACCAAGTGTTTATTCTCTTCACAGCTGAGCAATTTTAAGCCCAGATCCTGACCTTAAAAAAAGTCCCTGAGTGAGGCTGGTGGGTAAGACAGTACACCACTGGTCCCTGGAGCATCGTGACTCAGAGGCATATTTCTTATTAAAATGCTTCTGCTTTTAACTCGAGGCAGTTCCATCTTGCTGACCGACATGCACAGTGAATTTCCCGTCCCACCCCGAGCAAGTGCTGGGCTGAGCTCCCACCAACTCCCCAGGTCCCTGCTGCTGCCAAAACATCATCTGCCAAAACATCATCAGCCTGCTGCTGTCCCGCCCAAGGGCTGGAGGAAAATATGATAGGAAATGCCCATTTTCTTCCATAGGCAATTCATGTAAGTCAGGATGGGTCCACTTGTTGTTCCAGGGGGGAAATAAAAATAAGCATCCCTGGGGCAGAGGGAGAATGGGAGCAGGGGCTCGGCTTCTCTCCATGGCTGCTGCCAGCTCCCCTCTGCTGCCCCATCTGAAGGCTAGTTTGGATGAGATTTTCTCTTTGGATTAAGTTGTTTGTCTTTTTATTTTCCCTTGGTACTTGAGATCAGCAATTTCATTTTGCTGTGACAGCTAAGGGAGGGCAGAGCGTGTGCTACTGTCCTGCCTGTGAAAGCCTCTTTGTCGCCTGCTGTTAATCTGAGCAGTTTTGCAGGCTCTCAATGCTTTTGTCTCGAGTTTTGTTTTCAGTTTGGGTCTCACCACCAGTCCCACATGGTTTCCCGGCTGGCAGAATAATCTCTAGGCTTAGCAGACAGAAGGCTTGTAGCGTGTCCAATGAGCAGGTGAGGGAAACCTCACACCCTGCAAAGGGAAGGAAAAAAGGCATTGCAAAGGCTGGTGTCACAAACCCTCTTCCAGGCTATTTGCAGAGAGGAAGAGACCTTGGCATGGGACCAAGAGGTCTGGGTCCTTGCCTTGGTGTTTATTGCAGCAAGGAGAGATAAAGGGAGAGCAGTGGCCGAGGCTGGGCTGGGCACATCACAGCCCCTGTGCCAAGAATCACCCTGGAGCCTGGGACACAGAAATGGATCCTGAGCTCAAACCTGGGTGAAACTGGCTGGGAGGAGGCTTAGCCTTGGGAACTGCTGCCCTAAAACCTTCTGAGCCCTGGAAGTCAGGTTTAGTTATTAGCTAATTGTCTGGGATGTATCTCATTTGTAAGAAATGAAGAGAGGAAGGTTGTGAGCTGTGGTTGGTGGAAGCAGAGCTGTTTAACTCCTGGTTAAGCTGGCATAAGAAGCTGTTTCCTGGTCTCTGTGAGGGGGCTCTGTGGTGTGGTGATGCCTTATTCAGGTGTGTGTCCACAGGAATTGGTGGCTGTCACCTGCAGGCTGTCACCCACCAACAGGCTTTCCTGCTCAGGACAAGGTTTGGAGAATCCCTGCCGTGGTGCTGCCCTCAGGAAGACAGGAGTCAGGTAATGTGTGTTACATTTTAGTAGCTTTATAACCCGGGAAATTGCCTATAGAGAGGTTAGGGGGATAAAACAGAGTAACTGTAATTCTCAGAGCCCTAAACTCTGTGACAAAGCTGCTGTGGAGACACTGAAAATTTTTGTCAGGAAAATATCAGTAGCCTTAATCTCTCATTGCCTTCTTTTATAAAGCATGATTTAAAAACATACTAGTGTGTTATCTTTGTGTGATATAGGAAGCAGCCATGTAATTTTGTCTCTTTGAAGGTTGTGTTAGAGCCATATCTTAGCTCAAGTAGCTACAAGGTCAAATCCCAGCTGATATCTTAGAGGAATTATAGAACAGATGTTAAGTTGAGCCTCTGACTTGGGGTGTCCCTCCCCTGGCTGTGCCATAGATGCTTGTGATAGCAGCGAACCAAATTAATTTGTCTGTGCTCCCCTCCTGCCTTGTGAAATTGGGATAACAGCAGTTTGTTATCTTGTAGATTCTGCGTAGATCAGCCCCGTAAAAGTTAGGAGGGAGTGATGATGGGATCCATACCAGAGCACGGGGAAAGATGAGGGGAAAAGGAATCAACAGGACTGAATTTAGGGTTGAAATGCAGCGGTGTGGGTTTCAAAATCTGTAATCCTTTGGGAAAAAACTGATTTAGTGGTTTCAGTGCTGCATCTCGTTGAGCAGAAATGTTCCAGTGAGGGTGCTGAAATGTAATCAGCAGAATAATTCCAGTTGAACTGGCTCTGCCACCATCTGCCAGAGCCAGTTCCCTGTGCTGAGTGCTCTGGACATGCTGCTGGGAAGGTGCAGAGCCCTGAAGCTCCTCCCTGCTCCTCCCTGGCACTCGGTGTGAAGTGTTGGCCTCATTTGCTAACAGCTTTGGTCTCTCCATATCTGAGACAGGATTATTAATATGCCTTTACCTCCCAGGCTGACTGAGGTTAATTGAGATTTGTGAGGTGCTGAGAAGGTGCAGCAATGAGCAGGGCAGAAAGTGGAGGCGGCAGAAATGTTGGTATTTGAGGGAAAATTTTAAAAACAAGTATGGAAAACATCAGAAAACAAAAAAAAATAATTCCTCTCTTTTTAACTAGAAAATTTTAGCAGTAATTATTGGGGGGAAAAAAAATTGTACACTTTTTAACAAAACCCGCTGCTTTCACTCTTATCTGATGGCAAAGCAGATCAAACAGAACACTTTCTGATAAGAGTGATGCATTTGCCAGTTGTTTAAATGAACACCTGCAAGCCTTACCTTCAATATTTGCCTTTTGAGGTGGTGGGGGACAGTGGCTGCCAGTGCCCAGGAGCTCTGCAGACCTTGGGGAAGAGGCACAGAGCCTGAATGAAAATGGGAAATCCCATGAGTGTATGTCCACATTGAGTTAACTTTGTGGTAGTGGTATTAAAAACACATGGAATGGAGTGTGTTGGGTCGGAGGACACACAGCCAGCTCCCAGGAGGCCAGAGGAACACAGGACACACTTAAATTGCCAGTGGGTGTTCCATGAGGCTTTGGAGGAAGGTTCCTCCCCAGCAGGTTGGTGACCCCCTGACAGGAGTTATTCAGGATGGTCCCCCAGTGCTGCCCTGCTGCTCCTCCAATCCTCAGGTGCCTTCAATGAACCTGATGGTGAATTTCTGCTGCCTGAGCCCTAATCCTGAAAGAAGCCTGAGGTGGGCCCGGAGCACCCTTGGATCTGCCTGTTCTTCCCCATCTCAGGAGCAGGGACTTTGTGGTTTGCTTACTTGGCTTGTTTTAGAGTTTTTTAAAAAGAAAGAGGATGCTTTTGATTTGGAACTCAGACCAGGTGTGGGAGTGAAAGGTTTGTGCTTGGTAAATGGCATTGAGAACAGCGTGGGGAGAGAACAGTGTGTGCCTGAGCTGCTGGTGTCAGATCTGTTTGATGTGTTCTTCAGGAGGGCGAGGGTAAGGCTGAGTTTGCACACACTGGTATTTGTCTGCCTCTGGTTTGCTTTCTGTAAGAGAGAAGTGATACGAAATGAAAAAGGGAAATGGAAACTGGGATGCTTGGAGCTTGTGCAATTCAAGTGCCAGTCCTTACACCATGATCTGATAGAAAACAGCAGTTCAGGAGGTGCCAGCAGAAAATATTTCTTATCCTGGCTCTGCTGCAGAACCACTGAGTAACTTAGATGGATGTTTCTCTGCTTCATCCTGCTGCCTCTGCTCCCTCAGTGGTCTTGTGCCAGTTCCTGACCTCATGCAGCTGTTGATGTGGGGAAAGGGGAAAGCCCCTCCTGATGTGTGGAGGTTCCCATCACTCTCCCCGTCCCACCCTGGCTTCATCCCATCCCATCCCATCCCATCCCATCCCATCCCATCCCATCCCATCCCATCCCATCCCATCCCATCCCATCCCACCCTTCCCAGGGACACAGGTGCTCCTGTACCCTCACTGCACTGGTGATGTGCAGGGAACAGCAGAGGGCTGGGGTGTCCCTGGGCACCAGGGAGCTGCTGGAAGTTTCTCTCCAGCCACCCTTGCCCTGACAGTTTGGTTCTGTATTGCCAAACCTGTGCAGCTCTGCAGGGGTGGCAGCTGGGGTGGGGTCCCTGGTCACAAACAGGGCAAAGCTGGGATGAGTCCCTGGACATTTTGGGTCCCCTGTGAGTGCTTGGCTGGCCAAGCAACACCACCTGCCCCTGGGCTCGGTGCACTTGGCACTGTGAGACATCACTCCTGGGATGTCTGGTGACCTTGAGAGCAGCTCAGCAGAGGGCTGGCACCACATCCCTGTGGATTTCCATGGGGTGACACAGTCAGGAGAGCATCAGGCTCTGTGGCAAGGACTGGTGTCAGCAGCAGCAGGGTCTGCAGGGCCGCCCAGCCAGCCTCATCTCATCCCCATTTCCTCCTCTTCAGTAGCACAAAACGAATCCCTCAGAAGTGAAGTTAACTAAATAAACAAATATGGAGCTATTTATTTTCTATTGTCAAAGAAATGCTGTGGGCTCAGGCGGGATTTTGTAGTCACTGTTCACATCTGCAGTCCTGCTGTGCTCGGGGTGGGGAAAGACTATCCCTTTTATTTGCTCTGGCCTTGCCAGTAAATCAGATGGGAAGGATCCCACCCTGAAGCCAGCCCTCTCCAGACACTCTTCCCTTTCTCTCCAGTCTGAAGGGAGCAGAGCCACACCATCCTCATGGTAAACACTGTAAGAAAAACAAATGCTTTTTCCTCTCTGGGTGGGGGAAAGAGAGAAGAAAAAGGCATTAGCAATGTCATTTTTCCCTCCGAGCTAAAATAACACAGCAGTGAGAGCTAAGGATGCAGCTGTGGTTCAGAGGGGGTTTATTTTTATTTTTTTAATACACCACTGGGAGTTCAAACAACGTGTCAGTGATACGTTGCCTTTTGTAGAGAGTGGCTCTGTTGTCTCCACCCTCTTTGGGTTTCTTCTTTTTTTTTTTTCTTTTTTTAATTTTCTTGAAGCATTTTATTCACCCTGTTGAACACATAGCTCATTTGGATAAAAGCCTCTGCTGTGACATCCACAGCCTGGATCTGCGGAGTTGTTTGTTTGAAAGCAATAGTCTGGGAGAATTTATTGAACTGGCTTTGCCTCCCCCCTCCTCCTGTGTAGATTAATGAAATGCATGTTCTGTGGCACTAGTTAAAAAGCAATAAATCCTTTCTTCATTTATTTGCTTTGAAGGTAAGGAAAAGAAGATTATTTAGTCTTGAGGTAGGGTGGCTGAAGACACTCTGGTTTCCCTGGTACTCTGTCTCAAAGACAAAGTGCTTTGTTTCAGCAGCCAAAGCATCTTGAGGACCCAAAGATGCCCCTGGACCATGGTGGCCTGATCCTGTTGGCTGTCACCCAGCTGAAGCCCCATCTCAGGTGCATTCAAATCCCGTGCATTCATCTGGAGGCTTCACATCTGGTAAATCCAGCCCCAGCTAACAGAGATACTCCAGAAGCAGTGGAACAGGGGAGCTTTTGTGGGCTAAGTGCCTCTTCATGTCTATAGGCAGCTCTGTACATCTTGACACTTGGTGATTAGAGATGTTAGTCTGCACTTAGCAGACTAGTGCTTGAGCATCTCCCAGTACTTTGCAAATCCTGATTAAACAAACCTTAGGTAATGGCTTTTTGGTTTTTTAAATTTATTTTTTTTTAAAAATCCTTATATTGCCAGGATGTGGCAAAGCTGCTCTCTTAATCTGTGAGTGTGTTGAATCAATGGCAGTGTTCAAACAGAGCCAGGTGCCCTCGAGCTGACCACTCCTCATGGCCACAGCACGAGGGCTGGGTGGCTCCCGTCCCTCTCTCCCAGGAGCTGCCTGGGCAGAGGTGCTGATGTGGATGTGCAGTGCCTGGACTTCTCCCTGTTCCCTGCACTTGTCCCTGTTCCCTGGGCTTGTCCCCGTTCCCTGGGCTGGCGATGTCCCCAGAGCAGGGGAGAGGTGAGAGCTCCCTGCAGCCCTGCTGGGCTCAGATCTGAGTGGGGCAGCTCACACTGACAGCGTGTCCCTGTGCAGGACACACGTGTGGGGAGAGGGGCAAGGCTGCTGGCCCCTCCTGCAGTGTGAATTTATGGAAGATGGGAGCTCCCGTGTCTCTGAGAATGCTCAGCAGGTGGAGGGAGTAAGGGCAGGTTGGAGACAGGACAGGATGGTAGGAAGGGGGATTTGTGACTACAAACACAACCTCTGCCTGTCCTGTGGCCTCTGCTGCACCATCAGCCCAAATCACACAAAAATCAGGACAGAAAGTCCCTCTGTCTGCCTGAACCTGACCACCTTTCTTCTCTTAGCCTTTGGCTTCAACTTCCTCCTGGCTGGCTGACCACAGAGAAGTGCAGTTCCATGGGCTGTGCCTGAGGGATGCCTGGGGGAGCACTGGTAATATTGGACTTTCACAGTGGGAGAGGACACAAAAGTGATGGGAGCACCAGCTCCCACAGCATCCTGAGCATGTCTGAGCCCTTGGGTGAGACCCTGCTCTAAGGGTACTTGCAGGGAGGGTTACGTGAATTTAACTCCTCTCAGAAATGGAGAGCAGGAATGATGGGAGGATGTGGTCAATAGGCACTTAATGCTTCCTTTTAAACCACAAACCCAAATATACTTTTATTTTTCTCTGGAATAATGTAAAACCAACTTGGCCTGTGGCATTTTCTGTGAATGAAACCAAATTAAGGACTTGCTGTGTGTACCAAAAATTCTGGTGAGGGGTTTAGGTGCTGGGCTTGGAGGTGGTTTTTTTTTGAACACTGCAGATTTTTCCCATTCCAGCTCCTCTTGTGGCTCTGAGGAAACAGAAACGGAGTGATCTGGGCAGGGCTTATTTGGCTCTGTCAGATTAGCTCAGAGTGGGTCCTGCAGAGTGGCAGGAGCCTTGCCACACACATTAGATTAGACAGTGAAAATAGATTAATTTATTATCACTGCTTGCAGCATATTTTGCAACCGGGTTTTAAGTCCTCCCGTTGCAAAGTGCCCTTGGCACTGTAAAATGCGTGCACATGCTCAAAAGAAAGAGACCAGACCAAATGTCACCCTCTCACCACCACCAATGCAGTTGGCATTAGCATTTGGCAGTGAGGATCCTCTTCAGCATCCTCAGCAGAAGCTTCTGCAAACGTGGGCTTTGTGCCCATAAGGGTCTCAGTTTTCTCTTTAGGTCTGGTGATTTGGAAAACACTTGCTCACCACAGGAAGCATCTTCATTCATGTTTCCCTGCAATGGAGCACCTACAGAAGGGATTTTTCTCTCCTTCTCTGCACCAGAGAGGGCCTTAAATGGCCATGTGAGCTGGATGCTGCCTTTGCCTGCCAAAACGCCCTGATAGCAATCACAGCCACGGGTCAGTGTCCTTGATGGGCGTTTGTCATGCTCCTCACAAAGCCCTGGCTCTGCCTTTCAGCCGCAGCACTAAGCCCGGTGACAGAAGCCAGCGGGGTCTCTGCAGTCAGTGGGGTTGTGTTTTGTCAGCTAAATAAGGATTTCAGTGCAGGGCTGGGGAGAGGCACTGGCTGCTCCCAGATGTGTTTGATTCCAGTGTGAGGATGGGATTCGGTGCTCAGTGTGGTTGGAGCAGTTAATGTGGAGGTATCATCATATCACAGCCACAATCCCTTGCCCAGGAGCTTGGGGTGCCAGCACCAGACCCTGCTTGGCTCTGGGATCTGAGTGCCTGTTGCTCTTGGAGACCCCAGGCAGGACTCCTCAGCAGGATTTGTCCCTCTTTAGGAATTCTCTACACACAGCAGCAATATGTGGGAAGTGATTTTTTTTTTCTTTACCTAATTTATTTACTCTGGGAAAAGACCCATTCCTTGCATTTTTATGGAGCAGTGGAGGCTAATTTTTAGCACCCGAGGCTTTAAAGCAAAATAAATAATAAAACCCGAAAAGGTTTATTTCTGTTTCCAAAACATTCCTGTGTTTCATTCAGCAACATAAGTACAACTCTTGACTCTTTCTGTGAAACAAATTATTACCTGGTAACAGCAGGGAAAACCATTTCAAAATCTCTTCCAGGTATCCAGAATATCACAAAGCAGAGTTACAGCCTGAAACTGAAGCCCCAAACCACTTCTGAGTGGCAGGTTTAAAAGCAGCTGAGGTGAGAAGATGCCTGAACATGCATATTTTGTAGGTGGATAAGCAGCAATGAAGTGTGGTGTTTCCTGCCTTTTGGAAGACTTTTAGTGGGTTGGCTGATCCTGATCTCCAGGGATGGGAAACGGTGCCTGCAGCTGCAGGGAAGGAGTGGGGAGAAAGGAGGAGAAATGAATGACCAGGGTTTAGAGGCTCCTGAAGGGCTCTGTGAGTGAGCTCTGCTGATCTGACAGCGTTGTGTGGGTGCTCTGTGATCATCCCATGGCTGTAACCACCACAAACCCAAGGACAACTGCAACCTGAAAATCTGGTTTTAATCCAAACAAACATCACTGGCCTGATACTTTTCCACATTTTTCTCCAAGGTGTGAAAGAGCCCTGAAGGTAAAAATTTTTTTACATTGTGGGCAAAAAACAGGGGATGAGGAGACTGATTTCCTCTTCTCTCCCTTGCCATAGATGAACCAGAACTGTTCCAGCCCAATGTCATTTACTCCAAGAATCCCCACGTCCTGAGCAAACTTTTGAGTTTCCCTCTGAAGCTCAAGCCTAAGATAGTCCTTACTAATTCTTCTATGATGTGTCAACTTTTTGGGTGCTGAGGCACAGGGGTGGCAGGACCTCACAGGGTGTGGGTTCGCTCCCCTTGGGCAGGATGGGTAACACCAAAAGTTTTCTTGGAGCCTTTCCCTGGCATCACAGCTGATGGAGACCCTTGAGCTTGCACTTGACTGAACACTAAAGCCTCATCTCCTCTGAAGTGAGATCCCTCTGTTGTGCTGAGATTTACAGCCTGGCTGTGATGCCATGATGTCATGGTGTGTGATGAAATCTGTGTGTGCTCCCCAGGGCTCCCCTCAGCCTGTCCTGCACACTACAGACCCGCGGGTGTTCAGCCATCAGGAGGCTGCTGGGACAAACAGCACAGTCAAACCCTTCCTCCTGCTGCATTCCCTGACCTTGGGCACTTGGCTGCTGCTGCAACCTGAACTGCAAAGCCCAGTGCTGCTGGATTTACAGTGGGCACAGTGATCTGCAGCGCACGTGTCTCGTGGAGCAAATATTCCAGGGGGAGAAATAAAACATGGCTTTCTTTTCTGAGCTGCTTGACTCTAGCAACTCCAGTCTGCCCTTTTTTTTTTTTTTTTTTTTTTTTTGGCAAAGTTTGAGCTGTAGAAATAAAATTAACTCTGAGATTAATTTGGGGTTTTTTGGGCTTCACCCATCGTTTTGGCTTTTGGACTGAGAGAGACCTGTATGTTTTTGTCAAGAAAGATGGATGTTTGTCAGTGACACTTCCCGTATCCTGTCCCTTGAGAGCCATTGATGACACCTGGGAATTGATGCCTTTGAACCCCAGGAATTAATGCCTCCCAGCTGTTCACAGCATAGATCAGTCCCTAGATTGTGTGTTTTAACTAAACTGGTTACAAAGCAAATATGTCTAAACTGGTGTGAGCCCCTTTGTGTGGACACTCCTAAATCAGTTTAAGAGTGGCTGGTATTGATTTTAACTTAATGTGGTTTGTTACTGAAGTAAGCTGGATCAATAGTGCTAAATAGGTGCCATTTCTTGTGTTGACTATGCTATGGAAAACATGCATAGAAAAGATGAGCAGAAAGGGAAAAAGATTGACTTTCTTCTTTTGTTGCTTCCCAGTGATCATTTATCAGTTTTTATGTCCGCTTTGGGGATTTTGTCCCAAAAGACACCACTTTAAACAGCACTTCTGAGGTGGTAATAAAGATTCCAAATCCACCTTAGCAGGGGATTTCTGGCAATGCAAAGCTTTGTTTCACTTATTTATCACATTTACCTTTGAGCCAGGAAGCCATGCAGGAAACCAGCACCTGAAGTTTCCCAAAAGCTGCAGGGAGGATGCTCCATTACTCATTTAGTGCCTGGTGCTGTTCTTTGCCATAGAATTTCTGCATGGCCCTGGGAAAACCATGAGGAGCCTCCATCTCAATCACCCACAGGTACTGGTGGCTGTGTGCAGCAAAAATAGAGATTCTCTTGCACTGATGAAATTAGCAGGAGAGCACAGAAGTGCCTGTGAGGCTTTGTGTTCAGGCTTACAGCCCTCCTGCCAGAAGATCTCTGCCCTTGCCCTCAGGTGAGCCAGAGGAGCAGGATCTGGGGAGTGTTCAGGAAAGATGGAGTGGGGGATGGTGTAATGAGAACGAGCTGCCCCGTCTCCCCATTAGGACTCAGATTTTATTGAATCCAGTGAGATCTTTGCCTTCCACTTCTCTGCAAGCAGCATTTAGCCCTTGCTGTCAGTGCTGTGGGTTTTCCCCCTCATGCATTTTGCACGATTCCTGCTTCCTCCGTGCCTTTGCAGCACTGCTGGGCTCGCTGCTGCTATCACAGCCCTCTGAGCTTAGCTGCTAAAATTCATTTCTTGTAGCTGTCAATTCTGGATCCATGCTGGCCATCAGAGCCTTGTGCTGAGTCCCTGCTGGCCCCTGTGGAGCGAGTGCTTCCCTGCCCTGGTGGCTGAAGGATGCCTGCAGTGCCCCAAGGCTGCTCCATGGACACAGGGGCCAGGCTGGCTGTGACTTCACACCCCTCTTGCTCTCACAGCCTGTGCAGCAGCAGGAATCCAAATATCTACTCCTACACACAGAACCTGTCTGTAGATACCTGTCAAATATCACATTTACAGACAGAACATCTCTGAACCTTTGGTTTCCACTAGATCTTGAACAGGTTTTCCTTTTCTCCCCGGCCCTTCCAAATCTCATCCCTGAAAGACACATGATAGAGATGCCCTCACACACTTGGCTCATTGCCATGCACATTGCAGTCAAAATCTCATTTTCATTCCAGAAACAAAAGGTCTGTCAACTCGTTTAACTGCTCAGAAAACACCAAACAAGAAATAAAGCCCAATTAAGAATGAAAACAAGGAAGAGGCTCAGTATAACAGATTGTTTTGGTAAGTGGTTTCATCAGCTCCATTTGGAGCTGATGGCCAGGGCAGGTTTAGGGGCAGGCAGGGCAGGCACTGTGCTGGGGGCTGTTCCTAGAGCTCTGAGGGCAGTGGAGATGAGGATGGTCTGTCCCCAGATCTCGAGTGGCCCATTTCTCCTGCTGAGGGGTGAGAGCAGGAGCTGGGGTGCTGCTCTCTCACATCCCTTTGTCTCCCTGTGGGAGCTGCTGCCTGACCTGCTTGGGAGGATGTCACTGTCACCATGGCTGGTGACCTTCCTGCAGGCACCACCAGGCTGCTCCTGGGCATGGCTCCCTGCTTGCAGGTTTCTCACAAGCTTTCCCCTGACTTTTCTCTTCCTCTCAAGAGATGACCACTTCAAACAACGGTTCTGCTTTCTGATCATTAGGACTTGGAAATTTGCCATCCATCACAGCTGTGTGTTTGAGCCTGTGTGATTATTTTGGGAAGTGAACCATGATGATTTGTGTGTATGCGCTTTATTGGCGAGCAGGATGTTCCCTATCTACCTCTCCCTGGCTGTCTGCGTTTGCATTGGTTAATAAAATGTCTGATGTTCAATGACTTTCTGATGGGTGAACAAGATTTGGCATACAGGATGTAGTAGTTTTTCACGAAGGCTAAAATTTCATCCTGGGAGACTGAACCCACTGTGGCAGCCATACACAATCCATAATAACAGAAGCTTTTAACCCATCCGTAATTGCTTTCATATAGAAAATGATTGCTGTAAGTTAACTTCATAATTCTAAATCAGTAGCTCTCAGTAGGAGTTCAGATGCTTTAATTTGCCCTGAATTATCTTTAACTCACAGGCAGTTCATCTATGCTCTTTTCTGATTATGTTCCTTGTCGCTCTGACCCAAACTTTGTCTGTTTAATTTTTGTCTCTTCTTCTGAAATTAGACCAATTTCCAGTGATATTTCACCAGTGGGGATGATACTGAGTAGATGAGGTGCTCCCACCTGCAAACCAGCCCTTGCTGTAAGCCTGCCCTGTGTTACTGGTGTGGTTGTGAGGGGCCCAGGTGGGGTTCTTCCCCTGGGTTGGAGGTGTGGATACCCCCAGTAGAGTGGAAGATCACCATAAGCAGGACCATCACAGTGGTGGTTTCTGGGCTGGTTCATGCCATGGTTCCCTTTCTTTGGCTGTGAGGAAAAGGGGAGAACATCGTGGCTGTCTCTGTGTGTACCCAGCACGTGGAGGTTTCCTGGGCACAGCGTTTGATGTGCTGTGATGGCGCCTACAGCACAGATGTGGTGACAATCTGGGGGTGCCTCCCTAATGAGGACAAAGCTCCTGGCTGGGTTGTTTGGCAGTCCCAAAATGAGCAGGGTGGCCACTCCTCCCCTTATGGCAGCAGCCAGCTTGTGTGATTTTGAGTGACAGCAGATGAAGGGATTGCATTACAGCTTGTCTCTAGAACTGCACATCTGTGTCAGCTTCTTGCTAAATCAATAAACAGGATGCTGAAGGAAAAATACTTTCAGGCTTCTCATGTCTTTATGCATCAAACGGATTGGGCAATGAGAAACTCGGGTGTTAGCAGGAATTGTGGTGGGTCTGGGCTGATGAACTGCTTGTCAAATCAAAGGTGAGGGCTGGGTCCTGGAAAGCACTGGCGGGTTGCTCCCCTGATCATGTGGATTCCTTTCCTGTGGTAGTTACTTTGCAATTTGGATAGAAATCTTCAACCTAGGAGCCTGTGGTACAGCATCAAGAAGTGGAGAAAAATCACTTTGCATGTTTCAACAGACTAACAAATTACCTATGGAAATGCACTTGGGAATATTCCTCAGTAATTGGATTTCAGCTGTTGTTTCAGTGTATGTGCCCCCAGGCTGTGGAGGTAAAAGGACTCCACTGAAACGCTTTGAAATGTTCTCTGGCACCTACAGAATGTGTTTACTATTAAAAAGTGAAACCTGCAAGTCAGAACGCTACCAAGTGCAGTTTAAAAACAATATTGCACCCCTGCAGCATAGCTCAGGGTGCTGAAGCATCTGGTCTATCCGGACAGTCTCTACCCAGAAACATTCCTGTGACCTGAGTGGAGAAGTCGTGTCTGTATCTTCTGCCAGGCTGGCACGGGCACAGCTGTGTGATGCAGCAGGGTGCAGAGCAGGAACCCCTGAACAGGGGCTGGTTTGAGCTGAGGAGTCCACAGGACCTGGAATAGGCTAAGGAGCACCTAGGAGGCTTTGAAGGATGAGCTCTTCTAGTTTTGGTATCTCTTGGATGCACTGGTCCTGCCATGGAAATGGAAGTGGTCTTACAGGCTTGAAATACAGAGAATGTGCTGCTTTTGAAGAGCATGAGGAAAAATAGTTCCTTAAAGTACCTGCAAGGTGTGTGGTGAAGAGGAGATGAGCTCTTGGGACACCGACCCTGGATGTCTGGCACCTTTTCTTTAAATGCTGGTGGCGTCTCCATTTTGTACTGCTTTTGATCTGGGTTTTTTTTTGGCTTGGTTTTTGAAGAGATGATCCCAGTTGTCCAATTCTGATTCTCAGTGGCCACACACTGCAGTTGTCTGCTCCCACTGGGCACACTCAGTCTGTTCCACTGGAGATGTATACGGAGATAAAAAGGGCTAGACTTGCACTTCAAGAGCTGTATGTGCAGTTCCAAATCTAACCATGAGTTTAAAACACAGTATCCTGAAAAGATGCTGATTTTGAAATGGGAGGGCCCCCTTGGGAATCTCTCTTCAGGGGTCACCTTCAACTTGTTTTGCACAGAAACATTTCTAGGATTCTACAGAGCAATAAAACCCAAACATCCCTAGTGTGAAAAGCAGGACTTTTATTTTCACAAGGTTTTTGAATGTAAACCAGAAGTTATTACATGTGTGCTACAAGCATTGAAGAGCAGGGAAATGGGATTCTTTTCTTCTATTAAAATGGTGTTTAGACAGGTGACTTACAGAGCTGACCTATACACCTGGCTGTGGGTAATCCACAAGCAGAGGCAACTGAAAAATCCCCACCTTTCCCCCTAGATTTACTTTTTTTTGCCTGAAGATACTGAAAGCTTCCCACCTCCACCTGAACTTTTCAGCTCTCCCTGCCCTTTGGCAGGAGCCGAAAGCAAACTTAGCCCCTCCAGCTGCCCCCGTTGGTTTCGCGGGAGCTACAACGGAGGGAAATAAATCTGCTCTGCCGACCGAGGCAAGGAGTTCTGTGGGTTTATAAATGCTGCAATTGAGTGTTTTGACACGGCAGTCAGATATAGTTAATCTTTGCCTTGACCCCGGGTACCGGAGCGCGGGCTCAAACCGCTGGTTAAGCACGTCCGTCTCCTGTTGTAGCATTCGCGCTCCAGCGCCCCGGCTAATCAAGTGTAATATATCTCTGGGTAAAACACACACTCTGCTTTTCACAGCTATTTAAACAAAAAGCAGACCTCGGCGCATTAGTTACGTACACAAATCACAGAGGGTTGCGGTTCCTGTGGCTGGGAAAGGAGTTGGATGGGCTGGGCTTATTCCGGGGAGGAGGTGTGGGAAAGGTGTGGGAAATGCTTGCTTCCATCTGCCCAAGTATGTAAAAAAATAACTGAACCACACTTGGTGTCGTATCAAAGGCTTTGAATCCTGATGGGTGGATGGTTTTGTGTACGGGTATGGAAAATAGCTGTTTGGTGCCATCCCAAAAGGTTGTGTGTCCTGATGGGGGGATGGTTATGGGCCCAGAGTCCTGCACCAGGAGCTAGGAGAGGTGGGATTGGCTCTGGGTGAGATCAGGAGGATCTCGTACACAGGCTGCACAGATTATCTGGTCTCGGTGCCTGGTATTGGTAAGCCTGTCTTACAGCAAAGGGTAGCACAGGAGACAGTCAAATTTGGGCAGGACAGTGAGCAACAAGGATTAGGGGCATAGTATTTATTTTAATTGCTGGGCTTTTCTCTTTGGCAGCACAGCTGGATCTGTAAAATGTGGTGTCCACAGAAGTCCAAGGATGACTTTGGTATCTCAGAGCAATTTTCCTTTGCAAATTCAGTCTTTACTTTTTCATCCCAGCTTCGACTGGGAGAAACTGGGGATGTTTTGCCAAGAGTTGTACAAAGGGATGCTCTGTTTTTAAAAGTCTGTAACAGAGCATGTGCCTGTGCAGGGAAACCACAGGAGCTGAGATGATGAGGTGAGGTGTGGGATGGATCCTGGAGGTCACTGAAGGGAACAGCATTTTGTCTTGAGCTGCTGTGGATGGTTTTGATGGCACCTGTGGAAGGGGAGGCCAGGTGTTCACAGAACTTCCCATAGGGGCTCAGAAGACAAGCAGGAAGGAATAAATCATTCAGGAGATTAAAAAATAAAATGGGAGGAAAAAAGACATGTTTCAGCATTGGTTCAAATCCTGGTTAGGTTTGCAAGTAAGGCAGTTGTGCCAGCAGTGACTTCTGTCTATCTATCCTGTGGCTTCTAGATTAAAGAGTTTAGTGATTGTTAAAGGTTTGTAAACACTGGACTGGATGACCTCTTGATACCCCATCAGGCTTTATATTTTCCTGTGATACTTTGACAGTTTTCCCCCAGAGGACCCCGGATACCTTCTCCTGTAATTTTTCTGGCTTCCTGTTTGATCTCCCTGGGATCTCAGTGTGGACTCATTGATGTGTCTCTGTTAAAATTCAACAAAGCTTCTGCTCGAGAGCTCTGTTTTACAGAGCAGCTCATCCTGTTGGATATTGAAAAATTACACAGCTCAGGATGAAATATACCCTAACCCACCAAAAGTCTCGTACGCCGGAGCACGAGGCTCCTCCAGGCAGTACAATGTGTAAACCCTATATAAATGTCTGCGTGAAAATAAGACACTTAAATCTCTTTTGGATCCTGGCTCTCCCAAGCCCATCGCAAAGCCAGTCCGTGACCTTTGTGCCTCCGTGCGTGCCTGGGAGCGCTCCTCGGGGAGCCGGAGGTGATGCTGCCTGTTTGTAGAGCCCTTTGAAGGTGAGTGCCGGCGGTACCTGCGGCAGCAGCCGCGCTTGCGAGCGCTCATTTCCATTCAGGGCATGCTCGGAGAGCAGCTCCGTGGCGCTGTGTTAACTGTGCTGATAAATCTTGTGTAAAAACAACACTCCACCGCGCCTCTAAAGCTCCTTCCACCTGGGAACATCAAAGCCCGACAGCAGCGCGGTTTGATGCTCGCAGCAGCTGCAGGGCAGGCGGGGCTGTGGGGACACCTCTGGCTCTGCAAAGAGGGAGAGGCATGACTTGGGGTGTCCTAGCAAGGGAATGCCTGCACCACGATAACCATCCGACCCCCAGTTCCTGTAAATATACCAAAAATGTGCTGCTGGGAGCAGACCGGTGCTCCCGGCAAGAGGAGGGAAGCCTGCGAATCGCTGCAAGCAAGTTCAGGCTTTAGAAATAAGAAAAAAATAAATAGGGCATATTTTAAGTCTGTCCTCTATGCTACGGAAGGTAATTGGATGCCGTTATAAAATCAAATATGAAAGCAGTCATGCCAGCGCTGCAACTGGGTGCCTGCCTTGTGCAGAGTGCTGCACGATTGCAACCTGTGCCCTCTTTTAAAGGCTCCAATGTCTTTTAAATGTGTTTGCTTCTCCTAAAGCTTTGAATCCAACACAGCTTCAAAATAGGACGTGCTGTTATTAAACTTGCTTTTTCCTCTGGCATGCAATAATTTACTTCTCTTAAAAGAGATGGAAATTTCTATTAGGGAAAAAGCACCAGATCAAAGAATAATTTAGGTTGCAAGGGCCCTTGAGAGGTCACCAAGTCCAACCTTCTGCTGAAAGCAGGTCTGACCTCAAAGTTAGATTGGGTTGTGATTTAAATGTGATGACATTTATTTATATAGTGATAATTGTATAACACTTGGATGTATATTTATGTTCAGTCTGGCTCTTCTGTGCGGAGAAAATGGACAGGGATTTTTGAGATTAATGTCTGGGTAGTAATCTAACCATCACTGCCTTAGGATAAGTTTTTCCCAGCCTGGTACAAGCCAGGACCTGAAGGATGCTGGGCAGGGCAGGAGCCTGGGCAGATCCCAGATATGGACATGGCCTTTGAGACCCAAGGAGGGTCCTGAGATTGTCCCCAAGCCCATTCCATGGGCATCCCTGTGCCAGCTTCAGCTGCCTACACTGCCCCTGGCAAAGCTAGGGACAAATCTTAATCTGTGCATAGCCCCAGCTCCTGCAGCTCTGCTGCATCCCCTCCTCTCCCAGACATTGAAGAGGAGCTGAGGAAAAACAGAGAAAGTTTTAGTTCAGCAAATCCATAAATCATTTCATTTGATGATTATTTATGAACTAGATCAGAAGCTTATAACAGTAGTTCTTAAGAAAGAGTTCCTGGCTGCTGAGCAGTTGGCATAGTTGTCCTCTGAGAACATTAAATACGCATTTGCACAGGTGACCCTGGCTTCTTCCATTAACCCTTGGTTTCCAGCTTTCAGCCATTTCTGCACTTCTTACACACAGGCATGTTAATACTTTGTAATTCTACCCTAGAGACATCATTAAGAGTGCAGTGCCTTCTCCCTGAGGGTTGTGTTGTCTCCCACTCAGCAGTCCTACCTTTCTATTCCAAAAGCTTTTTCCCTTCAACTATTTTAACTGTTTGGGGATGGAGACTTCTGCAGTGGGGCAGGAGCAATGCAAGTTGCTGCTCTTTGCTGCCAAGTAAGGCAGCAAAACACGACCCTCCTGTAAGCAGCTGTCCTTGCTGCTCCTGCCATCTCTGGAATGTTTTTCAAAATTTTTGCACAAGAGGCATTGTCCTGGTCCCTCTGCTGGGAAGGACCCTGCAGGCCTGCACACTCTCCCAGCTGCTCGGTGAGGGTTCAGCAGCCACAATGCACAAGCTGAGTGTGAAGACGAGGGGTAAATGTTGAATGGGAAAAGGCTGCAGTGTTCCTCTGCAGCTCTTGGGCAGGTCTGGCACTGTCACTTCAGGGTGTCACTTGACAGTCAAAGCAAATGCAAGCGATGTTGCAAAGAACAAATTAACTAGATTGGACAATAAGGCTGGAAAACAACTTGACTTTGGTGCAATCTGTTACAGGAAAGGAAAGTATTTAATTGCTGGCTTCTTGGCTTTTTGTTTAAAACCAGACACAGTTTTCCAGCTCTTGTGTGGGAGCAGGCACCTTTCTGGTGTCCAATAATGGTTTGGATAAGTGAGTATTTCCACTGCTGTGAAACTTGTTACTCAGCATCCACTGGGAAAAAATTACTGGGTTCTTTTCATATTTAAGAATTCCGTACCAAATTTCCCCACTAACTTGGAAAGTTGGGCGGATCTGAGTAGCAAACTTGCCTGGGTGCCTGCCTTCCTACCTGTCTGCTGCTACAGAGATCATACCAGCTCCTGGTTTGCACCTTTGACTTCAACTGAGCTTGACACAAAAGCTTCTGATTACCACAGAAAGTGTGGGAGATTTTATTTCACTTAAATTCAGTGGTTGTTCTTTTCTGGGACCATTTTGCATTTGGTGGCTACAGAAATGCATTGCAAATTTCCAGTACCTGTAGTAAGGTGGGAACACCCACCACTTCTGTGTCTTCTCCAGGTACAGCTCCCCACCTATGCTGTGTTGCCTCTCCCACAACTGCAAACCCATAAACAGACACAGAATAAAATACATTTGAAACATAGAAATCCTCTTCATTTCCTCCTTTTACCAAGAGCCATATTCTAATGTGCAAGCTTTTATGCAATGAGCTTTACTGTGTAGATCTACTAGTATGGGTTACAGCTCCAGTTCCCTTTAACATAGAGTATTAGCATTTATTATTTATATAGTGCAAACAATGCACTAAGCTTAGTGAACTGTCTTAGTTACGGATGATATAAGCCCCTGATTGTTATTTTTGTGGCTTTGTAAATCCAGAATTTCTGATGTCCACCTCTGACATATGGAATCTGCAATGTTCTGGCAGTATTTGCTAAAGGTGGGAAATTCAGTTGATGGATTTCAGGAAGACTGTACCTGAGTCACCCTTCCTGTAGGAATCGACTTGAATGACACTGTTATAGCATTTACATGCATTTCTTGGGGATGAAGGATTAACAGATGATGGATTAGGCAAATTAATCTGTGGTTTGTCACGACTACATTACACAAAGTTCAATTTAGTTTGATGGATTAATTATTTATTATTTATTATTTGCTGTTGTGTGTCAGTAAGTGGCTATTCCTAATGTGATGATGTATGAGAGCAGCCCATGCCTGAGCTGCTGTATATAAAGGTCATAGTTTCCATAATTAACCCCATTTTTCATGGACTTTTAATGCTGATACATTAATTTGTGCTGGTCTGGAATGTGACAACAAGATGCCTTTCCTTGACTTAAGTTTTCTTCAGCTCGAAACCTTAGGGCTATGAGTAGAGTCTTTTGGGGTACAGGCACAGCCATTCTTCAGAAGAATGGCTGTAGCTGATTTCTCTGACCCAGCAGTATTTTCAGAGACAGAGAAGACTTAGGTGCTTGCAATGACAGTTTTTAAAAGGAATATGAAGCAAGGTGATAAAGCAGCATAAACCTGGCAGTGTGAGGTGGGGTTGGGACCAGAGCCACCCTTGAATTTTTCCAAGGGCATTTTTCAGTGGTTTTTCTAAGGTGTGATCCCTTTTCCCACCCTCTGAGCTACCCGACTCCTCTCCTGCAGCCTGCTCATTCCTGCTGAGCTGGGTTTTCAGGATGTGCTTGGGGACAGAGGTTTCTCTGCAGGGACATGTCCTTGGATCATGCCCAAGGCTTTGGAAACTGCTGCTCCCATCTCATAACCAGCCTCAAAGCCAGAGTGGAATCTTGGAGGTGAGGTCACTGGGCTGCTCCAGGTGGAAGATTTGCCCTTGCCTGGATACCAGTGTCCATGTTCCCAAACAACACCGGTAAGCAGGAAAATGCTCTTTTTCCCTGGTGCAGGAATTGGGGTCAGCCTCTCCTGTAGGGCTGAGGCTGCACGTGCAGCCCCATCTCCCCATCTGCCTGCAAGGGCAAGCAAGTGGCAGTGTCCTGCCTGCCTGGCTGCTCCTCACAGGCAGCAGCAGGTTCCTCTCTGAATCTCCCCGGTTTTGTGGCTTAAATCAGAACCTTGGGGCTGGCAGAGCGCCTGCTTAACGATACCATGGGCTAATCATTTACAGCAGAATGCAAAGGCAAAGAAGTGTGGTTTTAATCTTTACAAATGTATCTAGATAAGCCAGGAGACAGACTTATCTTTTGTATTACAAGAATGGAGGGTAAAAAAAACCCACACTGAGGAACATTGCTGTAGCGTCCTTGGCCTTTTCCTCAGCCTTTGTCTTTTCCTCTGTATCTTGTGCTGTTGAATTAATGGGATATGATCTCTGAATACTTAAGTGATTTATTCATTTTAATTAGCTTCCTAATAGCTTCTGGACAGTGATGGAATGTAACGTCGGGGACTGGGCTGTTTACCTCCCAAAGCTCAAGGCACTGTGAGTTCCCTGTGCATAGCTCCTGCCCTGCCTGAGCTGCCGAGCAGCCTCTGGGACCCGAGGAGATTTGGGCAGCTTGCACGGATGGAGGATGTGAATGTGAGGGGGTGGAGAAACACAGCTGCGTGTGCTGGTGGCTGGGAGTGCCTTCTCCTCCTCTTGGGAGGCTCCCCATGGCCAGCGCTGGGCATGGGTGGGACACCTCGGCTGCCTGGGGCTGACCAGGTGGGATGCTCGGGATGCAGGAATCACGGGTGGGGTGCTCGGGATGCAGGAATCACGGGTGGGATGCTCGGGATCCAGGAATCACGGGTGGGGTGCTCGGGATGCAGGAATCAGGGGTGGGATGCTGGGGATGCAGGAATCACGGGTGGGATGCTCGGGATGCAGGAATCACGGGTGGGATGCTCGGGATGCAGGAATCACGGGTGGGATGCTCGGTGGGGGTGGGGTGCTCGGGATGCAGGAATCACGGGTGGGATGCTCGGTGGGGGTGGGGTGCTCGGGATGCAGGAATCACGGGTGGGATGCTGGGGATGCAGGAATCAGGGGTGGGATGCTCGGTGGGGGTGTGCAGAGAGCAGCGAGGGCTCCTCGCCGCCGGGGCAGCTCCACTGCAGCCCCCGAGGCTCCGGCCAAGGAAGAGCTCCCGGCAGATGGGCCTGTCTGGATTCTGACTGCATCCTCAGCAGGAAGCATACGGTGGGAGGCTGGGGACAGCGAGGTGAGGGAGCCAGCCGCGCTCCTCGCCTTCCGCTGTGCGCATGAAGCTGTGAATGGGAGGGGAGTCGGGAGCTCTGGAGCAGCCAAGACTGGGGGCAGAGAGATTCACACCGTTCCAGTTTACTGAAGCTGTGAAGGATGTGATAGATGAATCACTTTTGCAGCAACCTTCTCTGCCTGAGATGTTAAGCTTCTCTGTATGCAGCGTGTACTTGAGGAAAAGATAGAAGGGATGTTCTCTGAATCAGGGGAGAGGCTGACGCACAGAGACATTTTCAGGGGAATAATTTACATATGCATTCCCTTTCTAAAAATATCAGTCACAGTATTGCCTCTATTTTTGTATGCAAGGCTCTCCAGGCTGGTGGATGGATAGAACTGGGAATTTGCACACAAATACCAAAGGACCCTTGGGATGACAGCATGGGATGCCTTGTGCTTTGCTCAGGAGGCAAAGTGGAGCTGGCTAAACTCCAGAGGGGGTGAAAATGGGTATGATTCAGACTGAATGCCCCAGGTGCCAGCCACTCATGGCCTCATTGGTGTGGCCTGATGGACAAGAGTGGAAGTCAGTCTTGGCCTGTTCCCTTCTGGAGAAGGAAGCTGGCATGACTGAGCAGAAGGCAATGACCTCTTTGGAAGGATCAGAGAAAAATGTAGGAATGCTTAATTTCCTTGACCAATGGCTAAGAGACATGGTGGTAGAAGTGGGCAGCACACCACAGTGATGTTCCTGGAGGATGGTGGGTGGACATGGAAGGGCCTTTCCCACTACAGCTGCTCTTGGCCTGAGCCCCGTGCTGAGGGAGAGGAGGGATGTCAAGGGTTTGCTCTGGCCCTGCCTCCTGGCATAGAGAGAAGAACTGAGTTTTCAGATGCTTTTGACATTGTCCTGGTCAGCTCTAGCAAAGTCAAGGGTGAGTTCCCTCTGCCAGCAGTGGGAGCACATCTGGGTCTGCCCTGAGCTCAGCCCATAGTTCAAACCTGCTGCACTTTCATCTTGGCAGGGGAAGGTGGACGTGGGGCCAAAGCTTATCCTGTCATTCCTTCATTTGAAGTGGTGCTTTCCCTGTGTGTCTGGGGACCCCAGTCAAAGAGTCTCAGTCTAAAGGGACAGGATTGTCCCTAATGTCCTTCCTGGGGACTGCAGGATAAGAACATCCACCTCCTGAAATCCTTGAGGCAGAACCTGTGTGTTGGCTTTGTAATAAATTAAGCAGCTCAATAGAAACACACATTTATCTTGAAATTCTATCGTGTAACATCGTACAGAAACAAAGTGGAGGAGTGCTTTGATGTCACTCCAACAGCCTTCTCCATCCCTGTGTCTCCCATCTGGAATTTACCTTAACCTTTGCCTTGGGCCTGTTAGGGACTGGTGAGTAAAGAGAGGAAAAGAAAAGGAGGAGGGGAAATAAAGGTACAAACTGGCCATTAGTATATGTAAGCTGGAAAGAAAACAGGCATTGCTGCCACCAGAGGGTTGAGGCTATGAAAGAGCTGTGCAACAACACTGTGTCCGAGTGGTTTTATGATGGAAGCTGATAAATTTATGGAGGAGATTATACAGTCCAGACTTTGTGTTAGCAGGGACCAGACACTCTGAGGAAACTACTGGGAATTTTGTGAAGTCAGAGCTACGCTGATATGAAACTATCTTTGTAACCCTGAGCAAAACCCATCCTTGGCCACAGCTTCACTGCAATGACTGATGCGAGCCAGGGCTGATGCTCCCCTGCAGTGTCACAGCATCCTCCTCAAACTGGGCACGCAGGGCTCTGAACTAATGGGGACAGAACATGCAAGGCTGCACCTGAAATACCAAGGAAAAATTTTTTAAGTGTTTCTTTTTTTTTTTTTTTCTCTTTTTCTCTGTGGGTTTTGCTAGTATTCTGAGGAAGTCCCATTAACGCCCACTCACTCCAGTAAGACACATCATTTTGCACCTTATTGTGTCTTCTATGAAAAGCTGGTACCGGGGAAGTAGTCTTGTGCTTCTTTGAAATCGTCTGTCAGAAAAAAACATCACCCGGAACAAACAAACAACCACTCGATCCCCGAGCACGCTGAGATTGATTTGTAGCACTTTTCTCCCCCACCTTCCCTGCGCAGAAATGTTTTGGCAAGTCGTGAAAAATCAGAGCCCTTTACTGTCAAATGCAATCTATTTCTGAGGGAGCTGCACTGAGGGCTCCGGGTGGATAGGAGGGCTCTGCCAAGGAGCTGAACAATTCCCATCGTAGGGATGCTTGTCCAGAAGAGCAAACGCAGCCAGGGAAGTGTTTTGCAGCCTGTGAACGAGGACAGGAGGGGAGTGAGGAGAGCTCACTGTGCGGGCTGCAGAGACGGCTCTGGCAAAGAGATGCCACCCCAAATGTAATACAAATGGGAGACAACCTGCCTACTTATTCATATCTAGTATTTTTCTAAGTGTTGCTGTTTTTCTGCATCCCGTTAAGCTTTTTGATTTGTTTCCATCTGTTCGGTATAGATCACTTCTGCAGTTTACTTAAAACACAAATACCCTTTATGAATCTCTACAGATGGTTTTCAAAGACTTATAGAAAGACAAAGATAAGATCAAGAAAATCTTGAGTGTTTGCCTCAGGGGGAAAAAAATGGGACAGTCGCTTTGCCTTGCAGCTGCAAGCCACGTCAAATCAGACACTTTGATATGTTTCATTTTCTGTCTGAAGTCTACATCTGAAAGGCAGCCTGGCTTATTTCAGTCAATGCGCAATTTTGGTTAGTCGGGGCTCTTTCTCAGCTTCTAAAAAAGATGCTCATTTGCATCCTCGAACAAAGACAGCACTTTCCCCCTCTACATTCCGCGTGTCTTCGCCAAAAACTAATCATGTTGCAATGCCTGTGTGGGTGTGTGTTTTTTTGAGTGGTTCTCTCCGGCCTCGCTGCTCAAACCACCGCGGGGATGGGTGCTCATCCTTTCCCTGAGAGCCTCGTCCAGCTGTCCTGCTTGTCCTGGCTCTTGGTAGCTCAGGCTGGGTTCTGCAGAGCCCATTGGCAGGTGATGGTGCAGCACCAGCATCCCCCTGCATCCCCTGGGGATGCACTGGGACTGTGGCAGTGCCCTGCGGCCCCAGCCTGCAGGATGGGACTGGGAACACTGGGAGCAGGGAGCAGTGAAAGGTGTAGAGGATGGGACTGGGAACACTGGGAGCAGGGAGCAGTGGAAGGTGTAGAGGATGGGATTGGGAACACTGGGAGCAGGGAGCAGTGAAAGGTGAAGAGGATGGGACTGGGAACACTGGGAGCAGGGAGCAGTGGAAGGTGTAGAGGATGGGATTGGGAACACCTGGAGCAGGGAGCAGTGGAAGGTGAAGAGGATGGGACTGGGAACACTGGGAGCAGGGAGCAGTGGAAGGTGTAGAGGATGGGACTGGGAACACTGGGAGCAGGGAGCAGTGGAAGGTGTAGAGGATGGGACTGGGAACACTGGGAGCAGGGAGCAGTGAAAGGTGTAGAGGATGGGACTGGGAACACTGGGAGCAGGGAGCAGTGAAAGGTGAAGAGGATGGGACTGGGAACACTGGGAGCAGGGAGCAGTGAAAGGTGAAGAGGATGGGACTGGGAACACTGGGAGCAGGGAGCAGTGAAAGGTGAAGAGGATGGGACTGGGAACACTGGGAGCAGGGAGCAGTGGAAGGTGTAGAGGATGGGATTGGGAACACTGGGAGCAGGGAGCAGTGGAAGGTGAAGAGGATGGGACTGGGAACACTGGGAGCAGGGCGCAGTGGAAGGTGGAGCAGGAGGAAGAACACACTGCTGGAGGACCATGCCCTGCCTGGGCAGTTTCAGCTGCTCTTTGCATTAACTTTTCCTCGGGCCAAGGCTGTAACTGCATTAACTCTGCTGGCCTGGGTGGAGATGCTAAAGCCTGTGTCTGCTTGTGAGTTTAAAAACCGAGTCATTTCCCACAGAAACCCCCTGAAGTAGATAACTGATAAATTTCTACTCCTACACTGTTCTTCTTTAGACTCTTTCCCTGGGAGGGAGGGGAACACACATTTCTTGTCTTTTCTTTTGAGGCCTCCTGAGTCCATCCCAAAGCCATTTCACATCAAAGGAACTCTAGCCCTGGGCTGCAGTAGACGCTGATGTGGTCTCTGGAAGATTGGCTAGAATCAAAATCCTCGCAGAAATTTGAATATTTGCATTGCAGGCAGGGAACAATCACAAAAGGAACACTCCACCTTAAATGCTCAGCGCTACTTAGAGCTGACTAAAAAAGAGCCAAACCACCAACTTGTAGGACACACATGTTAGCACTGGACTTTATGTGCAGAGACAAGGTGTGTATTGTTTGCCCAATTAAAGAGATAAAACCTGTGGGCCAGAGTCAGCGAAATGAGCTGTGAAATGAGTGATGACTCGCTCAACAGGCAGGTGCACGCACAAAGGCGTATGCAAAATGTTCTGCTTATCTAAAGACAGTTTTATTGCCTGATCCTCAATTTGCAGTACACTTCAGTTACTCCAGCACTGCCTTTGTGCTGGGCTCTCAGATAAACAGCAGGAGTAGCATCCCCCATGCTTTTCTTGCCTTTTGGAGCAGGAATGGCCATCAAGAGCAGAAAGGAGGTAAGAGAAAAATGGGAAGGCCAGGGTTGTGCTGGGGCACGGTGGTGGCACCTGTGGCAGTGCCCAGCCTGGGGCTCATTCAGTGATGTTTGTGCTGCTGAGCAAGCTCCTCCACTGGGAGAGATGCATCCAGCCCTGAAATGTGAAGGGGATGCCTCCTGTGCCCCTCAGTCCCAGACATAAGGAACTAAATCAGGGAGGATGAATAAGCAGTTCAGCTGTTTTGTCTTGACCCCAGCAGAGAAATTTGAGGGGAAAATGTTTAAAACTTACAATTCCTGTCCTATATGGATCCAGCCAGTTTTGTGTAAACGTGTACTTGTGACAAGTATTTGGACAGAAGATTGCAAACCTGGTACTGAACTTGGATCTGAGGTTTTGCCAGTGGATTTTTTTTTTTTTTTTTTGTGGGAACTGCTCACTCCAGAGTTTTTTGTTTGGGGCTGTGAGCCCCCAGGAAAAGGATATCTCCCATGTGTTCTGTGTGAGCAAGAGGTGGCACGAGCTAAAATGCTGAATTTAAACCTTGGTATGATAGAAATACCAGCAAGTTCTATAAAAATATGGGTACATACTCAGTGCAGCTCAGTGTGATGTTAAAATGGTTTTGCAGGTAAGTCAGAAGACAAGAATGTTGCCCTTGATTTTGATCACTGCATTTGAAAATGAAGAAGCTTCCTCTTTCCAGCTTTCTTTGTAAGTCAAAGACTGTATGCTTCCTTCAAGAGTTTTACAACTGTATAAATCAAGCCTTTTCCAATGCATGTGTGGCATAGGGATCTAGGATTTGCCTCAAATGGACAATTTTATAGTTTGCATCAGAAATGTGTGCTTCTAGAGATTAATAAATCCCATATGCTCAGCTGTGAGGCTTTAGCCAAAGACAAGTTTGGGTTCATTACTGAACATTTACACCTGGAAATGATAACCATATTAGAATATTTTGCATCCAGGCAGTGAGCCTGAGAACCAAATAATTGCTGGAAAGTTTCAAACTGCTTGAATGGAGCTTGTATTCCATGATGAAAAACCTCATCTGATGAAACTTCTCAAGAAATAAGAAACTTCTCCATAAACAGCTTTGACTTGATTGTTAGTTGCTGAATTCACCACTCCTGGTCTCGAGTAATAGAGACAGATGCTTTTTAACCAAGAGGTTCAGGAAATCCAGGGTTCCTAAAGCCAACACATCTGGTGGCTGTGCTTGTGATGGATTTCACACTCCAGCCTGGCTTGCTGACATTTGTCTCCAAACAACATTCATTTCAAAAGCAAGGGTGAGAGCATGGCTGTGACAAATTGGTTATCAAATTAGACTGATTACAGACTTTTTCTTTTTTTTTAACACCCATTCTGTGAAATTTCCTTTTCTCAGTCTTTAGAGAGACTCATATTAAGGCTTCAGATCTAAGCCTGGCCAAACCTCCAATTTATTTTTTTTTTTCAGTTCTGCCCCCTCTCAATTTAAGGGAACTGTAGTTTCCTGCTAAAGAGACCCTTGCCTAAGGCAAGGCAGCAGAGCTGCTGGAAGCAACTGCACTTCTGAGACAGAGGAGAAAGAGGGATGATCAGCCGAGATGAAATTCCAGGGGTTTTGTCCTTTGGCTTGCTGAACAAAGGTTTTATCATAGGACAAAGAAAGAAAGGACTCCTGGCCACTGCCTGTGAGGCTTTTTAAATGGTGTGGATCAAGCAGGAGTTATTTTAGGTAGATGAGTGTATGCAAGTGTGCCCATGTGCATAGTTGCAGAGGAGTTCTCTAGAGACTGATACACTAGGAAAGAGGGGAAATACCAAATACTCATTGTCAAGTTAATACCAGTGTTTAGTTGCTGTAAGATGCAAAAGAGAAAGGGTTGCCATTGCCTTCTAAAGGGTCTTGTAGCATCCACCCACCTGCTCCTTATATGCTTATCCCTGAGTGGGGGAACAGCCCCCCAAATCCCCTGGAATGCCCTTGTCTGGGCACATGGATGCAGGAGAACTCTGTGAGGCCTTAGCTGACTGAAATCTGTGGAAATGAGTCACATGTTGTGCCAAGTCTGTAGGAGGTCTGCTGTGACGTCCTTATGTGTCACTCCAGACAGAAGAGTGGTTTTATGAAGTTCACTGTGGAAAGGATTGACCTCATTATCCCAAGGTAACAGCTGCTAAAGCACATGGGCTGTCAGGACTCACTCCTGGTTTCCAACATGTCTCTCATGCTGCATATTGTTGTTTTTTTGAGAGCAGAGGAAAGGATGGAGAAGAGGGAGGACAAGTGGGACTGAATGTGGTATGTCCCTGTGACAACAAGAAATCCTGGAACTGCTCAGTCTGGGAGCTGTCACTGATGTAGCACAGCCCATAGCTACATCCACAGCGCTGACCATGCACTTTCATTGCTCTTTGCTAATTTTTTAAAAAACGTGTCCATATTCAAAAGAGTCTCTGCTTCTGATATGTCAAAACTGCCATTAAAATTAAGAAAATCAAAGTCCCCAACTTGCATCTTGACTTCGCATGCACTTGCCTGTTATCCATACCCTGCCCAGGAGCCTTTGAGAAAGTGACACAGGGTTACTATTGCTCATTCCTCACCACTGCAGGTTTTTGATGAAGCTGAGTTACAACCACAGCTGCAAAATACCGTATGGTGTTGATGATGTGGGGATGTGGTTCTCATAATGCATTCAATTAGAGCCTGTGTCAAAATGCACAGAGTGCAGCGCCGCATCCCCCTCTGGTCTCAGTTCCCAGCAGCTGTGTGCTGTTGACTCTGTGCCCTTCGCCTTGGAGGGTCCCCTCACCTTGTCTGTGGCTGTTTCCATCTGGCTCCCACTTCAGTGCAAGGGTTGTAGGCAAAGGATGCAGCCCGGTGCCAGTGCAGACCCAGGGGAGGGTGAGCAGGAGGAGGATGGAGATGACCTTGTGTGGTGGAAAGGGTTTGTGTTCTCAGCAGTGACAGATAAAAGGAGGCACAGGAAGGATTTGGGGGCAGGCATCAGTAAGTGTTAACTGGTGGCAAAATATTCACGCAGAGAGACAATTTGCGAGCTGAGATTTTAATTTCTGCCTTTCTGTTCCTGACCTTTGCTATAAGGAATTGAGCAGAGCAGTCATCAGTTCCTCCCTCCAGGTGCAAGAACTCAGTTTTTACAATCTATCCTTAGCTTTTAGGACCTCGGGAGGGGGAGTTCTTGCAGCAGTGTTTGAAGCAAGTCCCTCATGCACAAGGCAATAAGGTTTTTCTAGTCACCTTTTAGAAACCCCCTCTTGGTTCCCCGCTGAGTGGGGATGCTCTGCTGAGGGGCTGTGCCCCAGGAGAGAGAGAACAATATTAACACAACTGTTCTTGATCTCCTCATTTACCATATGCACTTGCTTACCTGGTGTTATAGGGGAACTATCAGGCTTCAGGGGGAAAAAAAATAAAATCAAGTAGCACAGGGATTTTGTAGCCCAGCTAATAGATGGTGCTTGGGACACATGTTCATCTGCAAGAGGGGGAATGTGAGGCATGTGTATTTATTTTTAAGGAAGGAATAACGTACCTTGAAAGAAATGTTTTAAAATGTTCCAAAAACCCGCCAGCTGTTTGCAATTTTGCTCAACTGCTAGAAATAAAATTCCAGTTGCATGGCACACTGCTCTAAGGAGTCTGCTCCTTCAAATGTCCTTCTGAGCCTTGGTGTTGGCTTATTCAACAGCCAGCCTCAGCTGAGAAACCTCTGACTTGAAAGATCATTTCCCCCCCGTTATTGAACCCCAGAATAACCTTTCACAGGATAAGTCTTCTCTCCCATGTATGAGCTCAGCCACTATTTCCTGTGCTTAGATTTTCTTGGAATTTCAGCTCTAACCTAAGTTCCTGGGTGATTTGTTGCAGGTTACTTGATACCTGTCTTGGAAATGTTTTGGTGAGATGGAGTCGGATGAAAGACTGCTATTTTCAAAGCATTAGCTTAAGCTGATCCCGTGGAAGAGCTCATACTCCCAGTTTTGTTATTTTGCCTCCAGCAGTTTACTTTTTTGCAAGCTCTCGAAAAAATTCTCATCCCTAGGAAACATCTCCATTGGGTCAGACAGCAAGTGAACCTCATCCCAGCCAGACAAAGCAAAGGTGGGATTGCTCACACAGGAGGAACGTGGCCCTGGGAGCCCCCTGCCCCACTGCCACCAGTGCCCATCTGACGTGGGGGCCTGGCCCTGTGCCCATGATGAAAGCAGCAGGGTTTACCTGGTTTACCTGGCAGTGAGCTCTCACTTGCACTCACAGGAGCTGGGCAGGGCTTTGGGCTGGGCCCTGGGACCGAGGTGACCTGGCTCCAACAGCTTTTCCAGTGGATGATGTAATGACACCCCTGTTGTGCAAGAAGCAGTGTTAGGAAGGCAAGGTCTCCATCGCCCTGCTATGAAACAGGAACAGAGTTGGTTTGTTTTTTATTTTTCAAAAGCTTTGGAGGTGACTGGACTTGTCAAATTCCACAGGTCACACACAAGTCCTGCTGCCAGCCCCAGGTGACCCTGGGCAAACTGATCTTGGTGTTTGACACATCAGGTGTCTGCCTCAATGCTGGTTCTGCACACACACTACAGGGATTCTATCCTAAATCTTCTCATGTGAAAAAGCAAGGTTAAAGTGGTTTAATGTGAGAATTTCTCACTTCAACAAATGCATTTCTTTCCCCTGATCTGAATCATAGAGGAAAAAAAATTGTCAGCGTTTCAGCTACAAAGGATATAAAGCTGGTATTATACCTCGTAAAACAAGTGGTGCAAACCAGAGCCATGTATAATGCTGAGTGGGCAACTCTGCAGCTGAAGTGCAATAGATTATCTCAAGCTCAAGCAGTCAGGACCATCAGTCATGTGGTTTCCAAGAAACTGAAGATTTAGACAGAGAAATGACTTGCAGAGAGAAACTGTGACTATGTCAGGGGAAAAAAAAGCACATCTAGTCAGATCTGCTAACTAACATAGCCTGGGCACCACACTTCTAAAAGAAAGAGGTTTTTTTCCTTATCCTAGAGAACTAGATCTGTGTGGTTTATCTAAATTCCTGTCTTGCCTCTAAAGATTCTGAGAAGAATAATAAATGAGAAGTTAAGCCCAAGCTGTAAGTGGCTGCCTTACAGGATTCCCAGGGCTCTGGGGCCCTTGGCTGGCCACCACCTCTCCTCTCCCCTTGCAGAGCCAGGCTGCTCAGCACAGCAGAGCAGAAAAAAGGCTTTCCCCTAACAATTAATTTGTGTGACAAGATGTGCTAGAAAGAAAAAAGCAGCAGAAGAAAGGAGCTTTCCTTTGTTGCTTGTTTATTCTTGAGTCACGCTCTGTGCACCTGACACGTTTGCTGGCTTCATTCTGGATCTAATGCAAGAAATTGGCACAGTCTTACTGCTGTGGTTAATTTTAAATGCAACAAGATCACACTATGGTACTTGACACATCTCTAAGAACAACATCATGACACTGTTGACACTGAATGTTCACTAATGGCATCCGCTGCCAAACTCCGATGTAAAATGAGTGGGATAACAACAGCAGCACTTAAAAAACTTCATTCAAGGGAGCATTTAAAATTTTATCAGGTCTAACTGGCATGGTGGATTTGCAAATGTGGGGAATATCCAGTTTCCTTTGCTTACTCACAAGCTTCCATGTGCACGCCAAGTACAGCTCCATCCCCCAGGGCAGGGAAAGCCAGAGGTGCAGCAGCCATCCAAACATCTGTCCTCGCAGCATGTGGTGTCTGGCTGGACTCCTGCAAGGACCAAGCTCCTGGAATTTCCAGTTCTGAAGAAAAGCTTTGTTACTGGGTTATTAATGGCCCTAAAACAGTTGCGTGGATAACTCACAATGTAGCCACTCCAGCTTTTCAGTCAATAAAATATAATATAATAAGATAAGATGAAAATCAAAGTTCTATAAATAAATACAGCTGAGAGTTAATCATTAGCTAATGATCTGTTGGTGAGGATGTAAGTAGAAAAGAATTACTGGTTTTCTGTGTGATTGCTGTGAGCATTTCTGTGTGTGCATGGAGTTATATTGGCTTAAATTTTATGCAAATACAAATTCATTCACACTTTTGCTAACACAAGCTACTTTCCTAGAAAGTACTCTTATTTAAATATTTACACAAAAAAACCAAACCAAAACAAAAAAAACCCAAAACCCCAGTGGGTTTAAAACCAAGTCCTTAGTTTGGACACTGTAAGACATTCATTCAGGTTGTCAGGACTGGCTATAAACAGGGCTCCTATTTTTGGAGATGGTGAGAAAAGAATTGTAGGGAAAATACTTCTTTGTACTGGTATTTCAAATCCTGCTCTCTCACAGCAGGGAGCTGTGGTAGAACTAATCAAAATGTTTGAGTCCCAATGGGTTTCCAGTATCTGTATGTCAATGGGATTTGAAATTTGAATGTCATGAATGTTGAAATTTTTATTTGGGGGAAGGTTATGGGTTTTAATCTTTTTAAAGTGGTTCTACTTGCAGAAATAGGGTTTGCAGGTCTTTCAGTAGTCTGGGGCCAAAGCAGAAAGGGAATCTATTATTCTTCCTGTACAGGCTGCAGTGGAAATCCTGAGTGGGGCTTTACTGCACAACCTCAATTCAGTGATGATGATAATAAGTTCCTCCAGTTGTTAAGTACGGCTAATAAAGTTGAAAAACACCTTTTGAAAAATGATTAGGTAGATAATAAAGTATGTCAACTTGAAAATATGCATTCTTCATGAGATGACTGGAGATAGTTTATCACTTTATGAGTGACACATCCATTTATAAATATTTATTCTCTCTGGTGGTACTGATAAATCTTTTGAGCCTATAAGCCCATTGATACATACACAGTAATATCATTTGTCTTTCCAATGCATTTTATTTATTATTGACTAATTGCCTGCCAGATTGTAAATATGATAGGGGTGGCATTGTGCTTTGATTAACTGTATGTTAAAGTACCCAGAGGAATTTAGTTCTAGCTCTGAGCAAAGACATCCAAGGCAATAAATTGTATATTTTGAAATCAGCTATGCAGTATGGAGCTGCAGCACTAGTTAAACAAGCTGAGCAGAGGCATTTTCCAGAGTAGTTTATTTTGATTAATGGGTTCCCAAAAGCCTCTTGCTGCTGTTTACAATGGATTTGCTGTAATATTTACAATAAACTGGGGTAAGTCAAGAGAGTTTTAATGTACTTCGACAGGTTACTTGCACTTCACAAACCCAGGGCCAGGAGCATTGTACAAAGTCAAACAGGTAAATGTTTCATCCCCTTCTAGGCAAATGTGGGGATTTTTTCTTGTTCCTCCTCCATCGGCTCCACACTCAGACATTTTCTTACTCAAATGTTTAAAACCAGCTTAACACATCTTGAACCATCTCTGTGATGGCTGGAGATAATTTATCACATTAGACCTGACACACCATTTATAAATATTTATTCTCTGTGGTGTCACTGATGAATGGGCTGAGCAGGGTCGGCAGAGGCTCCTGGAGCTGCTTCCCTCTGCCTGGTTCTGCTGGAGCAAAGGGCTCTGGCACCAGCACCTTCCTGGGCTGGCAGGGAGCACAGCCAGGGCAGTGCTGCCTCTTGATCAACTCCATCAGAACACTTCGAAATAGGACACTCAGGGCCTTGTTAACCAGCTGCTCTCAAGCATCCCTGCAATGAAATTCAAGGTTTTCAAGCTGTCACAGCAGCAGTTTTGTGCTCTGGGCAGCTCTCGATGCCCACCACAAATACACATGCTTGCTCTCCTCTTGGTTTTTGTCTCTTGAAGCCATAAGGACAAATGTCATTGTCCTGCCCAAATAAAAATCCCTCTGTGGCAGCTGGCTGCCTGGAGCACGGTACGAGATGAGGGGTGTGTTAATGTTGGAGACGCCTGCCCGCACTGCCAGCCCCTCCACTCACCCCCTCTTCCCTAAATATTGAACTACTTTGTCAGGCTGTACTTCTGCACCATGTAATTTGACAGGAATTCTATTGTAATTAGCACCCGCTAATCACTGCCAGCCATGTTAGTTAGCTAATTGTACCGTGGGCATTCAACACCCAAGCAAGCCCAAAGCTCACACGTGATTCTGTTGAAATAGATGAAATAGCCAAATGTGTGTGCTCTTGTGAGGGGTGTGGTGGGGGACATGGTGACATCTCCTCTGGGCACCTTGTGGACCTTCTCCACAGGTGCCATAACCTGGACCTGTGGGCAGGTGTAGATGATGGGGCATGGGGAACTTTGCAGGACTGGTGCAAGAAATCCCCAGGGTTAGAGAGCTCCAGAGGCAAAACTGAAAGAAGGAACCCTTGACAGATGGGCCAAGTCAAGGAGCTATTTGGCATTTCCAACTAGGGGAAACGATCTTGCCCAGATTTTTTTTTTTTTAATTCTGTTTTTAACACTTGTTTCTTTACAGTTAAAGGAACAGGGAGTGCCATCACCCAGGGCTGTGCAGCAGCTTTCCTCCATGAAGGCAGAATAACCTAACTCTCTTTGATTTCCATTATGCTTTCCAGTGGATCTGAGATGTAATTAATTAATTGATTTTTTTGCTACCAGTCCCCTAATTAACACTAAATAAAAATTCATGCCAGGGTTAATAGCTTTAAAGGTTGAAGGCAGGAGCTTCTGGTGCTCAGGTCTGTTGCCCGTCGAGCAGTGCATTTGGGTTATACTCCCTGCCATGCTTTTAATTCCTAATCAATTGAAAGTTAATTTTATTTTTAACTGAAAGGGAGCCACAAATGGGTTACTGTTACACAACTGGTTTTGTTTTATGGCCTTATAGGGCAATGTTCACAACAGTTATAGAACCACTGGGCCAAATGGAATAGCATGGCAAGGACATGATCCTGGTGTCATATGGTCCCCAAACCAGTGACGTTTATACCTTGTGCTCCCAATGCTCCGCATAAATGCTGCACTCTTTGCTCTCTAGTGTACTGGAAAATTACCAACACTTAGTATTGGTATGATGCTTCAAGGCTCTGAAGTGCTGGTAATTTCATGTGTGGCCAGTGGAATTTTGCTTAAAAAGAAAGTCAGGTTGTTTTTATCCATTATTTCTTACTAGACAATAAAATGGAAAACTAGACATAATTATTAGAAATATTGCTTTATGTGTTCATAAAATGAATTATCTGAACCATCTCATTTCCTCTCCAGAGCAGGAATGTTAAATTGCCCCAAAGACCTTGACTGAACCTAGCAAAGGTGGGCCCCTGGATTTTGGTGCTCCATTAAACCCTTAAAACCATCTCAGTGTAAATTACGAGAAAAAAATATAAACATTCTCCAGCAGTCTTAAAAAATGCAAGAGAAGTAAGAACGAGATTTTCTATCTGACTGCTGCTTTCACTTTTATGCCCCTGTGGCTATTTGGCTCAACATCTTCCCTTCCCTGGACATACGTGGTGCAATCCTAAAGTGTATCAGGAAGACATTCAGAGCCAATATCATGAGCAGTGAAACAAGACCCTGTTTGACAAAAATGGTTTGATACAAACCTCTACAGGGTGGCTATGAGATGGTGTATTTACATTCTTTTCTGTCAATGAAGAACTTGGTTTATGAAGTGGGAATGTGTATGTCCAAGGCAAACATCCTGTAATTCCAATAGTTGTTCCTTGTGTTTGGGCAACCCCCTGGGAACATCCATGTTCAATGGGGCTTTTCCTTCTCCTAGTCTTTGTTAGGAGTACTGTCCTCCTGAAATATGGGAGCATTCATCTCCATAATTTCTCTTCCATTTTCCACTGCCTTCTCTTCTCACTTGCCCTGATGCAACCACAGTGTGAGCAGCTGTGCAGCTGCTGTGCTGCACTTCAGTGCCCTCAAAGTGCCAGGGCTCAAATTGGTGCCACGGTACAAGCAAGGGGGAAATTGGGCTAAAATCCCTGCTTCTGTCTCTTCTTTTTGTCTGTGTTTGGGCATTTGCAGCACTGAGCAGCCTGGAAAAAGAAAGGAGCAAAAAAAGGCAATTTCAAATAAGTGAATAAAATACATATTTTTTCCAGTCCATCCCTCCTAGGCTTTAAAATGTTATAGGTGTTTTTTAAGCTACAAGGTGGTGCAAGTTGCAAGGTGTTTGCCTGAGCATAGCATGCTCTGAGTTGGAATCACTATAGCTAATCCCCGAGCATTCAACTCTGATTTTATCTTTTTGTTATCAACTTTGTTCTTTGATCCTACTGGAGTATCAGTTCCATTCTCTTCCTTTAACGATCTGCTGCTCATTTACTTCTCTGCTCAAATCCCATGCTCTGGATACTGCCAGCCTTTAGCCCTGGCCACACTAATACATAATGCAGATGATAAAAGCCGGTGTTACAGAAAAGAGGTCCCAGGGAGAATACAAACCATGACAAAATAAGAAGGAAGCAGATGGTTAGGTATTAAACTGCAGTAATAAAATAACATCTGGCAGAATATCACACACACACACACACACTGATGCCCATCTGAGGAGTGCACTGATTTAAGTAATATGTTTCTCATTTTGGTGCAATTAACATCAAAATTTGCATAGCAAACAGTGGCAGAGCACACAGAAACTTCTTTTGAAAAATGAAGTCCAAATATGTCTTTCCTACAAAGAGATTGGGCATAGCAGATGCTGATGGACTTCTACAGTGTGGTGTAAAGCAATTAATGAGTCATACCTTCCTGCTGGCCAGAGAGCCCATTACTCTGTTTCCATGCCTGGCAGATGTACTTGTTTGCAGGGCTGGAAATTAAAGGATAAAGGGGGAATAGGACTTGACCACATGGAGTATCACTCCTCCCTGTGCTGTAGGGAGGAGGCTGTATGGACTAGGTAGATCCTTAAAACCCTATGGAGGTAAATCTAACTGCCTCAGCTCCTCTCCCAATTTTCCCTCAATGCGAGCTAGGGAAAGAGAAACCTTGGGGCTGCATTTTTCAAAGGAAGTTGGAGGGAAGCTGAATTCCCTGCGTGGTTTGACAAGCCACAGGCAGCACCAGGTACCCTGCAGGCAGGGAGGTGCTGCCTTCACAAGCCCCAGCCTGCCCACAAAGCAGCCCAGGGCCAGCCCAGGCTGATGAAAAATTGTTTAATTTGTGTTGCTGAGCACATTGGGGTGCTGAGGAAGGGGGGTGCTGGGAAAGCTGCTGGTGGTCAGGACAGGGCTGACATCAACGCAGGGCTGGTGAGAGCTGTGCTCTCCTTGGCCATTAGCACAGAACGGGGCTGTTCCATGGAGCAACCCTTCACCAGCAGCGTTCGTGACACCTCAGTGACCAAATGTACATGAACGTTGTCGTAGGGGGGTGGAGGGAGCTGTCTGAGGGCTCCCAGGGGACCCTCTGGCTGCAGACACCTCCCAGCCCTGGGGTCACCTGGGGCACCTGCTCACCCCACACTCCACAGGACAGGACAGGAGGGTTTGCATTTCAGAGCTGGAGGACATCTCCATCTCCTGCGTGCTGGGAGCTGTGTCTGAGCTCTGGGGGATTCTGCCTTGCCCCACAGCAGGATGTGGAGTGTGAACCTTCCTGAGGGGCTCCAGCAGAAGCACTCACAGCCGTGCTGTGGAAGCCCTGATAAAGTCAGCGGTTCATCCATCAAAAGCCCATGCAATTAACAGCAGGTTGCAGATAACAGATTGCCGGTGTGTGACAGAACAGATGCCCTGTGCTCTGCTCCAGCCAAGGAAGCGCTGGATTTCCACTGCTGAGGGCTGGGCCACACTGCAGCCTGGCATGCATAAATGACATTTCCTCCGGGAAACTTCCCGTCTAGCTTGGAATAAAAGTAGCTTTGTTTCAGAATTCCTTAGGATGTAGAGTTCTGAGAGAAAAAAGTAAAGCATGGTGCCATGCTTACACGGCTACAAGCTTAGCCTCCATCTACCTGCTTGTCCCTAGCAGGAGGGAGGTGAGTGGAAAATATTTATCCTCAGCTCTGCCATCCAGACAGATTTGACCATCTGAGCTGGGCCTGGCTGCTGGAAAATCCCATACACTGAATTTTCTCAGTGTAATTGGCTTTTGTGATGTCCCAGCGTGCTGCAGCTGGCACAGCATTGCCTGTCTTTGCAGGGCAGGCAGGCTGGCCAAACAGCAGCGCTGCTCCAGGGAAGGCAAAGTGTATTCCCTTCTGTTTTGGTGTGTTCAGTGAAAGGCCTGATCTTGCTTCTTTTGAAAACGGTGACAATAGTCCCATTGATTTCCTTAGAAGAAAGGAGTGGGAACAAGTCTAAAGTTCTTCTTCTTTCCACAAAGTGGAATAAAAGGGGCGCTTTCAACACACCTTTATTCCAATTCCTTCTGCCTTTTGTCTAGGGGTTATCTGCTGGAAGTCCACATCTCCCCATGAACAGAGAGATCCAGATTTTGACGTGAGCCCTGAATGCCAGCACATTTTAAGTGAGAATGTGGTGATTTACTTCCCATCAGGGCAGCATTTAGATAATGTGATATCTACTTTCCTATGACAATCTTTACAAGGAATAATAAGGGTGCTTTCCTGGTAGCAGATCTAGGACACTAACAGAAAAAGCTGAGGGGTAAAAGCTAGAGGGGTATTTAAGGGCAGAAATAGTTATTTTTATTAACAGAAATACAAACTAGTGCAGCACCTCTGAGGAATAAAAGGCAGAATTTTGCAGTTTTAGGGACTGTGATGTGAACAGTGAGCTTTTTTGCAGCAGTTAATTGTCTTGAAATCTGATTTCCAAAGGCAGCAGCCTTAATGTCATTTGTTCTTTGCTGGGGATCCCATGGGAGTGAGTGTAAGCTCCAGACTCCAATAAATCAGGAGAGCAACATGCACTGTGGGCTGACTCTCAGGCTCACTGGGAATTTCTCTTTCCTCCTCACTGGGCTTTGGGTAGAGTCTTTAATTCTAAAATGTTAGAATAGCCTTAATTCTTATTTCTAAGGAAGTAATGCTGCCAAAACCAGGAATTGAATGAGAGCCCTGCACTTTTCCTGCCCCCAGACCTCCTCCTCCCTCCTCCAAACTGCAGAGTCCTCGGGGACATGGCAATTTGATCTCTGAGAACCAGTGCTCACAGGGTATTCCCAAAACACCTGGCTGCACAAGCAGAGCAGGAGAACAAGCCAACATCCTTCCCAGAACAGCTCCAACCAAATCTGTACAAGCGAATCCCTGACCCAGGGACCCCTGGAGTCAATGAGCTCCTTCGGCAGCAGAATCTCACACTGAGCACATAACCTTTACTTTTGCTACTGCTGGGTTTAACCATTCCACTGTAGTGCAAAATGGGGCTTTGATGGTGTCTGAGGAGCAGGTGGAGGGGTCAACGTGGAAACATTTGCAGAAAAACTGCCTGTTCCAGCTCATTTTACCAGCATTTTGCATTTCCCTGAGTTACTTTCTGAAGACGGTTTAATTTCCTATATGGTGCCTGTATTTTGCTTGCATTTCTCCTCTTCAGCCCCCCTCAATGACATTCTGGTGCCTGCCTTCTCAACAGTAGTAATAGCTGCAATATATTTAATAGCTACCCACTGCCAGCCTCTCTCAGCCTTCTCCATGGATTCCCCAAGGTACCAGATGCATAATGCATTTTCCAGCTAGAAATCAGACCTCTCCAGGATCTGGCCTCTCGAAAAAAACTCCTTCCTGGCAGGTTCCCCAGCTCTGTGGGAATTAGCAGTGTGTGCAGAGGCACACAGAGGTGGTTTCCTTTCTCTGTTTGGGTGTGAAGTGCGAGGCTTGGAGCTACAAACACTGCTGCTCCACACCCAAAGCAGTGCCAGCACTGCCTGGCCTCCCTGCAGAGTCCCTGGTGGGACACAGCATCCTGTCCCCAGCCATTCTGTCCCCAGCCATCCTGTCCCCAGCCATCCCACCGCTGAGGAGCAGAGCTGCAGGGATGGAGCTGGGTGATGGGAGGGAGGTTTAGGTATGAGAAACAGCAAAATGCAGAAAACAGTGCAGCAAAAGTATAATTGCAGAAAATCTGTGAAATATCCCCAGAACTAACCCAACTAACCCAGGCTGGCCTGTCAAAGACCCTGATCTGACCAGGTTTGCACTCTATCCAAAAAAAAAAAAATGCTGGATGAAACAGGCGTGGGGGGGGGGGGGGTTACATTTACCTTAAAATTTAATTTCTTCAGGAAGAAGCAACTAATTTCATTATTTATTTGACTTTCTGTACAAGCAGAGAATGATTTAAAGCAATTTACTTGTATGAATTCCTGCACCTCCTGGTGTCCTTCAGGACAGGCTTGTTTTTAGAGGAGAAACTCATCAAATGGCTCAATGAAGGTTTAATAGAGATAAAGGGCCATGGTAGAGCTGGGAAATGAACCCAGGAATGTTGACTTTGAACTACATGAATCCAGTTGCACTACAGTAGCATGCTTGGTGGTTTTGCTTGGTTTTCAGCCACAGCTTTAAAGTTTGGCCAACAAAGTTAAGAAGTCAGGAAGGGGGTAATTTTTATTCTTCAGATGAGAAGACTGAGAAATCTAAAAGCCTGGTGCTCACAATAACTTATTATTGCTCTTTATTTGATGGAGTGACTCATATAGCACATAGCTTCAGGAGCAGGTTTGGGGAAAGCTATAGCTGAAAACACAGCCAGCTGTAAAAAAACCAGCCATTTCCTACACAGCACCTACTTCAAAAGAATAAAATAGATGTCTTCTCTTTTCTGTCCAAAAAGTCACTGCAGAAGCAGCTTTCTTTTGTTATCTCCCAATAAATGTGTCTCTGTAATAGTGGAATTTACTGCTGGGGGTGTGTGTTTCTCACTGCTGCTTCCCCTTACAAAGGAGCTAATCTATCTTGTGCTGGGAGAAGGCAAATGATGTCACGTTTCCTGTATTTCAGCCTACTTTCCAGCTGCTGCAGAAAGGCAGGGCTCGAGGTAAACACTTCACCCTGCAAGGGCAGAGCAGGAGCTGCTGCCTGTGGCTGGGCCGGGTGGGTGCTCCAGGAGCAGAATGACAGTCCTGGCATTTCTGGCACATCCATACCAGCCTGGCTTGTCTTTTCCCACTGCTTCCCCCCTCGATGGGCATCCCAAGCACACAGGATCCCATCCCCAAGCCCTGCTCTGCCGGGACTGGAGCTCAGCAAGTCTGGGCACTCTGCCTTGGCACAGCCCAAAGTTTGCAGAGCACTGCCTGAACTAGCTCTCCTGAACTAGCAAGAGAGTCCTTGACATTCATTAAGGAAAATTCACTCTCACATTTTAATCAATGAGATAGAAAAACAACAAAACAGGGATGCATAGGCAAGTATGACTTCTTTTTTCTCTTTAATTCCCACCCCCCCCTTCTATCAGCAGTCTAACAAACCCAGGACAGCACCCGCCTTAGTGCTGGATTCTCCCAGGCAATTATCACCAATGCAGATTGAATAATTATGCATGCAAAGGCCCGTCTGGTACCTGCCACTTGCCATGACTCAATCCGTGTGCAGGTGCATGTGCTGCCTCTGCCTCCTCCTGCTCCTCCCTGTGCTGTAGGGACCAGCTCTGCTCATCACATCCCTGCATCCCTGCACCCCCAAGCAGTGCCCACATCCACACACCATGCCCATCCCATCCCATCCCATCCCTGTACCCCATCCCACCCCATCCCTGCACCCCATCCCATCCCATCCCATCCCACCCCACCCCATCCCATCCCACCCCATCCCACCCCACCCCATCCCATCCCTGCACCCCATCCCATCCCTGCACCCCACCCCATCCCATCCCATCCCATCCCATCCCATCCCATCCCATCCCATCCCATCCCATCCCATCCCATCCCATCCCATCCCATCCCATCCCACCCCATCCCTGCACCCCCAAGCAGTGCCCATGGCCACACACCGTGTCCCTAGCCCTCCCAGGGGACAAGGAGGCTCCTTGGCATTCTGGGACCCTCTGTGCTGGGTTGTGCAGATTCTGCAGGTTTTGCACTGACCCTGCTGCAGGGGCAGTGCTGCAGGAGGGCTGCAATCCAAAGCCTGGCTTTTCCCCACTGACAGCAGACCTTCCTGTGGGGATTTACCCCAACTGTGCTGTCCCTTCCCCAGGATTGGTGCCTGCAGCCCCATGGCTCTGCTGCCTGCAGTTTGCCACTCTAATTCTGTCCTTTGCCTGTGCACCAGCAGAATATTACTTTCTTCATATATTATACCTTGAGTGCAATACAAGAAAATAAAAATGAGTAACAGCTTGTTTCCCAGCCCTGGATAGAGCAAAAATTTTGATGAATGGGCAGACTACTTGTATGAAAAAGAGCATGAATAATTTGTAATGAATAATATTCAAGTGTTACCTTTTTTTTCCACTCATAAATTGCTTTCAAATTTTTCCCCCCGAGCTGTTAGTCACCAGAGCAAATACAGAGCAGCTTGTTGGAAGCATTTGTTTTCTGCTGCTCTGAGCTGTGGTTAGGCATGCTGGTCACTCTGATGGATGGGAAAACTCATCCTGGCATGTTTCCTCAGGTGACACTTGGTGATTTCCAGAGCTTTGCATATATTTTTTGTCACAAGCAATGGCAGATGCTGAAAAAGCTGTTTGTTTGCTACTGTTGGTAATTTATAAATTATTGCCTCCACAGGTCTTAACCAATATTGGAGCTTGACAGAGACCTGGATTAAGAATGAATTATGTTATGAAAAATATATGTAGATATTTATGCTGCTGGAGAGGCACAGTTCACCCTTTCCCCTGTTTTTCTGGAGTTTTGCTGTTAAAAAATAACAGCCCTATATTTGTAGAGAAGTTTTGTGGAGGTGGAGGGTGAGGAAGGGAGCAGTGGGGCACGGGTGAGGTATTCCTCACCTCTGGCACTATTTGTCCTGGTTTTATTAATGCAGCAGACTGCCTATTCTGATTGCTCCCTCGTGGAACATCTGGGAGTTCAATTCCATCCTTCCACCCCCCTGCCTGTCCTCAGGTTTGGGGAGTGACACATGATGTCCCCCAGGGGTAAGCTCTGTCTTTTCCATATTTTCACCTTTCCTCCCAGCGTGGCACAGGCTGTGGGGAGGTGGGAGAGGTGTCCCCACTCTGTCCCCCTGTCCCTGTGCATCCCTGCCCTGTGCTGGCAGCTCCACCCAGGGGAAGGACAGAGGTCAGCCCACACCAGTGGGTGGTTATTTCCATGTGAGCTGCATCATCTCACCTGACACTTTTCACTTTGAAATTGAAATGGTTATGAAGAAAGCCTGTGCATGCCTGTGTAACCCTGCCCTGCCCTGCCCTGGCTTCTCTGGGTGAGCTGGGGCCAGGAGAGGGTAAGGAATGTGCCAGGGCTGGCAGTGTCCTGACCAAGCTGCCCTGCTCTTTGCTCTGGGCATCATGTGGACACTGCAGTTTAAGTTATTTTCGGATCTCTCCTCCACCTCTCCCATTTTCTAGTCCTTTTCCACTGACCTCTTCTAATCAGCTGAGATACTTTCCTGTTTTCTTTTTTCCTTGAACTCAAAGCAGTATGAAGGAATGACCTCTCTTGCATGCACATGATTGCATTTTAAACTTTAATAGCTTCCATACCCTTTTCTAGGAGGTGCTCTGCTCAGCTGAAGCTCTGTATATTGCACTCACATTCAGGCAGCAGCCAGAAGATGATGGCAAAGTACAGTTTCTGTATCAGATGTCTGTCTGCGTGATGGACGCTTCAAATTTAAGCTACACTTTTTTCTAAGCTGAACATATGCGAGGTTGAGGTTCATCTGATAGAGTATTTATTGACGTTATGCAGCTGTAAAGAGATCTGGTTTGCCTGTGAAAAAATTGGATTGTAACGTAGTTAATGCTAATTAAGAGATACCTTAATAATGTGCAGTGATTTCTTAATAGATGCCAAGAGAAGAGGCTAAAGGGAAGATAGGGAAACACACCCACAGACCTGCTTTTGCTCTGCCACAATCCCTCCTCTGAAGTGCAGAGGAATGTTTGATTTCTGGGTGTGTGTCTGGCAATGGAAACTCAGGCAGCTGAGATTACAACAGGTTTGCTTGCCCTAAACTGGATATAGGGTTTATTTGGATATTCTGACTTTAATGACTGATTTCCTCTTAGCACCTCATTACTGATCGTGGCCTCTCTTGAAATACAGGGAGATGGTTTGGATACACGAGGAATGACCTGGAAAAATGGTTTGCTGACATAGATCCCAGAACAGAGAGGTTTGATGCCAAATTGCTTCCTGGTTGTGAGAAACGTGATTAGCTCCTGGGTGGATAGCTCTGTTATGAACCTTGTTGGTATGAACTTTGATGTGACAATAGCTGTTCAGAGTGGGGAAATGGATGTGTGAAAAATCAGAATAAGGTCTTTTAGCTTGCAGATGTTGTCTTTTTCTCCCTTGGTGGAGTTGTTTCTACTCAGAGGTGATTAACTACATGTAGGACAGGGATGAGTTGGAATCCACCTTGCAGTGGACAACACACTGGAGAGGTGAGCTGGTCCCCACAGATCCCTCCAGACCACCTCTAAGAAGCAGCAGCGTTTGCTTCCTGCCCCAGCTGAGCTCAGTAGCATCCCAGCCCTTGCCAGCAGCCCAGGACTGCTTCTCATTTTCCAGCTGGTCCCTGATTACATCAATCGGTTCAGCCCCTGGGGTTTGCTCTGGATGTAAATCCAGCCGGGAGGGTGCGCTGGGGTGGAAAGCGAGGACATGAGCAGGGACTCCACCTTCCAGTGTGAAAGCCTAGCGCGGGGTTAGCTGCAGAAACCATTGTCTGTGCCCCCTGCTTCCTGTGCCACGAGAGTCTGCACTGTGCAGCCATGAGCACACAATTCATTGCCACCCGCGGGGAAATGCCCTGCTAGCATGGCACAGACACCCTCAGCCCGCACTGCAGGAAGAGAGGAGCTGCTGATCCGAGATTTAAAGCACAGCCCTGCAGGAGGGATGTGGGAGATGGATTCTGAGTGGGAATGGAGCAATACGCCTGTTCGGCTGGATTCTTTGCAACCTTTTTTTTTTTTTTTTTTTTTTAATGCAAGCTTTCAATACTACTGATGGTCTTCCATAATTTCAAAACACCTTTACTTCTTTTTTTTCCTCTGCAAACTGGAAAGCAGAAGAGCTGAGTCACCCCTCGAGAGGACATTTCCCACCACAGATGTTCTGCCATGTGATCCCGGTATCTCCTGTTGCTGGAGGAGCCCCTGTGTCACTCCCAGGCCTGGGTGAGGATGACATTCCTCCAGCGGCACTGCTACAGCAAAGGCACGCTCCCTGCTCAGTGTTTGCCGCAGAACAAGTAAATCCTCTGTTTGGAAACATCCCTGCCTGCACTGAGACCTTGCCTTTGAAAGGTGATAATGTGAAAAACATCCTGCCACGTTTTGCAATGAAGATCTAGTTGCATTTCTTATCTGGGAGCCGTCCATCATTTCTAACACCGTGACTTCTGAGTGACTCTTCTGTGCTTCTCTCTGGCACCGTGTGCCAGCTTTGTGCCAATAATCTTGGATGACAGTTATGGAGGTCTAAATTCATCCCTCATTTCTGTTATATATTGCCTGTGATTTAAAGCCACTTAAATATATATTGCCTGTGATATAAAGTCACTTAATTGTCTTGTTCCTCATCTGTAACATAATACTGCATTTTTGCTCCCTGTCATCTGCCTGCTCTCTGTGCATCACATGGTGGTCCTGGCAGGGCTCTCTTGGGTGCAGGTGTCTCAGCAGACTCTTTGGAACCAATAAAATACTTTAGCTGATTAACTTCTGGTTTTGGAACCAAAGGTATTCCAATTTCCCCCAGTTCACTGCTAACCAGACTGAGAGCTTCATGAGAATTTCTGCAGTATTTAAATCGTAACTTCTTTACTTCACTGATTTTGTGAGAATCTTGTCTCCTGTGTTCTCTGCTTTTAGTGGGTTTTTTTGTCTTGTCTTTTAAAAGAACATCACTAGCACCAGTGCAAAAAATATCCTGAGAGAGATGTCCCCAGATGGCTGAAAGCTGCTACTTATTAAAATACAAAGAATTTGGGCTGATATTGTGACTTTCCTCAGGCTCAGCTCATGTCTTGTGCATGAGGACGGACTTGTGCAGAACGACCACTGGAGCCAGGAAAGGAACTGCTTTTTCTGTTCTGGCTTGGAGCAGAGAGTCCCTTGGAGCTGACACTCTCCACACACAAACTGAGTCTCAGCAGCTTCCTTTGGACAGCCTGCTGCTTTAGAATTTGTATCTTAATAAATATTTCTCTGCTGTTACCTGCTGCTACAGTGCATTTATTGGGTACAAAGAAATTCCATCTGGGAAAAGTGATATATGCATATTTAATGGAAGTATTTTAGAGCCCAGAAAAGTCAAACCTCTCTGTTCAGGCATCCCTCTGTGTGCTCTAAAACTGCCACAAGAGTTAAAGCAAGTTACGTATGCATGATCTTCTGTATTTAAGGAGCTACATTCATATCTTCCATTCTCAGCCTCCATGTCCTCCTATTCAATTTACAGTCTAGACTCTTTAAAAGTGCCTTGTTATTGGTTGGCTTTTTTTTTTTTCCTGTAGGAAAAGGGCACTTGTGATACAATGCTCTCAACTGGAGATCACACAGAGTTGTTGCATGTTGGTGCATGATAACAGGAGAGGCTCCAGCAAGCCCCAATACGTAATAAATTGCAAAGGCATAAATTGCATACGATTAAACCTTTGATGGTGGGCTGTTAGGAATTCCCAGTGCAGTGTGCCATGCTGCCTTTTACATCAACCCTTACAAGAGCACTGCCAGACTCATTGGCTCCAAGGGGTTAATTATACATTATACATTAAAACAATGAAAGATGCTTATTAATGCTCAAGTCATTGCATGGCAACCCTGTGTGACTCCCTCACTGCTGCTGCCAATTTGCAACACTCACCTGGGGCAAGACAGGAAAAGCTTCTAATTTCTCACCCCTTCCCCTCTCTTTCCTTTCTCCTTGCTGTTTTTTTTCCCCATCTGCAACATCCATTTGCTTGTCAAGGTAGGTGACAGGTGAAAAGCCTACCTGATTATTGAAATTGTAAGGTCAAAAGCAATTGGATCCATCTGCCATGGATTGCAATTTACAGCCAATGCTGGCCCAGGCATGCACAGATGAGGGGCAGGTGAGGCAGGCAGGGGAGTCCTGATGGGAGTGATAAAGCAAGGGCTGATAGAAAGGGTCAGGGAGGGAGCCTTAGCTCCTTTTTTGGGGGCGAGGTGCATTATCCCTTGGTTTTCAGTCAAAGCACTGGCTGGGGAAGTTGGGTGGTGTCCTCTGAGGGACCAAGGAGCTGCTGATTGGTGTCCCCTCCATTTTTTCTTCTGCCTTCAGAAGCTTGAGTGGTTTTCATCTGTCAAAAACCAGCATTGTCATCAGAGAGGTGAGAGAATGTGTTTGTCTAAATGTTAGATACTAAGTGGAGATGTTATGCTGTGAGGAACACTTCTGGAACTTCTGAGTTCTCTCTTGTTGCAGAAGACTTTAACAAGCTAAGTTAACATCTATAAACCTAGGATGAAGTTGCTCTTTCAGCAGTTGCAGGCTTTGCATTTTTGTTCTTCTAAATAACAGCTGAAATAAAATTAAGCTCTCCAGAATCTCTACTCACAGCTTCCCCTCCTGCTCTGGGTAAGACTCACCCCACTGTATAATCATGAATCTGAGCTTGTGCTCTCTGTTTACCCTGATAAGCTTTCCTACCTCCCAGCTTGTCTGAGTTAGCGAGGCTCTAAAGAGTCAGATAAACAAGCAGATTTTGTGCTGGGCAGATCTGGGATGCTCCGCATGAAGCTGGAGTTGAGCAATGTAGGAAACCTTGGTAACCAGTGCTGCACCCCAAGCTTTTCCCTTTCTCTCCCTTAGAATGGTGCGAGGTCTGTCAGGAAACCTGCCCGGGTCCTGGGGAGCCCCTCTGCTGTGGGTATGTGGGAGGCTGCTGCTTGTGCTGGTGCTGCCTCTGAGCAGGAGTGATTTTCCTTTTGCACTTTTCAGAGTGGCTCTGTGTTGGTGTCTGTGTGGCTCCAGCCAGAGTGAATCGAGTGCCACTGTGTGAGGATCCCAGGGAATAGCTGGGGAGCAAGAATTAATCTTCTGGAAGTCAAGCTAATTGAGCAGTGATGGTGTCTCTGTGTCCACATTCCTACACAGCAACTAATCCCTGCCAAAACCCTGGCAGAGCCTGTCTCACAGTCTTTTTACAGACTGCAGGAATGCTTGATGGCTTAAGGAAAGGGAAAAAATAAACAAAAAACCCAGCTGGGGGGGAGAGCACATAGTAAATAAGACTTTGACCTTACCTGAAGTATTTCTGTGCACTGAATCTAGCCAAGGACTCTTGAATAAAACAAACCTGAAGTTTCTAGGCCAAGTAGGGTTTGAGATATGGCTCCACGATAAATTGTTGGAGGAATATTTCAAAGGCTGAATTGCACCTCATTTTTCAAAGTCCCGTATCTCACAAACACCTTGTCTGATCTGCCACAGACTTTGTCAATAAACAAAACCCTGGCTACTGATTGTGTATGCAAAGCTGTGAGCAAAAAAACTTGTATGAATCTTCACTCTTATCTTAAACACTGCTGTTTTAAGATACATCCTCTCCTCCCCTAAATTTTGGGGTTAATTAAAACAAAACAAAAAAAAATTAAAAAAAAAAAAAAAACAAAAATCAAAAAAAACCCCAAAAAAACTGGTAAGTCCCAAACTGGTTACTGCTGAATGGAAAGGCATTAGAGCTTCCTGTTTTCAAGTTCTTAATTATGGAAACTTGGATAAATAGGAAGTTTGAAACTAAGTACTTTAAGGTTTCTTTATTTTGTGCAGGAACCCCAGGAAAGTAAAAGTAGAGCAAAGGAAAAAGCAAGGGGTTTTGAGGCAGGAGCAATGAGTAAGTTTAAGACTTAGTGCTCAGTGTCATCCTCCATAATTGTTATGGATAATTATTAATTTCTGGTCATTATGGCTCTCTGGCAAGTGCATCTTGATAAATCTGTGCTTCTGTTTCAGAGATGTGGATAAACACTTCTTTGTTTGGTTTTCCCCATCTCTACACTTGCAAGGACAAGCCTTTTCTTCATTTGGATCCATAGAGGAGTTATTAATTACACTGGCACCACTATCCAGTAGCAATGGAACAATGACCCTGTGTTCCTAATAATTTTTTGCATGGTATTATAATGATTCAAATTATTTAATAATAGACTAAAGAAACTTTGCATGTCTGTGCTTCTGATTCTTATTTCTTTTAGCAATGCTTGCTTCTAGTCTTCCTTTGGCACCCAAGCAAATAGAGGAATCATAGATTTTTTGTTTTTTGTTATAGCTAGATCCTGCCTGGAGCCCCTTAGTTTTTCAGGGATAAAAATTTCAATGAAGTATCACAAAATTAACAGGTTCTCAGACTTAGGCATTTAATCCACATTCTTCTGTGTGTGACACTTGTAATAAATTTACAGGGAAATCATTGAGAAAATATCCACTTCGCTGGAACACTGGAGGAGAAATTTGGGATGTTCTCTTTTAAGGCCTCAGTAGTCTGTTAATATGTTTCAAGCCAACATTTCTAAAGAAACAAAAAGTAACCGAGTTGTGGAAGTGTTTTCATGTCCAATTATTCCAGAGCTTGCATTAAATGTCAAATTGAGATACTATCCATCTCATTATACAATGAGATGCAATCAATATTAGTAATTTAGAAGTTAGGGAATATCTTCATTAATATCCCCTGTTAAGTGGGCTTTAAAAGCCATTGTATTATTATCCACCTATTATTTTGTCACAGTATGAGATTTAAAAGTAATTTTTCAGTGTGTTGCTGTGCCTTGCTAACCCACACCAAGCTGATAAACACCTAAGAAATCAGTAAGTAAACAAGCACCACTTAAAATGTTGGGATTTTTTTTTTTTATCAGACTTTTTTTTTTCAAGATGCTGCCTAATAGCAGCACTTCTAAGAAGAGCCATCACTCTGCATTTATTTGAAATACTATTGGAGGTTTTGTTTTTTTTTTTTTTTATGTGCATTTCCTTTTCTCCCAGCTGAAGCTGCTGTGCTAACCCTGTCACTGCTGATATTGTCGATGGTGCTCCAGGTGTGGAGGTGGGACACAAATAACAACTGCTGGAGGTGCTGTGGAGCAGATCCAGGCTCTAAAACCACATTGTGGGCAATGGCTGTTCAGGAGCTGGGCTGAATAAATGTGTGGGCACTCAGAGCTCTCCTCTGAGCTGTTCAGGTCCAACTGTTGCAGGACTAGAGGTGAAAATCATGGGGGAGGATTGCTGGTGAGGGCTTTGAGCTCACACTGAGGTTTGCTGCTGCCACCCAAAAGCTCCTCCTGGTTCCCCTTGGGCTGCAGCGGTCACAGAGTGACCATGCGTGGTAGCAGAGAGGACCGTGCTGGCAGGGTGCTTCTGGAAACTTGTGTGGGAAAGTGTCCTGCACTGCTGGTGAGGTCCAAGGAAACCCCTGATGGAGTGGGTGTGTGGTTTTCAGGGAAAGCTCTGCATGAGTGGGACTCCAGTGATGGCCCCATCCATCACAAGTCACAGCTCTTATCTCTGCAGTGCATAAGAGATATGGTTTGTGAAAAAGCTCTAGGTGATTATTTGTTTTTCTTCTCCTCTGCATATGTGTCAGGAGTTGCTTGGAGCAAGCTCTGTGTTTGCTGGTGGCGTGTGAAACAGTATCTTCCAGGAAACTTCAGAAATATTTTATGAAGTGTAGTAATAAAAATAACCATGTGGTACAGCCCATGCGAAATAACACTTTTGGCTTGGAGCAGCATATGCAGTTTCTGTAGTGCGCAATGCTTCCACGAGAAACACTTGCAGATGGATTTCATCTCCCTGGTATTTTAATATCCATTACTCAACCCCAGAAAGCTTTCCTGCAGTTATCTGTGACAGACCCTTCCAGCTCAGATCAGGACTTGGGCTGGCCCTGCCAGGTTGCATCCAGCTCTGTGCTCCTGCAGATCCCATTAACTGGGGCTGTGGGGCCCCTCTCCTCCGCAGGGCTGGAGCTCCAGGGGCAGGGTGCTCCTGATGGGATGTGCAGGGCTGTGGGAAAATCCTGCAAGGGAGGCTTTGCTTCCTGGGAGGACTCTACCAGAGGGATGGCCTGGACAACCTTTGAAGAGCAAAATATTAGAATAAACTCAAGATGTATCAGCTAATTACTAGAGCTCAGAAATGGGGTTTGCTTTGTAGCTTCTGCTGCCTGCCCTGTGAGGAGTTTGCTACATGCTTGATAAGGATCCTCCTGTGGCAGCAAGTACCAGCTCTTTCTGCTGGTCTTTTGAGGTCTATGAGGTTTGACAGGATATGAGCAAGGCTAGTATGCCCAAAGGACAAACTGGGCAGTTGTTCAGGGTTGGCATTTCTAGATCTGATGAGGGATTGCATGCAAATTACCACTAATAAATTTTAATTACTTGGAGAGTACATATTTTCCTTGATTCCTTTTTGGCAGCTTGTGCAACTGTGTTTTTATATACCTGCTACTTGAAATGTTTGATTTAAGAAATAATAATCCTCTGTAATTACAATGGCTTTATTAAAGGTTGCAGGGCTTATATGATATCTGTAGTAAAACTTTATGAATTCCTCTACTTAGATAGTGATCTCCCGGCTCTTGCTCCAAAAGAGCAGCGTTGGGTTTGCTAACGACTCATGGATTTATTTGGCAGCTTTCCCAGTTTGGATCCTATGATTTCAAGTAGCTGGAGATCATGAGGGCTTAAATATTTTTGCCCAGGATGTCTGTGGGTAGAAGCCCAATTGTCATCTTGACTTAGACTCGGTGACAGTGGAGGTGACTTCCCCCTGCACAGCTCAGATTCCCATGACTTGTCTCATGAGCAGCTGGGCCATCAGCTGAGTTTGAGCCGAACTGCAGAGGAGATTGGCCCGGTCCCGAGCCCGGCAAGGCAGCCGAGCGCATCCCCAGATGCAGGGACCTGCTGCTCGTGCTGCTGCAGGGAGCAGAGGGGCACGGCGGTGCCTTCAGCTCTAGTGGGTGCCAGGGTGCTGCTTCCAGCTCTGCTTTCATGGTTTTTGTGACAAGCCCAAGCCGCGGTTCTGCTGTAAGAGCTGGGATGACTCGGCTGTCTCAGCTGGTCAGACAAGATGCCCCAAGGTCCAAGTCGTTTTGTGCCCAGACCCAAAAGGACGGCGAGGTTTAGGTTACCCTTTGGGGTACAGTTTCTGTACATCATCGCCTCAGCATTGTGGGCGGGCAGGGGGAAAGTTCTGCCCTCGGAAAAGTTCTGCTCCCAGCCTTCCAGCACAGCCTCTTCTAAAAAAACCTGTGCCCCAAACTTGCTGTTTTTCTGTTTAACTGTGTGACCTGAGAGCGCCCCAGCTGTGTTGGCTTAACCGGGCTGATTTCTGTGGTCTGTTTGAGCAGTCCTGTTTCCTTTTCATAGCTCATCTGGAGGAACATCTGACTCTGTGAAACTCTCTGTGGCGAGCTCGTCCTGGGCAGCTCTGCAGACAGGTCCCACGTTGTGTTTGGCAGTGCTGGCACTGATGAACATGGCCATGACAGCAATTCAGAGCCCTTGTGCCTATTTCCCCTGGAGCTACAAACACTGGCTCTTCGACATGTTTCCTGTCCTGACTCATAGTTGCTGAGTAATTTTTATCTCCTTTTGAAGGGAAATGGCACTTGGTCTCAGGTTTCTTTTGTTATTATTTTTAACTTATGGCAAGGTTTAATAGCTTTTGGTTCACGCTTTACTTTTGCTATTAACACTTTTTCTGTTTCAGCCTGGCTGCTGCAACAGGACAATTGCATGTTGGCCTCTGAGCTAGGGTAACTTGTTGGAATAACTTTGGAGTGTTTTGATACAGCAGTTTCTGTCTCTTTCCTCATCTCTGGCCTATGACAGATAAATTGGGAAGATTTTTAATACCTACAAAATGTATCCATCCCAAGCATACATTCAAAGGACTTTTTCCCTGCAGCAGGAACTTGTGTATCTCTTATGGGCTTCTGTGCTTGTTAATCACACCAGGGATTTATTTTATTTTATTTCCTTTCTTTCTTTTTTTTTTTTATTTTTTATTTTAGCAACAGTGGGGACTTGTATATATTTGCTCTTAAATAATTACCCATCTCATGCACCTGATCTTCTACATGCTTTGGTCTATGACAGTATTGATGGTCAATAGACTTGTACTGCCAGTTGGGTGAGAAAAAGCAGTAAAGCCCTGCTCAGATGAGTCTTGCCTGGTGATTTGGGGCACTGTACTTCCACGATGCCAGAGGATACAGTGCTGGAGCTCAGCAAGTGAGTGGAAACATTTTCTTGGTTCAATGAACCCTGCATCAGGCACATAAAGCTCAGTCACTCCAGGAAGCCACTGTGGAATTTACCTCTGCAGTTCAACATGGTGTATTTTTCAAATGGCAGCCGTTTTCTTCTTTTTGCTAGTGTTGGAGGCACGAGGCACTGAATTCTCACTCCCTTTGGGCTTGTAGCTGAGATAAGGTGTGTGGGTTTTACTGTTGCTCTCAGATAGCAGGTAAACTGCTCAAAATGCTTAAAATGGGAATATGCTAAGTATTCAGGAGTGAAGAGCCCTGAGCTCAAGGGAAAGTGCTTGGGAAGTGGAATAATTCAGCGAGTGGCAAAGCCAGGAGCTGAGCTCTGCCCCAGCTTTACCCAGAGGGTGAGAAGGGGTGGTTCAAACAGCAGATGCAGGGCAGCGCAGGTGGAACTGCCAAGGTGAGGGCTTGTGGGGCTCAGAGGGCAGCCTGGCTCCTTCCCAAGGGACTTGGGTGCCTCCCAGACTGCCCTGAGTTGGTAAAGCCTTGCTTGGCTGCCAGCTTCCCTCGGCTGTGCCCCGGGACAGCGGAGCCGCAGTGGGAGCAGGAGAGAGGGACCCGGGGTGGGGAAGGGAGAGAGAGAGAGAGGGACCCGGGGTGGGGAAGGGAGAGAGAGAGAGGAGGGACCCGGGGTGGGGAAGGGAGAGAGAGAGAGAGAGGGACCCGGGGTGGGGAAGGGAGAGAGAGAGAGAGGGACCCGGGGTGGGGAAGGGGGGAGAGAGAGAGAGGGACCCGGGGTGGGGAAGGGAGAGAGAGAGAGGAGGGACCCGGGGTGGGGAAGGGAGAGAGAGAGAGGAGGGACCCGGGGTGGGGAAGGGAGAGAGAGAGAGAGAGGGACCCGGGGTGGGGAAGGGGAGAGAGAGAGAGGGACCCGGGGTGGGGAAGGGAGAGAGAGAGAGAGGGACCCGGGGTGGGGAAGGGAGAGAGAGAGAGGGACCCGGGGTGGGGAAGGGGGGAGAGAGAGAGAGGGACCCGGGGTGGGGAAGGGGGGAGAGAGAGAGAGGGACCCGGGGTGGGGAAGGGAGAGAGAGAGAGGGACCCGGGGTGGGGAAGGGGGGAGAGAGAGAGGGACCCGGGGTGGGGAAGGGGGGAGAGAGAGAGAGGGACCCGGGGTGGGGAAGGGGGGAGAGAGAGAGAGAGGGACCCGGGGTGGGGAAGGGGGGAGAGAGAGAGAGGGACCCGGGGTGGGGAAGGGGAGAGAGAGAGAGAGGGACCCGGGGTGGGGAAGGGGGGAGAGAGAGAGAGGGACCCGGGGTGGGGAAGGGAGAGAGAGAGAGGGACCCGGGGTGGGGAAGGGAGAGAGAGAGAGGGACCCGGGGTGGGGAAGGGAGAGAGAGAGAGGGACCCGGGGTGGGGAAGGGGGGAGAGAGAGAGAGGGACCCGGGGTGGGGAAGGGGAGAGAGAGAGAGGGACCCGGGGTGGGGAAGGGAGAGAGAGAGAGGGACCCGGGGTGGGGAAGGGGGGAGAGAGAGAGGGACCCGGGGTGGGGAAGGGAGAGAGAGAGAGGGACCCGGGGTGGGGAAGGGGGGAGAGAGAGGGACCCTGGCCGGGGCTCCCCGGACCCTCCCCGCAGCTCTCCCGCTGCTGCTCAGCCGGGATTGCCATGGCTGGGAAGGATTCCTGGGATCTGCACAGCGCCTGGCTCCCGGCCAGCAGCAGCAGCTTTTCTTTCCTGGCTAATCGCTGATAAAACAGGAAGACCTTGATCATCCCTTTTGACATGAATAACGATGTTATCTGCTGTGATGTATGACCCAGAGCCAGATAACGTCCTCTGGCAGGCCTTTTTTCTCATGAGATGTAAAATACAATGATTATGTTACAAGGGGGAGATAAAGTGGCACAATCTTCACTAGTTCAAATAACTAATTGAAGCAGGAACTAGTGGAAATGGCTTCCTTTGTTCCCCAGCCATTGTTGATATAACAGTGCTTATAATGAAAGCTGAAACTGTTGCCCTCTTTTTCTTTTTTTCTTTTTTTTTTTTTCTTCTCCTTGCCTATTTTTTTCCTTTTCAACTCAAGTGCCTTCAGTTGTGTTTCACTCTCCCTGTTTCCCTGGGGGAGCTGAGGACAGCGGTGATTTCTAGCAAGGGGTCCTGTTTTCCAGCAAGTCTTCTGTGTGAGTGTTAGGAGGATGAAATCAATAAGCAGCGCTCATTCTTTGTCTCCCTAGAGGCCTTTTGAGAACAGAAAAATTGAGACCAGCGCTCTCTAAACCGTAATTACACTTTTTTATTTTATTTGCTTTCTATTTTTCTTTTTTTTTTGAAAGCAACAAACCTAATTACCTGGCAGGAATGGTGGCCAGGGGTTTATTGGTATTTCAGTGAGTGCACAATGCTTACCACAATTGAGTTCAAATATTAAAAAAAAAAAAATAAAAAAATTAAACAACCAGCCCTGAAGCAGGCTGGTGTAAAAAGCAGGAGGGGTGAGAGCAGAGTTTCACATAGGGAGTGGTGCTGCACAGTTATGGCACACAATGATTAAAGGTGTTGGGAGGTTGCAGAGCTTGGTTTGATCACTAAAAAAGCTGTGATGCTTTTCCTGCCAGGTGGGGCAAATGAGCCTTTTTGAACCAAACTGGCTTCAAACGTGAAACAAGAATTCCTTGCTTTAAGAAGCCTGAACATATTCCTTAAGATGATTTAGAAATGTCCACACCACACAGAGGCCAGCATTAAATATGAGCTTGCTATGGAAAGTTAACAGCTGTGGTGGGGGCTGCACTGCTGAGCAACAGGCTGTGCTCTGATGACTTGATAACCTGCACAGATGAAGTCAATAGAGATGTATCCTATCATGTGGCAAAGAGACACAGAATTTAAGCGACTTTCTCAGGTTCCTAGATCACTGTGCCAATTTCGTAGTGAAATTAGACTTCAGTTCTCATGATCCCATTACAGCATCAAAGGTCTACCTGATCTCACAATCACTAAACTTTAATCTTATCAGCACTCATTTTATGGCACTTCTGGCAAAACATCTGACTTGTGTGATGAACACTCATTCCAGCTCTTTGTCCTTGGACTGTAAAGAGTGCAAAGCCAGAAGGTCTGTAGCTGGTTCTCCCTTCTTTCTTGGGTCCAGTCCTGTAAGGTTCAACTCCCACAAGCTCCCACATCTGGAGAGCCCAATAACCTTGGCTTGAGACCAAATGGGTGAGGTAAAGGTCTCCCTCACCTATCTGAGTGTCTGGGTTTTGCAAGGCATTTGAAGGACCCAGCTTTGTGTTTTATTGATCATAAGATGGTTTGGGTTGGAAAAGACCTTTGAGACCACAGAATTGTAATCTCCCTGCCACGGGCAGGGACAGCTTCCACTGGACCGGGTGCTGGAAGCTGGTCCCATGCAGGCTGTCCTTGGCCAATTGCTGATTACAGGTGCAGAATTTACAGATGTTACTCGGGTGCTGGGAAGGTTTTGCCCACAGGTTACGTGTAGTAGTGGAGCCTTTCATCTGATAGCTGGAGTTGTGGCCTTCCTGGTGGGAGATACTTGTTAGGGCTGCAGAAAGATGTTTTTACTTGCAGACTTCACCTTTCACTTGCTTCCAGATGACCCTCTGGATGTACTTTTCTGGGTCAGTGTAGGGAGTGCAGCAGCAGCACCCCTGAACATGAGCTGCTTTGGTGTCCATCAGCATCATTGTGATGTTTGCTGTCCAGAAGGAGATGCAGGACAAGCTGAACACTGAGTGCATTCAAAGCCTGTTTGCAGCTGAAGTTATGCTCCCAAAGTGCTGCAGAAGCAGTGTGAGGAAGCTCAGAGCTGGGCACCTGGGTGCTATTTATGAGTGAGCTGCTGTGTGACCTTGAGCAGCTCCCTGCACCTCTGAGTCACAGCCTTGCCTCCCCAGCTGCCAGGGAGTGGGATGGTAGCACCTACTTCATTTGCAAGGGTATCGTGTGGTGCGATTTTGCAACTAATTAAATGTAGGAAAATAATTTTTTTTCCCCTCACATAAAGGCTGCACTGCAATGATCTTCCCTCCCAGTGCTTCCGTGCAGGCTGGGAATGTGGCTGAACTCCTTGGCTTCTAGAGCGTGCTTTGTTCCCTGTAAGTGCAGGAGGAAATATTTGCAGAATTGGGACTCCTGTGAAAAGTTTTATGAGTTACCACGTGGCCACTGTGCAAATCAATTACTGTAGTAGGTCTGCAATGAGACTAACCCACAAAACACTGATTCTACAGCAACTTGAGCAGATGCCAAAAAGCGTGGCCGATAATTAGCGACGGCCTGACGGATCCAGGGTTTTCAGCATTTGCTCAGTGCATGGCCCCCACCACAGCTGATCCTGGAGATGGTCCTGCTTCCGAGGTCAGATTAGCTGCTGTTTTTTAAAATATTTGGTTTGTGTCAGTCTTTTTTGGGAACCTGGTTTAAAACCTTTCAGGTGTAAGTATAAAGCTTAAAAGCTTTTCCACAGCTCCACCCTTAAGAATGGGTTTAATCCTTTTAACAAAGCTCTGATCTGACAGTTTATTTCGCTCTAGGCTTTAGCTTCAGTGGTTGCAGCCAAAACCTGACAAGTTCTTCTTGTTAATTCTGAATGTATTATCCAGTGACAAATGTATCTCCCACTTATACGTGACACTGAGAATGAAATGCATATGATCAAATTTCTTATAGCTGGAGTGGGGCTGGTTGTTAAGAACATCTCCATATCTTTGCAGTATGACAGTCAATCTAAACCCATTCTTTTTCAGCAGCATATCTCAGCCTAGTTTGGGATACTCATGATGGGCTGCAATCTGCTGCCATACTCTGCAAAGATTAAAGAAAGGCTAAAAATAAACCTGTCACTTTCCCTGGACACTTTCTTGAGAAATGTAGAGAGATACCTCACTAGAATGCAGAATAAATTCATATAGAAATTTTATGCTGTGTTTTTTTTTTTTTTTTTTTTTTTTTTATGGACAGATGGAGTTAGTGTAGTTTCTGATTTCTCATTTCTAAATACAGTGGTGTCATGTACAGCCTTCCACCTGAAAGCTTGTCTTAGAAGCCAAAAGAGAATGAAATAGATTTTTACAATAAAGCCAAAAAGTCCTTAATTATTTTAAGCTTGCCAATATACAGGATAAATATAATGTATTTAATGAACTCTGCTCAAAGTATTGGCATGATGATGAAATTTATTTTCTGGAATGCAGTGAATCTCAGGAGGCTGGGGTTTTTCTTCGTAAGATTGATCTTTTGGAAGCATAGTAACACCTCAGGAGGAGGATGAGTGCGTGCCATGGACTGACAGCCAGATGCCTGCCCACAGTCTGTGTGACCCTGTCCTGCACTTAATCCCCCTTAAGCAGATCTCCTCCTGCTGCACATCCTCTGTGTGTTTGACTGGACCCATAACCCACTGCTATTTTCACCCAATCCTTGAGTTTCATCTTTCCTGAGGCTGAGGATTGCCAAGGATGAGAGGGATCAATCTCTTCTCAGCATTTGTCTGGAAGCAGCTGCATCTTCTGAGTGACTGTCCCTTTTCTTCTTCCCCCAAACTGTGCAAGGAGCTCTGTGGCCTTTGCAAATGGAAGGAGAAATGCCAGTGGCAGGATGGCTCTGGGCAATGCTGGCCGGTGTCACCGCAGCCTTGTGGGTGACAGCAAAAAGTCAATTTCCTGTTCAATTAGCTCCGCTGTTTCCCTAAGAAAGGTGGAATTTTAATGAAAGTGCTTATTAATGGATGAGCCCAGAGGGAAGCGGGTTTGTGGTGAGACCTGAACTTTACAGGGAAAGCCTTACCTCGTAAAAGGCCACAAAAGATGCTCACAGACCTGAGCTCAGCCTGGCTGCCTGTACAGGGGACAGTCTTCCTTTTCCCATAAAACATGCTTTAAGGGTTCCAGTTAAGTTGGTTCTCTTTTATATCAGTCACAAAAACAGTAGGAGGTTTAGTTCCTGTCAAATTTTATGGGCCATTTACAAGGATGCCTTCCCCAAAGTATTTCACAGGCCAAATAATAATAAATGGCACTGAAAAATTTTAGAACGCAATGCACAGACTGTTGTAGTGGTGGGTGAACGTTTGCTGGAGACCTTGTCTCCTTCCCTTGTGCAGAGGAATTAAAATGGAATTTTAATTATTGTACCTTTTATAAACTATCATTTTCAAGCATTGCTGTAGTCTCATGGGTCCCTTTGGGAGGGAGGGATTGTGACTCTATATAGAGATGAGAAAATGTGACAGAGGTACAGTTTCATGGCTCTGGAGGGCGGCATCTGCGCCCAGACAAGGAAAACAGAGGATGGGGAGTGACAACTTGCAGAGTTGAGAGTGCTGTTGGATCTGGGTTTGATGTCTGATATGTTTGGGCATCCTGTCTGAGAGCTTGGAGATGGGCAGAGAGGCAGACATGGGCACATGAGCGCCTGTTGAGCCCGTAAGTCTGGGTTCCCTAAAAAGACTTGGCTAAAACTGGGGGCTTGGTTCATAGTGATGAGGCTGTGCTGCTGCTGGGGAGTTACTTCATCCTGTAACTTCATTTTTGTGGTCAACACAGGAGGACAAAGGGAAGGAGACAGTTTTCCTCAGCGCTAGGAACAAACATAATATTTGGAGAGGAACAGGCTGGCTTAGCTTACAGGGAGAAGCCTGTTAAGAGGCATAGCTGCACTTCTGTCTGGGGGAGGAAAGCAGCACCTGAAAACCCCTGTGGAGAGGAACAGCTCTGGGAAAGGGCTTTAATAGCCAAGGGTTGAGCAGTCCGTGCTGCTGGGCTCACAGCTCCCTCCCTGAGCTGCCGAACTCTGCATCTCAGTGCTGAGTTAACCCCACCGACAGCTTTATCAGAGGAGTGAAACAACAGCTTGCTTCCATGGGAAGGGGGAGGAACAACCTACCCCTCAGCAATCAAATGGGCAGCAAGCAAAGATGCTCTTGGAAGGGTTTCTGTTCCCCTCTTGTGCGTGTGTTCTTGGCAGCCCTGCTCAGCAGAGGTCAGGGGTTCAGGCAGAAATGCAATCACACCACTGCTGCTTCAGATTGCACATTTGATAAAAGATTAACAGTCAAATCCCCTCGCTGACCTTACAATATGAGAACTGCTGTTGTTTTGTTAATTATTTTTCCCCATGGTTGTGGTCTAGCCCTGGAGCTGGGGCCTAGGGGGGATGTGGGATCTCCATGCTCAGGGATACTCAGGCTGACTTTGTGGTTGCTGTGGTGCTGTATCCAAACAGGACATGGCATTGAAACGAGCTCCTGGGGTAAGCACAGCTGTAAACCAGTGATGTCTATAATTTTGCATAACAGTGACATTATTCCCCTCCTCATACACCTGTGGCTTCGTGACTTTGAGTCAAAACTTTGACAAGTTTACACTAAAGCAGAAGATCTGAATGCTGTGAACACACAAGTATCAAGTTGCTTTCTAGTTTGGGTGTTATGCTACAAGAAAAAAATACCAACTAGTAATGTAACACAAAAGGCATTGTAATTGAGAAGTAACTCCCTAGATTAATTTAACTGTTAATTTGTGCTGGGTGCCATCAAAGCAGCAAAAATATTTGTAATCTTCCTGCTCTGAATGAGCTGTCTGCTAACAGGGAGGTGTGAGGGAGGGAGATGCTGATTAAACGTTTTTCATTAAGTGGAAGTGTCGGTGTTACCCAAGGAGAAAGTACTGCCTTTTATTCTCTCCCAAGTGGTGTCTGCTTGAAGACAAAGTCAGCTCCCTGTCTGCCCCAGCCCTCCTGGAGCTGGAGGGGGTCAGGGGTGCTGGTTCAGGGATCTTCTGGGATGTGTTGGGGCTGCAGCGTGTCCTTAGCACGGCAGCAGTGTTCCATGGCTGGGGGCTGGCCCCCAGGTGTGCTGCAGTCACACAGCTGCTGCTGGCAAGGGCTCACCTGTGCACAGAGCATCAGCAGCACCGGGGCAGGTGCCAGGTGTTCCCCCAGCTCCCTGCAGGTGCTGGGAGATGGAGCTGTTTGTTACCCTGCCGCTGCTCCTTTTCCTGCTAAGCTCCTCAGCTCCTGGTGCTGATAGGCAGAATGCCATTTTTCACTCTCCAAGACTGTCAGTATTAACAAACAGTCAGGAATTTAGGGCCCTCCTACCACGCCCGTGCAGCCCCATTGATGTAAAAGGGATGACGGGGTGGGAAGTTGCCTTCCTCTTCCTCACTGCCCCTGTGTATTTGTGGGAGAAGACTGATGGTTCTACTGATTTTATAGCCCTGTCCGTGTCTAACACCCAGCAGCCACAGCAACAACTCTTGTTTTTTTTTTTTTTTTTTTTTTTTCTAATTTACAGCATATATGAATTGGAAGATAAATAATATTATGACGTGGCAGATTTCCTAGTGAATACTTTTGCTGCACAAAAAGTGAGCTGGGTGCACCAGGGCTCGTGGTGGTTCTCACACAGCATCCTCCTCATGGGGAAGAATAGTCCCCTTGATTGTAATGTGTTTTGTGAAAGCAACCAAATAACTCAAGGGCCTTGATTTTGCCACCTTACTCTTATAGTTGGCTTTGTAATTAAAAAGAATTCAACAGAGTAAAAAAAAAAAAAACAAGGTAAATAAAACAAAGAAAAAAACCAAACAAAACACAACTCAAACCTAAGCTGAGCCAAACTAGCTCTCCAAAAAAACAAACTGCCACTTTTACATAGGAATTATTTTTAACTGTATTTTCATTTTGCTCAAGTGTCTGGCAAAACTATTTACCTGTCAGTAAATTGCTAAAAAGTTGTTCTCTGCTGGCAGAGTGAATTTACTTTTGTGTGTGTGTATTAAAAAAAAAAAAAGGAGAGAAAAGTTACGATTTTTAATGATTTTTTTTTTTAACTGAAGAAGTTTCTCTTATTACAAACTTTGTAAAATTTGAGAGCTCTTGATTGCCGAGTAGATTTTCCAGGCTTAGGGTCTACTCAAGTGAGTAGAGTTGAGATCATAGGGTCAGGTTTTCCTCTGTGACTCATCTCTCCTCCCCACAGGAAGCAATACCTTTAAGGCTTGTGCCCAACCAGCTAAGATCTGAGTAGGGCTGTTTGTGCTGCTACAAAAAAAAAAAAAAATAAAATAAAAAACCCCCAACATGTTGGGAGTTAATTTGAGTTAATATAATCTCAGTAATCACTAGATTTATTGCCCAGGAAAACTTAAGGCCTTTCAGTCTCTCCATTTGGCCAAAAGCTGAGCTCATGGTTTGTGGACTTTGCTGCTTTGTGCAGGTGCTAATCACTCCCATACAGCTGAGCCACAATTTGCTGGCCTCTTCTGGAAAACATTCCAGCTTTTCTCAGTGCCCTCTTGCATGTGCTGCTTTACAAGGAAACTGTAAATTACAATTAAACCAGCACTCCATACATTATTTTCTGAGTTGACAGTGGGTTGTTTTATGGGGGGAGCACGTTAATGGGGGATGCCTGGGGGTACACAGCTCCTGGTGTCCTGCCCTTCTGTGCCTCAGGTTGTGCACAGATAGGAACATGCAGTCCTCATTGATAATCAGGCTGCAAAGGGCTCTGTTGAGTAATTGCAGCATTAGTCTTCTCTAAATGAAGCTTCAAAGTAATTTCAGCTCTTCATAATTACAGAGCCAGCGGACTGTAACAATTTCCAAATGTTTTGGAGCTGATTTTAAGGCTGATCTGCAATGTGTAGTTAAGATAAGTCTCAAAGGCCCAGATCCTTTGTTTTTAAGTAAAAACCTGTAGGGGAAATCTTCACTGATGCATGTAAGATTTACACTGACTACAAACTGGCCTGGGTAAAGTGGCACCACCAAATGGGTTGGGAGAAAGAGGGAGAGGATACACAGACATGACCAGAGTTTTGATATTAGGAATACTATTTTGATATTTTTGAGGCAAGCTTTATTAGAAAATATATAATTTTCCCCTTCCTTTTTATGTATCTCAGTGGATGATTTTGAAGCTAAGACCAGTCCATTGACTAAAACCACCTCATTTATTAGGAGGTTTGGATGGCTTTTGTGGTTTCTGTGCTCTGTGTGTAAAGGAGAGCTTGTGGATCAAGGCTTCAGAGGTAGTGGAGTGCTTATAGCTGGTGATGGGTACCTTAAGGGTATTCTCAAAAGCACCTGGACAAGTTGACTCATTTATTCTTGGTATTTGTGCATAAATAAACCTGAAAACTGGGCCTGAGGGATGCAGAGGGTGGCCACCACCTCAGTTGTCTCATTGTGGTGACCTAGGCTTAATGTCTTTCCCAGTAAAGCTTTTCATTGCTGAATGTAAGGCTGGATAGATTCATGCACTTGACATTGATCCAGTGAGCAACCCTCAGCTGCTTTTCTGGGATGTAAGGCTTCAATTACCACATCTAGGATTATAAAAAAATAGATCCTGATCTCCATTGTTTCTCAAACTGCCTGAAAGCTGTAGGAAATATTCTGGGAGAGAGCTTAGGAACCATTAGAAGAATACCTGGAAAAGAAGGGGGGAGAAATGATGTAACTGATTCTGGCCTGGCAGCTATTTAAATGAAGAATCTGACATGGTGTGGGGAGGGAATTGAGGAGGTTCCTGGCCAGCTCAAGGGAATGAGATCAGGTTAAAAATCTTTGCAATGGAAATAAAACCTAGGAGTGGGACAGAGGAGTAACATGGAAATGGCAGCAGTCTGCAGAACGAAGTACAACTAGCAAAAATTGGTTTTCTTCCCATTTTGAGGGTATTATAGCAGGGCAGTTCTGTTGAGCTCTGTTTCTCCTGCTTTTTGCATGATACCTTGAAAATCATGAGTGAAGTGCCTTTGCCTCCTGCTCTTGGAGTCCTCCTTGCCTACTGCATCATCTTGAGATTGGAACTCGGGGATATCATCCTGCTTCTCTGTGTATATTTTCAATGTGGAAAGAAACTTTTATTGGAAACAAGAGTCTTACTTAGGAAAGAGAGCAAAGAATTTTTATCCTTTCATGAAGTTGATCCAAACCTTCAAAGTGTTTTGGTAATTGTGTTTATGGCTAAAAGATTGATTATTTAAGTCTGTGCTAGAGTATACTTTTTGGTATGAAGTAATGGCTCATGACAAACCAGTTCAGGAATGCTTTTGAGTTTTTCAGGAATTTTTTTAAGCTGGATGAAGAGGGAAGAGTGTGAGGCACTAAGTTTAGCATTTCAAAACATCTGGATCTGCTCTATGGTTTATTTTTTAATGTGTTTTCCATGAGTCTAGTTAAACAACCACATGGCTTGATGGCAAAATTAATGCAAGCGTAGTGTTTGGAAAGGGACCCTGGATGAAAGTTCTGTTGCTAACTAGAGTCAAGTATGTGCTCTTGTTTCTGGTTAGGTTGTGTGGATTCACAGAGAGCCCATCTTGGCTGCTGCTGTTCCCTTCCTCTGCCAAAAGCTGCTAAACATAAAGCAGGCAAAGGAAGTACTAAATTACAGGACACCTAATCTTTAGTCCTTTGTTTAATCTCAAATGAGTCTCCCAGATCTCATAAGTAGAAACAAGGCCAGTGCACAAGGCCAAGCACAAGATGCTCCAGAACCTGCACTGGAGCAGAGAGTCTCCTGTGGCTGCAGGGGCAGAGGGGATTATTCTGAAAATGGCTTTTTTTAGCCTGTGCTGTCACAGTGCTGCTGAGAACTGTGCTTCTGATGGGCTGCCAGCACACCAGCAAATCGTAGCTAGTACAGGTCCCTGTTTAACTGCTATTAATTTTGGGTACGCTGAAGGTTTCTGGGATGTTTCTTTTGGTCAGTATTAAAATGGATATGGTTGTATTGCTGTGAAATTCTCATTGCTGATAGACACTGTCAGAGGGAAGGACCTAAATTAGCTCTGCTTGCAAGTGATCTTTACTCATTGTTCTTTGTCCTTCCCCTTGACATCCTTTTCCTCACATCTATTCCCCCCCTTTTCCCTCTTCCAAGCATGTGTTTTTCTTCTGTTGCTCCTTTCATCTTGGCCCAAATGGTGTTGAGGCCCCGATGCTGCACTTGTGTCAGGAGAGTGGGGCTGGCTGAGGTAAAACTGGGGGCAGCTCTTGAGCACTGCAAGGTTCATCTCCACAAGGATTTAAAGCCTTCCCTAAAAATCCCTGTCACTCATTGCCATTCTCTCCTAACAGTGACATGTGGTGGCAGCAGGATGCAACAGAGGCAGAGTGAGTTTCTCCTGCAGACCTGTGAACACCTTAGAGGGTCTCAGTCCCTGCACTGCCTCTCTGAGGGTTTTGTTGACTCAACCCCACAAAGTTGGGCACAGGCCAGTGAAGGCTGAGGGCAGGGAGAGTCACATAGGCAGAAAGTAATGTCCTTTACAAATTAAAGAAATTTTTTCTTTGTTTGTTTTGTTTTGTTTTACAGCATGTAGCACCCAAAATTCTAGTTCCACTGATATTATTGCCACGCATGCAAAACCACTGCAAGTGCTTCTGTTGAAATCCTACCAGCTAAAAAGTGTGAGTTGCTGTTGGGTGCAACTTGGGTTGCTTTGTATCTTGATATGATTTGTAGAGGTCATTGTGAAAAAAAAACTGTATTTGTCCAAAAAGACTGGAAATTGTGTTGAATTATTCTGTAGAAAGTTGGTTCCTTGCAAAATGTTTGCAGGAAGGATTGGGTGGCAGGTTATGTACAGGCAGCAGAGGGAAAAGATTAATTCCTCAGGAAAGAGAGGATGGAGCACTAAAGGAACAAAGGAAAAGATACTGAGGGAGAGGTAGGTGGCAGAAGGGTAGAGAAAATCATGTGTTGGTACCCTAAAAGAAGTATTCTGAACTATTTTCTGTGCCCCAGGGTTGCAGCCAGTTTACATGCCTGGAAAATAAGGGATGTTTGTGTGCAGATGTTAGAAAGGATGCTGGAGATGGAGCCAAGGATGGTGCTATGTGTCTTCAGTGACTCTTGCAGATTCCTGAGCTGAGGATTAGAAGGGTTAACCACTCTGTGTATTAAGGCTACAAAAAGCTTTTCAACCAGGAACATAATTTACTGAAGCTGCTATTCACAAAGACACATGTGAGACATAAAACAACTGCCACAGCTTTTCACATGTCTTATTGTACTTCATCTTATGGTGATGACTGCAGTGCTCTGGGACTGCTTTTCAAAGTATTCTCCTTTGTATCTCAAGAATACACATTGGCTAAGCCTCGACATCCATCTTCATATGTAAGGAGACTAGTAGGTCACCAGTGACATAGCTGCAAACATGTTATCAAGCATCTTCTGATTGCCCCAAAGCAAATGTTCTTGTCCTGCATAACACAGACAGCATTTAGATGTTCCCTTCCTGATTACCTTACTAGATTTTTATTTGCTCTGAATTATGGTAAAAACAACCACTGTACACCTTTTTTTTTTTTTAACTTTGTGATTTGCAGGGAGTCTGTTTTCAGTGACTGCTGGATTCCCCCATTCCCAGGAGGGCACTACTCTGAAGTGAATATGCAGAAATTACAGTCCTAGAGAGCTGCTGAGGTCCAGGTCTGGAGGGACAATACTCAATGGATCAGATATTCATACACTTCTGTCCTCTCTGTTTAGAAGTGGCCAGATGTTGCCATGGTCTTTACCAAGCTGAACTGAACAAACACGGAATTAACCTTGCTGGACCAGGATTTTTTTGTTCCCTTCCCAGCTGCCATCTAGCCAGAGCTTGCCAGCCCTCTGCCTGTCTCGCATTTATGGTTGGGAAGTTGCAAAGCTGTAACAACAAAAAGTGTGTGTGTGTATGTAAAACTGCTCACCATCACACTGAAATCTGTTGGAAAATGGCTTCTGGGAAAGCTTAAGACAAGAAGAAAAATATCTTAGTGAGTTTAATATTTAGCACTCGGCTAAGGAGCTCATACTTCCCCTCGTGCCTCTGAGCTGAGAAGAAGCCCAGTCTCCTGTAAAAAGTGAAGTTAAAAGGCAGGACAGGGCTCCTGTTTGTGTTGTGGCAGACATTCTGTCTGCTTGGGTTTGTACCAACAGACACAAATTGTTGACTTCACCTGTGGGTGTTTATCTCCTCTGTGCAGGTTGTGTTTGCTCTTGCTGTCTGGGAGGGCTGGCAAGACCTGGGATCTGGAGCAGGTTGGCTCTGGGTGCTGCTGCAGCAGGGATGGAGCTCTGTGGGTGCCCAGCTGGGTCAGAGCCCAGACCTGCAGTGCTGGGCTGGGGAACAGGAGTTAAGCAGGGGAGCACTTGTGTGTAAATATTTGCTTTGTCAGACCAGGAGCTCTGCAAGAAGCAGTTCTCAGAGCACATATAAACATCCAGCCCTTACAGCTCTAAGGCTGGTTGGGCCCAGCAATGCCCAGTTGTGCTTATTACTAATATTAAATATAAGCAGCAGGTTTTTGCCAGCCTCATCCCTCAGGCTAGCCCTGTTTTTTAACAGCTCTGCAGTGAACTGTCCTTCCCCCATACCTTTTTTTTTTCCCCCCTTACTATAAAGTAAATCAAAACTGGGGTTAGCCACAGTTAAGTGACCATGAAATGCTCAGAGCTAATCCTAAGGCTCTGGTCCTTTCAGGCATTAGCCCTGCTGTGACTCTGTAGCAATCTCTTCTAGCTCTGCAGTTTTCAAAATTACCTCGCTCGTGTCCAAACCCAGGATCAGAAGAGATGCATTTACCACCCCCCAGTCAACTTCTGTGTATCTGCATGAACCAGAATCAAATGTCCCTCTTCCACCGTTTTCCCCAAGTTTCCATTTCTCTGAAGTGAAGTATGGTAACAGCTGCTGACACAGACACACATCCAAACCTGAGTCTGTGGCTGCAGCAGTGACCCACCAGCTTCCCCAGCCCCAGTGCTTGGATTCAGAGGGATCTAGTGTGGAGCATGGACAGATGACCTCTCCCTGCACTGCAGAATAAGCTTTTTATCTTTCTTATATTATTTCCTGTTTTATGTGCTGATATGGCTCAGGAACAAACTTAACTTTTAAGTGCTGACACATTGCAAGGGTCAGTATGAAATCTGTCTTTGTCCTCATCCTGGAGAGATTAGCTACTTGTTCACATTGGTAAACCATCTTCTACATTTTTGGGTGGCAGAGCTGATTTTGTGGATTTCTACTCAGAGAGACACAGTTTCCAGCAGATTTACCATGCCTTGCAATGCTCAGTGGTGAATTCTGCCTCTGTTTCTCCCAGTATCTGATGATGCAGTAAGTCTGAAACAGTGACTCAAAGCTCAGAGTTTTCACTGTGGTGTTTGGGGGGGGGAAACCCTTGGGTTTTTTGTCCTGATGCTGGAGTGCTTTCACTCAAGCACAGAAACAGAGGATTAAAAAATAAAAAAAATGTTTCTCTACCTCTTGTTTGGAGTTTTGTGCTGCTGTCTGGGAGGAGTTTAAAGCTGAATAATGTTGAGATGGGGCAGCACAGTGGTGGTGTTGGGATAGGGAAGGCTTTTTCACTTCCACAGACCAGTCAGATGCTCCCTGTCTGCAGGGGTGGCTGCTGCTTCAGGAGGATGGTGGGGGATCACTGAGAGGAGCTTCTAAGGAGGCTGCTGAGTTAATGATCATGTAGTTGTAAAAGCCAGGGAGCATTTCCACCATGCTGAGCACTGAGCTGAGGTGGCTTTTGGAACAGGCTCAGTGGTAGAATGAGAACATGATGAAAATAAACAAGGTATTGTGTGGAGATTTGGTTAGGGAGTTGAAAGTCAATTCACCCACAAGTCATCTACTGCATTTGTGGCAGGCGAATAAAATAAAATACCTTGGGAAAGAGCTTGAGGTCATTTTTTTTTTCCTGGGCTAAAGAGACTAAATCAGAAGACTACACCTTTCATGGAAGGCAGTCAAGCTCTTTTTCATCAAACATTTGGGTGTCAACATGAGCAGCTTGAGCCTATGTAAGATTATAGACTTTTTCACGTGTCAGTCAAAATATCCTGGGGAGAAAAATGTCACATTCTTCCTCTGTGTTACTGGCACTCATGTTTTGTAAAACACATAGCTTTTTATTTAAAATAGATCTGCAGATATAAAAGCTGAACAGAAAATATCAGGAAGTTGGCTGGTCTCTAGAAGAGACGCCTGCTGAGAATGTAAAATTAATTTGCTGCGTGTGAAAAATGCTGGCAGTGGGGACAGATGACAGGGAAGGTGTCTGAAAGAGAACAGCATGGGTATGTCTCCTCTGCCTTGCAAAGCAAAGTAGTCCAGTTCTGTTCACAAAGGACTGTTTCTGGGTAAGCTGGTAACCTTATCTTTGTTCCTTTCACACTGGTTTACTCCTTTGCTAGTCTCTCTCTTCGAGCACAAAACAATTCTGTGTATCTTGCATAAAGCCAGAGAACAGGCAGAGGTCTTGGTGTTTGTGAATGGCAGGTGCCTCCCTCAGTTGATGAATGACATTGCTGGTCTCTCTAAGATGCTCAGAGCCTCTAGGTGATGTGTGTGTCCATGTTTCCTCCCATAGAAGAGCCATCCTGACTTGGTTCAGAGATCCATCTTAACAGAAGCAGAAAAAATTAGAAATATAGATAAATAGAAAAACTAGAAGAGTAAAAAATTCACCCCAAATGTTCTTGGGCTGAATTACTTGTTCCTCTAATTAAATAAACTGAAGCATCAACATTTTTGCACGTGTGTGAGAAAATCGCATAAGGTGTTCAGGAGCACAGCAGAACCAGCACTGACCTTAGCTCTCAGCTCTGACTGTGACATCTCTGGTGTCTTGTTCCTCTTGTACCCAAGTGTATTTACCTCAGGTGAAGAGCTCTGCGGGTGCAGGATCCCTTTCAGGACCTGGTTTGACTCTTTGGCTCCCTGATGTTTGGTGTGAGAAGATAAAAATGCCTCTGGATCTCTGTAGTGCTCAGCAGAATTTCACTTGTGGGTTTTGCAGCAAGCCACGATTTTCATGGTCTGCACCAGACTGACATACAGAAAATGTGGAGAGAAGTGGGTGCTTAATTGCCAATTTGAGAGGAGAACGAGTAAGGGAGAGTACATCCCCGTTTTGTTTCCAGAGGATTTGAGGTGCATGGTTCAACCTACCTCCACCATTGTCACCTGTGGGGTCTAGCCTGGAGGCAAGGGACCCGGAGATCCAGACTGTAGTTTCAGGATCCTTAAGGCTTCTGGGTTGAACTGAACATTGCTTCAAATTGATTGTTAAATCAGGGAGTGTGGGCGTAGCTCGTTCCATTATAATCCCCACAAATTGCTTTGTAATCGAAAGCTTTTGTTCCAGTGTCAAGTGGTTAAGCACCAAGTAAGGAGATCTATTTTACAAGACCAGACAAGATCTGACAGACAGCGGAAACTTAACTTTCAACAAATATAACAATCAACATGAGAGAACCAAAAGGTCCTCATTAAGCACTGCTGTTCTTAATTAATTGGTCCTTCAGATTTACTTCTTTAAAGCTGCTAACAGCCTTAAGCCTTTCCTAGATTAATTACAAAAGACGAGCAAATCACAATAATTAGTTTAGCCTCAGGCTCTTGCCAGGCCTCTGACCTATGTGTGTAGGTTTGCTCCATGCCGGGTACACTGGGGGAAGCAATTTGCCTTCTTGTCTTGTTTCTGAATCAGAACTTCTGGCAGGAAGTGTTGGTGGGTTTTTTTTTTTTTCCCCCTATTATTTTCTTCAGTTGTTGGAAAGGGTAATTTTCCTTCCCCTGACAGATTCTTGTCACTTAGTTTAAAATGATCCCTCTGCTATAACGACTCCCACTTGGGCTGGAAACCCTCCTTCACCAACAACAGCTCAGTCAGCGATGATGACTTTCAAGGCTTGTAATTCTTGGCTTATGGGCCTACAGACCCGGGGAAGTATCATTAAAAATGAATCACGCTGCTCCCCGGGGATGTGCCTGCTTCCCGGGATGCACGTTCATGTGAATCCATCACCCCTCCCCTGCCGCGCGGGGCTGAGGAGTCACCAGGGCAGCGCAGGAGCGAATTCCAGCCGGGAATTCCAGCTGTGTTGTACTGTGCGTGCAGGGACACATGGCTGCACCGAGGGGCTGCTGCTCCTCAGGTCTTTTGAGGTCTGACCCACCCTTTTGTCTGTAACTCGGGCTTTTGGGGCCATCCCTGTTCCCTTTGTCCTCCCATTCCAAGCGTTGCACGCCTTGGTTTGGATGAGGGGTCGCAGAGTAATGGGAAAGTGTGTTTGTTTGTGCCTCGCTTTCCCTGCCTGTAGAATGGCACAGTACCATCCCTTGGAGATCAGCTACATGTCTTGACTTACTCATTCTGTAAATTGCTTTGAGATCTTAGGCTGATGAGGAGATAAGGGAAAATTATTGCAGTTTGTGCTCTTGATTAGATAATCATCTGCTTAATTTCCTGTGAGTTCAATGAGGCACCTAAGAATTATGCTAAACTGTGGTTTAAGAAGTGACATCATCCCAGGGCTGTACTGTTTGGCAAAACTGAGTGTAGCCATGGATAACCACTAAAAAATGCTGTTCTAAGGTATCTGCTGTGCCCCTCCACGGTGCCCTTCCAGCAGTGAAATGAAGTGGGAGGTCCTGGGGTGAGGGCACATGGTCTCTCCACAAACCTCAGCCCAGAAGCAGAGTGCAGCTCAGCTGCCAAGAGGAGAATCCACTGCAGAGGATCTTTCTAAGCTCAGCAGTGCTGTGTTAGCACAATCTACTGCTGGATATTTTCTTCCTGAAAATGAAAGGAACGTACATTTTTCATTGAAGCTTTTGGGTTTCCTCTTCCCACTTTTACCTGCCCTCTGTCCCACTGCTGCTGGATGCAGGTTTAAAAGGTGTGGTTTTAATTTTTTTTTATTTTTTGTTTGTTTTTGGTTTTTTGTTTTTTGTTTGTTTGTTTTTGTTTTGTTTCTATTGCTCTTAAGGTGTCTTCTTTCAAGTCAGAACAGATGCAGATAAGCTCCTGTGTGCTGAACTGCTGGGCATTGCTTTATTGCTACCTGGAAGCTGTAGAGTAGCATCAGCTCACTGCTGTGCCCCAGCTAATAAATCTGTGCTAGATTTTTGCTAAAGAAAATTCTCATCTGCTCTGGCAAAAGTGTACAAACCAGTGTTTTTTTTTTAACTTTAAATAGGGGGTGCCACAGTGAGGTGAATCCCCGTTGGGAAGAGGCTTTGGTCACCTCCAGGAGAGCTGGTACCAGTAATGCCACAGTCAGACATCAGGAGGGAGTCACAGCCCAAGCTGGCTGCTTCCCCCTCCCTCTGGCTCCACAGTGAAAATCCTGGCCAACACAGTTAATCCATTTCCCTTTTATTGCTCTGACAAAAAGAAAAGGATCCTTATCTCTCTAAACTAGAAGTGGAATGGGAAACAAGCAGAGGCCTTCCTTTTCCTTCTACTTATCATCTCTTTGTCCCTCTAAATTTGTCTCTGTCCCTGGACCTTAACCTCCCACTCCAAGGGCAGGACAGGGCAGGCTGATAAGCCTTCTGAAACCACTGGTATTGAAGCAATTATTCAGCAGCTGCAGCCCTTTGCAGCTGAGCAGAGATTGCCATCTCTGTTCATGGGAACACTGTCCTCGTGCCTCCCTAATGCATCCTGGCCCCCAGACCTTATTTATGGCACCTTCTGGCTGTACTCCAAAATGACACAGCTTGGGGATCTTTACTGGGATTTCTTTGGACTCTGTCCTCAAAACCGAGGTAATTTTAATTTTTTCGCCTTCCCTATCTACAACTGCTCGTGCTGAATTCTGTTCACGGGACAGCAGCACTTCTCACTCCAGAGAAGTCCTGTGTTTGCTGTCCTTTGGGAATAAAAGCAGTGTGACAGAGAGATGAATGCTGCTGAGACCTGCACTGCTACACATGTGCTAATACTGCCTTAGATAGTAGGCTCCATTTATAGCTAATTTGAATGCAGTTGGGGAAATATGCCTGAAATATTTCTATGGATTTTTTAAAATATCTATTTGTAGTTTCTAGGCAGAAATCATTGCAAAAAGCAGATTTTTACACTTCAAGTTTTATCAACTTAGCCCAGAAGTGTGATTGGTCCCCAAGACTGGGAGTGCAACCTCAAATACTTGTATTCACCCTCAATTCAGAGTTGGGGAAAAAAAAAACAAACAAAACTTTGAGTGTTAGTTTCCTCTGCTTGGGCAGAGAAAAGCCCCATGGGACTATGAAACATTTCAGCAAAGAGATTAAAAATATAAATATATACAGAGAGTCAAAAAGTCACAAGAAACTTTTAAATCCAAAGGCCCCAGTGGTAACGATGGTGGTGGGTGCTGGCAATGTGCAACTGTCAGAAAATAAAAGTGGGTTTGGAGCATTTTTTCCAAAAAACAAAAGCACACTTACGTCAGGTGCAAATGAAAGCAGGACCTAGACCTGTGCCTCTTTCAGTGGTGCAGCTCCCCTGGACATGTGGGATCGAGGAGGGGCTGGGGAGGGGAGTGGGAGGATCAGGTCTTATTCCTGAGTTATGGATTTAGCAATAGTCAATAACGATTTCCCCTTTATATAAGCACCACTAGGGGAAACAAAACAAACCCTTTGCCTCATTTCCTGTTGTGTTTTGAGGTTTTTTACCAACACTGAAAACCACAGTTCATTACGGGAAGTTTTAGTGGTCTGGGTCTGTCAGTGTTTTAAATCAGTATTTGGCATCAGCAAATGAGACTCTTTTCCCTTGAAGTTGGAGGGGAGTTTCACTCTTTTATGTGTGTTTTGTTTGAGAAACAGTGTATTCACATTTCTTGTCGAGTTCCTCATTTATAAGCACTGTGTAAAGCTACACTAACAAAACCAGCTATGTTTTGAACAGTTTTCCTTCAAGCTGGATGAATAACACTTCACCATTAACCTGCTGCTTGCCAGGGGCTGGGGAGTGTGGCAATCACTGGTCTGTTGTCAGCTCAGTTTACTATCACAGCCTCTTTGTAGATGAGTTTTCATCAGTGGACTTGTTCTGGAGGGAGATATGAGATTGAGATGCTGGTAAATTTTTATGGGGTGAGTAGGTTTATATTATCCATCTGGGATATTGGGATGGTGTGTGAGGGGCTGTACACATGCATGAGTAACAGTGTGGTGCCCCCTCAAAGCTGAGGAAGGGCTGGCAGGAAAATGAAACACAACTTTTTAGTTTTTGCTCCCTGGTTCCCAGTTTTTAAAAGAAGTAGGAGTGATGGTCTTAATCTGATTTTGTGGAATATCCTGAGATGCTCAGATAAGAATAAGCACAAGAATGGCAGCAATGCCACAAGCCTCCCTGAATGGCTGTGTCCCTCATCAGTTGTTTTCCTCTCTGGTTAGTCAGGCTTCAAGCTAAGCCAAGCTTCTATCCCAGACTGCTGTGAGAGCTGTGCACTGTGAGGAACCCTGATTTTAGTGTTATGCATATGAACTGGCCTGTTCCCAGCTTAATACACATAGCCTAGCAGAAGTCCACCAGAAGGACTGACCCTGCTGTAACTGGGAGGATCCACATCCCTCTGCTGGGTTGTTGGCCATGCCAGCAGAGGACTGCTGAGACTGTCCCCATTTAACTTGTGTGGGCCATACAGATGTGGAGGCAGCTCTCAGCTACACCATCTCCCTCCTCCCATCAAGCACAGCCTCAGAAGAAGCTGTCTCTAGGTCAGAGCCTCCAGAAAAACAGAGCTGAGAGTTTAGAGAAGCTGGAGGTGAGCGTTGCCTCCCTGTCCCTCTGGAGGAGCAGGCTCTGGAATGAGGTGGCTTTGCTGCTGTCCTGTCTCTCCATGGAGACTGTGCAAGCCCCCAGGGAATGTGCTCTGGTGCCACGGGTTAAGTGTTTTAGAGTATGGGAGGCATAAAACAAACAGGCTGAGTGTTCCCATGTGCCACCAAGATCCATTTAATTTGGTAGCACAGAGAGAACTGTGCTTTGGCACCCTCCCCACCTCCACCAGCTTCTCACAGAAGGGATTAACACGGGATTTAATGAATAAGCAGAGTGACTCGTTTGTTGTGGTTTTATTTTTTTTTTCCTTTAGCATGGCATGGCCTACCTGGCTATTGCCCTGTGCAGTCCAGGCTAATACCCCCTTACCTGGGCACAGGGAAAGCCACACCTGGCCTGAGTAGCCATGGCACATAAAGGGGTGAATACAGGTCCAGCCATCCTATCTCACCTCCTGCCAGTCTGCAGATGAGGAAGGCAGCAAACAGGAGGAGGGGAAAGGGCACACTCTAAACCTCATGCTTTCTGTGATGCTTTTCTTTGATCCCTTTGCTTTTAAAGGGAATAATGTGAATTTATAACATCCCATACCCCTTGAAGTCACAATAGGCTAAAAAACCCCTCAAGTTTTCCAGCTGAAACTTGCCTGGTCCTTGGCTTTGGTGCCAGATAACATGTTGCTATGCCACACACTGCCAAGGAATCCGAGTGCTCTGAGTGCAGGGACACTAAAGATGCCACACAGAAGGCTCTGCATGCTTGCTGTGGTTTTCCATAGCAACAAATACGCCTGATTACAGCACATTCATATGCTCTATATAATGAGTATCCCATAGGAAATTTATCACTGTGCATCCTGCATCATAATTAGAAATCAGACTGGGGCAACTGAAGCTAATTCCCCAGGCATGGGATGTGTTTGGTGTGGAGAGGACAGTGAGGAGCAGAGAGGGGAGGGCGAGAGGCAGTTCTGCTGAGTGCCTGGCCCTGATGCTTGTTGCCAAATTTCACAGCTAATTCTGAAATATTTGTGCTGTCCCTCCTGGCAGTGTGTGTGTGTGTGAGTGAGGAGAGGTGTTTTTGAGGGTTTTCTTTTCTCTTGGTTAAAAACTAAAAAACAAAACCAAAAAACAACGAAAACAAACAAAGAAAACCAACCAAACTTTCTAGCCTAATTTCTCTTCTGGTCCCTCTGACAGGGAGAAATTGAAACCAGCCGTGTTTAGAGTTTAGTTCCATAGGCAAAGTGTGTTCTCCTGGAGGGTTTCTGCTGTAGCTTGGTCCAGTTGTTACTGCCATGTCACTTACAAATATTCTTAACTACTTCAGACAAATTTAGCAGCGTTCCAATGAAAAAATAAAACACGCAGGCAAAGTTTCAACTGGGAAAATTTAATAAAGAATTTTATTCACCTGACAAATCTAATCAATTTTCACCAAATAAGGCAACATTTGGCCTCAAGGCTGGAGTTCATTGTGTGTGCAGTGTGTATATCCTTACAGGTTCAATGGGCTTGAGTTTTGTGGCTAGAGCCGAGTTCAAAATGAAATGCTACCAGCAGGTCAAAAGCTGTTTTGTAGCACAGCAATTGTGTTAGGTGTTCAGGCAGTGATGATAGCTATTAAGGTATCTACTTATATTTGCCATCAGTACTGCATTAAGGTTTTTTTCTTTCGTGATGAGATCTGTTCAGATTCAGGTAATGAAATTATCTTTCTTCTCCATTAACCTGTGTCACTTCAGTTTATGAACAAATGCTGCCCTTGACTGTAGCCTGACCTGAGCCCACAGGCTTTACCATACCTCCAAGGACAGAATTTGGTCAGCATTGGTAAGTAGAGTACAAAGGGGAGACACAAATATATACAATATTGAAGCCATGCGTAAGTATATTAACAATAATTTTGACTTTGCAGTTAAGCCAACTGTCTTTGTACCCAGAGGTAATTTTCTGAGGCCTCAGTGAACTCATGGTCAGAAATGGGTTGGAAATTGTGCAGAGGAGGGATTTTCCACACTGAGATTTATCATGTTACATCACCTGCTGTTGCATGGGCATGTGGGAGTGAATCAGGTGCCCCAATGTAGGTGTCTTGTGACATTTTTGATGCTCTGCAGCATTTGAGATGTGGCCATACTACTGGAATCTAGGATGCAGGAGATCTGTGCCCATTACAACAGGCACAGTTGAATGTTGAAGCAGCAATAGATGCTTGTCAGCTACTTGAACTGCTCCCTTCTATATAGAAATAATGATATTTATTCAATAAATGGGCTAATTTAATGCCCCAGAGATTGAACTGACTTTTAGTCATGATGCTTTACCCTTCAGTGAAATTATTTAGGATGGGCTTGCAGAAGTTCACGAGGCTTCTAGTTCTTCCTATCTGTGCTAAAAAAACCAAAGCAAACCCCATGCTGCCAAATTGAACTGCATTTTGCCTGTGTAATAGCTCTAAGTGATGCAGTTACAGCCTTGTGAGAGTGTCATGTTTCAGACCACTGCTATGGAACAATGCACTCTGTGTGTGGAGCAATCACTGAGACTTCCTTCATCTCAGTCCCCCCTATTCAGACACAGCCCAGGTTTGGATTTGGGGCATGCAAAGGGCAGCCTGCACCTGACCTTTGCAGTGACATGAAGATTGCTGTGGCCACTTTGCTATTTCATGGGCACCAGAGTGCACACAGATCTCTCTTGCAGGTCGCTGTCATTATTGTGACTCACTGCAGTTTTCATCTTGGAAATGTCTGATTCATGTGGTGGTTTGAGGTAAGAGAAGCAACGCCAGATTTCTGGGACTGGCATTGCAAAAGCTCTGGTAAATGAGCCGTTTTTCATTTGCCATCAGCTGGGTCTTTCAGCTTGGACTCAGTCTGCAGGTAGACCAGTCCTATCACAACAAGCACAGCACTTTGTTCTCCAGTCTGGAACAGGGATAGTGCAGTAAGCCTCTTTGCTCCTTTCCAGGAGAATGCCAACATTTGCAACAGTCCCACAGCTCCACAGCACTAATGAAATCACTGGATGGTGTACTGTGAATTGAAGTGGCCAAAACACTCTTTTGTAACCTTTGAATTAAGTGCTGCTCATCATGGCCTGGAGGTGAGGCAGCTGGACAAATGGCCTGGCAGCCAGCCCAGCTGCCCAGTGGGCACTTGCTGGGCACCAAATGGCCACATGTGCTCTGTGTCCAAATGTTCTGACTGCAAAATGCCCTGTTTCACAGTGCCTGCCCCTGAGGAAGCATTTTTCTGTCTCAGGAGAGGATGCTACAGCAGTTTCTGTGCCATTTGTTACCTGCTCACTCCCTGAAGCAGCCAGATTAGGTAGAAGTGTGTTTTCATCAGGAGAGGCTGCAGAGAGTACTGATGTCTTGTTTGGCAAGGGTGGAAAAGCACTGGTTTTAGACAGGTTCTCAGGCAAGGGACAATGGTTACAAGTGGCTGTCATGTGGAGGGGAAGAGTAATTTCCACCCTCAGGTTGGTTCCTGTTGAGGGGGCAACAGGCTCCCTAGTCTTTGATGTCAAAGCTTGCTCTGATTTATTGTAACTGCACACAGGTTTAAAAGCTCTTCTTTCCACAATGCTGTGAAGCTGCAAGTAAATTTTATTCCTTTTGGGGGGATTATCTTGATTACAGACAACAAAACGTCCATTCCTGTTGGTTGGCACATTACCTGTCAAAGATCCAGGCAGTGAGACAGATCCCTGGGGGCTTTTCTAGGTTTGTGCTGCAACTTGATCTGCTGAACTTGCAGTGACCGAGGGATTATCATCCCTAGTGCTCCCTGGGTTAGGTTTTCCTCCAGAAGTCAGGTGGTGGTGTTCTTAATAAGGCATGGCCAGGACAGGGTGTTGCAGTGGCATCCTGTGCTGGTTTAGGGTGACTGGACCATATCCTTCAGCACTTACTGTAGTGCCCATCTGGGCAGCAGGGCAGGTTTTAAAATAATTTACACATGAAACAAGCTTGGTGCAGCAAGAATAGATCAGAGCAGGAAAAGAGAGATGAGGAAGGAGGAGGAAATGGGAAATAGGCTGATGTGTCTTTGGAGGGAGGAAAAGGAATGTGTGAAACAGACACAGGAGCAGTAGATCAAAGTAGTCCAGTGGCAAGAGGAGAAAGAGCAAACTACTTATTGCATGAACAAAAATATCATCATGGCTGAGACATGAAAGGAGTGACAGGAGGAAAAGAACAGAGAATGAGAGTAAAAAGAAACATATTCCTCTTAGAAAATAATAGAAGAGTAATAAAGGGTGGGAGTGGGAGGTGAAAGGGAATCAGATGCTGAGGAGGAAGGCTGGGAATAAAGACATTCTAAAATGGTGACTGTATGACCCCAGGGGAAGAGCAGAGCAGCTTGAAGATGTATCTTGAAATTCACTTTGGGTATCACATCATGAAGCTCAAGCTCGGGCAGGAGCTCTTTTCTTTTGAGAAAGAACCTGTGCCCACATGACTGTCAGATTGGTGTTGGTGCAGGTGGGGCTGAGAAGAGAGTTTGTGGCTGGAGCCCTGGAACAGTCTTGTTGAAGGGAAAGAAAAGAACCCAGGGAAGCACAGCCAAGCTGCTGTGGTTCAGTGAACCAGGCAGCATGTGATGACATTTCCTTTAAACCCCTGCCTTGTCATGAGCTTGCTGGCAGGGTAAGCCCAGGAGCTGGCAGCCTGCAGCGGAGCAGCGCTGGCCACACAGCTCCCTGCTCAGGGATGTGCCTGGGCTCCCTGCCTTCACTGAAGCTCATACAGACTCACTTCTAGCAGCTCCTGCCCGGCTCTTCCTGCCTCTGGCTGCCTGCTCAGGCTGGCCAGAGCCTGCCCTTTTGGCAGCTGGAGCTGTCCCGTGGGCTCTCGGGGTGGATGTGTCCCTCCTTCCTTATCCTCAGTGCCCATTGCTCAGTGGAGCAGCTTGCTTCCTCCCAGCTGTAAGTGGCATTGTTAGTTCTTTGGCTCTAATAATCTTCATTTGAAGCTCTAATGGATATCCACACAGATAACATGCTAATTTATTAGTTCAGCTCAACTGGGCTGCAGGATGAAAAATGATTGCGGAAGACTTTTAATAAAATTCAAAGGGATTTTATAGGTCTCAAGCCACTTTTAAAATGCAAGAGAAAGCCAAGAGTATTACTTTGTTAACCCACATAATTCTATCCTACCTAATGAGGTCTGGAGCTAATCTTCAGTGCTCTGCCCTGGGATCAGAATTATTGGAGCAGGTAAACACTGCTAAGTACCACACTGCATCTCTGAGTTGGGTTGTGTTATCACCGTGACTTTCTGTTCCTTCTCTTTTATGAACTTTTTATAAAGCTCAGAATAGAGGTGATTATGTAAAAACAAAGAGCTGGCTTCCTGTAGCGAGTGGCATGCAGCAGCCTCCTTTCCTCTGCTCTGCTGGGGTTGAGGCAGTGAAGAGAAGCACAGTGTGTTGGCTTGGGGGGATAGCACAAGTCTTGACTTTCAGGCTGCTTTTCCCAAGGGATGTAGAGAGATCAGCCCATGACAGCCACCACTCAGCTGTGAAACTCATGCTGCAAGCTCAGCTTGGACAATGTAGTTCTTTTCCATGACAACTTCATATTTCTTACTCATTTTTGTGGAGCTGTTTTGTGTTTGGGGGAGACAAGGAGTGGGCTCTGAGAAATGGTCTGCTTAAACCTGTTTAGGAGAGCAAAATCTTCTAACCTGAATGTGGAAAGACTGTTTATTCTCCCCTGTATATATATGTTTTGAGTTGTATTTTCTTTTTCTGACAGAGACAATCAATGCAGTTTGACAGAGTCAGTGTTAGAGGACAGAAAATACAGAGCAAGACTGCCAATTACTGTAAACTGGTGACCCCACTTGATTCAGGGGAGCTACTCACCCACACCATCTCAGAACTTGCTTCCCATTTGAGAATCCATAATAAACTCTGCCCCTGTCAGTAATATTTCTGCTCAGACCTTGCCAGTAAAACCAAATAAAGCATTGAAAGAGTCAGGCTTGTTGAAGGTTCCACAAGCTGGCCATGCAGTTCCCCACACCTGTATTGGCAGTGAGGAAAAATATTTTGATCTGAGTTAAAAACAAGGCAATTGAACACCAGTTCTCAGAATGGTTTGGAGAAGCTTTTCTGGTTTCCAGAAAATTGCACTGTGTCACAGCAGGCTCCACTTTGCTGCTTTCACAACATGTACAATGCCATAACCAACCACAAAGCAAACCCACATGAGTGTAGAGTTTGTCATTATGCTTACTAGTCCAATACAGCAGCATGTGTCCTGTGTTCAGGGCAGGTTTTGTTCTGATTTATAAGAATTATGACATTAGTAATTCTTTTCCTGAGTGTGTAAGCAGTGCTTGTCGCAGTCACCAGCAAAGCCCAGTCACAGATGTGGTTTGGATGCTGAAGGGAGTTTTGTCCAACCAAGTGACCTCGTGATTCACTCTGGTCCCATTACTCAGTGATTATAGTGTGACCTGGGGAATATTAGCCACAGTCAAAGCAGAGGAGGTTAAGGTGACCGCTTAGCAGGAAAATGTAGCTTTCAGGGTATAATCTGTTTACAAGCATTTAATTGCAGTAAATGAGCCAGGCAGAAGGTGAGGAGGATCTGAAACACAGAGGAATAATAAATTGACTCATGTTTATTTAAGCATTTATATCTTCTGAAGCTGGGCTTAGCCTGAGGATGCAAAGGGATTAAGGCATGCTTGCAAAGCCCCTTGTCTTCTGTATCCTACTTTTCCCTGTAATGCCAAATCCTCTATCCCCTTCCAGTGGGGTCTATGCACTTGTACATATTTTTTTTTTCTGCTTAGAATATTCTCCCCTGTCATCTGCACTGTTCAGTCCTGTACATCTCACTCCCTTTCCCAGCCTATTCCTTGTGTTTCAGTAAATGCTGCTCTTTCAAGCTGGTTTATCTTCCCCCACTTATCTTTAATTTGAATGTAGAATTATCTCTCTCCATGCCTGCATGTGTAAACTGGGTTGTATCACTTCAGGCTAGCTGAAAGCTGTACTTTCCAGAAGGGTTCAATTAATTAAACAAATCTCAACCCCAATTTCATTTTGACCTAAGTTCTAAAATGCTTGACATAAAATAGATCATTTTCTGGAGTTTTCCTTTGGATGAATCTACATTTAATATTAAACTAAAGTCTAAATTAATTTCTTTTTTTTACTTGCAAAATGTCAACATTTTTATTTTGAAAAATGTTGAAACAAAATGTTCTGACACCTTGGAAAATCCATCTCCTCCCATACCAATTTACCATCCAAAAACCTATCATTAATGTTTTATCCATGAAAATAACCTAATCAGCAGTTGTAGAAAAGCTTCATTTCCTTTTAGTTCCATAGCTCATGGGATTGCAGACCCACTTGCATTTTTGGATTCCCCTTGGATGGAAGTTTGAGCTGGGTGCAGTGGGATAAGATAAATGGGAGATGTGGCCTGGCAGGGGGTCACATCTTGCCTGGGGTGGCTCTTGCACCCCAGAGTTGTTTCGGATAAAAGTGTAAGATCTTCATCTGCATGTGATTGATGGGCAGCAGTGATGGCCCTGGGCTACACCTGGGGTACGAGCCTGTTTGGTTCAGTCTGGGACCATCCTGCCTCCCTGGTGATGCTGTAGGGTGTCCCCAGCTCTGCTGTGGCCCTGCTCAGACAGGCACAACCCTGGGTGATGACCTGGCTTCATCCCTGACCCATTCCCATTCCCACAGAAGTACTTGGGCTGGGCTGCTCCTGCCGCCTTTTACCTCCTGAGGTAAGAGCCTTTGTTCCCTTGAGCATGACCTTGTTGCTCAAGTCCCAGAAGATGCTCTTGACCCAGTAACTGCAGACCCACAGAAGTGTATTACCTGCCCAGGTAAGGAAATACTGCAACTCTTGCTTTCTGGATGCAGAAGGGAAGTGTATTTTCCTAGTTCTTGCTGATTTTCAGCACTTTCCTTCATTTTTATGACTCATTATTGTTCTCATTTTCTGGTTACAGTCGAGGAATATGCTTTCACCATGATTCTCACATTCCCACAGCTGAAGAGCCCAGCATGGGCTGTGCTGCACTATCCTGCTCCCTCCCTCCATCCCAGGCTTCCCACGTGTGCTCCTGCTGCTGTGCTGGGAGGGTGCCTGGCTGGGTCCCTGGCTGCACTGCTCAGGCATGCAGGGCACAAGGCAGCAGCTTGTTTTCCAGTGCCCTACAAGAGGTGTGCTTGCTGCCCAGCACGGCCCAGTAACACCTCTGAGGCTGCAGGGATGCGTCCTGGCTTCTCTTTCCAGCTCCAAGCCCCCTTCCATCCCCACGGTGGGAGACAAGAGTGAGAGCTGTCAGGAGTGTGAGTTATGGTCCCATCAGCCCTGTTTATGATCTCACGATTCAAGTCTCTGGCGTGGGGAGCAGTGGTGCTGCTGGGCTTGTTTTAACAAGCTTTTGTGGGATGACTGCTGGAGGCACTTCCACCAGAGAGGCAAAAGCCTTGCAGTAGCAGTGGCTGTTGGGGGAGCAGGGCAAGGTGACCTGCCAGGTGTCTTGTTCCTGAGATTTATCCCAGACCTGGGCTGACTGCCTCCCCTGACATTGTCCCCTGTGCTTTATGCTGTCCCTGCAGCTGGGAGGATGCACCACTGAGGAGATTTCCTTGTGGGCTGCAATGTGTGGGTGGCTCACACGTGGAGCGTGTGACACGAACCGCCAGGGCCAGCCCACTGTGCATCCTGGCACCCATAAAATGTGCATTGTGCTCGAGGTGAGTGTGTGCTTGTCCTGTTTGTTTCCATCTATCAGTGCACAGCAACTAACCATCACAACCCTCCCAGACAGCCTGTGGGGCATGGCTCTGTTATATGTGCTCCCTGCTGGCCAGCCAGGGTTGGGACTTGCACTGTCCAGGGATGCAAAACATCAACCACTGCAGTCTGTTCCCCATATCTGGGGACTCCTCCAGTGTCTTGAATTATCCCAATGTTTAGTTCAGTTTCTGTTAAAGCTCATGAAAAGATTCCCACAACTGCAACTGGACTTCCTCGTTTGACTTTCACTTTCTAAAGAAGAGATTAATTTCATGGGATCTGCAGTGGAAAACTCAGCTGTGCCAAGAAATGTAGATGGCTTTGCAGGAGCAGACATTTCAAATTGCTGGGCTGCAAACAACTTGGAGCAACTTGTAAAGCCATGTGAAATGAAAACAGTTTTCCAGTTAATCTGCCAGTTAAAAAAAAAAAAAAAGAGGAAAAATAAGTCCCAGTGTTAAGAGGAACACTTTTTGGTTTCATTTTTTTTTCTTTTTTTGCTTGGGCCGTGATTTCAGTGGGTTTAACATGATTTAAGTGGGAACTCCTGGAAACTCTGGCATTCTTTTGTACAGAGTTTGGTTCTTGTGCTGCTCCTTTGGTGTCCACTGTGTTCAGACAGGGCAGTGACCATCACCCCTGGGGTGGTTTCCTATTGGGGAAAAGATTTTTCTGGAACAAAGTAACTTCAGTGTGCTCATGCAGGTTGGCATGCTTGCCATATAGAAAGGATAGTGCTTATAAAGGACCTGAGGAAGTGCAAAGTATGAATTTCAGACCACTTTGTTCCCTGCTTTACATCCTATGGTGAAACAGATGCTCCTCAAAAGCCCTGGGCCAGGCAGGTGCCCAGGTGTGCCTGCACTGCTGGCCTGGCTGCACAAGTGACCCAGGCACATCTGGCTGCTGGATCCTGGGTGCTGAAGTCCAAGGTTGAGATCTGCAGTGTCAAAGGGTAGGGTAGGGAAGTGAAACAAAAAACCAGAAGCTGAGGGAGTATTTTAAAGAAATGGGTGTCTCTCTCATAATGCAAGGGCCATGACCAAGCTGAAGGCAGTGCCCTGCTCTGATTTCCCTGATTCCAGGACGTGACCTCTTTCAGTTCCTTCTAGACACTTGAGAATAGGGAAGAGTGCAGACGGGCTGTGGTGAGGCTCAAATTCACCTTCAGGAACAACTGCCTGGCCCAACCTGGAAAGGAGTGCCCATGTTGGATGCAGCTCCCCAGGAGCTGCAGAAACTTTTCAAATTCAGATAACGTTTATCTGAACAGCAAAAGGCCCTGGGAAGATCATATGTGAAAGGTGGGTGATAATTTCCCATTGCCTTACAAGGTGTGTGGGTGTAAGTGTCAGAGTTAATTTCTGAGACTCGGTGAAGGTCATCTGAACTTTAATGTGATTCATCTGGTGGAGTTTTAATTCTTCTTGTGAGCCAAGTCCCACAGCTATGCATGGGGAAAGTCAGCTGTGCTGCCTGGCTGAACGTGGCTGTGACTTTGTCTCTCCATTTATGAAATAAAGGATTTCCAAAGGCTGTGAAGGTAAACTGTGCAAGAGTTGGGCATTTTGTTATTTGAGTGTGTTTGAGAAAGGGAAGCACTGTTTTTTGCCCCCTGTGTGGCAGAGCCCTTGAGGGTAGATATCTACATAAAATAAGTGGAAGATTATTTTACATCTTCAGATATCCCTGCAGAGAGGTAGCAGGAGTAGCCTTTGAAGGACAGAATTAAGAGGTGTCATTTCTCTTAGCAGACATCCAGTTTGCCTTGAAAGTTTACATTTGCATTTACATGAGCACTTTCCCCTTTATTTACTTGTTTGTTTGTTTATTGTGTGCCTAATGGTTTCAGCCTTATCACAAAGAATGATAGCAGCACATCACTGCAGGAGAGTTTGCAGTTGCTATTGCAGTCCCAAGCAAGTAGTAAATAGCTCACTCTGAATAAAATAAATGCTACTTTTATCAGTCTGTCCATGGCACCCATATGTCCAATTTGGGATTGATCACTCAAGCAGAAAAGATAATAACATTAAGTATTCTGCTTTTAGACTCCACAGGCAGACAGGTTATGTGACCTCTGTTTGCCCCACAAGCCTGGTATTGTGCTGCTTCATCCATTGCCAAATTTTGTTTTAAGGAGGAAGCAGATGTGGAACACAATGAAGGGAACTGGATAAATAATTTCAGGCCTGGTTAAGAGAACTCTAAATGTAAGGAGATCTAGCTTTCCCCTTAAACACCACAGACTAGGCACAATTCTTCTCCACAATCTCTGTGTCAGACCTGAGGAAGAGAACAAACACTTTTGTCCTGGAGGAAATAAAGTAAAACAAAAATCCCATTGCCCAGAGTTTTGCTGAGCTTTGTAAAAATGAGAACATCTACAAGATTTGGCACTGGCTCTTCTAATTGGAAACTGAATGGTTAAATAGTTAAATAAGCTCTACCTAGAGCCTTTGTTTGTTGATTTTACTAGAGAGGGAGAGGCTCAAACCTCCAGGTGTTTGCTGTTTGTAGCAAGGAGCTGTGGTTGGTTTGTGGTTTCTTTCTGCCCTTATGGACAGGGACTTTCATGGTCCTGGGCTGTCCAGAGCCCTCTCATGTGTTTCTTGCTCATTCAATCTGCTCATATGGATTTAGGGTGTTTTTGAGCTCTGAACTGACATGTAAGTCAGGTGGGAATTTACACTGTGGTGTTTAAAGAAAGAAAGAAAAAAAAAAAAAACGAAAGAAACTCTGCTCTCAGCTGTGCTAGAAATTGAAGTAAATAATACACCTGTATCAGCAGTTTATTTGACAACATAACTACAGGTTGGTGACAACTGTTAAAAAAAAAAAAGAAAGGAAAAAGACATATATGTTAGCATCTCAGGAATTAGAAAAAATAAATACTAGGAAAGCAGATATAGCCTGGATCTTTGCAAATGTTCAGTAATGGCACAGGGTTAAAAATCTTCTGCCAAGGTACTTGAAACCCAGGCTCTCAATGTCTTTATTATAACAATATCCCAATGCTGAGAGTAGGAAAATTCAGAGTGACAAGTGCTTCATAGCTCTACAAGGACCAGGGTGCTGCAGGAGGAGGGAGGAAGGCCCAAGGTGTGAGTTGAAAATATATATTTTTCATATTTCCAGCTGTAATAATCCCCTAAAATTTTACCATGTGCAGAGTAGTGCTTGGGGTTGATGGGGAGTTCCCCAGTAAATGTCCAGACTCTGAGCTGGTGGAAAATGAAACCAGCTGTCCATGGTATTTGTAACAAGAGAGCTGCTGCTGGGTGCTGGCCTGCCCTTCCTTCAGGCTCAGGGAATCACTGCCCAAGGGAAGAGCAGTGTGAAGCCTCCGGAGCTGCAATGGACATTGCTGAACAGAGCAGTTCTGTGCTGGGAAATGCTGTGTGCTTTGGCTCTTACAGGGCTGTGCTGGAGCTGTGGAGACATCCTTGTGCAGAGAGGAAGCCTTGCCAGCTCCTGGCTGTCCTAAGCATCTGTTTATAGACCTGAAATCCCAGTTTAATTCCATAAGGGTGAGTATGAGGTATTTTCAGTTTACTCATTCTGGACAACTTTTTGCTGCTGAAGTAGACAGAAGTGCTTTGTAGAGGTTTATAATAGCTCTCAACCTAAGTGATTCTATTGGATTCAATGAGCTAATTATCCCTTTAAAATGCCTTTCCAAAATTGTTTTCAGACTTCTCCTCCGTTATAACTGAACCCAAATTTGAGTGCCTCATGTATTTGTAACAGGTGCCAGAGGACACCTGAAAAAGAAACACCAGCCACCAGCTGATGCCACAAAAATGTCACAATCACAGGCAGCATCTTGGGACATTTAGAGTCTTTTTTTGGCTGAGTATATTCTATTCTAGTAACTTTTCCCTTAGATTATGTTGGTTTGTTTTCCATTGGCTTGGATGTACTGAGGACCTGGCCTTTTTCATATGGAAAAGAAAGATTTAGCACAAAGATTTATCTTCATGAGCTAGGGGAAAATTTCCTTCTTTTTGATGGACCCAGCCCTTTAAAACCTCCGAAAGGAAACCAAATATCTTTAATTCCCAGGAGACATCTCAGGGGATCAGAGCTAAAACATTACTCTCTGAACTATTAGATAGAGACCTCTGCATGACCCTTTGTGTTTCAGAGTCTCAAGGCTGTGGATTCTCCAAAAGAACCTATTTCTTCTACAACTAGAGGCTGAAAAAGAGTGCACCATTATAGAAGTTTAAATAAACCACATAAGGTCATCTGCTGCTTAAATCCTTGCTACCAGGTCTGTAGATATTTTTGCTTTGTTTCTAGGCGAGCTCAGAGTCCCAGTGCCAAAGGGCAACATGTAAATTGTGCTGTTATTCTGAAGCATGCAAGGTAATAAATGGTGCTGTCAATTGTTTTCACTCAAGTGACAGATTTATTCTCTTCAAAACAAATGACCAGGAATGGCTATTATTGCAAAAAATTCACTATGTATCATCTTGTGCCTGTTGTTAAACAAATAATGCTTAGTCTAATTGCCTTCCTCTGTGGCCAACTACCTATGAGTTAATGTTTTTCGTTGTTTTTTTTTTTTTTTTTATTGGAGACGTGTAATTTACCATTGCTTTTGATGTGCCATCTGATTGAATGTCTCTGTGAATCACATCTGCAATCTAGCAGTGTGTGTCCCACAGGAATACTCCTTATCCCATTGTTTTCTCATGAGCTGGGTAAAAATACTCGCATTTTTTTTTTTCTTAAGCATGAACTATAAAGCTTCTGTTTCCCAATTTCTAGGTTGATATTTCTGCTTTTGGCAGATGTGCTGAAGTTTAATAAATCAGCTGCATGTGGGAATGTATGTTTTATAGTATTACAAATAGTGGGTTTAAATCTCAGTAGCACTTTTTCCAGAGTAAACGTGGAATTAGCCTGGAATCTGATCCTGCAGGTCCGCCCATACTCCCTGGAGTCTGCAGCCCTTTTTGATAGCAACCTCTTCTTCAGCAAGAAAATTCTGCAGATGATACACTTCAGGATACAAGCATTATTGCTTTTTAAAGATTTTTTTAGTGATTCAGCAATGCCTGTTTTTCTACAAGCCTGTGCTCATTTTTTTCCAGTCAACATTGCAATGTTTGTAACGTTTTTGGAGGTTAGAAAATAGCATCTAAAACCATAAAGCTTACATAAAGCTTGCACTTCAACAACATATTTTAGAAAGATCTGATGGCAGACAAATGGTGAAGTTAAAGCCTTGCTTCCTTGGAAAACACGACATCTTCATGTGCCAAAAAGAAGGTGATGAGGGGAGCAAAGGTAAAACTTCTATCAGCAAAAAATCTTAATTTTTGTAGCTATTGAGGTCTGTTGCAGTTGAGAATGCAGTGAAGTGGTCCCAGAAAGGTCATCAGAGATGTGAAGAGGTGACAGTGGCAGCTTGTGGGCCATCCTCTGCCCCAGGCACTGCATTTCAAGTTTCCCCTGTTACTAAGAACTGTAGAAATGCAGGTTTTGTGCTGGTATGATGGGCTGAATTGGACACACAGTGATTTATTGTAAAATTATTCTGAATGCTCATATAATTGAACTCTCCTCCTCATAAAGATTCTACTGGTAAAGGCATTTGTTGCTTTCAGTTGTGTTTTTACGACAGTATCAAATTGGATCAGTCATCCTGGTGTAAGTCACCACAGTGTGACTTTTCCACACAGATACCTGTTTAGCCAGGGCTTTTATTTGCATGTCTTTATTACACCAGTGCTCCATTAATGTACTTTCTCAAGCAGCAAAAGCCAAGGTCTGGTTTGCCAGTAGGTGAGTGTTAAGAAGGGGAAATGAGATGGGGAAGTCAAAGTTAGGGGATACAGGTAGGACAGGAACTGTGACTTGCCTTGCAGTCATTCAGGAGCCAGTGGAGGCACTGAGGACAGTCCCAGTTATCCCTGGGGCTGGGAGTGGAGCCCTCCAGGTGAGAGGGGTGTCTGAAACCCCAGCAGTGGGAGAGGGATCCCAGCCTGCCAGAAGCAGCATCCTCAGGGGGCTCTGTTGGGGCTGCTCTCTCAGCACGCTGTAATTCTCCAGTTAAAGCAATTTGCCAGCAAACCCCATGCACAGATTGCTTTGTTCTGTTAAAACAAATATCCAGGAAATTCAGCTACAAACTTTTCTATCACTTAGCTCTTATCTTGCTCTAGTGCAGTAGCTATTTGATGACCTCAACAGAGGCCTTGAATCCAGTAATCAGTTCTTCAAGTTTGCAACAAAATCCGTTCTTTTTTTCTAAACAACAAATAACAAGAGGTTGTCTTGGCCTTTTATCTGTTTTGACAAACGAGGACCTAGACCTTCTCCTCTGCATGCTGATGTGCTCTTGCAGGGTCTGGAAGGAAGATGTGGCTTGGCTCTCCAGACTCCTGCTCCAGCTGGGTCTCTCTGTCTCATGCAAGTGCCTGGCAAAGCAAAGGAGGGAATTGCATTCCTTGCCTGAAAGGCAGCAGAGGCTGGTCGGTTTTTATCAGGGCTGCCACCAAGAAGTGCAGCTGGTTGATTTGCATAGAAAATTTTTAGGTCCTGTTTAGCGTGAGCAGGAGTGATTTGGAGAGTAAACTTATCTGAGCGATTCACTCGAGGCAGTGCTCACCCCGGTGCTTTAGCCCAAGAAGCCAATGATGCTGGTACCTTTTTGCTCCAGCTGGAAGCCTCTGTTTGGTGTGGAACGGGTTAAATTGCAGCCCGTGGCTGCAAAGCATTTGTCTGAGGACTAGGACTGCTCTTATCTTCGCAGTGAAATATTATCCCTTCATGGTTAACAACCAGCAGCAAACCTGCTCATTGTGGAAGCAGTTTGGCATAATTAGCCGGTTAAAGAAGTCTGCCTATTGATTAACTGAACTAAATGACCCATAATTAAGAGCCCAACTGTGGAGCTAATCCATTTGGTGGTGCTTTCCTTCCCCTGGCAGGTTTGGAACCTGCAGGTCTGTTGGCTGTTCGGGGCTGGGCTGGTGAGGAGCCCTGGTGGGGCGGTAATTGAGTTTGGCGTGCGCCCCCGATGGGCTATGGGCTCTGCTGGCACACTGCTGGCTCCAGGAGGGCCTGCTGCCTTTCTCAGGCTCACTGGAGCTGTCTGTTCCACATCACCTTGGCTTTATGGGGGCTTGGGGGAGGTGGCTCCATCCCTGCAAAGAGACACTCGGGTGTGGGCTGCTGTGAGAGGGCCCTGTGTGCTGGAAGGGGACCCAGGCCATGAGAAAAACAAAGCTGGGGCTGATGTTGTGGGAAGACTTTTGTTAGGTTAGCTTGCAGTGTTATTTCCTTGCAAAATCTTGCCTATTTTTAGCTGTGATTTGTGTCTAGTATGATGCATATTTTCTATAAGATGTATTCAGACTGGAGTTTGACTTAGGTAGTTTAGAGGACCTCCTGTTTATACCTAAATATTATTGAAACTCTCATTACGCCCTTTATAAAATGCTACTTTCTATTCACGCTTTTTTTCCTCCATGTCTTACTAAAGATTATGCCAAAACAAGTTCTTTGCTTTGCCCTCCCTTTGATGCAATGCTATAAGAACAGGATCACACTTCAGTGGTGACACCAGCCAGCCTGCACTGAGCTTGTACCAAACTACACCAGGCCAAGGGATTGAGAACATTAAGATACAGTTTCAAATAGTCACAAAGAAAACAATGGTTATTTTTTTAAAATTCAGCTCTTATCTGTTTCTTCTTCTCAAACAATCCTCCCCAAACCTAGAAAAGTAGCAATCCAAACAGATTTGGCCTCGAAGAGTTTAAGGTTAAAGGACTTCTTAAGCAACTACTCTTTCCTCTGCTGGGCCCGCTGAAATAATCAGAAAATATCTTCACTGACTTTACTGGGTGTTAGAATATGCCCCCCAAATCCTAATCCTCTCCTGCAATGTGGAAAGCTCTTGGCTCTGAGTGTTTCTGGCACAGGAAGGAGATTCTTTCTCCATGTTATTTCCTTTAAAAGCTTTCAGCCATCTGCAGTGGAAGCTGCTGGTGACAGAGTTTGCTGTGCTGGCATCCTCAACCTGAACCAGTGGAGGAGCAATTCAAGAAATAAAGACTTAGCTCACGGGTCTTGCTCTGGTCACACGACAGTGAGGGAGGGATCTGCTGATAATGTGGAGGTTGCTGTGCAAGGAGCAGAGGTACCTGATGGGTGGGGTAGGGTGATACAGGTCCCTTCCTTTGCGATGGGGACTTTGTGCTCTTTGCTTCATCCCTGTTTTACTTCAGCTCTTTCTGGGTCCACATGGCCCCAGTCTGGGAGGCATTTTCTAGGCACAGACCCCACTGTGCTGGGTTGAGCTGTGTGTTTGGAAGCTGGACTCCTGTCCCAGCTGTAAAGCACCTCTGTGTGAATCTGGCCAGGGAATGGCCTTGTCCCAAAGGCAGTCTCTGAGAATTGTGCAAGGACTATAGCTGGAGCTCTGGAAAAACATTATAAGTAGTTGAAAGAGAGCTTGTATGAGAACCTGACTAAGGATAAAACCCTGAAGCTGCCTTTTGAAATTGATTTTGTCCCATTCTGGCCTTTCATCCTTCCTTTTGTGGACATTACTATGAGGGAATAGTTAGTTACCTCCTATTAATATCTTGAGATATTAATGCAATATCTGAACAGCAGAGCTGGCTCCTGCTGAGTATCTGACCATGATCTGGGAGGTTGCTTTGATCCCAGGGGTGGGAAGCAGGAGACAGCCAGCTCTTTTCTTGCCCTAGCTGCAAGAAAGTCCTGGTGCCATTCACATCACCTTGCCCCCCTCAGCTGGAAATCCCTAGAGCAGCTCACATGTTTGTCTACCTGTTCTGCCCTTTAGAAGGAAGTGAATTAACTCCCTTCAAAGATGCCAGAGACAGCTCAGAGCTGCATGAAATCTCACTAGGATTCCCCTAGACAAATATGTCCAAAACCCTCCAGTGAGGGATCACACTGTGGGGAAGTCAGGGATCACTGAAATGCCTGGGCTGGCTTTCTGCCCTTCAGTGTCACGTTGGGAAGAGATGTCTCCTCTCCTCTTCTCACTAGTGGTACTTCTTGCTATATTTGCTGCTTTTAAAAAGTTTGTATTTGGTCAGTGCCTAATAAGCACTTCTGCTTTGGCAGTGAGAGAACAGCTGCTTCCAGGTGCTTGCAGAATCCCCAGCAAATCTTCAACTTGAAAGCTTCTATTATTTGCATATGTGTGCAATCATTATTAGATTTATATATAATATCTGCTTATTTAATGTACATATTATTAAGGAGTCTATGACTATATCAGCAATTGTGTCTTAGCAGATCATGTTATGCTTCATGTGCCACCACAGAGGATGCAGATAATCTGAAAAGTGCCTTGCTTGCACACCAGAGCCTTAATAGCTATAACAAGACAATTAGTACATCGTTCCACTTGAACTTTAATGCAATAATTGGCAGTAAGTAATTCCCCTCAGAACTGATACACAGCCTGTGTTGCGAACAAATATCAGAGCAGCCCTGTGTTGGAAAGTGAAAATAAAAGTCACAGCTGCTGATTATGACCAAGGGGGTGGATTTTGGGATGTTGTTCCACAGTGATGGATGTGGTGTAGGTGTTGGACATGGCCCAGGAGCACTGTGAGGATTTCCAGTGGATGTGACATCCTGATCTGCTGTGTCTCTGCATCTCTGGAAGAGTGGGATGTATTGCACAGTGCCTCAGGGGAGGGGACACATTTATCCCCAGGTCTGGTATACTGAGAGGTGCAGATGAGGCTCTTTCATTTCCCCTGCCCACAGAGAGAATTACTTTGAAAAAATGAATTTGGATAGAAGAGATATTTTTGATAGTCAGTGAATCAGAGCCTTGGCAGAGGCCAGCACATCCTGGAGCAGAATAAGGATTGCCTCTTTCTCAGCATGACCCCAAACACTTCTGAATTTCCAAACATGTTTCTGATCCTCTCTTGCAGTGAGGTCAGTGGGGAAATACAAGCTGTAATGCAGCTTTGTGATTTGAAGTTCAATGTCTAAATTTTACTCTAATATATCAGGAAAAAGCATTTTTTTCCCCCACAATGGATCAAGTGGATGCCAGCAGATTGCTCCTTCTGTGCCCAGGACCTGAGCCCCACTGCCTGTGCCCAGTCCTGGCTTTCTGGAAAAAGCAATGCTGGTGTCAGGAAAGCTCATCCAGGCTGCCCTAATGATGTTCACATGAAAAGAAAAGGAAGGGGGAGGGAGGAAACATCTTAACCCATGTTGGGTATGATCTTTCCTGTGATCACATCCTGTCTGATCCTCCCTTCTGGGTCTCTGAAGTGTAGGTGGTTGGTGTGTGTTCTCTAGAGCTCTGTGTTCAGTTTTGTGCAGTGCATGGGTACAAAAGGCTGCTTACCATGGGAGTTTGTGATCTGGAGGAAACAGGAAATTACATTTGGGCAGTAATACAGAAGATGGGTTTTCACTGACCCCATGTTTTTGAACAGAGTCATTTGCACTATTTTCTTGGACCAGACGTGTAATTAATGATTTATCCTAGTTTTTGCAGATTTTTATGATGCAGGCACCATGTAATTGTTTCCAACCAAGGATGACAAGGAATGCATTTCCTAAACTTCTGAGGAAATAGTCAAATGTGGACTGTGATAGCAGTTAGAGAAAGTTTCCCATGGGATGGGTATTTGACATGCATATCACAGTAATGCTGACAGAAAGCAGGGTCCCCAGTGCTGGTATTGAGGCTGTAGCACGAGGGGTGAATTCTGGAGCCCCTGCTGAGTGGGGACAGCTTGCTCAGGCCATGATGAGGGGGAAGGTGCTGACATTTATGTGACAGGAGCTGGGGAATCTCAGGACTTCACATCCAAGTCCCCCATGAGGAGGTTCTCTGCTGTGCCAGCACTGAGAACAGCAAAATTCCTCCTCCAGCACAAGCAGGCGTGGATGGAGGAAGTGTCTCCAGTTCTCACAGCCCCTGGCAGGAGCAGCACTGCAGTCCTGGGCAGAGCTGCAGTCCAGTGCATCCTCCCCTCCCAGAGCAGGGGATGCTGTTCCCACTGCATCCCATCCTGGCAGGGGGAGGCTCTGGCTGCACTCCTGTCATGTGCCTCAGAAAAACCCCAGTGCTCCATTTCAATCTTCCCCTTCCAAGCGTGGCAGGACCTGCAGTGGGTCAGGGGGTGGACATCAGGTGTAACAGTGGGCAGGGGAATGGGAAGAGGAAGGTGTTGGGGGCTCCAGGCACTGCTCTGCTTCCACACAAATTCCTTTGGCAGCTGGATCTCCTGTGCTCCTGTTCATAAAAAGCAAATGACTTCTCAGATTTATTAGTTACCTCCAGGTGCAATTTATCAATCCCAGGCTGGGCCCTGCCCAGGCAGCTGGGGAGAAGCTTGTGCCTTTGATTAATGTGCTCTCCCCCACAATGGTGGCAGATTTCTTACTGGGGTTTAATTCTAACAGATTCTTAAAAATAACAAGAAGCATATTCAGCGAGCTGTTTAAGAGGATGCAGAGCTGAAGCACAGTTCATTCTCTAAAGCTTTGAAGTATTTTCAGAAGGGGTTGAGGGAATCTTCATGGAAGTGGGAGGGTAAAGGAGGAACTTTAAAGGAGGGTGAATTGGAATGGGTGGAAAAAAGGAGCAAATACAACAGCTCATAGTGGAAACAGGAGACTGAGGGGTTTCAAAGTAGAAATGAAACAATGGGAATGAGATCTCAGTAAGAATGAGCAAAAAATATTAAAGACTGGGCTCTTGCAAACACGGGTGTTTCCTTCAGCCAACACAATTTTTGTGTCTGAAATTGTTGTGAAGGGGGAGAGGAAAATTAAGTGGGAAAAATCAGAAAAACTAGGAAGATAATAGGAAAATGGGAAGCCCCCAAACCATGGGCTGCAAACTGTGGAAAACCTCTGAGGCTTCACTGCAGCCGTACCCCTAAAGCATCAAGAGGATGCCTTTTCCCATCTTTATTTTGTTCACCGTTTAGCCACAACTTAAAATGAGAACATTACATATAGACCTGCCTTTGGAGACTGAACCAAGAAGAGCTCTTGATCTTTTGACCCTTTTTTCACAGATGGAAATATATTAATTTTCCCCTCCTTTTCAACAGTGCCAGAGCTGTTTTCTCACAGTTCAGGGACTGTGCTGGAAAGCAGTTTGCTGTTTTCCTGTGGGATGAGGATGCTGGTTCCAGGATGGTTTGGAAAAACTCCACCAGCATCATCTTGTCCCCTCTGTACCTGAGTTGGCTGCTGACAGCACTCCTAGGTGCAGCAGCTTAGATTTCAGTGTGACAAAGTGTTTTCACACCTTTTGGTAAGGAGGAACATCATAACCCAGTTAAAGGGCAGGATGCTCCAAGCTTCCAATGCATATTTATACCATCTATTTTAAGTATCTACTTTCAGATCTTTCTATATGGTCAGTGAAAAAAAAAAAAAAAGTTCCACATCTCTGGAAGGTGACTCATGACACTTAAAATAGACTCCTCAGACATCCTCTTTGCACTAATTATAGCAGGAGGCTGGAGATGTTTAGCACAGTTGCAGCATGTGAAGGTTGATGCTGCGGGAGATTTTAATACCTGCTTTGTTTTCCCTGATGCTGGCAGCAGGGTGCCTGCAGTGAGTTGTGTGCAGGTTATCTGCAACCCAGTTCCCTGGTTGATGGCCTCCCTGCCCTGTTTCCCTTGGTTGCAGAGAAAGGTGTTGAAGCCCACCCAGGTACTCCCAGGTCTGTCCAGGTTGATGATCTCCTCTGTTTCTGGTAATGCTGTGCATGGTAGAGAGAGCGTGGCCACAACTCCCACCCAGGTCACGCTGGGACTGCTGCAGGATGTTGTAGGAAGTGGGATGGGATGTCTGCATCTCCCTCAGAAAGGCCTCTTGAGAGAAAACCCACTGTGGTCTCCCCTGATGTCACGGCAGCTGTGACAGAGCAAAGTTGGCTTGGAGAAGGGCACACAACCACAGCGACATGTGGGAGTTATCCCGAGGCTCGGGGCTGCCGTTCAGTGGCTTTCCTGCGGATGGAAACAGAGCAAAACTGTGACTGGGTGAGCGTGGGGTGGATTTGCCCCATCCTGTTCATCCTTCAGAGCAGGGTTGCCAAGGCTCAGAGTGGCACAGCCTGGAGTTTCTCCCTCCCCTCACTCCCTACTTTGCATACCCATCTTTGGAGCCACAGTTGAAAATTAAGCCCAGAGTTGGCCATTTGTAAACCAAGCTGACAGGAAATTGCCGGCTTTGTGCTGAAGAAGTCATTACCTTAAGCTTTATTGCCGTGTGCAGAGTTTACTTGTGACAAAGTAAATGTGCAGAGATGTCTGTAAATAGGGCTGGGATATTGCAGCGTTAACAGCTCCTGGGAAGGCATCAATCAGCAGAGCAGGAACCATTACCAGCCACTGCTGCAGAGTCTCTCCCACGTGCACATGCATGGGAGCTCTGCACCCACTGCCAGCTTCTCCCTTGGCTGGGCAAAGCTCCCTTCTCCTTTGGGGCTCAGAGGATGCTTTGCAGCCTTGATGTGTCATCAGAGCTGCGGTGCCACCTGGGACAGGGGGTGCTGGGGCTGAAGGACCCACCTGAAAGGGCATGAGGCTTGGTCTTTGGTCCCTCTGCCACTTGGGCTGGAACAGCAGTGCTGCAGAGCTGGTGAGAGAGCCTGGTTTGTGGTTTTGGTTTTGTTCATTAATGGTATGGCTGTGAAAGGAAGACAGCTTTGTCTCAGTAATGCCAACATAAATCTCATTTAAAATAAATGAGGCAACGAGATGCACCACTTGTACTGCTTGAACTGCTGGGGTGGAGAGGGGGCAACAGATGCATTGGCAATAAGTTGGTGTCTGTGTGATTGGTGTGTGTCTAAATGATCTTTGGTGCCTTGAAGGAGCATCTCCCCTCCCACTGCTGCTCCCCTGTCACTGGTGAGGAGTTGCTGGCAAGCAGGCAGCTCTGGCTATGGAGTGGCTGAGTTCTCCTCCAGCTCACAGAGCTCTGGCAAGTGGGAAATGGGGGTTTCTGGCTTATCTGTGTTTTCTCAGGGCGGCCGACAGCCTGCCTTACTTGTCTGAGCACTTCAGGATGTCTGGAATGTTTTATGTGCTTCTTCCCTCTGAGTCAGCCCCTTACTTCTGATGGCGTTTTGATTTTTGCCAAAATTGTGACAGCCCGGTGCAAGAACGCATTTCTGGTCTTTTCTGGCTTCTGCCACTTGTGGGAGTGATAAAGTCAGACAGGGAATAAAATCTCATCACTTGGGGGTCACCAGAGGGGCAGTCGAGGAATTTTCCTGGCTGTGCAGGACTGGATTGTTGCAGTACTGCAAGAGGCAGCCACAGAGGAAGACAGAGCCTTGTGTTTGCCATTTCCAGCCACTGCTTCCTCGGAGGCAGCAGAGCTGGCCCGGGGCTTCTCAGGTGCTACAGCTTGGGTGGTGTGGGAAGGGAAAGGGAGGGTTGGCAGGTGGCAACAGAAATCAGATGATGCTGCAGATTTCCTTCCTCTGTGTCCTCACTCTCACAGCTTGTGCCCGCAAGCTGTGAGGTTTTCTTCGGGTTGATAAATCTGTGTTTGCCCATAGTGAAATCCTGACTCTGAGCTGATGTGGGGCTGCTCCCAGCACTTGGCCAGGAGGGGAACACGCAGAGCTGTGCTTTCTGCTGCTTCCCAGCCTTGGCCTGGGAGTGCCCATGGCGCTGTGAGGTGCTGAGGAAGGGATTCATTCCTCACTCACTCTTCAGCTGCAATTTTGCTGCAGGGCTGTCCCTTTGGCACACAGAGGGAACAGCACCCAGCTGTAACTCAGGGCTCATTCCCTGCATCCCGGGGCTCTGGGAGCAGGGCTGCTCTCACAGCCAGGCACCTGGCTCTACCTGGGGAGTGAGCCATGGAGAGCTTGGCCCAGAGTGTGCAGATTTCCCACTGACACAGAACTTTTCATCCACAGCCACGGTAACCCCATGAGCCCAGTTGGCCTGGCTCCCATGGTGCCAACCTCAGAGCTGTGTCCCCCCGAGCTGCCTCTCTCTGCACGACTCCCTGGCCCCTGCCTGAATCTGGGGACGTGGTGCCAGCAGCCTCCCACCCACTTACCCCGTACCAGAGGGAAGCAAGAGGGTTCTCTGGAGTCTCTGCTGAGCTGGGGCATCTCCTCCAGTCCCTGCTGGCAGAACCCACCAGGAGCTCTGAGGGACCCAAAGCAGAGCTGGAGCTCGGTGGCACTGATAACCAGATGCCAGCCCCAAAACTTGCTCAGCTCAGTGGGGTGAAGGAAGGACAGCCAGCAGCTCCTGACCCCCACCCAGGGCAGGGACACCAGCTGGCAGTGAGGGCTGTGCTGTGCTCCCTGCCCAGGCTCCCCTGGGAAGTGTTCTCCTGGGGGATGTGATGGCAGGAGCTGCTGGGGACCTCTCCTATCACACTCATTAAATCAGCAGATGCTTACCTTTCCCTTCCCAAACTCAGCTCTGTGGGAATAAGTATCCTGATTATACACATTGGAAACTGCAGCTGCAACATTAAAACAGAACTCCTTTTTCAAATTTGAGGTGACTGATTTGTGTGCTGAAACTTCAACTGATTCTTGCCAAAGCTGCTTGGAGAGTAACCCTGGTGCTCTGTGGCTGCTGAGTGACACTAGTTTGCTCTGGGATGGTGTGCCTGGGCTGGTGAAGAGGTCAGGAAAACTGTTCCCAGGCTTGGGGTCCGAGTGCTCTGCAGACTCCTTCTCCTGAGGAATAGCTAGTGCTGATTCTCAAGGCTGAGCTCATGTTACAGCCTTTTGTTCAGTTGAGGTTACTCACAACATCTCTCTCCTTTACGTGGATGTTTATTTTTGTAAACCTTTGAGGAACTGAATTGTCTCTGAGGCTGTTATCTCTCTGTCAAATTTGGCTGAAATTGCTCAATGAGTTCAAAGTTGTTGAGGGAGACACAGCCACTGTGAATGTATGAGCCATAGGAAATCAGACTGACAGGCTGAAATTGGAAACACTTTAAAACTGTCAAAACAAAAAGTCTTCCCAGTGGCCTGGTCTGACTTGTCCAGATTATTGGTTCCTAAAGCATCACAAGATCCTGCCAGCTACCTCCAACCCTGAGGAGCTTCTGAGAGCCCCACTTTGGAAAGTACATCATTAAATCTACTGACAGCAGAAGGGACCCTTGGGATTAGCAAGAGTTTGCCAGCAGCTTTTCCTGTGGCCTCTCAAATCTGGGAGAGTGGAAGCCCATGGCAAGATGCACATCTGTACCTTTACCTAACACCCTGAGAGGTCATGGCACACCAGACTCATTTGATTTGTGTTTCCTTTTGCCAAATGACTTTGATTGAAAAGGGATCTGACACCAGTTAATTAGATGTAGGAACAGGTTAGAAAAATAGTTGCAATAATGAATCTGCTTTTACAGGTCCCTGCTGCTGCTCCAGGAGTGCTATCACAGCCGTTCACAGGATGGTTAATCTTCCAGCAAGTGCTTTGAGCGTTTTGTGCAGGGAGCTACGCACCATCAAAAAGAATGAATGACCCTGTTTCTCTTCCCTATCGTGGCTATCAACCAGAGCTGTCTTTGGCAGGGCTTGTAGGTTGGCTTCTGGTTGAACATTAGAGGCAGAATTCATCTGTCCAAAGTAGACATCTAATTGTAAATGTCTACATCTGAGTTACTTGTCTAGACTCTTGTTTATAGGAAAGAAATGGGCACCCCAAGGACATGAGTCATTGTATGCTAGAGTAAATGTCTAAAATAGGTCAGATGAATCATTCTGTAAATGGGCCCTTTTCTCTGCTGTGACTATAAAGGGAGCCCAGAGTCATCATGAGGGGGACAGAGATGGCTCTGAAGTACAGTGAGATGCATCCCAGCTCAGATACATTTCTGAGTATGCATAGTCAGCTGCTCTTATATTTGCACATCGTCCTGACATCTTGTGTCCTCTTCTTGCTCTTCCCTTTATAAATTTACCCGAGGCTGAGATGCCGTTTTCTTCTTGCAGCTTCTACTGCAGGATGACTCCCAGGTACCTGCTTTTACTTTCTCAGGATCGACAGACTGGAGTCACTTTTGTTCCAAACCTATGTCTGGGCCTGGAGCTCTGCTTTGTCCTCTCGTGAACCTTCCTTTCCCAGTGCACTGGAGCACAGCTGGGGATCTGTTTTCCCTGCAGTCAGTGTGGTCCCTGTTTAGACCATCCACAAGAGCCACCTGCACACATCTCAAGTGCTCTTGTGTTCTCCAGGCCTGCACAACCTGCCCTGATTTACTCAGAACTTCCTTAAACTTCTGGTAAACTGACAGAGTTCCTTCCTGGGCTTTGATTATTGCCTTTTTCCATCTGTGTTATTTCTTCTCTGGGTGGGCACTGCCACCTGAGATGGACTCACAGCAGCTCAGTGCCACCCCTGCTGAGATGAATTGCCAGAACTGGTGGTGTTGGTGCACAATCTCTGCTGGGAGGTCAGGGTATCAGCCTCAAGCTCCTTCACAGATTTATTCCCATTTTATTTCTGTTTACTGAACAAAAGAAATGTATAATACTTACAAATCCTACCCAATAGGTTTGGAGGCTAATTCTAGATGTAGCATTATTTTAACAAAACCAGTGCTGTGCTGATAAATGGGATAGTGGGAGGACGGAAAGAAACTATTTATAACACGTAGTGCAGGAGATGAGGGAGAGAAGAAAACTGAAGAGTGCAGATAAGATTTTTGCTGCAGGTGTTTTCTCAAGTTTTGGCTTGGAGACAAAGGGAAACCCACAGACCATCCAGATAAGCCCATTAGGTTAGCTGAGCACTGTTTCATTACTCAGTAGTGTTATCTAGGCCCTCTGGCCTCAACAAAATCCCAGCTTTATTCTTTCCTCAAATACAATTTTATTAAAAACCCCTCTCTGTGTGAGAGGACTTTTAAAAAAGTGTATTTTAAAAAATGCATTGGAACATGGGAACTTTCAAATGCTGACAAGCTGCACCCTTGTGTGAATGTGAATAGGACACAATGTGCCTGCTGTCTCTTGCCTCAGTGTTTCTGAGACTTTCCTTTTCTTTTCTCAGCTGGGATCAAGCCCTGGCTCCAAAGGTTTGGTTTTGACCTAGGTGAGATTTGGCATCTGGAGCTGATGGGGGCTGAGGGACCAGATCAGGGGTGCTGTGGATGTTTGTGAGGAGAGAAGTTGATCTCTGCCCTGGGACCTGAGCAAGGAGGAGGTTGTGAGGCAGCAACCAGCGCTCTGGGAAAGCAGCTGGGACTGGGAGCTGTGGAGTGAGGGGCACCAGCCCTTCTGAGTGGGTTGGCTGAGTGGTTTAGAGGGGAGCCCAGCTGATCTGCCTGGCAGGGAAGTTAAATTATGTCCCAAAATACACGTACTCCTGAGAACCAGGCCCACAGGAACACTCGCTAGAGACGAAAGCCAGTGGAACATGCAAGCTGAAACCACAGTGAGCCTCACCCTGCTCTGAACGGTTTCCCACTAGGAAATTCCTGGCTGCCACAGCCTTTCTATTTGCTCTGCGTAGCGTGGGCCATTGGAAGGTGGCTCTGTGGCAGGAGGTGCTCCTGGAGGCTGCTCCCTGCTCAGCACTCGGTGCTAACAGCAAACAGAGCAGCGATGACTCAGAGGTGCTGTCCCTTCCACCACAGGTTCCAGATCAGACCTCGTCAGTAATGGGCGAATGTCCTCGCGTTCCTCTGATGCTGTTCAGTGCCCTGATGAGGGGCAGGTCCCGTCTGGTTCCCAGGAGGGTGATACCTGTGACACCTCGGGTGTAGAAAGGGCTGTCCTGGCTCTCTGACTCCCTGCAGCACTGCCCAGTGTAAGGTCATTCCCTCCACTGGATAGTGATGTCTCTGCTCTTACACCATTCCACACCTCTTTGTCTAACTCAGCTCTTCTGATACCTGACAGTCCCTCTGTGCTTTCTTCTTATATCCAGAGTTATCCTGACAACTAAAGCTCAGCAAATCTCTTTAAATCCACTTGTTCCTGGAAGCTTTCTCCCTGCAATGATACCTGTGTGTGCCATTGTCCTGCAAATACCAAGTTAGAGATTTTCCCTGACACTAAGAGGTGTCATTACTAAAACCAAACAGATGGTAGCATGGGATTGAGGTAATATTATGGAGATTTTCCCAAGGTGTCATGTATTTTCTGCAATTATGAAGCACTCAAATGGCTCACATGAGGAGGCTACAAACCCTGCATCTTGGGAGGGTTTCTAAAAAAAGTGAACATTTGTCAGGAATGACTTTGTTACCCAGACTTTCCCTGGGGAAGGAGATGAACTGTGTGGTTTCCTGAGGTCTAGTCCCAGGAAACCCAACCAAGAAACTTGACAGATGCTGAAGGTGCTTGTAAGGTTCATCAATGGAGAGGAAATATTCAAAGAAAAAAATGTATCTCAGATTCAGAGCTGCTTTCTCAGCAGTACTGCTGAGTTTGAGTAGAACAAATCCTGCCACGTTTGGCATTTGAAATGCTTGAGTAACAAATAATACCTACTTCTCAGGGCAAGAGGAAATCATAGTGCAGAAGAAATCAGCCTCCTTGGGGCAGAGTGTGTGGGAGTCTGCTTTGTATTTTCTGACCCACACTGGGGCCAAGTACAAACAACACTTGAAATTTTCTCCCAGCATTTAGATATTTCTTAATAACAAAAACGATATTAGATGGAGAGCAGTGGCTCGGCTCAATCTGATCCCAGGGTAATTTGCATTAAATGGTTTCCAATTCTTTCTTTAATATTTTTCTCCTACCTAGCCTGTGTATGCTGCTCATTTCCTTTGCTGGAGGAGTGAGCAGCACATGGCAGCCAAAGCTGAGCCAGCCAATAAAAGTGATGTAGCAAAGGGAAAGAGAGGAATGATACAAACAATCCCTGTTTTGGCTGATAAAGGCATCCTCAGGAAGCTTGAAAGTTGTAGGAGTCTGTCATTTTGCTGGGCTGGGGAGAGGAATGGAATAAAAACATATGCACAAAAAAGGCACTTCCCCATTTGATTCAATTTCCATAATGTTCTAGTACTCCTACTTTTGCACAATGTGAGGAAGAGATCCAGGTCTCCTCACCCAGGTCTGCTGTTGCTTTGAGAGGGATGCAGGACTTGCAGTCTCCTCCTATTGTGGTCTCCAGCTGCAGGAAGCTGACCTGGAGTGAAGTGGGGGAAGAGGAGGTTGGTGTAACCTTATTTTCCACACAATTGCATTTGCCCAAAACGGGTGCCGTGCTATCACAAGGATGTCCTTTCTGAACTTCTGACATTATTTAACAGGCACAGACTGGGGCGGTCAGTGAAGTCACACCCTGGAGCGTCACACTGCGCACCACAACCACGTGCTGCCCTGCCAAGAAGCCGCCAGTGGAGCTCTCCATCCAGCCCTGCGGTGCCAGGCAGGTCCCTCGCTGGGTGCCAGGCCCTGGGAGGGCAGGCTGCTGTGTCAGGATCAGCGGTTTTCACCCTCTTCAAACGCTGCGAGTGTCAATGCCACGTGCAGCACTGTCGGAGGTGCCCAGCACGGCATCGCGCACGGAGGCCAGCGTGCAGCCAGAGCACAGCATTCAACATTCAACGCTCCACTTGTACGCTCCAGTGGCATCATGCCAGGATGAATCCAAATTTATAAAGTCTCCAGCGGTCTCGGTTCCTTTCACAGCAACAGAAAACATCTTCCTCTGCTGGTCAGTGCCATGTGCCAAAGACAGCGGGCTCGGGCTCTGAGCTGTGCTCATCTCACACCTGTGCTTGCAGTGCCTCTCTGGCTGAGACACCTCTGGGGTCCCTGCAGCTCCCACTGCCACTCGGGGAAGATGCTCAGCAGTCTCCAGTGGCCACGTGGCTCACCTCGGCCCCCCCCTTGTCACCCGAGCGAGACAAAGGCGATTGGAAGGCAGAGAAGAAAATAACTAACTGTTGACCACATCGTAAATCCAAAGGCATGGCAGCAACAGGGCTAAGCTCATTCATGCAGGAAATATTGTAAATGAAACAGCAGTGTTCGAATACAGCATCTGCCGAGAAGGAAATCTCCTTTGGTGGCTTGCACCTGCTAGATACAAAGAAAAGAAAGGGACAGGATTTCTTAATTTTGCAGCAATCAATTTTTTTCTTCAAAAGACAGTGTATTTATAACTCGAGTAAAACTGCAAAATTGGTGTATTAAAAAAAAATCCTATAAGAAGAAGAAATTGATTTCTGGATCTGATCAGAGCACAGCTCTTAATCTTTGCTCTTCTTTTATAGAATTACTGCCTGGACACCTCCTCTGTGAGCCCAGGAACCTAAGGCTATTTCAGCCCATACTGAATGGAAAACTGTCAGGAAAGGGAAAGAATCTTAAGTTATTCTCTCTTTCCTTGATTAAAAAAAAAAACAACAGAAAAATATAAAGATATTCAGATCAATTGTTCTCCTCTTTTCAGTGCTTCTCAGGTGACAGGAGAAAGTGAAGACTGTTGTAATCCCTTAACGAGGCATCTCACAACAGCAGTCCTCAGAAAGGGCTCAGGTGGGTCCAGAGGTACAGAGATATAAGCTGCTGAACTTTTTACAAATCAATCTCCTTGCTTCATGATGTGAACCTGTAGCAGAGGGAATCTTCCTTCATCTATAACTCAGAGGCTTTGGGGCTTTAAGTAGCAGCACAAACAAGTTCTAAGAAAGGCCCTGGAAACACCTACAGAATCCCCAGTGATGCCACCCTGACTCAGACAAAGCTTTGGTCCCCAAAGAAGATTGAGAAGCTTTAAAGAAAAAACCCAAACAAGCAATTAGATCAGGTTTTTTTTAAATCAAACCAGGGACTTTAAAGTTTGCAAATGGAGCAAATGCAAAGCAGCTGTTCCCACCTTCCCTGCCCACAGGCTGGCCTTTTAGAGCTGGCTGATCCTGGATGACCATCTGAGCTGCAGCAGAGAGCTCCTGCTGGGAAAGGGGTACCAGGCTGGCACACTTAGGAGTGATGGGTCTGGAAACTTGGCAGGAAGCCTCCTCTTCAGACTGGCGTGTGATCAGGAGAGAGGCAGCAGCAGAAGGGAAATGAGCACCCGGGTTTGACTGCTCTGGCTGTAGGTGAGTCAGCCGGGCACAGTGGTTGTGTCTCTGCCTCAGTCTCTGTCCCCTTGCCTCTGTCCTGGTACCAACGTCCCTCAGATGCCTCCAGCAGTGTCTCTGTGTTTCAGATACCTATTTGTTAATAAGGCTAGAAGCTTTGAAAGCTTTGAAAGGGTCCTGTTTGACTTAATCCCCATTGATCACAGAGCCTTGATGTGAAGGAATTCTAAATTTCCAGCTGCTGACTGTTTAACAACTTCTGACTTCAAAAGCACTAGGAGCCTTCTCCTTTTAAATACACTTTCCACTTAAGGAAGATATAGTCAGCCCCTCATTAATGTGTACTTCTCCCATAATTATACAAGTGTTTGTAGTGCAAACGCTCTGCTCTGTGCCATGTGCACATTCCTCATCCAGGAAATCAATAGGCAATAAGCAACATCCATTTCTGATCTTTATAGAAGTCGTTTACTACAAGGGCAACTTTTACTCGGTTTGACAATGTAGATGTAAAATAGATGATCTTTTAAAAACTCCCAGGTCTCCTCAGCCCACAGCCTATTGTCCCCCCAGTGAACCTGGGCATATTTCCCAGTGCCAGCTCAGCAGCTGGGAGGGCACCACTGCTCCAGGCCACTGGCACCTCCTCCCTCCCAGCTGGCACTGCCTGGGCCCCAGGCAAGCTGAGAGCTGCCAGTGGGGCCTCTCAAGCACAGAGGGTGACAGTCTGAGTTATAGAGTCAGGGAGCATGAAGGAACCTGGAAATTATTATGGAGCATACGGGGGAGCCTGAGCAGTGGAGAGACTGCAGAAACCGTGCTGATCCCTGGGGAGCTCAAACCATATAATTTACACAGGTCTACGCCTGAACTTACCTTTACAGTCATGCTCTTGAAAAAGAGTTGACTTGAAAAGGAAGGGATACATAAATCTCTGGGGCTGAAAGAGCAGCTGAGCAGAGCCAGGTTTATAGGCAGAGATTTGCATGCCTCCAAATTCACCCAGCCTTCCTGTGTGTTGCATGGCTAGGATGGAGGCAGTGAGGGGCTGGAAAATCTGTCAGCTCTGTCTCGCACTGGTCTGAGCTCAGTGTGACTGCAGGGACCACAGGGTGAGGTGATGCTCAATGGAAATCGGTGTGAGCGGGTGTTAGTGCCTCCAGGAGACAGAGTTATTTTAGATGCAAATGCTTGGGGGACCTTTGTGAAGATTCTTGCATAAAACTGAGACTTGATACTTCTGAGGGTTTTGGGGTTTTTCTGGTTTCATCAAAAAAGAAAAGGAAAAATTCTCCCTTCCCTGTGGCTCCCCTTCCCAGACCACTAGGGCAGCTGAAGAAAGTGAACTAAACATGCATGCAAAGCATAATGTGCACCTTCCAGCTCCTGAAACTGGTACAGCAGGGTCCCAGACACAGCAGCTTTCTTCACTGGCCAGTTCTGACTCACCCTCCTTCTGCAGAAGCCATGAGACATAGTGAAACCCTGCGGTCTCAAACTGTTTACAAAATGTACAGGAAGGCACTAGTCCAACTAACTTAATGCTGGTTTTTGGTACTGAGAGACACTCAGCTCTGCAGCCCAAGACAGAAAACCAAACTCCGTGGGTGGAGTGAACTGGGAAGCTGCAGCAAACCACCCAGAGCTACGTGCAGGCCTGGGGCCGGCACTGGGCGCGACAGGGATCTCCAGCAACCCCAAATTGCACTTTTCTTTGAAGTTGGCAGAGAGGGCTGTCACTGAGCTGAAACTCAGTTTTTTATCTCTGATTATGTAATTTTTAGATCTGTGTGACCAAGAGGCAGTGGCACACAATCCAGAGGGTCTTCATCTCTGAAGCTGAACGCTGTGCTTCAGCATGAAATGATTGCTGCACTTGATTTCGGAGCTGCAGGAGAGAAGGCTTCTCTGCAATACATTGGAGAGGGAGAAACGTTCTGGAGTGACCCACCGGGTTGTATCCTCAGTGTACGTGGGACAGGGAGCTCTTACACTCATCCCAGTGCTGTTAGCCCAGTGACAGTCCCTGCAGGGAGCAGGCTGTTTGTGTGTGCACCCCCTGCACCAGCCATGCACAGCTCCTGTGCTGCTGCCGGGCAGCTCTGCCCTCAAGGTCAAGTGCTCTTCTATCACGCACCATTTTAATTGCCTTTGGATATCTTTCAAAACCTGAGCTTGTGTCTTGATGAAACTTTTGACAGGCAGTGAATAACAGGAGCATTATTAATTTATGTCAGATGGGACTGAAGCGTTTCTTGTTTATCCTTCCAAAATGGTAAATGAAAAAATGGACTTTTTCTTTGACCTTGGTTTTGGTTTGTGCTGTAGATCCCCAAAGAAGAAAACATCTCTGTAGTAAGTGCCTTATTAACAGAAAGCATTTGCAGCAGGAAGAACAATATGCTCTGGCCCAAACTCGCAGCTGTGGCCACCAGCTGTGGCAGCCCTCTTCTCCAGCTTTGTCTAATAGGTAGTTTGAAAGTACTAAGAGACTGGCTTAGAAACAACCTGCTGCAATCTATAGAAAAACTTATGGGTCTGTGAAGGGCTCCAGCAGCCCAGGGGATAACCTGACGCTTGGCTCCAGGGCTCTTGCAGGAGAGCCAGGGAATGCAGGGAAAACCTGGGCGAGTGGAGATGTATTTAGTAGCAGGAACAAATTGTGTGCCTTCCAATCACATAAATTATATAAAGACTTTGGCCAGACTCTAGACATCCCACTGGAGATCATTACTGCTCTCTCCCTGTAACTTTGGGTCTTTCATACTTCAGTTTGATTTTAGACATTGGGAAGCATTCAGAGATCTTTGGCATGGGTCTTGTATGGCCATTTCCCAAATAGCTGTCTGATCCTCAGGTTTTCTGGGACTGCTGGGGGCTCGTGCCAGAACTTCAGTGCTGTCCTCTGGAGCAAGGGCTGCAAAGACCATTTGGCACTGACTGCATATGGGAATACCTTACTGTCTGCTGCTGATTTGTCTGACCTGCTCTTCTGCTTTGTCCACACACTGCTGACTCTCCCCTTGGGAGCTAATTCACAGCAGGTATCAGGAAGTTCTGCTCTCCTGGGGTCTCTATGCTGGTGGCCTGGCAGCTTGGACTGAGAGGAAGCAGTTGTCTACACCCTTTGGACTGCAGCTGATCTTGACAGAGCTTGGGTGTTGTTTTGTTTGTGAGCTGGTCCTTGAATGTTCTCAGAATAAAACATAATATAAACAAGTGAAAACAGATTTGCCTCACCTCCACTCATAAAAAACCTGTTGTGTGTAGCTTTCTCTTACATAACCCACCTGACTCCAAGAACAAATGTCCCTAATTTCTTCTGGATGATAGCCTTTGTAGAAATTTAAAGGGCAATTTCTCTCTCCTTCTCTTAGCTCTCACAAAGTATTACAATAAGGAACTGCAGTGACAGACAATACTTAAAGGCATGGTTTAGAAGTGATTCATCTGTGAAACACGGTGTAGCATATTTTATTGTATTTTACCTAGTAAAAGCTGTGCCTTCTAGCTCAGCTCTGTCATGCTGCATGGTAAATTACACTCCTAGGAATCCCAGCCACACAGCTGAAAATAAGTACCCTCTATACAAGAGTTAATGTGGTAGATTTGTACTTAGACATGTATTTGTAAAATATTTAAGCTGCATGGGAAGGACATCTGTAAGAAGATATGATTACAGGATCACAGAAGTGCAGCACGGGGCTGTCATATTTTAAGGTTAAGGAACAATCATTAGGCTTTGGTGGCTGACACTGCACAAGTGGAGGAATGGAACCTTTCGAAAAGCTGAGTGGGGAGCAGCCTGGGTCTTGCATCTGCTGCCCCAGCTGCGAGCCAGTCCCAGCTTGAAGGACGGTGTTTTTACTGGTTCTGGCACCCTCTTGTATCGCCTCATGGTAGGAGAAGAGAGCTGCAGGAATTGCCTTCTTGTGGCAGCACATGCTTTATGCCTGCTGCTATCCAGGTGGAAAAGCACAGCTGATCAGGAGCTGATCTTCTCAACTTTACAGCAGGACCTGTCATCCCAGGGTTCTGAGTGCCTTCCAAACACACACAGAACTTTTACAAGCTCTTCAGCATATCTGGGCAGTGCCTTGTAGCCTCTTGGCACAAAGCAGTTCAGGCTGTAGTGCAACAGCCTTCAGGAAAGCAGAATACTGGAATATTTATTGCACTGGGGTGATTTAGTCCTGCAGAGAGAAACATGCACCTCTGTACCGTGACTGCCAACCTTGAATCTTCTGTGCTCTTGAGTCTTATCTATTCTCATAGTGCTAGCATTTTCCAGAAAAATGGAAAGGAGGACATGTTCAGGTACTTCAGTACAAGGTAAAGTATTGGAAATTTTTGACTGCTGATCCCTAAATCACACCCAGTCTAAATAAGCTCCAATTCACTGAAGTGTTTTAGCAGCCTTCCCTTGACTTCACTGAGCTCTAAGCAGATGTTTAAACTTAAGTGCATGCTTGAATTTTGCTGAATCATACAGCAATAAAATATGCAGAGCTGGTCTTTAATATAACCTCCTGATTCATGTGAAAACTGCACATTTCCCGCAAAGCCTACTTTGAGTTAATTAATGAGCATTAAGGACTCACATTTTTCTAGTGAAGAAGGGCCCCAAGGGATCACAGCAATTTGTGTTCATCCCCTGAATGATACCAGTACAATCTTCCCATGGAAACAAAGCCTCGAGCACTCCCTCTGTGATAACCATTTGATGGATGGGTTTTGGCTGCCTCTGACACCCCCTGGGTCAGGCAGGAGGACCTGGCCTCTGACCTGTCCCTTTCATCCCTCTGGCTGAAAGTGTGCCCACTGCATGGCTAGTTTCGGGGGGGTGAGGGCAGTCTGCACCCTGGGAAAGCAAGGAGGAGAGTGAAGGGGCTGCCCTCTTGGATGTAAGTTCCCAGCATTTCCTAAATCGCAGCAACTGCCCTTGCTTCGTTACAGCCTTCTCCACAAGCTTGACCAAAGGGGCCTGTGATCCATATCCACAGGACATGCTGGCCACAGGAAGCCCTGGCTGTAAATTTATTTTGGAGCAGAGTGAAATGAATTGGAGCAGCTGGGTGTGACACAGGGAGGCAGACTGAGTGTCCCCCGAGTCACGGACCCCCAGCCCTATGGCAAAGAATCCCAGGACCTCACTGAGGTGAGGATGCATCCCTCCCCTGCCACAGGAGGGACGGGGCACCCCTTCAGGACATAAGGACACAGACTCCCAAAGTGCCAGGAACAGAGCCGGAGCAGAGTGCTGCAATGCAATTTTCTTGATGGTCACTTTGTTTGTTTGGCAGTCAAGGTTTTGCAGAAATGACCCTTGGTGGCTGTGAGCTGCACAGCTCAGTGCTTTCAAGGAAGTTACAGGGAGTTCCAGGTTGGAGAAGCCTCCTCCATCAGCAGATCATCCTAAGAGGCCCATGCCTATAGACTGAACAAGCTCCATCTTAAAACTGCATAGTTTGGCTGAGGGTTTTTTTGTCCTTGATATTTACTCCCCACTACTGCTCTCCCAGGCCTGTTCCAGAAGCTTACTCTGCTGGTGAGAAACTGTTTAATTTCCACTCAGACTTATGTCAACATTGCCTGGTAGCTATTTCCCTTCTCTCTATTTATCCTGCTAGAAGTCATTGCTCAGCCCCATTCCCAGCCCTGTGTGGTCCTCCTTCAGCTGGAAAAGCAGGGGAAAAGGAGGAGATTGTTAAAGGAAGCACTGGAGCAATAAAATCAGTGGTTATGCTAAGATGTTTAGGAGGAGAGAGCCCAGCAAGGACACACACTTGGAATGCTGCTGGCAGGTGGGGCTGGGGGAGAGGGATATTTGAGGGAAAGGAGTTGTCTGTCCTCAGTGGGTGAGGGCACCTTATGCTTGGTCTCCAACCACCTGTTCCAGCAAAGGAGTTAAGGATGCTCCAAATGTCTGCAGTTATGAAGAGTGAAAAGACAAGGTTGATCAGCAGGAGAATACTACAATATTTAATGAAGCACTTGAGCTGGCCTTGAAATAGAGAAGAATGTTCATCAGTTGTCAGCTATGTAACCTGAGGAATGACACATTTCACCCTCTTGGTCCCCATAGGTGAAAAAACAGGATAATAATAGCCAGTCACCTCTCCCCAGGGTATTGGGAGGGTCAATGTCTGTAAAGGGTGTGGGCCATTTAAAGTAATAAAGAAATGCAAAGTATCCTTATTATTAACCTTCCTGTGCCTCAGTTCCCCATTTGTAAACTCTCAGCCAGCACATTTTGATTGTTTTTTTTTCCTTAGGGAGCTCTGCCCAAGGAGGTCTCAGTTGGAGCTGAGCTCTCCAGCTGCTGACACATGGCCCACTTGCCAAAGATACTGAGATGTGCTGAGATGGACCAGATCAAAATGTGAAGCTGATGATCAGAGTCTGCACGGGGATTTATTTTTTGTTCTGCTATTCTGAATTCTAGTTACTTTTGCAGTGCCCTTCTATTACTTGTCTTCTCTTTATTTTCCAGTTGGTTTCTTATATGAGGTTCAAAATAAATTTCTTGGAATGCTAAGGGAGTGCCTCACAGAGGGTGTAATTTCACCCATCTCTGCAGTGACATTTCCTATCTTTCAGGACAGCAGAGGTGAACCTCCTCTTTCAGCAGCACAATTTCAGGTACATAACCACCTCTCAGCCACTGAGCTGGAAGTAAAAGAAATGCAATGCAGAGGGAGCAGGTTTCAGGAGATGCAGGCCTGGGGACAGAAAGCAGAGTAATGCCCCAGGCTTGTAGCTGCACGTTGATTTGCATGTCTTCATTCTGCTGCTGTAAGGAGGTGCAACTTTTCTTCTGCACATTTCCTAAGAATGGCCTTATTGATCTTTGCAGTTGGTTCAAAGTGTGGGGAAAGGTTTTGTGGGTTTCAGGTCTGTTTGTTTATCTGCCTCATCTGAAACCTGACTGCTGTCTTGCAGTGAAATGAGCCCTGTATCTGGTGACTTCAGTGAAGTGTGTCACTTCAGTTCTTCCCAAAACCTCTTTGCTGTCTTAATCTAGCACAGTTGTTTTTCTTGAGCTTGGTTTGTTTGTCAAGTGAAGCATCATACATTGCCTGGAGCCAGGATGTAACTCTTGAAACCCAATAGTTTACAAGCTGCTTCTTCAGAAAGCTCAATTTACTTGGGATGAGTTATTCTGAAGTAATATTTTCTTTCCTGTTTATTTTTTCTGACAGATCTTCTGCTTTCCCTGTGCCCTGTCACATTAAACCATTTATACAGAAAGTAAGCAGTTTGGGTTTGCCCTTGTGACTTTACTGGAACCAGTTGCTTATTCTTATCACAATTCTGCCAGCAAGTGCTTCAGCAAAAGAAATTGCAAACTACCCACTGCAGCCACTGCATTTCGGTGCAGTTACAAGTGAAATCACATTCTAGTTTTAGGTTAATGTTTGGACATATGAATGCTGAAAGCTCTCTTGAGTTTCATCTTGTGAAATGCTGCCGTGTCTCGAGCAAGGTGCAAGTCTGAAGGACTCTCTGTTCAGAGGGAGCTGCCAGCTCTGCAGTGGTCTTTCCACAGAGTCTGATAAGGCTGCTGTCACCACTGACCAAAACACAAGATGCACTCACCAGGGAAGAAAAGCAAATCTTGAAAGCCCACCAACTCATGTCTGAGTCTGCCCTCTTGTTCATTCTTCCATGGCCTCACAGAAACACTTATTTATTTGCAAGGGGTTTGAAGCATTCTCTGAACAATACTTTCTGTTCACTTTCGCAACACTAGAAATAACTGGAACACAATGCGTGGTTTGTTTTTATTTTCTCTAGATTGCCATATCCAAATGTCTCTTCAATATATTATATCATGATACTTAAGCAAAGAATTACTCATGGGACACGGGATTATTTTTTTTCCCCTTGAAGGCAGTTCCTGTGACTTCACAGCATGGAAACCAAATGGGAAAGTAATCTATGCAAATTACATGTGTTTTTCTTGTTGAATCAAGTTCCCTTCACTCACGGTAATGAGTCACTTGGCATAAAGTGGACTGTTAGTATGAATGGAGAAAGCACATCAGGGCTCTGCTTCTCAAGAATTATTTCCACTTGCTGCATCTCATTTTGGCCTGGAACCACAATGGGTGAGACTCTGCTGTCAGCTTCTCTTTACTTCAGGGACTGTTGTTCCTCAGATTTTCATTGGTCCCAGATCTTGCTAACTACTGGTGCTGAGGGTGGTGCCTCATGGGCAGTCATCAAAGCTGTCTCACACAGTTCCTAAACACTGGCCACTGAGTCTTTTCCTGTAGTAACACTGAGACTAAGCCAACAACTGGCCTTGGTGAAGAGGAAGGCAGAAGTGAGTCCCATCCCATATGTGGTGTCTGAGAAGTGACTGCTCAAAATGCAGCCTGGCTGAGGCAATGACTCCTCCCAAGTCAGCTGCCATCTCAAAACTGGCCCTGTTTATGTCAGACCTCAAGCAGGGCAATCTAAATCAAATTATCACTCTGGAAGATGTATCTTCTTGTAGTTTTTCCTACATAGTAATTAACCCAATGACCAGATGGTGAGGTCTGGTGCTGACACTGAAAATAGGGGTGTCAGAGAGCCTGGATTTCCTGCTCTCAGCTTCATATAAGCATTACAGCAAAAGCAACTCCCATGGGCATGGCATGTTCCACCTCCCCGACCTTACACAGGCTTACATTGCTTTTTCTTGACTAGAATAGGTAATTCTTATTTATTTATTGTAATGGAAACAGACAACTGACACTGAAGTATTATGACACTGCTGATTGATAGTTGAATGACAAGCTGCAATGTCACTTTCTTACGAGAATAGCTATCCTGAATTACAAGGGTAGTGAATTGAAACACATCCTTTAGAAAGATGCCTAATCCCATTTTTAAAGCTCTGAGCCCTCTATCTTGTCAAGTAAGGTCTTTAATTGCCCTCACTGTGAGGACAGTGCATCTTCTATCAAGTTTGGTTTTAATCTAATAGCATTGATTTGCCTTATGACCTTGGAAGAGAAGGGATGGGTCAGTTGTTTGAGGCTAAATTGATCCTGGAATTTATGTATTAATACACCTGTTCTGGAGAGCCTCCAGAGTTGTTTTTGAACAGGTGAATCCTAAGTGGAGTTTCAAGTTCAGTTCTTAATTTTTGTGTGTGCTTTATGAGTATCACTTTCCATTATCCTGGGCCTGGGGTTTAAACTTTGTTAAGCAACTGGCCTGGACATGGTCTGTGCAGTGGCAGGTAAGACACTTGATCAAGCCTGTGACTCCTTTCTGCTTCCTGAGCTTTAGGAGGAGCAGTGGGGATGAGCTTCTGTGTACTTGTGAAGCTGTGATGTCATGGTGAGCACCTGTAAACCACAAAGAGAATAAATGCCACAGCTGTGGTTTCACTGCAGCACTACACTGGTTGGAATAACCAGTGAGAAGAAACAAGTACAGTCTGAGTGACAGCCCAGGTGAACTGTCGCACATCTGTCATCAGAGTAGCGTTTCATTAATTAGGAGATAAATGACGATGCCATTAGGAGTGTATTGAGACCAGTGAGAAATGTTCAGTGTTGACAGAAATCACATAAAATAGCAGTCACTGAAATAGTTTCTCAGGTCTACGCTGTTTTTGACGTGTTACTTAACATTGGGGAGCCCCTAAGCTTTAAAGAAGCATCTCTCTACCCTGATCTAGACAAATTGCTTTTGTACCTTGATCTAAACAAACTCTGATCTCTTTGCTGCCATTGAACTCACCTTGTCTGAAACCTAATCTGACTACTTTATTCTACCTCTGTACTGGGAATTCACTCTATCATTAGCATTTCAATGTATTTAATTCACTGAGGGTCGCTGAGCAATGTAACTGAATCCATGCTAAGCTACCACTGGCAATTTAGCTGTCAGATATTTCTATTTTTAGTTGCACTCAAATTCCTTGCTTAAGGGGGTGCACACTGAATTTCTGGATTAGCTTCCCCCTGACCCCTCTATTGTATCACTGCCAGTCATGTTTAGGTTAGAGCCCTGTTTACATTGTTCTGTTACATTAATTGCAGCTTATCCAATATATGGATGGTATTCTGGGAGACTTTGTTGACAAGCCAGTAACTCTAGGATTAAGCCCTTGCATTTAGAGCTGAGAGAAGTCAGTATTAGTGCAGTGAAGAAAGTCTTTGCTAGGGAAACTTAAACTGCAACGCCAAGACCTCCAGAACCTTATAACCTAATTCTTCAGGCTGGATGGGCAGTCTCATCTTTGGCTCTCCATAAGGCATTCTGTAGTGCCAGATGCTTAGACTTGAGTAGGGCAGGAATAGCACTGCCAAGGTTCATACCTTCAGAGATAGGAGGTGACGATAAGGCATGCAGCTGCACCATTTCTTTCCTAAAGAATTATTTCAAGCAGATGTGCTCCCTGGCCTTCTGTGTATTTTCTGTTATTTTCTCTTGCACAGATTCCGCTACATCTTATTTTTATATTTATTTTCTCCTGGCACAGCTGTCTCCCCAAGCTCTGTGTTCTAATGACCTTCTTAGCAAGTACATATGCTGTGGTGTATATTTAGTTTTGAACCAGCTTATGGCTCTTCTTAGGTGCAATTCAGGGCAGGAAGCAATTTGTTCCTGTTAACAGAGCTGTGTACACATGCATGCTCTGCCTCTGTTAGATATACTTTGGTTGCTTGTTGAACTTGCTCTAGCTCTGTATTCTAGTCACCTTGAAGTCTAATTTAAAAATTAAGCAATTAATGTGTATACTAAGCTTTAAAGAAACATCTCTCTACCCTGATCTAGACAAATTAATTTTGAACTTCAATCTAAGCAAACTCTGATCTCTTTGCTGCCCTTTCAACATAAAAAAATGTGTATATAGGCAGAAAGCAGGCTTTATTGGGAGGAAAACAGTCAAACTGGGCATTTAAGGTGTAAAATTCTTGATCTGTCCTGTAACTTTGTGGTCACTTCACTTCTCTTACTTTTTTTTCAGGCTTCAGCTGTCACGCAGCCTCCGAGTCCTGATGCTATTTCCTGTGATAGATGCCCAGTGCGTGCACCAGTGTGTCCTGCTCTGAGCTGGGCTGCCCGTGTGAGGCTCCTTTGGGGGCTCATGCTAAGAGGTGAGTGATACTAGACTGCCCTGCTTCCTCTGATTCCAGCTCTACCTGACACCAAGTAAATATTTTCCTGTGCAAAGGCGAGTAAAGAGGGTCATGGCTGGGGATGAAACTGGAATGTTCATTGGGAGCCTCAGTAATATCCAATTCAGATTGCTGATGAATACATCCTGACTTTGGGCACATACCTCCTATTAATAGTAATGGGAATGTCACACATGAATGCTGGAGAATATTGCCCATTATTTTTGGTCTCAGAGCTCTGAGCTGAGAGATTCCCAGAGAAAAATGGCCATTTGCTGTATGTTGCAAGCTGCAATTCATTATACACAGTGCTTGGTGACTGTTATTTACCTTACAGAACTGTAATGTGATAAGAAGTCTATGTAAGCTACTTAATGGTCTGTCTACCTTAAGGAAAATGTGTACCTGATCAGCCTCTGATTTATACCACTTTCACCCCAGTGCAACTCTATTGGCTCCACTGGTGTTACCCCTGATTTATGCCAGTTTTAGTTGGATTTCATGAGTTTAGGTACTTTATATGACTCATGTACGCGAGGAGAAATGTAGTCTAATAAAATATCTGGCTGTGCATCGTAGCTGCAGGTCCTTTGCAGAACTGTTAACAGGAGTACAACAAAACCATGCTCTGCTCCTCTGCAGTGCATATATATTTCAAGGGGTTATATCCCATATCTGTAGAGATATAACTTAATGGTCTCATATTTGACTAATGTGCTGCCTCGCTGGCACAGTGCAGAGTTTGAGCAAGGCAGCAGGCAGGGTAAACCTGTAGAATGAGAATAAGGACTTGAAACTTGACTGTGGTAATTTGGGCTATTTTTTTTTTTTAATTTTTTCACTTGGTAGCTGCTCAAGTTCTTTGCCTGGAAACAAAGAACTTCCTACGGATTGCATCCCTTCACTCTGAAAACTGTTTTTATCTCAATCATCTTGCTGCATCAGCACTTATGCTCTGGCTTTGGGGTAGGAAAACAGTCATTTTATGATGTTTATATTGCAGTAACAGCCAGGACACGTAGTCTTAGATACAGGACTCCTTGTTCTAAAAAAATATGTAAACAGACCAGGAAACTGCTCGCTGGCTCAACCATCCTGTGCTCCTGTTAATGAGCGCTTCTCTGATCACCATGGAGGTTTTATCACCTGGCCTTGTCTGCAAGGAAAGTGATCACTCCTCTAATCTCTGGAGCAGGAGCATCAGTGTGAGCTCTGGTGAAGCTGTTGGGGTGATATCCATTACCTCTACTGGATTCCAGGTCAGCTCACCTTCTCTGGTACTCCTGGCTCCAGATGGCCAGAGCTGACACCTGAGCCTGCTCTGTAGCTGATCCTTGTTTCCTTCACCATCTTTCCTTTTAAAGCTTGCCTGCTTTCCTGTTAAGCTCTCAGACACAATTTCATCTAATGAGTATGAATGACAGGTACACTCAGGTGTCAGGGGTAGAATACAGAGGCTGGGTGAATTTCTCAGGGAAGATGTCAAAAACTGTTTGAAATTAATTCCGTACTGCAGGGACAGCATGATACCTGTTTAAACCTCAGAAAGGTGCATTTTGGAGACACTAGTAATCCTAAACTTGTTTCCTAGTCTGCACAGGTTTGTCAACAGCCTTTACCAAGTGATGTGATGGTAAACTGAGACACCTTCAGATTCTGCTGCAGTATTTCACCAACTCCATTGACTTGTTCAATAAAAAAAAAATAAAGCTGCTAAGTTCTTAAAATGGAAAGTGCATCTTTCTTGGCATTGTAAAACAGCAAGCTGAAGGCTTGCTCTGCCTGTACATAGCTGTAATTTATGTTTATGCTCTTGTAAGGGGTCTGCTTGCCCTTGATGCATGTGCCTAAGTCCCATTAACATTAATGGGAGCTGAATGCAAGCAGGGAGGTTTAGCTAGAATATTAGGAAGCATTTCTTCACTGAATGGGTTGTCATGAATTGGAACAGGCTGGCCAGGGAGGTGGTGGAGTCACCATCCCTGGAGGGATTTAAAAGATGTGTAGATGTGGTGCTTGAGGACATGGCTTAGTAGTGGCCTAGGCAGTGGGTTGGACACGATGATATTACAAGTCTTTTCTAACCTAAATCATTCTATGATTAGCTGATGCCGATTTCCCTAAATGCTGCCTTAAGTTCCAAAGCCCAGACTGGGTCACTGCCTCTGCAGCTGATCAGTGTTTCACCACACAGAGCTGCTCCCCTCCCCTCTGGCCACACAACAGCCAAAGGAGACTTTCTGTGGGGCTGGAGCACTGCAGTCACCCTCCTGTTATGCAGACTGGGGCTGTGCACAGGGGTGGATGCTGGGAGGTGTCCGGCTGCCTTGGAAAAGCACCACAGGAAGGAGATTCATCAGCAAGGGATGTTTTCTGCTTAGCTCACACTGTAATGAGCCCAAGTCCCTGGGTGGAGAAAAGAGAGGTGACAGGAGGAGATGGGGAGACAGGAGGAGAGCAACTTGTTTCAGGCAACAAATCAGTTGCTAACTCTGCTCCAAAGCCATTTGCATCAATGATGTTGGCCCACGGTGTGTTAGAAATATGAGGCACTCTGTAGACAGCTGCCCAAGGGAATGCTAATTAGCTGCCAGGCAATTAATAATTAATCAGACTTTTGTTCATTGTGAAGACACTGTTTTCTTTGGCAGCTTCATAGTGTTCTGAGTTTGCCTTGCTTTTCTTTCACAGGCTGATATCATCGTGCTGGAACCGGGCTTTGCGGCGACATGCTTCTCCCTCCCTCTGGCATCCAGGTCTCCCCAGCCACATGTGCAGCCCAGGCCACGACCTCGGCCTTGGCTGGGCTCTGACGGCCCATTTAACAGTCAGAGGCTGGAAAGGGAGTTGCTGCTGTGCTATTTTTAACCAGCTGGACAGTTAAATAATTCAGAGGCAGACACACACAGAGTGGTCTGGGCTGTGCCTGGGATCTGAGAGGGGAGAAGAGCACTGTATCCACCCTGCTGGGCTTGCTTGACCTTATCAAGCATGGGTTCTCAGGCTCTTTAACACGAACACAAAACAAAAACCAAACTTTCAGAAGTGAAATCCTTGCCTTGCTGACGTCAATGGGGCTCCTGGCTCTGACTGCAATGGAGCCTGGATCACACTTAGCTGCAAGGCAAGAGCTATTCAATATTTCCTTGCTTTCTAATGCTGAACTCTTTTTCCATGACAATAAAACCCAGTAATGGTGAGTAGAGTCCAGAATGGGAACTGTCAAAATTTCTGGGGGAAAAAAATATTACTGCTAAGAAACCTCTTTCAAAACAGGATGTCCAATGTAAGGCTACTCCCCCTGATTTTGGACTAAGAAGACATGTATAGAAAAATATTTCCTCTCATCTCTCCAGCCCAGTCCCCTCCCCAGCTGTCCTGAGGAGTGGTCCACAGCTCAGTGGAAAGCTGACCCTCTCAGGGATGCCAGGGAGAGCACAGGACCTGCCAGCAAACCTGCTCCAGTGCAGAATTCCCACAAGACCACAGCCTCATTTGGTTACCTCCCTGCTCCACTGTGGGTCTTGCCCAGGCTACAGGGGAGTATCTGCTCCACCATGGACCTTTATGGACTGCATGTGAACAGCCTGCCTCACCGGGGTCCTCATTCATTATGGGATGCAGGGGAATTTCTGCTCTGGTGCCTGGAGAACTTCCTGCCCCTTCACTGACCTTGGTGCCTGCAGGGCTGTTCTTCTTGCTTCTTTCTCCAGCTGCACAGGCATTACTACCCCCACCACCCCTTTTAAAATCCATTATCTCAGAGGCTTTACCACTGCTGCTGATGGGCTGGCCTTGGCCAGCGGTGGGTCCCTCTTGGAGCCAGCTGGCTCTGACTGTCGGACATGGGGGAAGCTTCTAGCACCTCCTCACAGAAGCCACCTCTGTAGCCCCCCCACCACCAAAACCTTCTCGTGCAAACCCAGTACACTTGTCCGTCAAATAAAAGGCACAAAATCAGTCTTTAGGCACGAGGGAATCTGCAGAGGAGTTCAACTTTGAAAGACAAATGCGCAGCAAACCAGGCTTCACTGATCCTGCTGTTAATAGGACTGCTTGTTTCCTTTGATTCCTGTGTGTTAGCTCAGCTGTGTTTTGGGACTGAACAAGATCTTTCCACTAGTTCAATTTCAAACACGTGGTAAATGACTCTGTGCCTGAAGCACCCAAGTTTCCCGGGTGGTCTCTGTGCAGAGACCGGAGCTGTTCCTGCTGCCGAGATCAGGCAAAACACAGCTCCCTGTTCCAGCGTGACCAGCGCCCGCCGGAGCCCGGCTGATGAGGAGAGGAGGAGGACGCCAGACCCTTGGGCATTCCACACTTAGGGCTCTCCCCGGTTCCCCACGACCCAAACCATCACGACATTTTCTAGCAGAGGCGTGTGTAAAACAATGTGGCTTGTGATGATGCTCGGTGGCTCGAATGAATAATTTGTGGCCAGGGTGACTCAGGCAGCGCGGGCTGGCAGCCAGGAGCGGGCAGAGGAGCCAGGGGCTCGGCAGCACGTCCGGACAGTGTGCTGGGAGCGCGGTGGGTTGGAAAGCCAGCGGTAACCCGTGTGCTCCTGAGAGCCCATCAGGAGAACACCAGCAAGGAAAAGGAATTTGGCCTCAGAGGCGTGTTCTTCTAAGCCAAAATGTATAGGCAAGTGGGTGGGAAGGCTGCACATCCAGAGTTCACATCTGCAAATAGAAGTGATAGTTCACTTGGAAAATGTGACTCTGGGTTTACCAAATCCCACTTCATTTTTCCACAGCTGAGCGATGCCTGTCTGTCCTTCCTTCCGAGCTTCAAGATATTCCCTTGGGAGGCAAAAGCCCTGCCTGTTTGACAATGCATGCGAAATAGGATGCTATGCCCTGTACAGCGCAGAAGTTCAATTTTCAGATAATACAGAATTGGGATGTCTTATCTAATAGTGCTGGCAGGCTCTCCTGAGAGTCTGCGCAGCAAAATTTACCTGCTTAGTATGGTGAATTTAAATCACCAGAGTCACACTGGCAAAACTCTCCTGTGCAGAACCTCATTCTGGTCTGAAGTCCTTGAGCAATTATTCTGTAATAAAGTCACTTAAATTTTAGACTACAGTGTCCATGTGGAGAAGTTATACAGGCACAGCTATAACAGGATAATTATTTTGTTATAGCTATGTCAGTCAATTTCTCAAGGTGTCAGTCACATGGGAAAGTTGAAATTATGTATTTTTTGCAGTCTACAGCAATTCTTTATTTCTAAATGTCCATTACTGCTTGACTAATGCTGCATGATAGTGGAAATTCTCCAGAACAAAGACAGTGCTCAGGGTTTCCTCGTGGTTATCAAAGGAATTTGGATCTATTCTGGTAAAACTAATATGTAATGAATTGGCAGTGATTGGGGGTTTATAGATGAATTGACAGGGAATTAGGAAACCACAGTTTACTAAATTCAACTGAAACAGCTGAAACTCAGGAATTTGTAAAGTCCCTATATAAGTGTTAAGAGTTCTCAAGTTTTTTTAAGAGTACACACAAAACCAGATTAAGGCACAAAATTCTCTTATTCCCACACAGTATAGGATGTTTCATATTTTAACACAGGACTTTATGACTAATCCTACCAATTTTGGGGCTGTCTGAAACAGTTTAGTTCCTGAGCAAGTTGTTGTGAGGTCTATTCATTATGATTCATTATTAACTGTGGTGGAGATAGTCCTTTAGGATCAAGCTGTACCTGTCAAAGGACAATGGCATATATGAGCTTTCTATGGAGATATGCCAGAGCTAGCTTGAGTCTGGAGATTAAAATATAGCAGGAACTAGCAGCCTGGCTCCCCTCAGAGCTGTCTGTTGAAATGCTAGATGGAGAAAACAGGTGCCAACTGAATTTTTCACAGCCACATTTGAGTCTGAGTTGAAGAATTACCAGAACAGGGAAGGCAAAAAATCTCAGTGTACATGAATACACTGTGTAGTTCTTGCACGCCAGGCTGGGCACACAGCAAACCTGGGGAACTGGGGCTTCTGCACAGGGAAGCAGACCTGATATGTCCTTAATAAAAAGCATGACTCAAAGTGAAACCTGCTGATGGCTGTCAGATGTCTTACAGCGAGAGAGATGTTACCCAATTACATGTATTGCATCTCCCTTCCTGCAAAAGGGGCTGGGTTTGAGGTGGAGGATGCCAATGCGCATCTCCAAGTGGAGATACCAGCTGGGATGTACACAAAGGCAAGGACAGAGCGTGGTCTGTAGGGCCACAGCTGCAGGCACATTTGGGTACGTGGATGGTTCCTTGGTCCCATCGGTGTCTCCTTGGGCACAGCCCATTCGTACAAGGATGCTCCTCTGTCACCCTCTCCCAGTACCACCATGCCAGAAGGGCTCTCCTAGCACAGCACTTGTTGTCACACAAACCCTACTAGATCTGGTAGGGTAAACCACCTCATTCTGTTTTCAGTTTATCTCCACACATTCATCTCTTTGGTTCTTTCCCTGAATTTGGGTCTTTTAGGCTGGTGGGGAGGCCCATTTTGCACAGGGCACAAGGATAAAGAAAACCCCTGTTTCCAGGGCTGCAACACAAAGGCTTAATGATGTTTCAGAATAAAGTTGAGTTATAAAGGGATGGGGCATTTAAAGTGTTATCTAGTTCCAAACATCAAATGTTCAAATTCTGCCTTAAGGGGACATTAGCTGATTATCAAATCACAATGAGATTCTTATAACTTTTATTTTAATAAACAGTTTTCATAAATGTTAACATTTTAATGGATGATTACATTCATATTTAGCTAGCAGATGCATTCATGTTGATTGATGTTATTTCTGCAAGTACCAAAGGAATTAAATAATGACTTGTCACTTACGGCAGAGAGCTGCTCTAATATTTTTTTTAATAAATAACGTTATTTGCGGTGTTCGATCAGATGGCGATGCTGGGGTCAGCTGTAGGTTCAGGGAGGGGAGGGGGTGACCCCGAGCGGCAGGGCAGCTCCCAACAGAGCGGGTAGACATTAAAGAAACACCCCAAACACGGGGGGCCCGCGGGGAGCAGGGGAACCTCCTGCTGCCCTTTAGAGGCTGCCGTGTGACCCCGGCCCGGCCCGGGCACGGCGGAGGGGCCAGCCGAGCCGAAGGGCGAGGGCCGGGCCGGGAGCACTCGGCACCCGCGGAGGGCCCGGGCGGCGCGGCCCGGCCCGGCCCGGCCCAGTGCGGTGCTCTGTCCCCCTCTGGTGGCCGCCCCGGGGCCCGTGGCTGTGCGGGGCTCCTGCCGTCCTCAGGAGCCGCCGGCTGTGCCCTGCCCCAGAGCCCCGGGGCTCCTGCAGCCCTCGGGAGCCGCCGGCTGTGCCCTGCCCCAGAGCCCCGGGGCTCCTGCAGCCCTCGGGAGCCGCCGGCTGTGCCCTGCCCCAGAGCTCCTGCAGCCCTCGGGAGCCGCCGGCTGTGCCCTGCCCCAGAGCTCCTGCAGCCCTCGGGAGCCTCCCCGCAGGTCGGGCGAGCCGCAAAGCCAAGGCACCTGTGGCCGGCGCCGCCCCGGCCCGGGGTCGGGCAGCTGGGTCGGAGCTCCTGGCAGGCACGTGTGCTCCCAATAAAGAACAGATTTGAGGGTTCCGGTGGATTTGTTCCTGAGCTGCTGCAGCTGCCCGCTGCTGTGCCCAGATAGTGTGGCAAGAAGGGGTACAGAGTTCTGCTGTGCGGGAGTTCCGTGGTGGGGAAGGTGTGAAGAACCCTAGAGAAGGGCTTCCATTGTGATGAAGACATGCAGAACCTGTCCTGTGTGGGTTCTGTTGTGATGAAGCCTGCACAGCCCCACTGTGCGTTCTTTGGGATGAAGGTCTGCAGAGCCTGCTGTGTGATCCACATTGGGATGAAGGTCTGCAGAGCTCGTGGTGTGGTCCCCGTTGGGATGAAGGTCTGCAGAGCCCGCTGTGTGATCCACGTTGGGATGAAGGTCTGCAGAGCCCGCTGTGTGATCCACGTTGGGATGAAGGTCTGCAGAGCCCGCTGTGTGATCCACGTTGGGATGAAGGTCTGCAGAGCCCGCTGTGTGATCCACATTGGGATGAAGGTCTGCAGAGCTCGTGGTGTGGTCCCCGTTGGGATGAAGGTCTGCAGAGCCCCACCATGAGGTATGTGGGGTCTGGGCTGTTCACTTCCAGTGCCCTAGGGAGTGCTGGAGGTTTTGTGGCGCAGTGTTGCGTTAGCTGGGATGATGGTAGATGAAGAACAGCTGTACTAGAGATGACCTCTTTCTAGGGTCAGTTCTTGATGGCTGACTTTTGGATGGCTCACCAGGATAGCCTCTTGGTGTTTTATCCTTTTCTATTTACTGGTGATTGATTTTTGTTTCAAGAAACTTGAAACAAACCTTTGATGACCTGTAGTCCTTTTGGACCTTCTCTGTGCCCACAGTGAGACAAGTGGCTGTGTCTTGAAGAGGCAGAATTGAGCAAGTGTGTTTTCGCCTGCTTTCCAGAAGTAGTTATTAGGTTTGAGGGATCAGTTATCTGATCCAGCATGACAGATGGATGCAATGTTTTTGTCTATGGTGACTAAACCTATAGAGATTGCATAAATATCTTCAAGGTACGTGTTCTGATTTTCCTGTAAGCATGTTTACATGTAAGTGTATGCATATACTTAAAAAAACCCCTCAACAACAAAACCATCACAGAAAATCTCAGTGGTGGTCCTCTGCCATTAATGGTTTGAAAACTGCCCTTTTTGCATCTGTGCTGATTTCTCTGAATGACTCCCTAACATACCTGTGAGATCAGTCCATGAACTGTCTGAGACTTTCTGGAAGGGAGCTCCAAACTTATTCCAGCTTGTTGCCTGCAGAGATCCAGGAGAGCTCTGAGTGCTAGCAGTGATGCTTGCTGTCCCAGCTGCACTAGCTCAGGGTGGGGAGGTGGCATGGTCCTGTCCCTGGCTGGCAGAGCCTAATATCTGGTACCCAGTTTTCTGCTGCAAATTGCTCATGTTACAGTCAAAGATACAGCTTTGCATACACTGAAAGTACCCAGAGCTGTTTGGTAAGTCCTGGTTACATAGTCCTGGTTGCATTGTCCTGGTTAGCAGCCTGCTTGATTCCTGTGGGATTTTATTTTACCTCTCTGTGGACCTGTGTATCTCACGCTTTTAAGCATTTGACTCTTGTCGTGTAACTCCTCTGCAGTAATACTTTGTTATGTCTTTCCCTGGTAATACACTGTGGCATTTCTGCTGCTTGCTGAGCTCAGGCACTATAGGTAGCGGCTGGATGTGAAGCTGTGTGTTTCTGAGCATTGGTGTGTGTTTAGCAGGGAAATTTCCTGGATCAGCAGGAAATCTTGGGATGCTGTTGTTTGCTTTAATGAGCAAAGGTACCTGCTGAGACCCCTGCTGAAAGCAGCATTCCCTAAAGCATGGTTCAACGATGAAGTGCTCCTGGGAGAAACTGCAGACATCCAGAATCACTGGAGCAGTTCTTAATCTACTGAAGATCCCATCCAATGCTGGCATTTCTGCAGTGGGAGAAGTGTCTTGGGGGACTGAAATGTCCTTCTAAAGAGATTCCCAGGCTGATGTCTGGGATCAGCTTCTGCCATTGTCTTTTTTTTTGGTAATCAACCACCTAAGCTGCTTGGAGGTTGAGTTGCATTGCACTTTGAGCTAGTTCATAAACAAGTACCAGTTGAAATACAAAAAGGAATTTCTGACTGTTTATAAAATAGTTTGCCTGTGAGACCACTTTCTATATAAACAGTTTTTACCTAGATTCCTGTGATGTTGATGTCATAGGGCATCACTGATGATATTTACAAGAGTCATGAGCAGTCTTGACTGCTCATATTTTAGCTGGCTGCTTTTAGTTATAAGGAAAGATAGGCTTTTTAACAGTTAATCAGGCTGTCAATATGGTGTATGTGTTGTGGTTTGTGTGTTTGGGTTTTGTCTGTTTTGCCCCTGAATGACTGTCCAAAAACAACCAGTGGTACTGGATAGGGAAGAAGAACTGTTCAAGAGAGGCATGTTAACCTTCCATGATTTCCAGCAGACATGGATATGAGCTTTCTTAGGTGGTAGACAGAGTAAACTTCATACCCAAGTCAACCAAAATAAATTGCAAACTAAATTACATCCTTTTAAAGGAAATCCAGCACTGAAAAAAAAGGAGACAAACAAAATCCCAACCAAAAGTCACAGGTCCAACAGCTAGAAAGACTATGGTGAAGATAAAAACCTGGTGCTGCAATCTGCTGTGGACAAGAGTGGGGTGGACAGTTTGGCTGTGCTTGTTCTGGTGTACTTTTGAGGGTAGCAGGTGCCACTTTGATTTCAGACTTTCTCTGTGAAAGCAAACATTATTAAACAAATGCTGGCCTGTATTTCTCCCATGCAGAACTAGTCACATTTTGGACTCTCCATAATGGCCACATGGCAGATCTGTCTGTGCCTTGGAGCCATTTCTGATGGATGGTTTTATAAAAGCCAACTGCACAACTCCAAACTATTTCCCACACACTTGAGAGGGATTAGCTAATGCTTCAGTGCCGTGCTTCAGTGATGAAGAAAAGTGTTGTCATATTGCTGGCAGAGTTAACTCTGGACTGGAAAATCCATTGAGCAAGGAGTATTATTGGTTCCTGGCTCTGCTGTACCATTTCATGGGTACTCTTAGGCAATGATTGGCCCTAAGAGGGGATCCCAAAAGGATTCATACAGAATGGAGATACAGCTCCAGTCCTCAAGATCTCTTCTCAGCTTCTGCCTGGTCCTTATGATTCTGACAGAAAGTGATCTGTGGCTGGAAAACTTCCTGAAAGTGTGTGCAGACTTCTTACTAAGAAATGCCTGCTTTCACCACAGTAAGCTGCTTTGTGTTCAGCCCCAACCTAAGGAAACTAAAAAAGGGAACCAGTTCCAGTCCTTGTACAAAGACTCACTACCCATGCTAAGGAGTAGGAGAAAGGAGGGTGGCATGGAAGGCAGCTGCCAAGCACCCAGTCTTCTGGCAAGTGAATTTTGCACAGATAGGAAACAGGGGGAGAGGAATTGCTGTCCTACACAGTAGTGCTTGTCAACCAGAGCAGGGGTCCTCCCCCTAATCCAGAGGGGTCTGCTCTCTGTGAAGCAGAGTGGTCCAGCTGATTCGTGCCAGGTACCTTCCACTTCTTATCATCTGTGATTGCTTTAACTCTGTAGATTTTGTCGGCTGTTTTTGACATATTTCATGCTGGGAACTCCTCAGCTCGTGGTGGCCAGAGGTTAACTCAGCTGAGAGCTGGCTTCCACTGAAATGTGCCTACTTTCTCAAGACTAGGTTTGTGCTTTTAACAGATGTCTAATTCTCTTTTCCCTCTAGGCCAGGGAGGTTAATTGGAGGAAAGTGACTGTACATCGGGCCCAAGAGCCTCCTACAGAGATACTTGGCACAAATAAATCAGCCTATTTTTGATGAATAACAAGGCCCCAAAGGCTCTAGTTCTTGCTGCCTGCACAAATTGCAGGTATAAATTTCACAGCTGATCACAGGGACTCCAGAATTCAATTAACTCTCAGCTCATTTAAAAAAAAATGCTGCCTGCCTATTTAATTATGAGTGTCACTGATACTACACATGCTGTTCAGGAAAACTCCAATTAATAAAGCATTACATCATTAGTATGAGTGACAGCATGAAGCCTGTGACTCTCTGAGGAGTCTGCCTTGACCCTCTGCAATGAGAGCTTTGGGATTTAATGGAAAGGGGAATCCTTTTCTTCAGGTTAGGGTGATGCCAAGGGAGCTCCATGTTTTGCAGGCTGTTCCGGAATCCCTGTTTTGGGCTTGGGATGTAATGGAGTGCTGGAAACTGATAATGATTTAGACCTTCTGGTACTTGAGTAAACTTCTAGGGTCTCTGATTGTGGGGATGGGGCTGCACAGAGACACATGGGGCAAAAAATCTGCAAGGATTATTGGAAGGAAAATGCAAAGATTAACGTATAAGTCACGGTGAGAAGACAGCAACATTCTTCTTGCACTGCCTTTACCACATTAAAGAGCATTTCACTGCCAGGAAGGGTGTTAACCAAAGCTGCACAAATAACCACATCTCTGCAGAATGTTTCATTTTCAAGTGTTCTTGGTTTAAATTTAGCTCAGTCTCAAAGATCTATCAATAAACAGACATGTTTCATTTTGACTTTCTAACGTGTCTTTCATTTTAAGCCCAAATTGATCTGATCTGGTTATTCCATGCCTCTGCCTGTGCCCATCCTGCTTCTCTCTTGATTTCATACCTTGCAGGTTGTGTTATTGGAAGTGGTCTCCATTTTTGCAGCTGCATCCTTCCACTTCAGGAGGGTGTCTGTGCCAAATGGCTCTTACCACAAGTGAAGTATCAGAATGATACACAGAAGGTACTTGGCCTGTGTCCCAGACTGTGTCCCTCCTTCCTCAGTCACTATTGTGCTACCCACAAGGATCACAGACTGGCATTTTCTTTAGTTGTTCTACAGATCATGTCCAGTTTGCACCTCAGTTTTCTGAATAATACTGAATAATAATTCTGCTTTCTCTTCACACTACTGCCTTTTTTTTTTTTTCTTTTTCCCTGAGCAGCTCCGTTCCTGACTAGAGCAATCCTCTTTCCTGTAGTGGCAAAAACAATCTCGCTGCTCTAGCCCAGAGGCAGATGTCACCCCAGATTAGATGTCATGGCTCCATCTCTGCTTCAGTTCTTGCATCTTCCAGGGATTTTCACACTAGTCACTGGTGCATTCAGGAAGTGTGTGTCCAGATGTTGTTGCAAAAAGCTGGTAGTCACTTGAATTGCCTCAGCTTTCTCCAGAGAGTCCTTTCATAAACTGCTTGCCTTATTGCCCTGTTCTGTGCGCTCCTGTTCCCTGTTGTTAGTCAGAGCTGCAGCTTTCCCTGCCTGTTTACCACATTTAAGTAGAATGTCTCCACCATTTGTGTTTAGGCACATGCTTGTCATCCATTAAATATCACCACTCTTGTCCACAGTATTATCTTAAGACCAAAACCAAAAGAGAAGCTTTTCCACTCTCATGCCTCTGCAATTCTGGTCCATCTCTAGCAGCTACTTCAGTGCTGGAAGAGGGAGTGGGTGTTTTATTCGAGTTTTATTTTTGCACTGAGTGGCTGCAGAAGCCCTATAGCTATTCAAGGGCTGTAGTTAAACCAGCATTTCTGACACTGGTGAGAGTTCAGATTTAAACCTATTCGCTGCTATCCCAGCGCTGCTCCTTTCATGCTACCCACTTTCATTTTCTACTTATTTTGTTCGCCTGTTGCTTCATCTTAAACTGAAATAATCTCTGTCCTGGGCTTGGAGCTACCTGTCTGTTCTGTACTTGTACAGCCTGAGGCTTAACAGGGCTCTTAGAGACGGCACGGGGCCCTGGGCACTGCTAAAGCACAGCTCTTGGATTCACACTCTGTTGCCTGTCCTCCCTGTGCAGTGCACGCCTCCCCTGTCAGTAGGGCTGGTGCTTGGCTGTGACCAAACTCCCCTGGGACTCGGCTGAGCAAACTGTGTGAAGTGACTGTAATCCATTTGAATCAGCAGGGCATGGTAGCTGCTGCTACAGCCCTCAGGTGGCAATTTCCAGTTCTCCTGCTGCAGCTGTGCAAGCCCTGGAGAGCACTGATTCCCACCTTGCTTTCTCAGCTAGGACTTGGTGGCTGTAGCCCAGTGCTCACCTTGGAGAAAGTAGCTCAGAGTTGATGGAGACAAGGGGGTTGGATGCTTCTCATGAGAAGGCTGAGGTTGTTCTTGTTCCCATCCCCTTTGGAGGTCTCCACACAACTCCCTATTTTCTAATTACTGGCTTTCACCTGCAAAATGAGGATATCACTGTAAGCCTGGTGTACTTTAATTGTGAATAGCAAGTGTAACAGTACAGCAGTTGCCAGGAATTGAGAATAGGGCTCAAGTCCTTGTTTTGACAGAAGTGTGATATTTAGGCTGCCTGTGGGAGGTTTTGCCAACTCTAGAACCTGTTCAAACTGCTCTGCAAAGTTTTGATTGTTATGAAGTGAAACTGCAATGAAAAAAAACATGTGGTCAAGCTTCCTGACCAGCTGCAGCTGGGCATGGAGCTTGTTTCCATTGCTTGTCTTGCGTGACTATAAGGCATTGACTTTCCTGCTGTTTTCATCTGGCTACCTGTGAGGGTAAGTGGAGGTAGTGAGCTACTTTAATCTATGCCCCTGGGCTAGCACTGAGTTAGCCAGTGGGGCTGCAATGTTTATCCAGCCTCCCTGCACATCTGTCCTTCTGAAAGCATTGCTCACCTGCAGTGAAATTCCTTGTGATGCTGAAGGAAATGGAATGTGAGACTGCAGCACAGAGATGTGCACGTAACAGGACCTCCCCCTGTGGAAGGCTGAGACCCTCCAGAACTCCTGCCTCTAGCTTTACTGGCTTTGAAGTTGGACTGGTGTGCCAGCCTTGGAAGGTGTCAACTTCATCCTGAAAGCAGATTTCCTACACTTGAAGGGCTCCTTCTGGCTTCTTCAAAGCACACGAGCCCCAGTGCAACTGAAGATGAGCCTCACACTGGCTGTAGCTGTGTCTGGCCCTGGCTGGTCCCATCTTTGCTGGCAAATGCAGGTGGGGACAAGATGCTACCCCTCAGCTGAGGTTGCTCTCTCGCCAGGGTACCAAGTCCTCCAGTCCCTTTGGGAATACTGAGCTGCTTTGTTCACTGCATCTGTCAGCCTTGGGGCAGCTTGTTCAGTTTGCAAGGCACAGCTCTTTTCTCAGCATAGGCCACAGGCAAAAGGCAGGAGCATTATTTGCCCAAGAGTAAAAAGGGGAAAAATACAAAAAGCTCTTTGTTCCCTGTATAATAAGTCTTGGCCCAAGGGAATTCAGGAGCCAGCTTTTGGCACTTGTTGTCCATTTTAGGTACCAGTGAGCTGCTGGTGCAGGGCTACCCTGCTCAATTGCTCACTTTTGTTTAGGTGGGGATCCAGGGTGCTTCCCATCCATGAAACTGCTGTGTATTCCTCAGGAATGCTCCCTGTGCTAAAAGCCATGTGTGGCCACTCAAGATCTGCAGCCTCCTGTTTGGAAGCCTTCCTTGTACAGCATGTGGGAGCATATGGCTCAGCAGGGAACCAAGACCTGCAGCATCCTGGGATTTGCCAGTTTGCACTGCTGTAGAAATAGAGCGCTGCAGGGTTCTCAGCACTGAGTAGAGTCCTTGGCCTTGGCTTTAAGGGAACAGTGACACATGCTGTGTCAAGAGCTGGCTGTACCCTTTAGCAGGCTGGGAGGAGATTGATGCTCCACACCCAGATGCTTTTTTCCTTTGGTTTGATGCTCTTTACTACCCCTGGTGTAATTCAAATTGGTCTGAGCACTATTGACAGAGTTCCACCAGAGGAACTTCTCTGTGACTGCATGTATGACTACAGCTGATAAGCACTACAGCATGATGAGCTAGACTTGACTTAACCCCAGAAACCTGGGATTCTGCTTTGGTTTGGCATCAAATGCTGAGGCTGATCTGAACCTGGAGGATGGGAATCCATGTGAGTGCGGCTTTCCTAAAACTTCTGCTCCTGTGCTAAGCCTGATCTCCAGGTATTTGCTTTTATTTTCAGCATTGTGTTCCAACCCCAGCCTGAACTTGGGAGGTTTGAGCAGTTGAAGTATGACCTCTGTGTTCCTTGAGTAGCTGCACACTTGGGCTCTGTATATATTTTCCTTCATATATCTGCTTGTTCCAATTAGGATCAAGCTCTAGATGAAATAAAACTGATTTGTGTACTTGCCCAAACTGTGAGGATTTGGGGTTTGAGTTTTGATGAAGTGCGGTGCATTTCTCTTTAATGTTTCCGCAGTTCTGTGGTATCTGACTTCAGCTGGGATCAATAGCAAAGGTTCCAAAATAAAGCAGGAGTGGCTGGAGTTGGGATTTTCCAAACCTCACAAAGAAAATAAGAAAGTAAGAGTGCCTGTTGTTAGCTGGAGTGTTTTCTTACGTCGCTGTGTAACAATCTGCCTTGAGGGAATCCAGTGGTCCAGATCAGCACAGAGCATCTTTTTCCTTCCAACCCCTTTGGGAAGCTTTGTGAGGATAATCAGTGGACTTTATTTGAAATATTAATCTCTGTCTTGGAGGCATTTGGCATCTTAGAGAAGTTGCTGAGGAAGGCACACAGTAAGACGTCTTCTTTTTTCCCCCTTCTTCTTGTCTTTGGAGAGACAATGAAATAGCCACTGAGTCCTTCTGCTTGGAAAGAGATGTCACCCATTGTGGCTCTCAAGGGAGGTCCCAGCCCACAGAGATGTTGCTCAGGTGAAACCTAAGGAACAGTTACTGGCATTTGAGAAATATGTATCACTGCACCACTGGAATGTTTGCCAACAAAAAAATGCCATAATTTCTCTGAATTAAATTATAACAGCAGTCCTTGATGGGTAGGAAGCTTTGTTTTGTTGGTTGGTTGCAATGCACTGTTTAGAGTTAAAAACAGCTCTCAGCTTTTCCACTGATTTTTCCTGTGCTGTAAGCAGACTTCCCTTCCACCACCAAGGCTGTGCCTTGACTTGTGTTATGTGAAGAGTGTTGCTTTGGGAAGGTGGGTTGTGTGCAGCCTCCTTGATGGACTAAATAAATGGAATTCATCATATTACTCTCTATTTTGCCTGTTTCTAGAGCTTGCTAAGCCGTCCCTAAAGATTGCAAATAAATAAAATGTGTCAGGGCCTTATCTTGAACAAACTTGACTTTTTTCCTTTGCAGAAATTGCATATTGTAGTGTCAGCTTTGCAGGGGATGACAGAAACCAGGATCCCAAATTACCATGGCTTGTGGCTAATTCAAGTATTTCACTGTCAGCTGAAGCTGAATTTCCTCATATTCTAATTAGAAATCTTAGCTGGCTGGAAGATGGGATGGTTTCACTGGAAGCATTGGCAGTGCACCTAAATAAGCAGATTTCACATCCTGCTGTTTTCTCCCTACAGAATGTTATTAATTATTGTGCTAATATATAGGGGGTGGAGGAATAGTGTCTTGCCCCTGCAGGCTGCAGAGGTGAGAAGCTGGGTTAGGCTGCAGGCTTTGAGGCTCAACCCTGTTCAGCATTCTCACTTGTGAGAAGCTGGAGCAAGTTAGCATCCCATGTTTGAAATGACTGTTGGTATTAAATACACTGATTCAGGAATATCTGGTAATATGAGATATGAAAGGAAGGTGACATCCCATATATTTCTCTTCAGCTTTTCTTCTCTGCAGGCTTTTGCTTTTCTGTTAAAAAAGGAATGTGAACTTTGCTAGGTACAACCAGAAATACTGCTTCAGCATGAGGTGCTGGGTCTTACCAGACTCTGCTTTTCTCATTCCAAGTCCAAGAGGTTGACTTTCTTTTAGAAATACCAGCTTGTATTATTTTGACAGATTAAATCCTATAGATGACTTTTTGTGAGAGCACCAATTTAGGTGCTCTGGTCCTCAAATTCAGTGGCCAGTATCTTGATTTGGTGGTCATATGACTGTTTTGTTGTTGTTGTTGTTTTTTTGGTCTTTCCACACTATATCTCCTCACAGGTGGAGGACAACTATGCAGCCTTTACAGGTGTATTAACTCCTGCAAGACCTTTGAAAAGAATGTATTAAATCAAATTGCACATGTTGCTTTGCTTAAGGAAGTCTGGTGACCCACACAGAGAATCGTGTGAAGGGATGGGTGCTTGCAGGAGAAGCAGCAAGTCTCTGTATGGCACCCAACAGCCAAACTGAGGTGAAAACTCCATCTGAGAATGATGGATGTTTCTGCCAGACAAGGTAAAGTGGTTGAATGACACAATATCTGGCTCAGTCATGCTGGTGGTGTTGCAAGCATATTCTTGAAAGCTGGACTTGGCACTGCTTGTTACCACCTCACCAACATGACTTGGTGTGCTCTGGCTCTTGGCACTGCTACTGGAAATAGGGTGGAATAATGCTGCACAGCAAATCTTTTATAGCAGAGTAAATATAGAAGGTGGAAAGGTCTTCAAATGGCTGATTGAACTTGTCTGGAACAGTCATGAAATTCTGCTTGGAGCCAGAGCAGGGTAAATAGCCTAGGTGTCCCTTTTCCCCCTCATTCATATGTATTTCTGGAGGGAAAAATAATTCAGAAATCTTTCAGACTAAACAAAACTCTCTGACCTCTTGTAATAGCCTTTCTTCTCCCCATTTTAAAAAAAGCTAGCAGTTTGGCTATGCAATAATTCACAAAAGCTTTATGCCTTGCCAAAATTTTACACTCCACCCCGTGCTCCCCCAAATTCACTCTGTTCCATTTAGTAGAGTTTGTTGGCAAAAAACTGACTTCATGCTGTGGAGAATATTTGTTTCTTAATATAAAATGGAGCAGAAGTGGAATTGTGCTGGTTGTGTATATTTTGCCTTCTCAAGATTAGCCCCAAGCAATTATCTGACTATGGACTGTGCCAGAAAAACACAACAGAACAATTTTAGCAGTGCCAATGAAAACTCCAGAATGTGCTGCACTCAAGAGTGTAATTTTAGATTCTGTTTTCAAGTAGTATTTCTGTGACATCATTGACTTTAAGAAAAATAATACCCCAGGGCTTGTTTTACAAACAGGATGGAGCTTTATGATTTGGCAGCTTTCTGTAGGCAGAAAGACAAATGTTCATCGCTTACAAACCCCTGTATGACAGCGGGCTTTGCTTCCTATCAGAAGTTAAAAGTAATGAGAAAAAGTAAAAACTGATGTGGAAAGAGAGTTGGTAGGCACCCACCTGCTGCCCTGAGGGCAGGGATGCTCAGATCACCTCCAGCAGAACCTGAGCTGTGTGAAGATTTGTTCTGGGAGTGCTTCTGGCTAAATCCTGTGTGTAGAGTTGCTCCGGGCAAGATTTGGGAAATACAGTTGTTTCTGCTTGTGCTGCCTCTGGTCTCAGTTCGTGACATGACGTACTCAAACCTGGTGTCAGGATGGGAGGGCTCTGCTGGTCCCCTGAGCAGGCTCCAGCTGCCTCCTGGAGCTCTGTCATTCACATGCAGCCAGTCTGGTGTATGTTTGAGAGATGGGGAAGTCGTGGTGACACTCTCCATGTACCTCAGCCAGAGCTCTGCCATCAGGAAATGCTTTGAATTTCTTCATCGCTTCTTCTCAGAGTTCTCTGTTGATTGTAGGACTGGTAAGGGACCCCAGGTAACTGTCTGGTCCTCTTTTCAGACCATGTGCACTTGGGCAATTTTTTGCAGACCTCCAAAACTGAGATGCCATGGTATCTCTTATTCACAAATTTTGTTCTTTCTGGTAGAAAGGGTTTTCTTCATTCTAATTCACATTTTCTTTTCTGTGTTTTTATATCCATTACTTCTGTGTTCTGCACAGCATTGCAAACAGGAAAAGGATTTTGCAGCCTGCAAAAGTCGCTGTGTTTGACCCTTATTCCCCTACCCATCCTGGTTCTTTCCTGAATAGTCTTTGTGCTATCTTCCCCCATCCCTTCTTTTCTTTTGTAGGTAGATATTTTAGAAAGCTCTCATAGTACCTGCACCAGACACTTCCAGGCAAATTCAAAGTGAAAGATAATATCCATCTCAGCCTTTTTCATACTGGAAGTAAGCTCTGTAAACTCAACGGGTGGCTTCGACTCAGTGAAATAACTTGTTTCCCTTCAATAAAGATTTTCTTATAAAAAAAAAAAAAATAAGGGAGTTCTCTGGCCCTAGGGCAAACTATGCTGCAGCTTTCCTTCACCCTGTGCCTCCCAGCACATGCAAGTGGAAAACAGGTTACGTTCACTGGGATGAATCAGTAGTGGCGTGGTGGCGAAGCGATGACACCAGCTCTGTCGGCAGCTGGTTGATTCAGTGCTCTCTCAGGAATTCAACAAGTTCATAATATCAGTCAGATTGCACACAAATTTCTTTCACAATCCGCACCAGTGACCCACTCCAGTGGAGTTGCTCCCAGGGGGTGTTGGTGCATCTGGCACAGGATAGCTCTTCTGTTGCTGGACCACAATCTTGTTTGGCAAGTTTGGGCACAGTAGTCATGATCTGAATGAGTAGGCTCATTGTTTGCTGGAGTGGGGAGATGGAGGCATCAGGTTGCCTCTGATTGTGTGAACTAATAGCTCTGTTCCAGAAAAACACGTGTAACTCATGCTGATTCCTATGAAAGTGAGTAATTTGCTATGAGCGTGAACCCTGTCAGAGAGGGGCTGCATCTTCCCCTGAATGTGTGCAATGTCCAAAAATCTTGGGCACTGTTATAATATAAATAACAGATCCTCATAGTCTCATCAGCTCCTAGACTCCCTGGGGGAGCTTTACATTCTTCTGTAAATACGAGCTTTGTGGGAGAAGTCTGATGCTACACAAGCATGTGAGAATTTCCTTCCCAGTTGGCATGAAAAGACTATAAATCTGTGGAGACACAAGCCCTTCCCCCTAGCTCTTCCTATAAAATTAATGGGTGTTCAGTTAAGCCAAAACAAAGAGTGGTTTCCCTCAGGCAAAGTTGTCTTTGAAAAAAAAGGGGGAAAAAAAAAGGTGTTTTAGCATACAGATAGAATACCTTGTTTAAATCCGTGTTTAATAATGCAGTAAGTGTCCAGGGAAAGGAATTGTATTTCTTGCCCTGCTTTGGGCTTTCAGCTTCCTGGGAGTAAAAGTTGGAAAATAAACAAGGGCTGATGCTAATGGAGATTAAGGGTGACCTTGGCCTGTGGGGTGACTTGGATGACCCTGTAGGGATTGAGTTGTTGGATAATGGAGACTTTCAGACTACCTCTGTCAGGCAGAGAGGTCAGCTGTGTCACTTTGCAGTTTTTCTCTCTCCTTGCTCCCTACCTTCATGTTGCAGAGATGTTTTAAGGGACAGTGGCAGAGAGCTAAGAACAGAAAGTCATTAAAACTTCAGTTCTCCTCTAAAGTCCCTTTGGACAAAATGGTGGCAGCTGCCAGCATGGCAGTGTGGTTTTTTTCTGGTCAAATCCTAAAGGTGGTCATGGGAGGGTGGAGAGGTGGTTACCTGCTCTGCCCCTCCCTGACAACAGATAGCTGGCATCATCTCAAACTCATCAGGCTTTGAATCCTTCCTACCACTAAATTTTGGAGGAGAAACTGTGCGTGATTCTTCCTTCCCACCGTACCTGGTTTTATTTTCCTCAGAGTCTCAGAAGAAATCAAAAGATACAGATCTCACTGGTTAGAAACTAGATGAGGCTGATAGCCCTCAGTACAAAAAAAGCAATTGAAGAATATTTTAAGTTTGTATCACTGCTTGGCAAAAGAATCAATGCCGGCTGTCTCCAGCTTTGGTAGCAATGTGAAGCCTGCAAAATACAACCCACGCTGGGAGCTGAGATGCAAAAATGCCTGCAAGGATATCTGGATATTGAAATGATAGGAGTTGTGAGCCGTTTCTTATGGTGTGGGTTTGTGTTTAATATCACAAGGAATTTTTAAAGCCTTTGTGTAAATTTTGTTTGGTTTTGGAATTTTCAGGTCTAAGTGGATGTTCTGATGGAAAGGGGTTTTATTTATTTACTCCTTTTGGATATTCAGAAATAATGCCTTCCAGAGCTTCAGATACTGCTCAATAATTTATAGCAATCTAGAGGTACAAGCAATTTCCTAATAGAACTAAAGGCAGCTTGAGGGCAGGTGGGAGCACGGTGAATGAGGAGGTAACTGCACCCAGAGGATCAGAGGCACAGCTGCATTTTGTGCTTGGTAATGCCCTGGGGATGTGATTATCTTTTGATAACAGAACTCCAGCGTGCCTCTCTGCCTGGCAAGGGTTGGGAAGGTGCTGGAATAGTTCTTCAGTGAGCAGGTTTCCCTGCAGAGGATCCTTTTGAAAGCGTTTGGGAACCTGAAACGGCTTTTTATTGTCTGGAGAGGCGGACGGGAGAGGTCATGGCTCTGGAAAAGCCCAGTGTGTGACCCCTGTGTGGGTGGGAGAACACCGCCACGGGGGGCTCCCCATTCTCTTGCCTTTTCCCTTTTCTCCTGGTTATGACAGAAGCTCGTCTGTTGTGCCTGGAGCCAGACAACTCCATTTTCTTCCATCGTTGCCCTTGGGCCATTTCAATTCAAAACTCCTCTCTAGGTAGAATGTGTGTGATGATTTTCTGCTCTTTGCCTCTCTCTCCATTTTCTCTGCAGCTGCTCTGAACGCAGCTCGCTGCTGGAAGTAGTTGCTGAGAGCAACGCGATACAGCCAGGGTTTCATTTTTGCTGCTGTAACCTTCTGTACCCTGCTATTGATGGAGTTTTGATGTGTTTGACTCCAAGTATGGGATTCTTCACCTTCAGGCACCAGTCCTGCTGGATCCCAAATGTGCTAATGCTCATTTACAGCAACATCAGTTGGCACATTGCAACGGAGCTTTGATCCTACAGCAAGGGCTTATCTGCTAAATGACTGCAAGGGTGTTAGTGTCCCTAAGGGTTAGGCTCAGCATATGTTTGCACAGGAAAAGGGCAGTTATCTGAAAATGTTTTTCAGCGTTTTCTTGGATAGGTTAAGAAGGGAGACAATATTACACACTACTTTTGGAAGAAAAGAAAACCCTTAAGCTCTCAATCTGTAACCCAAGGTTACAGATCCCTTTTTAGACAGTTCTGCCGCGATCCTGGGAGAGGAAGCAAGAAGTAAGGTCGTCTGCCTAATTTTTCTTTTTTGTCGTCCTCACGCAGTGAGTTTTTGCGCTAGCCTGCAGACAGAGGGAAGAGCTGGGTGGGTGGTGATGAAACAATCATCACTTAAAACTATTTGCTGATAATGAGTCACTCTTCATGGAGTCCCAATCTGTTCTCCCTTCTGTCAAATACGACTGCAGCAAGTCTGCCTGCTTTGCTGAAGAGTTTTACTGGTTTGGGTTGTTTTGTTTTTTTTCCCTGAAGGATGGATTCAAGCAGGAGAATTTGGCAAGAAGGATGAAAGAATGAAATGTGTTTGTGGGTGAATATTAATAAAGAGGTTTCTTTTCGTGCCAAACCTGAGGATGAACCTCCTAGGAGCTCAGATGAGGAGCTGGGAGGTTTATCTGCAGTCTGTAGGCTCCCTCTCCTCTCTGGCACAAATCTTGCCAAATCCCCATGGCTGATACGGCTCAGCTGAAAGTGGAGTTTAATGCAGAACCTTCCACTCAGGTGGTGAGGGTTTCTCCTGCTGATGTGATGGTATGTAAAAAGAAATAAGAAAATTATTGAAGACAAACCTAGGGATGACCCAGCATAAAATAAAATAAGGCCTGCGTGACCCAGCATAAAATAAAATAAACCTGCATGATCCCAACAGGCCCCTAGGCCTTGCCTTCTCCTGCAGTTCCATTTGCAATGATTTATAGTTGATATCTTGATAGATACCACCCAGTGTGTTAAGAGCTGTCTGGCTTGTGTTGTGTGAGGGTGGCTGTGATTTCTTCCCTGATATGGTTCCAGCTGTAATAGGCCAGTCCTGTGATTTTGATGAAAATTCAATTTTCTTATAACGAGGTTTAACAGAAAATTTATTGAATTATTGATAATGGAGAATGCAATAGATACGTGTCCCAGAGTTCATATGCTGTAAGATGTTAAAGAATATATTGTATGTTTATCACTGTCAAAGTTTTTAATAATAAATAAGTTTTTAATTAGAAATAAAAAGAATTGGCCATTCAAGCATGGGAAATTATGATCAAAGAAGGGCTTAGCATAGGTTTTGGGTCAGACTGGGCTGAAAAGAGACTAAAATCAAGAGAATTAAGAGAGTTTGGCATTTCTTCCTAGAACTACATGGATATCTGCTATAAGCTCAGGCAGAAGTTTTGTTCAATGATCTGTCAAGTGAGTTGGGGGCTGGCAGTGAAGTGAGCCTGTGCCACACGCTGAAATAATCTCTAGGAGGTCTGGGGCCTTCTTCCAATGTGTGAGTGCATTGCTGTTAGTACCACAGGGATACCAACTCTGCATCTGCTCTGTCACAAATCCAGTGAAGCCTTCCACCAGCATATTTTACTGCTTTTCAGTTCATCCTGATTGTAGTGAGCCTGCTTCACACACAATAATCCTTCTTGCAGATCAGATATACAGTAATCCTCCTTTACAAGCGAGAGCACAATGGGCTTCTGCCATCAGACATGATGTAATCCTGCTGCATCAGCTAGAGAATTTCTTCCCTGTACCATGTGAGACACTGTCCTCTGTCTTACACCAGACTGAAGCCTTTTCCCATCAGGTGATTTTCACATCCGTGCACTGTGGTTCTTCTGTAGGCTCTAAGCCATAAAGTCCCGTGTCATGCTCTGCTACACCGCAGACATTCCATGTCCCTGGGAATGGTAGCAATGGGTAAAATGGGAATTTCTACATTTCATGTGATGTGTTCTTTTGAGTAGGGACTTCTCCTGTTTTCTGCTTGTGCAGGACCTAGAGCAGTGAGAGGCAATGAACCCTGGGTGTTAGGGGAATACCCAAATCAGCTCACAGCAGGCTCTCTTGCTTCCAATTCCCTGCACTGTACAGACCTCTTAAAAACTGTGAAGCTCATCTTTGAGCTCTGCTAAAAGCAGGTACTGTGGCTTTACCCCAGACACTGTGCAAATGGAGCAGCTGGCAGCTCCTTCAGATGCACCTCCTCTTCTCCTGGTAGCTCAGGTTTGTTTGCCCTGTCTTGCACAGACTGCTGTTTAATAATTCTTCTGCTGGGGATGATACAGGAGAGTTGTCTTTTATATGCATGTTCTCTTTTACCTTTCTCTAATCCTTCTCGTGGGTCCTGAGCATTGCAAATCCTCTTCAAGTACAGACTCTGCTAGTTTCTTGACTGGGGGTGGGGGGAGAAGAGGGAGATGCTGTCATGTGGAAGGAAAGGATGTATTCTATCGCTCTCTTAATCCTCCAGTCTGTTAGAAAGCAGCTACACATCCTGCCTGATTGAATACCTGCCTCGTAATTCAATCTCAGAGTTCCGCTGCCATTCATAAATAGATTACACTGCTGTGCTGCAGGCTGAGCCAGGGTTTGTGTGTTCCACCAGGCAATCCATGGCAGGGGGATTTACCTTCTGCTATGGGGAGGTGAAGCAGCTGAGCAAGAAGCTGAAGTTGGGGTGGTAGAGGGCAGGGATTGGCAACTTTCTTGGCTTTGGGGCATGCATACCCAAATAGTCCCTTTATGTGGCTCAGAGCCACACAGATATTCAGATTTGGATGATGAGATGGCAGCTGTCTTTATACGCTTTTAATTTGTCTTGTTATGTAGATGTTTGATGACTTGCACGGTTCTGACCCTCTGCTTCCCCAGAAATGAGTGCACAGTAAAAAGTGGCTCAACTCCTGTGCTCTTCTGCCTTGACCATCCCGAGCAGTGTCCATCAACACTGGGTGGTACTTCTGTGGTAGCATCAACACACACTTCTGGCCTAGTGGGACAGAGGATAATGGATGTGGCTTTCTCACACATGGACAAGCTCCTCTTCAGATTGTGTGTTGCCAGTTTGAGAGATAAAGTGATCTGTGTTTGCAAAGTGCACATCTCTGTAACCTGAGAGAGTGCAATTCAGAGCTGATAAGTAATAATCAGGCTTAGCAGCCAAAGAAACTTCCCAGGGTTTTGCTGCAATCAATGCCATGAAATTGTGTTTGTTTGTGGCCTCTTCTCACATTTGCAGGATCTTGTGCTATTCTAGCACAATGCACATGGGGAACTGAACAGGGGAAGTTGGTTATGTGGTGCTGTCTTTGTGCCTCACGGGTTATGAAGAGGGAGATGCTCATTCCTGGAGCAGAAACTGGGTAGTTCCTTCTCAGTAAAATTCTTCCAAGGCATCTTGGTGAGTAGAGTGAATGGATCCCGCTGCAGTGTAATTTTTTAAATGCTCTTTTTCTGTTCATTAAATGATATATATTCTCATGGAGGCTCTAAAATAAATTGTTGTTGCAGAAGCACCTTTTAAAACTTGTCAGCTGTGGGTTTTTTCCCCAGTACCTTTGCCTCTTAGGACCATAAATGGCTTCCTAAAGCAGGAAAAAACCATTATTAATTACACTGCCTAATGAACTCATTTGGCTCTCTGCCCAGCTTCCAAAAACAGCAGTAGCACCAGGCTGGATACTGTTGTCTCACTGTAATTATGTTTATATGGAAAGTTAATTTTTGTTTTCATAAATTGATTTGAGGCTTCTGGAAGCTATTTGGAGATAATTAACTTTGCCCACACAGACCTATATTAGGGCGTTTGTTTACAAGGTAGCACTCCATGCTGGAGCATGGAGGTAGGTTCCTGGGATCATCTGGAAATATTCAGTTAGCAGCTCAGGACAGCTGTTTTCAGGCTCGATTCCCTCATTTTGGGCAGCAATAGCAGGCAAACACCACAGCCTTGAGATTTCCAGGCTGGTAACAGCCCTCCAGGTGGACCTGCAGTCCCTTGCTGCAATCCAAATGAGCCACAATCCAAATAATTCAAACACTGCAAAAGCTGGTGCTGGAATCACAAACTCCCTCAACGTGAACGACAAACGTGACAGTCCCAAATGGAAAAGGCCTGTAAGGAATGAGACCAGACCTCCACAAATAAGCAGTTGTGAGGCAAAAGCAGTTCCCATATATCTTTTATAATGGTGAGGATGGAGAACAGGCAGCAGCAGTGCCAGGTGATTTAATGGAGCCTTCACCAGCAGGATGCACGATGTGATGCTGCAGAAGTGACTTATTTATTCAGTCATAGGTGTGTGTCTTTGGGTTTCTAACCCCTGCAGTGAACTCTTTCTTCAAATCAATTCATTAATGAGTTAGTTTATTATGCATGGAGATCCATTATAGAAATGTGTAATATCCTCAGGATGCAGAGCCCTGCTTCCAGCACACAGCTACCAAAGAACAAAGGAGGGAGAAAAAGCAAGGGCTCCTTGGCAGCTCTAAGCCTGTTTGGAAGCTCTTGTGTGACCCCTTTAAAATGCACTCTGGATTGTGTCTAATAAAGAGGTGGATGGCTTGGCTGAGTGGAACAGCTTGTGTAGGTCAGTGCCCAGGGTACTCCTTTTAAAGCTGCAAAAGTTCCTGTGTCAGTGCACTGTAGGCTTTCTTCTTAAAGAAAACAATTGGAACTCAGAGGTCTGAAGATGTACTAATTTCTTACTGCACACTTCAAAACCATGGGTAAAGCTGCATCAGAAGGCCTTCAGGGCATCTTAGTGTGAGATGTGTCTCTGCTTTTACTGGTGTAGGGGCTGGATGTTATTTAGAATTCATAACTTTGGGTCTACAGAGGATGCTGTCTGTTCTGGTCTGTCTTGCTCATAACAAAGAATGTCTTTTCTCAGCCCTTGCAGAAGACTGATGTCCACACTGTAGCCAGACTGCCAGCAAGCCCATAAATTCCAGCTTTTCCTGTTTGAATCTTTGCATTCCTGTCTCTTGAGCAAATCCCCAGGGTCAGTGTTTTGCAAGTTTTATCTAGTGCATCGATCAGGATCAGGACATTTCTACAGATTGAAGGTCAGCATGCTGGAACAACAGCCCTGGGTGAGATCAGAGGAAAAAGGAGCTTCCAGAAGATGCTTGTAGTGTCTCATCTGGTAATCCTGTTGTAAAAGAACAAGCAAAGCAAAGTGTTAATAGAGATGTTACAGGTTTCCTAAGGTTGTTCTCCATCTTCCTGGTCTTCCTTTCTCCCCACTTCCCCTCTTATGCAGCAACAGAGTTATGAGTTTTATTCCTGATTTACTAGTGCACCTTCTGTCAATTAGACTTAGGGCCCAACCTCTTTTAATCTTTATCGACAACTCTGAGAAAAAAGAGTATTTCTCTGTAGAGGAAACTTGCCCTTTTACTTTTAGTGATGGATGTTCAGGCCCCTGCAGGCCAACCCTCTTCTCAAATTCTGTCCAGGGATTAACCAGCACCTTGAGAGATGTGGCAATTCATGGCTGACAGCAGCTAAAGTGGAATTTCCTTTTGGATCCTGTGGTTTGGACACCAGATGGTGAAATGGGTCGAGTACACATGTGCACTTAAAGCACTTAGGTTAAAACAAAAATCGTGGAAGCAGGTGTGGATGAAGGGCTGTGAATTGGGAGGGCTGCTCTTTCCTCCTCCATCTACTGAGCTTTCCCAATGATAGGTGAAGGGTTTACCCTTCATCTCTCCAGTTATTTGCTTCTGTATTTTATGGAGACTGTTTATTGTGCAGCACAGGCTGCTCCATAGCTGTGTTCCCATGCCAACCATCCTGCAATATGGTGTACATGCTCAGTGAAACAAAGCAACTTTAATCCTCAACCTTTGGATGTCTCCTGCCCATCGGGGCCAAGCCTCCAAAGAGGAACCCTGCTGCTTTCAAAGTGGAGCTCCAGGTTCCAGTTAATTGGGCCCAGTCATTAAAGGAAATTCAGTTTATGTCTACTGGGACTGTGAAGGGAGTAGATTTTTTAATAGCAAATATCTACAGTGTGTATTGGTTGTCCTCAGGTTAAAAAAAAATAAAAAAAGCAAACTCTCAGCAGAGAAGAAATAATTCTAATTGCTTGCCATTGGCAGAATGGCTGTTCTGCTCTTTAGAAGCTGTATTTATATCCTGTAAGAACCAGCTCATTAGCTCTATTGCTCACACAGATAATCAACAACATAATTAATAATTATTTATATGACACCTATGGCAGAGGGCTTGGGCTCACACAACAAAACATCATTTCCTTATGATCACTCAGGCATTTCTAACTGGTTTTTTCCCATTTTTTTCTGTCTGTTCTTGACTTTCTCTGGCTTTCTGTGCCAGTTTTTAATGTTTGGCATAGGTTTTTTGGTTAATTTTCTACCAAGTGTGTTCCTCTCTGTTATAAACCTCTCTGAAGTCCCACTTGATTGACAGAGTTTTTCAAGTGCCACAACTTTGTCACCCTGTAAAGCAACCTGGATTGGCATGAACAACGAATAGCTCTGTTGACTTCAGTGGCATTTATTATTCCTGATTTATGGACTGATCCCTGGCTGCACTTGGATGTCAAAAAGCAGGGTTTCTCTTGGTCAAGTGCTCTACCTGTCCTGCATTTTCCCAGGCCAAAGCAGGTCTGTGGGATGCTGTGTTTGGGCTGCACCCAGGATGTCTGCCCTGGAGAGGACTTCTGAGCAGAGCATTCAGATGCTTTCTCTGGGGTGGGATTTTATCTATTTTAACCAAAGACTTTATTCTCAGACAAAGGCAGCCTTTTCTGTGTTTCCCTGGCAGTGCTTTGAGTCCCATTATGGAAGGCAGCTCCCACACCCTGACCTGCGGGGTGACCCACAGGGCAGCTTTCATTGTGCTTTGCTAATGCAGGGAATTCTTGCAGCTGCTGGCATCAAGGGTGACATGCATCAGAAACCCTGCAGTCACATCCCATAAAGCCACTTCCCCTGCAGTGCTGTCAGCCTGAGCTGTGTCAGGGCAGCAGGGACAGGTGTGGGACAGTGCAAGTGAGCCACGTTCCTTGCACAGCAGAGAAGCTCCAGGAAAGAGGTAAAGCTGCTGCAAGCTGAGCACGTGGGACAGGCTGACACTAAGAAAGGTCAAGGGGCTCACTGGGACATGGGAAGGAGAGCAGGAAATCAGGAAACACCCCTGTAATGCAACGCTTGTAAGGTGTAGCTCATGCTGTAGAAACTAATTTCTTACAAGCTTTGGAGAGCAGTTCACATGCTCTCAAAATGCATTTGGGAAAGTTTGAAGACACGTTTTGGATGGGGAGCGAGGGGGAAGAAGCTGATGTCTGACTAGGGATGTTGCTCCTGTGCTTGAGGAAAGGTGTTCTTGCACAGAGGATCCTTGTACCGATGGAGCCGAGGAAGAGGGTTCATCTGAATAGGATTTCAGAAGACAGGAGATCCAAAAGCAGGTTGCTGCTGTGTGAAGCTGCCAAAAGGGAAAGAGGAGTGCCCTGCTGGGAGCACCTGCCTGCTGTGGGAAGGCCACTCTTGCCCTGCCCCTATCTGGATGCCTGTCTGTGGAGTTGGGAGCCCAGCGTGCTTTTTGCCATATCTGGGAGCCTCAGCCTGAGGCTTGGAAACTGTTTGCTGGCACCATGTGTTGCTAAGCAGATGGGCCTCTGTGTTTGTACCCGCTCAAGTTTTTCAGAGAGGGTGGCTTTGGTGTGGCATTTCACTTATTGTTGCCAGCACAGAAAAACAGAAGGAAAAGCATCTCCAGTTTTTACCACCTGCTTCCCCTCCCTCTTTGTGGCCCCCATCCAACACCTGAGTAGGTGCTTGTCCACAAAACGCTCTGGGAGGAAAATGAGAGAGGAAAAAACCCCACCCAGGCCGATTGCAAGATGCAACAGGTGAAATTCTGATGTGAAGAAATACCAGAAAAGTCTTACCAAAGTATGCTAAAAATACATGAGGGTGGGGCAGCTGAGTTACTGGAGGGGAAACTTGAGCTACTGCAGGAGACTGTAAATGGTTTGAGTGTGGCTTGCCAAGGCGTTTGCTGGTCTCTTTCCCTGAGGACAGGTACCAGCTGGGGTGTGCAGGTGATGGCAGCACTGTGGGACATGCCATGCAGTCCCTGCCCACGGAGCTGGGTGCTGCAGGCAGGCAGCTGGCTGGATTTTCCATGCCATTTTCCTTCTTCCTAGCAGGGCAAGAGTTCATGTTTCCGTGTTCTGAGTTTTATGACAAATGATGTGTAGGGTGTTTTCTTGGTTAACCACAAGGGTTCCATTTGAAGTGTGATACAGCAGTGGAGCTGCAACCACTCTGTGTTCTGTCCTTGAATGGAGTGGAAGAGTTAAGAACAATGCTTCAGAGTTAAAATATAAAAAAAATCTGAAATGTTTTGAGAATTCTTACCTTCCCTCACTAAGTTTTCACCTCCTTGGTAATTGTGACTTCTCCCCCTTAGTTAAGGGGATTATTTCCCCTGAAAAATGCATTTTGACAGATTGCTTAGGCCTCATTGGCCGATTGGATACGAGCTGACTCATTTCTCTCTGTCCCTGTGAGTGATCCATCTCTCTTACCCATTGATTTTTCTGTCCTTGTGTCTTGAGATTTATGGAACTGGATGTATCAAAGCACAAATTCTGTTCCCAAACCCTTGAAAGATCAAAGTGGTTAGTATTTCACATCTTCAGCACCCTCTTCTTCTCCCTCTGTTCAGTAAGGGAAAAGAAAACATAATGTGTTAAAAACATGTAGAGACAGATTTCTTCATCACCCAAAGGCTCTACATACCAAAACCAGTCTTTGTTGCTTTTTTGTGTGTCCATCCACCCCTTGCCATGGCAGTTAATACAACTCCATGGTTTGTGAGCTAACAGGCACTGAGCATATGGGAGAATTGTGAGTTACATAATTTTCCTTTTTTTAAAATTTTTTAAATGTAAATTTTTTACCAGATCTCTAGCTGATGAAGAAAGAGACATATTGGGAAAGAAGGTGTGGGTGAAACAAGGACAACATAATCCTTGTGCTTGGCCACATGGGTTGGTTTGTTTTTTGGAACACCCTCTCTTGCAGATGATCTGCCCATAAGTATCTGTTGCGCTTTTTGGTGATATTTTCTCCTCAGTATTGTTTTTCCTGCCTCTAACACAAAAAATATTTTTTTTTTGTTTTGTTTTTTCTTTTTGTGTGTATGTGTGATCAAAGGGGGAAGAACAACATATCTTCTCATCTTCCCCCTCCTCCTTTGTTGTGCCTACTTCTTATTACAGCACTTGGGTAGAGATTTTTTTTTGCTGTGTTGATGAACAGGACTCCTGTGTCACTAAAGATGTTGCCAAGAGAGAGGCTGATTTAAGATATATCTTAGAATGTAAGTTCAGCCTGGGAAGTACCACTATATTTCTGCTGCCTCTGGGAAATTTAGCTGCTGCATTGCTGCCAGTGGAGTGAATGTGCACCCTTTATCTGATCACCATTTCACCCTTCCTCAGTCCTTCATGGCAGCATCCAGTGAACACACACTGTGCATAGCTGATGTCTGATATGTTCTGTTGGAAAGCTGAATGATGCATTGCATTGTCCAGAAAAACCAGTTGGTGTGTTTATTGTGAATGTTTGGAGAAACAAAATCAATAACATTTATGTAATGCTCCTGTCATCCACTTCAACCTCTCCCTTGTAACTGTGGATGCCTTTCCTGAAATGAGTAATGAAATGTATTTAATTGTATGCTGTGATGGTCACAGGACAGCAGCTCCAAAGCTGTTCTGATCACCCCAATGTACAGTAAATACTCCAACAATTTTCACGTGCAAATGAGAATAAGTTAGTGTCTTGTTTGTAAATGAGCACAAATAGCTGTGCTGGGTTCATATTTTTACTGTCAAGATTATTATCCCTCTGAAGGCATCGAGCTGCTTGTTGCAGCTGTTTTACTGTGCATTCTGCAGAAAAGGTCCCTAGCTGAGCAGAGCAATCCTGTGCAAGGCAAGACAGTTGTGCTGCCACTGAATCACAGTGTGGCTTTTTTGCTTTTTTGTGTGTGTTATATTACAGGCCTCAAAAAGATCATCTGCCTGTGTCACTTTAGACTTGCAGGGCAGAGGTGACAAGTGGCTGCAGTTCTCGCTGTCCTACACAGAGAGGGCTCTCACAGTTCATCTCTGGTGTGACAGAGAACAAATGGTAAATTATCTTTTCTTTCCCCATGACGGAGTGTACCTTCATTATTGTTCAACTGAAGTCTCTTTACTTAAAAAAAAATTGTTAGAAATTTGTTTCAATCTCAACTATGTCTTTGTCACTGTAGATAGTGAGGAACTGATGTTCAGGTCATAGTTTACTAAGTGGATCTTTTCCCTAAAATAAATAGATCACCCATCTAGACTAATATTTTTCAGTGACCTGTAATAGAGTGAAACTCCTTCATAAATGGTAATAAGGTGAAAGTCATTCATAAATGAGCTAATGGGTTGGTGTAGGTCAGTGATGTAGGCCTGTGATAAATCTCATCCTGCCCATCAGTTGGCTTCCCTTGGTTTGCTCAGAAGAGATCTGTGTACCACAACCTGAATCCCACTGGGTAGGTCACCCTGAGTTCCAGTGACAGGTCAGGGGAGGCAAGGGATGAAATCAGATTACAAATATTCTTGGCAGTCCTCTCAGCTCTTTGAAGAGATTGCTGCTCGTCTCTTTACTACTCATGTTGTCTTCTGCTGCCGACTGCCGTGTAGGAGCATCTGATTATTATAGAAAAGATGTGGGATTATCATACTGAAGCAACTAAAACAGTGAAATTTGTTCTTGGCATGAACCAAAGCTTGTTAAAGCTGGTAACAATCTCTGCTTTCATTGCTCAGCCTTTCCTAACTCTGTCCTCCATAAGAAAAGCTGTGTTGGAACATCTGAAGAGTCTGGTGGGTGCGTGTAAAGAGCCCCAGGCTAAACAAGTCTGTGCAGTATTTACCAGAGGCACTGAAGCTGCTTGTGTAATTTTAGTGCAGTCAACCTGGGAAGAAGCAGCTTGCTTGCCTTGATTTGGGGGGGTCAGCTGGGCACTGTCCCCTGCTTCAGCCACTGGGAACTGTTGCTGGAACGGGGGCAGCAGCACAGCGTCACAGGTATCTGGGGTATGAGTCTGTGGGGGTCCAGGCAAAATGTCCTGCTTGTCGTGGAGACAGTTTCTGGACTCTCTGACTGGAGGAGCTGTGCTTGGAGGGCTGGGTAACAGCAACCCTGTGCCTGGTCAGCCTGGAGGAGAGCTGGAATGCTTTCCCTGATTGCAGGCTACAGCACAGAATGAAGGGGCTGTGTGGAAGAAAGAGCTCTGCATTCTGTCCCTGCAGTCTCACCCCAAAGCTGTGATGGAAAATCCTACAACTCATTAAGGACATTTCCCTTAGCAATGTCCTTAATCACTTCCCAGGATATTACTTTTTTCCTTCCCTTTCTCTTCATGCTGAGAAGGTAGCTTTCTTCTAAGTGGGTTATGCTAAGAGTTTATCCCATCTGACTCAGCTCTATGCACTACTTGGTCTGTTCTGAGTCAGTCCCTTCCTTGGAATGCTGTGATCATTGTTACTGGTAGAGACTTTTAACTCCAGCTGGACAAAGCTGGCAGCTTTGGGCTTGGAGTCATGTTGTTGGAGCTGTGGATACAGCAGAGTGAGAAGCTGTGCCAGGCACTGGGATCTGCCCAGTGGTGCCAGCAAGGAGCTCAGCATGACTGGGAGCACCTCCTTGAGCTGCATGGAGACATCCCTCACAGACACCCCTTCTGCTGCTGGTGGATGTCCCAGCTCAGGGTGTGTCTGTGCTGCTCTGTCTAAGCCTGTGTCTAAGCTTTAAACTTTATCTGCAAGAGAGACAAAATTTAAGGTTTAAAGTCTGAAATAAAAAATAATTAATACATAAAACTTTTTAAGCTTTGTAATAGGTTTTATCTATAACATTAGCTTATTCATTTGTTATTAATCATTATGACATGATAGTTTAAAAAAAGGTATTATTTCAATTTCTTAAGACAGTTATTACTGATATCTTGATTATATGATGTAAATTCATCAGAGCCGTGGCTGCTCTGCAGGTGGAGGTGCAGGTCTGCACAGCACTGGAAGGACCATCTCCACAGAGATGTTGTGAGAGAGAGGTCAATGGGACCAAAAATAATATTTGAAGCTGTGTGTGTGTGTGACAAGCTAAACCAGTCTGTGCTCACATTTGCTGAATTAGCTGCAGCACCCGAGGTGACTTCTTGTGCTCCTGCACCATCTGTGGGAGGACAGGCTGAGCTGGGACAAAGCCAAGTAGCACAGTCAGCCTGTCCTCCCTGCTCTGGGCCACCAAGGTGAGTTTGTCTTGGATCAGCAGAACGAGGAGAGGAGGGCTGAGGTAACAAAATCTCTAAAGAGCCACCTTGCCCTGTGGGGAACTGAGCAGACCTTGGCATTATTTTGTATAAAATACTGATCATGACAGCTCTTAACTGCAGGGGATTTTCAGAAGCCTCTGGGGATTTTGTGTGAACATCTGGTTTTGGTAAAACAGCTCCTTCTAAGAGAACAGCCATGCAAACAAGCTATTCCTAAGTGTGTAGGATTACATTGCTTTAACTGCATTTGCCAGGTAAAATTCTCTGTTCTATGTGGGTACTGGAGAACATTTTTGAGACATTTCTTTGCTGCAGTCTTTGCTCTTCCATGGATCTGCAGCCTCCTGCTAGTCTTATCTGCCTGACATGCTACAGACTGTCACCTTAGCTTTTCCCTAATAAAGATGTTCTTTGACTGTTTGCTCATGGGTCTTCCCTGCCACTCCAGAGGTTTAAAAGAAAGAATGAGTTCAGGTTAAATTACATTAATGTGCAAATATGTACTGATTTCATCTACAGAACAGTCTTACAGCTTCCTCCATAAAGCTGTACAAACAGTAGTAATCCTTCCCTCCCCAGACCCCATCAGTCACCAGCATTCTCACACTGAGATGCTGAACTTTCTGTGACACCAGAAAATCTTGCCTGTGGGTGTGTAATGCTCTTACTGGTGCTGCAGAGGTAGGTGTAGGTGCTGGAAAAAATCTCATTCCTTGTTTCTCAGGCTTGCCCTCATCTACTCACCAACATCATCAGCTGTGGGGCTCGGTGTTCACTCCTTTGCTCCAGGTATCAGATGTGCAGGGAGGAGGGCAGAGACTCTGGTGATGAATAAGGCAGAGCCCAGTTTAGCTGATGAGATGTTCTTTGATAGCTTTAATGTCATAAAAGGCTTTTGGCATGTAGGAAAGGAGGAGCACCTCAAGGACACCACTGCAACATGACTTTTCCACTGTGATTTCTGAAGTTGGGAGCAGCAGGTTAATTTACAGTGGCTGTCTTTCCCTGTGCTGCTCACCATCTGGCAGGGAACCCCCTCTGCTCCTCCTGGCAACACACAACACGCAGGTACATTACAACCAGGCTTCTTCAGAAGCAGGAACAGGTGCTTACTGAATATACCTTAAAAACAAGGCTCTGTCCAAGGTTTGTAGCAAATGTGGTTTTCCTGAAATACGAGGCTGTGAGTAAAATAGGGGCATCAATGGAGATGATCACAAAGCAGCTCCTTTTTGGTGTGGAAGCTGCTAAGGCTGTGCTTGCCAAGGCACAGGACTTGCTGTTGATCTCTGCAAAACCTGTTACGCCCCGGAGGCCTTTCATGTGTCTGTTTAATATTGCAATTTGCAGGTGAAGGCCAGGGGCTTGTTGCACTGAACTTAATTATGTTAGCACATGATTCCTCTTCTCCAAGCCTTCTTTAAAGATGACTGTGTATTTCATCCTTGGAGCCTGAGGAAAAGGACTGTCTGCTAAAGATGTTCTTAATGATGGAGGTGAACAGTTCTTTAACAAGATGGGACCTTCCTTGCTGAGACACCAAAACTGGTGACAGATACTGGTGGGTACCATCTTGGCTTTAGCTTAGGCAGCCAAGTCAGGGAAATGAGCTTTGTAGACTTTAAGTTGTGGTCCTCTTGGAAGATCCTGTTCTCTGGCTTGCTTTCCTCCTGTGCATGTGTTTGCAAGCCAGTGCAGTGGTAAATCCCCTTAGAGGGAAAGCTGTAGGAGTGGATCACCTGAAGCCTAAGCTGTGTGGAATCCAGGATGAAGTATTTACTTAAGCATCTCTGCTGTATTTCTTATGACCCTTGACTTGCCTAGTGCTGTGTGTGACCCTGTTGGGTAAGAAAAGCCACTTAGTAAAGAACTGCATTTCTGGAGAGCAGCATAAAGATTTCCTCACAGTTTGGCTCTTGCATCTCTGCACTGTCTGTAAGGTGGATAAAAGCCTCAGAGGAATGATTGTCTGAGCAAGATTGAATCTGGAAGAGAGGCTCATGGATCCCAGGAAGAAACTGGCTGTCAGGATGTAGTATTGACTTGAAGCAAGCAAGTCCTTGGAGGCACTATTGACTGTCATTACTGATGTAGTGGAGACTGCCTAAAGTGCCATTTCTTGAGAGTGGAATCATTTTTTCCTGTATTTTTTTTTTTTTTTTTGTCTCCTTCTTTTTGCTTTTGAAGAGGGTTGGCAGAAAAGCAGCACGAGCACATGCCATGAGTGAACTGACAGTACATGCTGAGCTGGAGTCTGCTGAGGGACTTGTTTTGAAATGAAGGGCAGAGAGAGGGGGGTCCTGAGGGACTGGCTCCCCTCAGCACATACCAGCCTGGAACTGGAAGTGTTTCCAGCTCTTGTTTGCAGAGAGCAAACTCTCCCCTGGACCCACCCAAAGGCAGGAGCTGTGAGGCTTTTTCTTTCACTTGCCCACATTCGATTTTGCCCTCAAAAGTGGGGCTTCCATTCAGGAGATGCAGTTCCAGGTCACAGACAACTTGGGACAAACCTGCTGTCTGAGGTAGAAAATGTAGAGGGAGGAGGGTGAAGGTTCTCAATATTATTTTAAGACTTGGCAGAAATAGCCCTGGGGAAAGTGAATACAGCTGCTTCCCTCCTGTTTGTCTCTGGTATGCCTCCACTTGCTCTCTCAATGCAGAGCCTAAAACAATAGCGGGAAGAGCTCATGGCCCTTTGGGAATGCTGGCTGTTCCCAACTCTTACAATTAGGCTGGGCAGAGCAGCACTAATTGAAACAATGCTGTCCCAGCCCAAGGGGCCATCTTGGTGTTTAGGATGGAAATTTCAAAGCCATTTGGTGGACATGTACTTTTTCTTTTTAGTTGAGGTTTTTTGGTGTTTATTTTTTTTTTCTCTCCAAGGAGGCCCATCCACATTTCTTTGGTGGCATGCAAAATGGGAGTTTTAAGTTCTCTGGCTTTACTAATGCATTTCCTAAATTTCAAAAATCCCTCTTTGCAAAAGTTAGTATCTTTGGTTAGTGTTCTCTTTCCATTTGTCTGCTTTCAGACAACTCAACAGCTGCTTCAGAACATGACTTTGGGCTGTGCATTCCACAAAGCCGTATCCAAAAAGTCCTTGAGAAGTACATGGACATCTACTGAAGCCATATAGCAAAGTTCCAGTTTCTCGTGTACGTTCCTAATGGAACAGCCTGAGGATAAGGAAAGGAATAATATAATAGGCTTGTGCATGTCAATGCTTCCCTTATCCAGTATTTAACTTTGTATTAAATAAGTTCTGAAGCCCTTCACTCCTTAATGAGGTGCCTTTGGGAACTGAGTACTCTATTAGTAGCCTCTTGACCTCTTCTGGTGTAGTCATCTAAAACAGGGGTAGGATGGCAATACTCAGTCAGCTACAAGCAATCTGGGCACACTGATAATTATTCTTAGGGTGTTAGATAAAAACAGACATGCCCTATTCCCAAAGCAGTGTGGGAGGGATGGGAAAGGGTTGCTGCCCAGGCTGCTGGAGATAGTGGGTAGTGTGAGGATGAAAAAGCAGGAGAGACTGAGAAAGGGTAATGCCACATCCCACCTCTTCTCACAGATCCTCACTCTGGCTGGCATTGCTCCCAAGGGGCTCTGCCCCAGGAGGGTGTCTGGCATTGTGGAGTGTCCCAGCTGAGTGTCTGGCTTTTCTCCCTCAAGGACACACTGGCTGGGATACTGAAGTGACTCAGTGTTTGGATGTCTGGACGTGGTTTCAGGCAGAAGATTTGCTGTGCTGTCCGTGACTGAGATGGTTTTGGATAACTCAGCTGTCTGGTTAAGACCAAGATGTAGGTAGTCCTTGTTTTGTTCATCTAAGGAGGTGAAGGAAGCATGTTGAGGAGGCTGTTAAAATCAGATTTTTGATTTGAGATGCTTTTTCTTCCCTTTTCATTTTCCAACAGGAAGATTTTTTTTGGAAGTGATTTTATGCTTATCCTTGAAATCTCTCTTCCCTGTATTTCCCCATCTGGATGCAGTTAGGCTGTACATCCTCTACCCTGTGACTCAGCATGCCTCTGTGGCCTCAACCCCCAAGGCTCTGCTCCAGGGCTCTCTTGGAAGCACCATCCTCTGCAGAGTGTGGCTTCCTGCCTGCTTCGATTTGGCTTGGGAAACTGGGTCTCACCGACTTCAGCAACTCTATCTTATCTTCAAGGTACCTCTCAAGGTTTTAACAAAGCCTTGGAAATGGTCTGGCATCCACGTTATCTGCAGAACTGACTCTGCTGCCATGGCAGCTGAGATCAGCTGGAAAGTTTAGCTGGACAGGGTCTCAAAAAATAATAAAAAATATCAAAACTATTTTGATCCTAATTAGAAACACTGGGGGGAAAAAAAAGAATTGAGGAATATGTGTTAAAAAGTTAAGCAGTTCTGCTCATGGCCTGTCTGGGAGTCAGGGAGATATTTGGGCAGATATTCTGTTGGGTCTCAGATTCTCTTGCTCCCTGGCAGGGGCTGTACTGACCAGCCCAAGCTGAGCAGGGGTAGGAGGCACAGTGGGTGGGTGGCTCTGTGGGACAGGAAACCAGGGCACCCAAGTGAAAAGGAATTTGCCAAGATCAGAGGGTGGGTTAGTGGCAGAAGTTGACCTGAATCATCTGGAACCCGTTTTTTGGGGGAGGTGGGGTCAGTTCCAGAGGTGTCAGAAAGCAGACACAGCATCTCATGGTGCCTCAGTCTGGCTCTGGAGGCAAAGAGGAGGCTCAGGCTTTGTGCCCAGCTGAGGAGGAGTTGCTGAGCATGTTTTAACAGCACCCTGATACAAGGCACTTGATTCTCAAGGAAGTTTGCCAGAATTCTGGCAGTGACTGAAGTTAGGAGTGAAAGTAAGGATGGGGTTGTTTAAAACAGCTCTATTTTTCTTTCTGAAGAAGGTCACCAAAGAGGGGTGAAGTGGACATTTGCAGGAACTGGATACTTGACTCCCCTTTGTGTCTGAAAAATGTCCATCCTGGATCCATTTTTCGCCTGAAGGGGAAAGCTGTGTCCTAGGCTGTCCCATTACACTGCACCAGACACGGAGATCTAGTCAATTTAAGTGCCTCTTACTTCAGCTGAAACATATTTGCAATTGGAATACCATTCCTGCTCACTGAGCAGAGTCCTGGAATCCACAGGCTTTTGTGTGAGAGATCCAATTAAAATACAAAAAGACAGATGAGGTGAGTAAAGCTCTCCCCACAAATTCTGGGAGGGATTTCCTGCATGAGGCCAGCCTTGACCTTGAGCATTCCCAAGTCCTTTCCCTGGGATGCTGACCCAGTATTCATAAATCATTTGAAGCATGAAGTGATCTTTTTATTTAATAAATAATAAAAAAAGTAATTGGATTGACATAAATTAAAGCTGAGTTAACCTGTCTGGAATAATTGGATTGGTAATAATGGGCAGCAGTGTGGATTGAAGTAGGTCACAGTTTAACCCGGAGGCCTGCAGAGGCTATTTTTTTTTCCTAGCTCTCCTTTCCCTTGCCTTTTTTTTTTTTTTTTCCCCCTCTCTGAGAGCACAAAGAAATGTGATGGGAGGGAGGTACCCGTGTGTGCCATGTGCGTGGGGCTGCTCATATCTGGGGAATTGCTTTAGGGGAACTCCAGTTCCAAACTTGGATGTTCCTGAGAATAATGTTCCCTGGTTCATTGCTGGGAAGTGACAGACAACTGTGACAGAAGCTGTATTGTACATGGTTGCAGTGATAAATCATTTCACAGGGATTAACCCTCCATCCTTTCCACTCTGTCCTGACATACCACTGATATAGAAAAGGCTGGAGGAGCTGCTCTTGAATTGGGGCTTTCCAGTGACAATGAAATGTGTAAATCACTGGGGTTTGGGGTTGCTCTCTTCTATTATTAGCATATCTGAAAATGCCCCCCCTAGGTATTCTGTGTATTTAAGTTTGACTGGACTCTTCTTGTGTCTTTGGGTGACAGAAACAGTGATAAATAACCAGAGTGCTGAATTAAATCAGGAGTTTTTAACTCAAAGTAGCTCAAAGCTATTTTACACTGCTCTGCTTCTGACTTGCGACCTTCAACACTCTTTAACTACTGGTTAGAAATGCTAAAGTGCATCCATAAGAAGTGGCTCCTCCAACCCCTTGAAAAATATCCCAGGCTTGGGAAGTAACTCTAGGATATTGCTTCAAAGCAGTTGCATGTTCCTCTCCCAAGACCTTGATTGGAAGCATTGCTGCATTTGACACCATATCCTTCACTCCTGTGAAATCCAAATCCACCAAGGCACAGATGTTATGCTAAGCACATGAGAAATCTCATCTCCATTGGGATAGAAACATTTCCAAAGGAACCACTTCCCTCAGAGTGGCAAGAGGCCAAGAGTACCACTCAAGCAGTTGAAAAATGAGCTGTGTAGAAATTCTCTTGAGATGAAACCCTCCTCTGATCCTGAAGCAAGCAGGATATTGAGAATATGTGCTAAGGAAAGGTTCACGTCCTTGTGGTATGCCCTGGGAAGGGCTCTAGAAGTAGACATGCTGCAAACCATGCTGGAGGTGTGGAACCAAGAAAGGATGAGGAGGCAGGACAGAGAGACCAGCCTTCCTCCTTGCTTCTCACCTGGGCCATTTGGGTTTTGTTTGCATCATTCTGTAAGAAATTGATGATGGTTCTGTAGTTGCAGTAGTTGCTTTGTTAGGTGATGTTAACTGGACTGTGTTCAGTTCCTGTGGCCAAATCCTGGTGCCTTTCCAAAACTGCCTAAGTATTTCTGATTGTCATGTTAAAACCACTTGCTGTAAATGGCTTATTTGGAGCAGTGGTGGATGTAAAACCTGTCCTTAGCCATGCTGTATCACCTGCTTAGCAGGGAAAAAAGGTTTTGAAGAATTATACTTGCCACTCTAGAGCTTTCCTCCTCAGCCGTACCCTGACACTGCTGGGCTCAGTGGTAAAACTCCCTGGATTTTTGGTGGGACACTTGGTACAAGCAACAATTTTCTGTGAGCAGGGAAGTGCATCCACGGTGGGGAGTGGCTGGAGCAAGGGCTGCCTGTCTGTGCTGTGCTGGGGCTGTCCCCTCACTGCCCACTCTGTGCTGGGCAGCCCCTGGGGAAGCATCAGCAGTCCCTGTGCCCTTCCAGGACGAGGGAGGGCTAAGGGAAAGGGATTGCTTCCGAGTCACCATCTGCTCTGAAGTAGTCCAGCTACATGCTTTTCTTTGCCTAGAGCTGCTGATAAAGCCACAGCGTGGACTTAAATAATTAGGAGATGCCTGGCTTTAGAGCAGAGAGTCACTTCTTTCCCTGCTGACCTTGGCTGATTAGCAAATATTTGGTATTATTTGTAGAATCCTATCAAAGCAGCCCAGAGGTATTCATCTGCTTAAAAGCCTCTGGGAGATCTCTCTCCCCCATGGGGGTAGTGCCCATCCTGGCTCTTCAAAGCAAGTTTTTTTATTAGCTGACGGGAGATGCATGTTTAAGATCTTGTGGTTTTTTGATGCCTTTTTTTTCTCCCCACCCCCTTTCAAAGAAGGGAGAAACTTAACATCACACTAGTCCCTTTGTGGCAGTTTGGAAGTTAAATTTACCAGGACCATTATCTTTAACAGCTGCTGCTGTCTGACAGATTGAGTTTATAGTCGGTCTTATAGGCACTAAAATCACTTTTATCCTTGTGGGTCCAATTTCAGAGCTATTCAATTTATTATCTCTAACAGCTTAACAGCTGTTCTCCCCACTCCCTCATACCCCTCTGCCCCTCACTCCCTCTGGCTCCCCAAAGCTTAAACCTAAGGGTCACCCCTTAATCCTGGAGGCAGGAGCAGGGATGTGCACGTGCTCTTCCAACAGCACCTGGAGCTTTCCTGGAGACAGGCAGCCTCCACTGATGGAGGAGGGCCCTGCTCTGGCAGATTTTTCCAAGTAGAGCACCCAGCCATGGCCACAGCAATCTCGTAAGAGCTGTTCCTATCTCAGCACCTTGGCAGAGGAATCTCCCAGTCTGTGCCTCAGTTCCCTCTCAAGCAGAGGTGTTAAAGCTCTGTCTCTTCAACTGGTGAGGCCACCGTGTACCTTGGCAGCAATTAGTCAGCTGTGTTAATGGGCCAGAGGGAGGCTTGTTCTTGCTGCAATTACTCCCTGCTCAGCAATGGCACACATTTCCCCTTCCACCTTTCCCACCTGCCCCATCCCCTCAGTTTTCTCGCCATTCTGCAGAAGCATTGATTTATTGTGTGAGTAGACACTGTGATGATGAGATATATTGTGAAAAATTGCTGAAAATTAGTAGCGAGAATTCTAAGATGGATTTCCCTTATTTCCCTGTAATGGTGGTTCATGATCTAGTACACCTTGGCTGGGGCTAAGTTTCCCTGAAGTTAATGGGAGGCTTCCTGTTGACACATGTAGTCTTCGGATCAGACCTGTGGAGTTTTGGCACTTGTCAAGCGATAGCAAATCTCAGCAAGTCATGTGGCACAAAGGAGACTATTCAGAGCTGTCACTGAGTGTCTGTTTCATTCTTTTCATCTTCTCCTTGGTTCTATTCAAGTTCTTATGCTGCTCTTGTTCCAGTGGTGCCCGAGTGCCCTCCAATGGTGCTAATGCTCCCACAAAGAGATAATAATGATACCCGGCTGCTTCAGAGAGTCCCTTTCTGCTCTGCTTCATTTCCCTTCCACCTTGCACACAGTCTGATTATACCCCGTGGCTATTCCTACTCTCTTGTCAGCTTCAGAAAGGAAGAAAGAAGTCATTAGAAACCAACGAAAATGTTAATTGTATCATAAATCTCTGAACAGAGCAGCATTTCAGCAGTTTATTCTGATTTGGGTGTGTGCCACTGCAGCTAAATCTGCTTTTCTTTTTCCTGTAAGTCACTGAAAGGCTCAGAGAAGATGGAGGAGACAGCCTGTTTTGTCAAAGCTATTTGCAACGTCAAATAGGGCTGCACAGTCTCAGCATTTAAGCCTTAGACCTAATTTGGAAGCAATACTTAAAGAAGTACTGGATAAATTCTGTGTGGTTTTTCTTTTTATTAGGCTGAAGTAAGTGTTTGCATGCTGTTTTTTGGTGTGTGTTTCAAGAATGGCTTTGAAGGGTTATGGGACTGAGAGCACCTCCAGCACAGTAGCCTCTCTTCAGAAGAGCTGGGCCGATGCATCTTCCAAGCAGAGGAAAGGCATCAGTAACAGTGGCCATGGGAATCACTCATTGTGCCAAAGAAACTGCAGAATTGGATTTAAAAAAAAAAAAAAAAAAAAAAAAAAAGAGGCCTGGAACTATAGCAAGGGGTGCTGGATTTGGAAGAAAGGCTCAGAGCAGAGGGTACTGCCAGCTCTCCTTGCAGAAGCTGCTGGAGCAGGTCATGGAAACAAGCTGGTGACCTTGGAGAGACTTTAGTCGATGGTGTAAGGGCTGTAACTGGGGGTGTATTCGAGGGAAATCACTGAAGTGATTTCAGATGGATAAAGTGGGTAAGTGTGATATGCACAAGCTCGGGGAGTGCTGTTTGATGTCAGCAGTGCCTTTCCTTCAGGCCAGTGTCCATCCAGAGCTCCCACCCATGCTGGGACTGTCCTCCTCAGGTGTGGCTGTACTGAGGAGTCTCACATCCAGCCTGTGCTGCCCTAACTAAAGCACACTGCCACAGACTGATAGCTTCAGCACAGACTCAGCAGAGCCAGGAGGGATCTCGGGGCTCAGGAGTGGCACACCTTGCAGCCAGGTGGGTGGCAGCCCGAGGATGGGGACTGCAGGGTCTCTGGAGAGGCACAGCCACTGCTTTGTCTTCCCCATCAGGTTCTGATGAGTTCAGGTCCAGCTGTTCTCCACCGTGTGCACGAGTCTGTGGATGTGCTTTGTGCTTCCATCCTTTTTACTTTTCTCCCTATTTCAATCCAGTTTGACTATGGCCAGTCCCTGGTAGATGGGAGAGAAGGAAGAGGAGGGTTAATCCAATCCTTTTATCTTGCCCTTTGTCTAATTAAAACCACAACAAATGGCACAGTTTAGGTTTAAATGTAATTGTGTTTAATGAAACATTAAGGGCAATTAAAGGAGTTACCGTGGCAGCCTCTCTATACCCTCCAGGGTTATAATGGTCTGATGAAGTGCTCTTACTGGCTCTCTTGGCAGGGGGCTGTTAATTGTGTTAGAAACTGATAGTGCTTTTCTTTTAATACTGAACTTTCTCTGGGCATCCATCTCGCAGGCATTTGCTTGTGATCAGTCTCTGGAAGTTGAGAGCAGCACATGGACACGGTGGGTGCCCAGGAGGATGGGTGGGGCCCTGGGGGCTGCTCCCTCCCCTTGGCTGAGCCCCTGAGCTTTGGTCTGGACAGTCACTGGAGGCACCCATTGAAGCCCTGAGGCCTGAGTTCCCTTTCTGGCCTAATATGCTGGCCTTATTGTGCATGGGTTTTTTTGCCTGGGAAAGGTTGTCCTGATACAGAGTTGTCAGCAAAAGGGAAAACATGTTGTGCAAACTGAGATGATTCATGCTTGTAAATATTATATAGTTACTCTCAATCTCAGACTTTTAAAAAGAAGCACCTAGAGGTCATTGCTGGAGATTTCACAAACACAAAATTCAGCACCTTCCTCCTTAAAATGCAGCCTGAATTTAAAGCCAGTTCCTCACATTTTAAGACTTTGACTCATGCCTGACTCATGCTGTTTTTAAAAATACAGATGGGAGTTGGCAAGAGTGTGATAAACTGAGGCATGGAGGGAGAGAGCAAAGGCAGCCCCAGCACTGCCACTGAGGTCAGGCTTCCCCCACACCATCCCCAAAGGTAACCCAGAGGGAAGCAGGAGCAGAGCCAGGAACAGGATGCCCAGCTCTAATCGCTTTCCTGCATCTTGATGAAATAAGCACTGCTACAGCAGCATAACAAATACCAGTTTAAAAAACTGGTGCTGTAAGCAAATAGTCTGCATCTCTTGCAGAAGTGGGGCAGACTGGGCTCTTTCTTTGTCTCTACTGCCTCTGTATATAGAAACTGTGACTTAAAAACAAGGTTAGTTGCTGCCTCCTGAACATGGGGCAGGTTTGACAGCAGCTTTGTGGCAGCAGGGCTGCCTTTACATCCCTGACAGAATGACTGCTCTGTAAATCTTAGTAAAAGATGTCACAGCAACACGTGTCCCCCAGGGACTGGGAGGGGAAGGGAATGATATATGAGCGAAACCTTTCTCTAGAGTCCTGCCATCTATTTCTCAAGTCTTAATAAAATGCTGCCACTGTGCTGCCTCCATTTATCTCAAATAAATATGGAGAGAAAGTTCTAAAATAAGATACCTTTAAATATTTTTTAAGGCAGAGGTTATTTTTTAACACAAAAGCCTTTTCCCCCCTTTCCTCAGCACATTTTCCAGTTGCTTTCATAAAATAAATAACTTAATGCACCTCCTAGTCTCCACCTGCTTCCTGCCCCATTCACTGGGTGCTTCCTGAGGCCGTGGGGAGAGGCAGGAGTTATCTCAGCCTCCAACAGCTCCTTGGGATCCTCCAGCCCTTCCACAGCGTGAGAGTGGAACAGATGGACCCTTATCTCCATCTCGCAGCCCGGGAGCCAAAGCCTGTGGAGATCTGGGACTTATTCATGCTCACTCAGGAAACCTGTGGTTGATCAGGAGCTAAATCCTTTTTGCTTTATTTGGGGGGTAGGGAATTGTGACTTGGACATAACAACAACTGTATTTTTGGGTCGTTGCTTCCCTTACAGCCATTGTGGAGAACTGACTGTGGAGGTTTGTTTTCCTGGGGTGTGTTTGTGTGGCTGTGTGTACCTCAGGTGACAGGTGCCTGTGGCTTGTGACAGAGCAGCACAGCTCTTGGTGAGCCCAGTGTGCTGCGGTGAGCAACTCTCACTAGCTTGTCCTGGTCCTCAGTGGTGGGATCCAAGTGAAGGATCCTTCCCTGGTGTTGAGATAACCAAGGAGGTCTTGTCAGCGCTGGCAGTGGTTTTCATTAAAAGGGTTTTCTCTTTCCCCCCAGCCCTGAAAGAATTCTGAAACTGTTTCTACCTGAGACTTCAGTTAATTCTTTTCTAGGGTTTGTGGCTGCTGGATGTCCAGACTTGGTATCACCCGTGCCTACTTGTCCCTAGCGGTAGGAAATCAAGGAAAAAGAAAAGTGTTAGCTTTTAGAAAAGCTTTCCTGCCATGGCCCTTGGGGTGCTGTCGGGTAGGTCTGCCCATGCCTTGGGGAGGTGTTTTGCATAGCAATATGAAGACTTTTTTTCTCCTGTTCCCCCATCCTTTCATGCTCGAAGAGCTCTGTGGCAGCAGGAAATTGTCTCTAAGGAGGATTGATCTTGCCCTTCACAAGGATTAAGGGCCTCTCCTTGGTCTGGGATGAACTCCCTTGCTCCCAGGGAAGCTGCAGGGCCTGCTGTGTTTCACTGTGATTATTATTCTTTTTCTTCCCCCATTTGTGGACCCAAAAGGCTTTTCCAGAAGCCCCTCAGCCTCTGTGCCCCAAGATCTCTCAGTCCACCTCTCCTCGCTTTTCCCTGGACCATTGTTCTCCTGATGATACTGGCCTGTAGAGCAGTGGGCATGTGAAAAAGGCACAAGGAGGATAAATTAGATCATCCCCACTGGGTACATTGATCATCATCATCTTCACTGCCCCATCTCTGGCCATCCACCATTTCTTCTCTGTGCTGCTGAAGTGGTGCTGCGGGAACAGGGACAGGGCATTCACACTGCTTAAGTAAAACATAATGATTTAAGTTTTATTTAATTTAAACAATAAAATGGCCATTAAACAAGTTATGCATTGACCACCTTACCATGCCCTCCAGCGCTAATCCTGATTAAGTGTCTTTATTACTTGGCTCAGTTGGCCTTTTTTAAATGACAACGAAACACTTGATAGCACGAGTGCAAACTCTTTCCCTCTTGGCAATTATCTCCCTTCCTACTGAGTTTTGCAGGAGGAAGGAGAGGGGGAGAGGGAAGGAGAAGGGAGAGCGGGTTGGCCAGGGGAGAAATCCAGCAGCACCTGATCCGTTTATCACACAGATATGCCATACTGGAGGCTTAATGGAGATTTAAATAATTCAGAGCACTCAGCCCCGCTAAAGCTGTATAATGAGCCTTCTGCACTGTGAGCCACTGCTCGGCTGAGCATACGAGCAGGGAGGTCGTGTGGTTTTTCCATGCATAATTAAAGGAATAAAAGGGGATTTAGAGCAACAGTGTTACAATGAAGCATGCGGACAGAGGCTTCACTTTTGTTTAACTTGGAAATGCCAAACTGTTTTTGACTTGCAGAATAAGCTCTCCTCTTTCCTTTTATCTTTTTTTTTAAAATATATACATATAGAATAAACCATATTTTTATATATCTCTTCCATTCCTTACTGACCTGCCCCTGCTCCCCTCTGTCCCTTGAGCATGGGGCTGTCTGTGAAGAGGATTCACAGTGATTCTTGTTTCACACTGGGACAGCAGCTCTCAGCTCTGTGACTATTCAGGGTGGAACAAGCAGGCACGAGCTGGGAAGCCTTTTCCAGCATGTTTCTTGTTCCCTTTGCTTCTGCTGAGAGGAATGGCACCAGATGAAGAGAAGGAAGCATACTGGGTGTCACTTTAACTCTGTGATTTGCCATTTCTCTACCATGTTGTTTACAAAATCTCAGGCAAAATGTGCTGCCTGGATGAATGGGTCTGAGACAACTTGGTTGTTTCTGGGTTTTATTGCTCCTTTCTGCTCCTCTGCCCTGTTCTTTCAGGAGCAACCAACCTTCACAGCCCTGAAATGCTTTGTGGGGCACTTGGGTACTGCCTACTGCACAGCTGGGCCAGGAATGGTGTTTCTCACACTGCCCTTCATCAGCTTGCTGTATCTGATCTGCCCCTCAGCCTGTGCTGTTGACAGAAGAAAATGGCTTTGCATTATCCTCCTCCTAGGAAATGGAAGAGGATGTTTCTGTGCTGAAAGTTGCTATCAACCAACTCAAAAACTGTGCAGGTCTATGGTGGTGGTGGTGAAAATTAACACGTCTTTCATTAACCCCTTATCAATGGCCCCATCTGCTGTGGGAGAGTTTCTCAAAGCAAACAGGTCTGGTTTCATCACAGCTCTTCCCAGCTTGAGTAAGTCTCACTGCACTTCTCCCTGTGGAGTGGCGGCCAACTGGAAACAGCTCCAGTGGTCTGGAGGATCCTGAAAAGGCTGGGGAAGGGCAAGCATAAACTCACCTGTAGTAGGATGTTGCCCCAGGCGACCAAGGAAGGTGAGCTCAGTTTGGCATGGCTGCAAAATGTTGATGTTGTGGGTGGAGGTTAAAGTGACTAAAGGGATGTTCAGGCTAGCAAAGCAAAGGTTGAGAGGGGTTCCTGCTGCTCCTTGTACATAGAGTGGAGAACCATTCTTGCGGGTCAAGATCAAGATAAAACACTGAGTGGTAACTGCCCAATGGGAGCAGTGAAATCTAAAAACCCAACTGGTTTTAAGGAGAGGTGTGATAACTTGCAGAAAGGGATTATGTGATGTTTCTACCTGCAGATACATGGATTATTAAATCAGGAAGTCCTTTCTGCCCTTTGATCCTTAGTAACCCTTTTGCCCAAGGTTGTGGGAGGTGCTGCAGCAGCTCATGACTGACTCCCTGCAAAAGCGTGCCTGTGTTCCTCAGGGCTCCCCTGCCTTCACAACTTGTCCCCAGGCAGAGCTTCAGAGCTCCTTGTCACTGTGATGTACAGCCGGGAGCACAAGCTGCTGCCACACTTAATCCCTAGAATTAATTCATTATTTTCCTTTAGATAAAGAAAACAAGAAGGAATCTGTGGCCACTGCATTTGCCCTAATGGCAGGTGTCTGACAGTTATTTGTTGCGGGGTGGGCGGCCAGGGCTGCTGTGACATCCTGCATGGTCACCGTAATGGAAACATCCATCTTGTCTCCCTCAATGCACACTCTCCATTTAGGAATTTCGAAAACACTTCTGTCAAATATCACTCTCTGCACAATCCTGTTAGCCGGGCTGATGAATGGAGTCTCAAATTAAGACCGATCCCTCTGATAACCACAGTGCTGTAGGAGAGTCATCTGCTCAGTCAGAGCTATTTATTATATTTGATTAGCTGGGATGGCAATCTTCACAACCCACTGTAAATTCTATTAGGGGCACTCTGAGTCCCAGAAATGCAAATTAGACTTCCCAACACACATATGCATACATATCACCTCTCTTTGCAAATGGGTAATTTCCTCACATTTATTTCAGTGCTGTTGCAAGAAAGATGTTGGTGCCTTCCCTTTGCCAGGAGGAAAGGGAGAGGGATGAGTGGAACACTACTGGGTGGTCAGACAGCCCCACGTTCTCTTTACTCTTCATTGTGAGACCCTGCATGGCAGCAGCTCCAGCAGATATGTTTTGTGAGCCCATCCATGGCTTTCTACCTCGCAGCTCTCACCAGCCCATATGCTTCAGGCATCCCCATCCAAATGGGTGTTCAGGAGCACAAGTCTGTACGATGCTGGAGAAACCTCGTGGGAGACTGCCTGTGGAGAAGCTGTAAAGGCAGGGCAGGCCCTTCACTCTATTTTGTTTCTCTTTTATTTGATTCAGACAGGACCCAGGCAGCTCCAGCTGGCTGTGTGACACGAAGTCAGGTTGGAAGCTCACAGCTGGCTCTCCCTGGCACAGCAGTGAAGCAGAATAGGGGAGGTTTTCTGAACAGCTCCATTAATAACAGCTCCATTGGTCAGGTATTCTGACACCCGTGCATAAAAGGCACACTTTCATTAGATTGATTTGTGGATGGTGTTGGTGCAGGTCACTGAGGTGCCCTTGACTCCAGTGGAGTTGGCATTAGGTATGTCCTTTAGGAAGGGAAGGCTCTGGATAACTCACAGAATAGTGCATCCACAAGTTACATTTGTTTGTGGTGATTAATTCCGCCAATAACTAAAGGAATTTATTAAGGGCAAGCAAGACAAAGGTTATTTGGGAGCAATCAGCACTGTTGGTGGTCTGCTTTCTTTTTTGGTCATATTTTAATAATTTTCATAATGGCTCATTAATGTCTGCATTAGATAATCATTCACTAATACACATTATCTAGTAGTCTACTGTCCATTGATCTAAGAGTTAGGTTGATCAAAACTGGTTATTCTGTGAATAATAGGTTTTTAATAAATCCCTATTTTAAAGGGTAACTAAACCTCTTCAAGAATAACACTGACATAAAATCTGATCTTTATCTTTTCCCCACCTTAAATTCTTATACCTGTTTGGTAGGATCCTTACAACATCTGTGTCCCTTTGATGTGCTTCCCATTGTGTGTGTTTCCCTAGGATTTTTATTAGGATGAGCTGCTGCAATGCTGCATGGCTAAAAGAAAATTCTTACAGAGCTGGAGGTACCTGGCAGCATATTTGAATCTTCTTAAGCAGTTAAAAAAAAAATTCCCAACACGGTGAATGGAAATCTTATCTGGGCATGATAAGGATCCCTTGGTCCCTGTAATATAATGTAGTTTGTTTCTTCCAGCCTCACAAATGCTTTTGTTATCTTTGCTTTGATTTTTTTTCTTCTCCCCTCTGTATTGCTTTGATTTTTTTTCCCCCTTCCCCTTTCTCTTTCATCACTGTTGCTTGTAAATCCTTCCCTTGGTAGAGATTATAGTAGGAATGAGTGATAGATGCTGTCAGTAACAGGAGCTAATTTTACCCCTGATAATGGCTCTGTGGTTTGTACAGACTTCACTGTGCTGATGCAGACATGCACCTGGGGGCCCATGCTGGCTGTGCCCTGCTGGGCGCTGGGGGCTGAGCTGTTGGGCAGGATGGGCTCTGTCTTGGCAAAGCCTCATACTGGGAAGAGTCTCTACCTGTGCTTCTCACCAGTGAAGAATTCCTTCCAAGCTCACAAATAAAGCAATAGCCATTTTTGGGTTTTCCATTAAGAGTGTTTCCCCTTTTGCACAGGAGTGTGCATGTGGCTGGGTGGGAGAGGGGGTGATCCGGATTGGATTCAGATTCTGTGGAGAGGATTTCCCTGGCACCCACACAGCTCCCAGCCCAGCCAGGAGGATTTTGGGGGTGTCATAGTCAGGTACTAAGGCGATGGCACTAGAAACTCAAGTAGGAACGCCACCAAGCATTGCTCAGGATGGCACTGCTCACTGCTGAGACCTCCTTCTGCAGTTAGCACCTGCACATTGCTACCGTGGCATGGTGCCAGCTCTCCCTGTGGGCCGCTGTTTGCACACCGAGGGCTGGGAGTTCAGAGGCACTGCTGTGCCAGCCTTGTCTGCCCCTCAGAATGGCCCAATGCTCTGTGGATGAGCTCCTTCTTGCTGCTGCTTTGTGCTCATCTTGTACTACCAGCAGGGAGGGAGTCCCAGGCCATGGGTGAGAGGTCCCTCCGTATGTCAGGAGGAAGATCCAGGAAAGAATAGGGCTGCAGCAGTCCTCAGCTTTGCTCTCAGCTGGGGGACAAGCACTGCTGGACTTGCTCACCAGTGTCCTTGACCTGCTCTTCCCTGGTCATGCCTTTTTGTGGAGGATGCTATTGAATTTGGCTCTTCTCTTTCCCTGCATTAAGTCAACACTCAACAGTTCATTTCTCCTTGTGCTCTTACAAGGGACTGAGTTCTGGGAGGGGATTTGCACAGCAGATGAGAGATGGCTGAAAGGATGCTGGAAGTCTGAAGAAGTCTTGAAGAACAGCTGTCACAGCCAGACTCCAATGCAGATGGTTGTGCTCTGCTCATTTGGAATTGCAGCTGCAGTTCCCATGAGGGTAATTCCCTCCTCTGGCCTGCACTGGTGAATTTGATTACTGTGGGTCATGTTCCAGCCCCAGAAGGGTTGCAGTGATCTTGGTTAACTGCTTGTCCTTGGATAAAGGCTGAGAGAAATTTTGGCTTTATTTGGCATGACGCAGTTGCATCAAGCCTTTGCACTTTTTGGTACCAGTAGTAATGACTGAACAGATCCAGTAAGGCAACTCTCTGTGGTGCTGCCCCCTCTTTGCTGCTTCTGAAGCAGAGCCAGCCCATACCTTTATTTTGAAGTATTTCAGGTGTAGCAAGGTCTGTTCTTCATGAAGCTGTTACTGGTCCGAGAGGTGGAGGAAGGATAATGGTACAAAGCTGTGATACAGCTGTTCCAGCCCTGTTCCAGTATGGGCTGGGAGAAGCTGATGGCCTCTGATTGCTGGTGTTTTTCTCAATTGTGGTTGGAGATAAACAGGGGGTGGATGGAGAGCAGACGCCATCTGTGAGGCCAAGCCTTCTGCTATTTGCAGGATCTGTGGTAAGGAGAGCTCTGCTGTGAAATAGTTTGTGCCTGTCATGAGTGTTTGGGTGTTAATTCGGTATGGTTTCGCTGCCTTTTGATGGGGTAATGGTAATCTGTGTAACTACAGGGTAGTTTCTCGTTAATAACTGCTTCAGTCATTTCTCCCTCCTGCCTTCCCCACCAGTTTCTTCTCTTCTGCAACTTAGAATGATATTACTCATAGAATCATGTGTATTTATTTTGTCAAATGGAAATACATGCAGTGGTAGGTAAATTAGGTGCAGGACCTGAATGCTGTAATGGGTTAAGGACAGGGATCATTCACCCCTGCCCTGTGGAGTCAAATGGCTGTGGGAGAGGAGCTGCAGGTGCTTTCCAAGCCACTGGTCTTATCAACTGTTCTCCTCACCCCTCTGGGGAACCACCATAGGAGAGTGGGTTTGTGCCCCTTTTGGTCTTATTGTGGCTGCTTGGGACCCAAACTTAGAACCACAGAATCATTTATGTAAGGTCACCAAGTCCCACTGTTAACCTAGAACTGCCAAGTTGTTCATTAAGGGAAATCCAGGTTTTGACCTCTTTGGCTGTGCAGGCTCTTTTCTCCTGTGTAATGTTCTGTCCTTCATCTCCTTTCTTTTTTTATGGTGTCTTTGCATTTTCAATCATGTTTTCACAGTGAGCTGAAAAGGAAATCAAGAATCTGCCAAAACATTCATAATCTCTTTTCTTTTCAAAATAGTATTAGAAGTCAGGCCTGTTTCAGGGCCTGTGCATTGAAAATTATGCAACCTGGAGCTAAGAAATTGAAAAGTACTGTGAACATTGGTTTAAATTTTTAACTGAATTCCTGTCAGCTGCATTTCTTCCTTTTATATATTTTCCTTCTATTAATATTCTAGTGAATGGCTTTACAAGAAATAATGAATTTTAAACAAAGCATGGAGGGCTTTTCCAGAGAATGAATTTCAAGTAATAAATGTGCATATTCTCATTGGGCTCTGAGAGAAACCACCCTCTGCAGAACAGAGACATGACATTGATTCCTACATCCAAAATCAGCCAGAATATCCTGTATTTTGAATACACCCAGCAAACATCTTAGGAAAAGATGGGTATCTTCTTCCCTCATTTTGCACCAGTAAAACCAAAAGAGAAATGGAGACAGAATTCATTGAATCATTTATGGGGAAGAGACTTTCACATAACTAAATTTTTTTTCATGAAACAAACTCAGTATCCTGACAGGGAAAGGGCTGAAATGGCTTTCTGTGTAGGAGGAAATGGTAGGGTGTCTATCTTGTGAGCCCCTAGGTGACTTATGAAGCTAAAAACACGTTATATTCAGAGGTGCTCTGCACCTGCAGCTCTTCCTGGAGTCAGTGTGAATCAGCCTGGTGGCACAGACTCTGCTGTCATCTTGAGGGATCTTCTTTTTTTGCTTCTTTCTGGTTGTCTCCTGACAAACTTGGGAGTGTGTGGTTAGATTTTCTGCTTGGTTTTCATTTCCTTTCTGCAGAGGAACAGTTTGTGGGTTCTACATCCTGCCTCTTCACCGCAGGTTTGTAACAGATTGGTTTGAGGAGCCAGCATCCCCAAAGGCAGGACTGAGCAAGCCTGAGGCTGCTGTGGTGGTCCTGACAGAGATGTGTTCCACCCATCACCCAGGCTTTATTCATTTCCAAATATCCCTGAAGATAATTCTGTTCCCCTAAGGAGGAAGTGTCCAAAAGGATTGAGGGTACAGCTCGGAGGTGAGACTTGTTAGGGAAGAAGAGCTGCTGGAAGTCATCTCCTGCAGCAGGAGGGCTGAGGTCACCTGCTGGGAGGCAGGGCAGTGGGACATCCCTCCCCAGAGCTCTGTGCCCTCTGCCCGAGCTGGAGGCAAAAATAAGATCCTTCAGCAGAACCACGACCTCCACAGTACAAACTTAGACCCAGCCCATGGGAGCCAGAGTGAAAGGGAGATAAGGAGAAGCAATTCCATCCTGACACAATAACAAATGAGAGAGGCTTAGGGTCAGTATTCCAGTGCATGAGTTCACCCTGGGACTTGCAGGCCCCCCGAGTTTTCTCTCAGGACCGCTCACCCCATGGTGCTCTGAGGTGCCTCTCCTGAGGCTGCATGGTTGTTGACATTCACTGTTCAGCTCTCCCATGGAAGAGGCTGTGGGTGAACAGTCCAGATACTTCCCCAGGCTCCTGTGAGGGTCTCTGGGCTGCAGAAGTTGCAGGTTTAACCTCCACTACCCACTGCCTTCCCAGGCTGCTCCTGTCTTCTTGAAAGCAGGCACTGCTGCTAAGGAGAGAGGTGAAAATTGTATGGGAGAAGACCTTTCCTCTGCTTGAGGGATGAGGTGCTGTGAACGTGTGAATCCAACTCTTGTGTGAATCCAACTCTTTCTGGCTCTTGCGGGTGGATTTGGGCTACCCCCCCTTGCTTTCTAAGCCCAGCCTGCCTCCTGCTGAGCCAGCCAAGACCAAATACTCCATTGCCCTGCCAGCAGAGGCAACTTGTGCTAATGTGATGCAGGTCCCACGCTGCTGCTCCACTGCTGTTCCATCTGATTTGCTGGGAGTCTCCCTGCTTTGAAGGCAGCCGTTGTTATTGTGTCAGAAGGTAATTAAATAGACCCCAATTCTTCTAATTACTGCTCTCTCCTCAGTACATGCCTGCACACAGGGGTGAAGTGAAGGGTATGGAAATAATCGCTGACAGATCACAGCTGGAAATCCGTGGCACCTTGGATAAACATTGGAGCGAAGGCACCACGCGCAGCCCAGGCAGCTCAGCTCTGCAATTACTGTGAAATCTGTCTGAAGAGATTGGGGCATGGAACTGGAAAATAGGGCACACTCCCTTCTCCAGGATGTAACAAGGGGCTGGGTGATGGCGAGGAGAGCCATACCTGATACGCAGCATGGGTTTTGTTGCTGTTGGCAGGAATCTTCAGACGGAGGTGAGGTGAAATAAGCAGGTCAGTGAGATGCACCTCACTGGACAGGGGCAGCAAGGTGAAGGAACACTGAGATCTGGCAGCTTATTAGATATACAGGTCACCGTTACATCCCTTGTCATTGTTGTGCTGACAGGGCTCTGATGCTGGGAAAGGTGGATAAGCCCTGGGTTGGGTGTCTTGGTGCTTTCTCTGCCTGGAGACCAGAGCTGGAAGGAGACAGAAGTGACACCAGATCCTCCCACGTGCCATCCTTTATGCCAGGTGGTGTGAGGTGATAAAAGCATCTTTGGCTTGCACCTGTGCAGCTGTTTCTCACATAAGGTGAAAATGTTGTTGCCTTTGAAGTTGTTGGAGGTTTTCCTCCTAAAAGACAGGGAGAGGGGCTTTTTCAGCAGTTCAGCTCCTGGTGACGTGTTCCAAGGTGTTGGATCATAGAGAGCTGATTTGGCAAGGCACAAATGCCCCTGAAATGTCTTGCATACATGTTGTGTTGCTTCTTGTTGTCTCGTATTTATGCTGCAGTCTCTAGAAAATCATCAGCTGCTGGTATCTGAATGTATTGCTATTGCAGGGCTGGTGGAGACAGAATAAATATTTCAAAGATATGACCAGAAGCATCTTACTGGGGACTCAAGCTTGGTTGTTTGAGAGCCAATTCTGCTTTATTACCTTTCCCTTCATCTGCCATTCTGGTTCTAAAAAGTTCTCCTAATGCCTCATGGGGTTAATAAACCAGGAGTGAAGGCAGGAGACTTGATTTTGAGTCCTGTGCAATTTATGGGCTGGGGAAGTTGCTGCTTGCCAGGCGTCCGGAAGGCAGCAGAGCAAATGGTGCCAGCAAAGGGCTGCACGCAGCTCGTCTGCTCTGCTCTGCTCTGCTCTTTTCAGTGGCACCAGCCACAGGGGAGTCTGAACGTGTGCCTGTGGTGCTTGGAGAAGCAAAGAGAGAGCAAAGATGGGACTGTTTTTCCCTCCGCTTACCTGCTGTTTTTTATAAAGCATCAGGCCCTGATAAATACCCCTTTAATCTGTTGCCCTCTCGGTGAAGCTGTTTTTCTCCTTTGGAAGATGAAAAAGCCTTTATTTTTGAGCTCTGGGGCTCATGGCATTAAAAACAGGGCAATAACTGAGAGCCAGTGGTGCTGGGATGGGCAATGAGGGCTGATTGAGCTCCTGAGCTGCTGCCCAGCCTTGCCTGCACAGCTCAGGTCAAGGGCAGGAATCAGCTCACGCTCTCACCTCTGGACTGATACCAAGGCCTGGCAGGGGTGGTACCAGCCTGGCTGCTGCTGGGCAGAGCTGCTGGAGTTCATGGATCGTGCTGGCAAAAGCAGTGCTCTTCTCTGTGGGATGCTGGTCTGCTTCCAGTATTTCACAGGAGATGCTTCCTTCCCTGGGCTGCAGTCACATTGCCTTTTATTCTTCTGGGATTGGCATTACTCATGTCCTCAGAATCCACTTTCAGACAAAGCACACGGGGCACTTATGCAGGAAATTGTTCCATTTTTTTCCTTGTTTTTATTCCGTGTTGATTGTACTCTCTCCGGTGTTGTTTGCTTTTGGCAAGTGAAAAACAGTACCTGAGCCTGAGGGGAAGGTATCAAGGACTGAGTTTTCTAATTCCTGTGGGAAGTCAGCTGGATACTGTGCTTTGGAATCCTGCTAATCTTAATGGTCTCTCTGGGTTTAAGCAGAGCTGATGAGATTCGGGCTTGTGCAGATCATGTTGCTGTGTGCATAGCCAGGGCTTCCTTAAAAACTACCCCTGCTTTTTGAACCTGCACCATCCCACCCCAGTGCATGGTCCCTGAGGGGTCTGCTATCTTGGTGATGGTTCTTCCTCCTTCAGAGGGCCTTCTGGGCTCAGGGTGAAGAATTCTGAAATGTGAAGGGTCATGAAAGCAAGCCCAATTTCTCTCTCCTAATGGAGGTCACATTTTTTAAAATAAAGCACTTTGTGGAGCAGCACTTCTGATTCAAATCATTTGGGGTTACACCAGAAGTTGTGGCAAGAGAAGAAATCCTGCATTTTCCTTTTGCCACCACACCCCTCCCTGGTTTTCAGTCTGAAGGAAACAGGGTGATTCATGACAGTGTCACAGACCAGCTAGGACCCTACAGGTGACTGAGCACCTTGGCACTATTGAAAGAATTCCACAGCATGGAAATAGCATGGAGACTACAGCTTTAGCCTGTCTGACCCCTCACCCCCTGTCTAATTTTCATGGGTATTATTTACTGCTGCAAAATACTACATGCTTAAGTTATAAGCTGTTTTTAAATCAAGGCAATTCCATGGCCATCTGTGGACCTACATCAATTTACACCTGCTGGCGATCTCAGCCAGTGTTGATATATCTTCTTGGGTTCCATAAAAAATGATTTTTTTAGAAGCTGACTTGTTAGCTAAAGCAGCAGCAATGATCTTTTAACAACCCCATTAGGCTGTTCGATGCAGCATTTTCATTGATCAATGTCCTTAATGTGGCAGAAGGATGGCTCCATTTTTCCATTACTTCCGTGTATCCAGCCTGGCCAACCAAGAAGTTTGGAGTGTGGCAAGCAGTCCTGCTTACCAAAATCTGTTGTTATGCTACGGACTGGTGTGCCCATGGCAATTGTAGGTTGAGGGTGCACATTTCCAGTTGTGACTGCATTTGTGCAGGAGCACAGAAGTAAAAGCAGCCATGGTGTGCTGACCCACCCAAAAGGGGAAGGAGGTGCTTCCTTCCCCATGCATGGTAACTCTTGCTTCTGCTGTCTCAAAACAGACGGGGATGAAGAGTGAATTAGGATGGGGAGGGAAACATTTGCAATGATGTCCCCTTGCCTCACCAGTGAAATGGAAAAATGTTTAGGATAAGTAAAGAAAATTAGAGTTTTAATCATTTTGGGCTGCCATTTCAGAGGTGATCAGTTTTCAGCAACAGATTGTTTATCCTGTCCAGGCCTCTATTTACACACCAGCTAAATGAGTTTAATAATGGCTCCAGCAAGGCCCTTATGACATTATGATGTTCTCAAAGAGCTTTGAGGCCATCCTATGAACACACAGCATGGGAACGAAGTGCTGCTGCCTTACAGCTGCTAAGACACTTCTGCATTTGGCTCCGAGGACTCTCAATTATTTCAAGATGCTGAGATGGGAGTGTGTTCTGGTTCAGTGCAGTGCACATGGACATCAAATATCCTCTTGTGTCAGAGCAAGAGGTTGTAGACAGCAAGTGTCTCTGAAAGGAAGCACTGCCTGTCCTCTCCAGGTACAAATCTCAGGGAAGCAGCTCTGTGCTTTGGGTTAGGGGCTGTGATTTGAGAGTAATGAGGCCTTCCACACTGGCAATGCATTGTGGTGATGCTGAATTTAATGGATTCCTTGGGGTCTTTGCACTCTTTCTGCAAGCATTTCCTCCTCAGCCAGACATTTAGAAAGCACTTTCCTTTTCCTCCACCCCTTTCCTGCTCTGCAAACATGGTTTTTATATGGACTTCATGGGTTTTGCTTAATGGTTTCTTCATGATGTTTAAAGGATTTATGTGCCATGGGTTAATACGTGTTAGTGTTGTCATGGATTTGTACCAAAAGGGCTTTTGTTCTCAGCCCTGGACTTTGGGAAGCCTCTCTGAATTATCAAATAGTCTCATATCTTGTTGTCAAACAAGCTCTTCTAACTCTTTCAGCTCTGAGATCAGATTTGAAAATAACAGCACCTTATAGTAACACTGGGGTTCTGTTATGGGCAGCATGTCCTTAGGTGGGGGCTTAACTCTCCAGTTAGTGAATGCTGGCAGCCAGCAGTGATGGCAGAGAAACCAGGTAACTTAGGAAAGTGAATGTGTGCTTATGAGGTACAGCAACCAAGTTCTTGAGGCCTCCACCTGTGGTAACCTGTCCTTTCTCAAGGAGAAAAGAGAGAAGTTGGCTGCCCACTTGCCAGCACATCTTGCAACACTGGCAGACTCCACCTATTTTTCTTCTCTTCATTCTCATCTTGTTCTTTTTCCTCTCCTCCCGAATTTTCATCTCTCTGCAGAGAAAGCATTAACTGGTATGAGAAGTGCCAGGGATACTCCAGAGGGTTTCTTCCTTTCATAGCCCTGCCTCAATGCAGAGGAGCGTTTGCCTGCAGGTTGGGTGGTGATGCGCAGACCCATTAAGCTTTGTCTGTTAGTTCATGACAGCGCTTTAAGCTGTTTCTTCACATAAAAAAGGAATACTGAGTGCTGGAGGGACTGAGGCAAAAACAGTGAACCCAAAAGTTACAGATAGCTTTCAGAAAAGCTCGAGTCATCCATGGTCTCCTCGCCTCTGGCAGCAGAGCTGAGATTCTCTTTCCCTTGCCACCTGCTGACAGATGCAAATGGCAACTGTTGAAATAGCCTGGGGAATAGAAATTTTATATTTCTGCTCCAGAAAAGCTTTTCAGAAAAGCTTTTGGATGGTGATCAGGGATTAGCTACCCTTATCCATCTGTCCTTAGTGCAATAGTAAATCAGAGCCTTGCTGTGACCAGCCTTGCTCTGACCAGCCTTGTTCATGAACTGCAGGAGTGACACTGCTCTGTAGCCTCAGGGACACAGATGAAGATGATGTGCTGGGAAGATAATTGTTCTTCTTGGTGCCAGAGATATAGTCTGAGCCACTTCAGAGGGATCCTGTTAGATCCTGTCTTCTTCCACACAGTCCTTTGGAATATGTGTAGAGATGGGATTTACTTTGCAGTTGTCATCTGAGAGTTAGAGAACCTCTGCTACAGCTTGTAGTCCTGGGTAAATCAGAAGGTAAATGTCTCTCTTTCCTTGGTGACTCAGTTATTGTTATTGGAAGACAAAGCAGGAGCAGGTAAAGTGACAAACCTGCCCCTGTCTGCCTGGAGCCATGCCTATGTCCTGAGTGTGGGAGCATCTGTCAGCTGAAGCTGACAGTGAGGAGAGGTGGCTTGCTCCAATGATAAATCCAAATATGTGTCTTTTGGGTTATTTGATTCTTGCATTAAAGGATGTAAGACACTATCTCCAAACCTTTCCCAGATTTTACACCTACAACTCCTCTGTTCTTCAGACGCTCTGCAGAGGAACCCTGTGTAACTGGGTCCTCCTCTCCCAGTTCTTGGTCATTCATGGTCTAATTATGCAGCCTGGCTTCGTTAGAAGGTCTGGAGGTCTGGAGATGTGCCATGAAATCAGAAGCCCTTCTGAAGCCAGAGACTGACCAGGGCTGTGCAAACCCATGGAAAAAAGGCTTGCAAAGTGGAGACAGTTTCTAGACAAAGGCAGCATGCAGTAATCCCTGAAGAGTAAATGGAAAACAGATTACGTTTGTTCTCAGATCTGTTCAATAATGGAGCAGCAGGCAGCTGCTGGCCTGCTCCCCCGGGTCCCTGGCAGGAGCAGACAGCCACTCCATTATTAATTGTCTGCCGCTGGCAGTCCAGCGGGACGCAGCGGGGCTTCTGGAGAGGAGCCTGGTGCTTTGGGATGCAGCCCCTTCCTCCTGCCTCCAGGGCTCTTTTAATAAATGTGTCTGTTCCCCTGAAAACTCTTCCTCATAGCATGGTGTCCACGTGGCTGTGGTCCCAAGCACTGCCGTAGCCACAAGGCAGGGAGTGCTCAGTGTTCCTCATTTACTGTGGCACTGCAGCAGCTGCCCTGCTCTGGGCATCGGGTGCCACAGCCCACAGTGAAAGGGACTCTGCCTCAGAGAGCAACTGGGCAAAGCCAAGGCTGTAGCCTCGTCCTGTGGGGGGGCAACTGAGGCACAGCTACGCTGTCACACAAAGACCCTGGATGTGCAGCACACATCTTCTCAGAGTATTTCTCCTTGCTCGAGCTTGTCCTGGTCATTAGGAGGAAGTCTGGGGATGGTCACTGTCACAGGTGGTTTCTTAGCAGGGACGCACCAAGTCCCCTTTGTTTTTCAGTGTTCCAGTTTCAAACTGGGAAGTGTTTCCCTGCTCATGGCTCCAGGCCTCTGCCAGCCAATAGTTGGCCTAAAGAACTCTTTCTTGTGCCACTGTTTCCCCCTCTTGTCACCAAGCTTTTCTGCTTTGTCTTTTGCTTCCATGCCCAAAATTTACTCAACCGCTTTGGCTGCACAGGTGATTCTTGCTCTGACCTGCAATGTGGTTGTGTCTGGTTGTGTCTTGGGTGAAGGACAATTTATTTCAAATCTCCACTCTGTAATGAACATTAATTGCTTTATCTGTTTATCTTAAGCAGATATTTGTTTGTTTCTTATCTGAAACAATCCCTGCTGATCTTCCAGCCAAGGAGTGTGCCTTGGTCTCTGCCCCGACCTTTGTGGGAGTGCTGGGTGCTCACCTGATTTAAAAGTTTTTTGTTTTAACAAAGCACATAAATCACACAGGGGAGCCTGTGACCCCAACATGAGCTTAATTATTGAGTTAAAGGTCAAAACACACATTTGGTGACTTTCACATTGTGCCCCCCCCTCAAAGAAGAAAAAGTTTTACTAGGAGATGTCCAAACAGAACAATGGAAAATTGCTGTAGAAACTGGGAGTGTTCTTTGGCTTTTCCTTTTTCTTTTTTGTATCCCTTTTTGCTTATGCACTGCCCCTGAGCTGATAACAGTGGTATATTTATGTGAAGAATTCTTAATTTCCCTTCCTGCTACTGCTTTCCCCTTTTTTTTTTTTTCATTTGTACTTTTTCAATATAATATCGCCTCACAGTGGTGTGCTTGATAATTTTTGCATGAAATTCTGAAAGGTGCCTCCTGTGAAAGCTGGCCTTCTTTCAATAAACTGCCTTGTTCTGGTCTTTTTGTTTTGTTTAGTTCGTTGGTTTTTTGGGTTTTTTAAGTGAAACCAACAAAAGAAAATGTTATCTTTTCCTCTAGCACTTGGTGTAACTGGAATGTTGCTGTGCTCATAGTAGGGATGTGGACTGCTCTGGATAACACCTGTACCCACATGTATTTTTGACTGCTTCTCACCTAAGCAGTAGGTCACATTTAGAAAATCACCCATGGATTTTTTTCCAGCTGGAAAAAAAATAGTTTTCTTCTTCTGTCTTTTTAAATTGAGAATGTTTTCCCTCTGGACAGGTATTTTCTTTCATCATTGTGCTCCTCTCTCATCGTGAAGTGACAGAACATATCCTGCAGCCTTTAGCAGAACTGCAGCCAGAGGGGAATCTGTTGGGAGCAGGTATCAATGGACAGAGGCTTGCACCAAAGAAAGGTGGTGGAGACCAAGTTATCAATGCCATCCTGGCAGACTCAGAGGGGCAGTGTTGGGTCATCTGCAGTGTCTGAGGGTTAAACCCCAAGGTTCAGGACACATCCCACCAGAACAAGACAGGCCAATATCCACGTGTCCTTGAACACCTACAGGAAATGGTGTGGCAGCCTCAGGAGAAAATCACACAGAGGCAACACAGCACTCCAGACCTCAGGAATCTGGGAGTTACCAGACAAGATTTTATCTGCTCTTTATTTTTGTAAGCAGAATTTTTTCCCCTTGTTTCCTTGTTTTTGTTTTTTTTCCCCTTTTTCCTCCAGTCTACCATTAGTCTCTTGTGTCTGCAATGGAAGGGGAGGATGAGTCGTATTCTTTTGTTGGTAGGGGAAAGAGGATCACTGCAAGGATGCTTATGTGCTTGAAAGGAGTGTGCAAAGCCATGAATGTCCCTGAACCTGAAGGCTGGATTATCCATACACCTCCTTATCCTTTACTGGAAGGGTGCTGGATACAGAAATAGAAGTCAGAGCAGTTACACCCACTGAACAAAAATAACGTGCTCTGATAAGCACTACATTTATGATATGATATGATATGATATGATATGATATGATATGATATCAAGGGCCACTCATTATTTGCAGCTCTGCTCCCACCCTGGATAGATTACTGAGCCCAAGCAGGAGCTTTTTATGAGCAGAAGAGATTTTAACACAGCTCCCAGTCAACCCAGTGATGGGGAAGGGAAGAAGGAGGCAGCTCAAACGCTCAGCATACTGCTGTGCATCTCCAGGGAGAAACAGTTAAATGGAGATGTGAGGGCTTGCCTTGCTTCACAAGGAAATAGTCTCTTTTATGTGTATCTTGCCTGTGTTGATATTTGAAAGCTATTTTGGGCCACAACAGCAAATTTAATCCACAGTTTGTTCTCTCTCTAAAGTATTGTACCATAAAAACTCAGATCAATTTTGACAGCTCCAACTATTTAGATTGGAGAGGAAAGCCAAACAATGAATCCCTCTGAATATTTACAGTTGAATTCATCCCAGGGTACCTGTACCCACCTCACTGAAATGAAAGCATTATCTGAGAGATGAGCAAAGGCTTGGATGTTCCCAGCTGTTTTCCCAGCTCGCATGGAGTGGTGTATCCAGGGCTGGGATGTGAGGGGCAATCCAGGGCTAATGTTGCAGAGAGGTGGAGGAGTTCAGAGTGGTCCACAAGCTCTCTTTTGGAGGCTTGGGGGTTTATGCTGCACTTGATCTGCTGAGAGTCAAAGCACTTGAACCAGAGTAAATATAGCTTTCTCACTTCCCTGGAGCTGGCTGAAAATGTGGAAAAGTTGTGTTTGCAAATAATTATGCAGTAGTCAATTTTCAACAGTAAACACACAAAAAAAAAGTCACAATGAAAAAAACCCTCACTGTAAGTTATAGGATGAATTCTCTTGGATATCTTATCATGTTATAGCCTGTGGCTATGTCAGGTCCCTTCTTCCTGTGGTCTTTACCTAAGGTGCTCCATTTCCCTCCTGTCTCAGCTGGAAAATCTCTTTTCAGGTTTTTGCCCATTGCCCATCACTGCAGCATCTTCCCCATTAAATTGATGGCAATTGCAAAGTCCTTTGCAGCTTTTATGGGCTTCATAATACTTCCTCACAGGGAATTCAACAGTCTATATTGGCTATCACTGTCATCCTCTGAAATACTGCTGTCATTCACATACGTAACATCCCCAGTCCCAGAGGGGCTGCAGCCACCGTGCTAACTGCAAATAAGTGCAGGGATTGCTTTGCTGTTAAAATGCAGCTGTGTCCTGAGTGTGAGAAGGAGCTGCATGGCCAAGTTACCAGCAAACAGCTTTTTGCTCATTTCTTGGAGGACATGACCAGCTATTGGTCAGAGACAGGAGAAACAATTCCTCTTACAGGATTTCCACCCCTAATGAGAGCAGGGTATGGTGATGTGCTGATTTTTGACCAAGCTCTCGAGGTTGTATTAGGTGTTGTATCTCTAGTTAGGTGTTGTGATTTGCCGCGTGAATTTTTTCCCCTCCTCATTTTTCTGTTTCTGCTTCCTCTCCCAGGCTGTCCCTGTGTGAACCTCTTTGGGGTTACCTCTGTTTGTGTCCATCAGTGTCTCATCAGTGTGGCCCTCTGAGTTTCCTGATACCAGAGTACTTCTAAGCTCTGGCTTGAAACAGTTGCGTACGATCTTTCCAACATTTTTCCTATGTGGCTGAAGGCACATCTGACCACAAAGCAGGGATTAGAATGGTTCAACTGTGAAAAGACAGACTGTGAGATGGACAATAGCAGCAAAGCTCCTGGTGTGCGTTTCCTTTAATCCAGTGCCTGCCTGCAAATGCCATGGATAGCACAGACAGGACAAGGGGGAGCACAAGGCATTGTGAAGGAGAGTGAGAGTGGCAGCTCAGATGAAAGTAAAGGTGTGTGTGGGGGGGAATCCCTGAAAGCATAGGCGAATTACTGCTCTGCTTATTCTGCACTTTTTATGTGGGGAGAGGGACTTGTTTGACTTCCTGGTGTTGGTGGTTTATAGGAGCTCAAGTCTCACCTCTGCTCTAAAGTGCCAGAAGGGAGATATATACACGTTACCAGGAAATCATAAAAAGTGCCCATAAAGATCCCGTGTCTCACACGTTGTGGGGGTGGGAGTGAGGGGAAGCATCAATTCACTGTGGGCTGAACAGGGCTGAAGGGGTTTGGATGGGGAACAGGCAGGATGTGATCCTGCTCTGCAGACAGAGGGCCTGTGCCAATGCCAGCTGGAGAGTCAGGCTCACTGGAACCAGTATTAGGGGTGCTGGGGCTGGATGTTGCACATGTGAATCCCTCCCTGGGGAGGGAATGCCTCATGCCAACAACTGTGCCACTGGCAGCTGAGTGTGGAGGCAGCGGGAGATGCAGCCTCTGTTTCTCCTGTTTTTCATGCTTGGAGCATCCCCTTTCCTTCTAACAGGTTTGGGGTGGTGATGAGAGAGTTTCTTGTCTGTCACAGCCTCAGCAAAGACAGCAAGTGAGCCTGGGAATCAATGGCAAAAGCTGGTCCCCTTTTACCTTTCCAGTTGCCCCACTGCTGCATTCACGGGGATCTCATGTGCTTTCCTGTGCCCTCCCAAAGGCAACTGGAGAGAGGCAGAGAAGGGGCAGACTTACCACTGAAACGTGCACGTGCCATCAGCAAAGGGCGAATTGCGTGGAGCAGGAGCAGAACAGGACGGGAGCAGTCCTGTGCGTGGATGTCCCCAGGTCACAGTGCCTTGCAGGGTGGCACAGCTCCCTCACAATCTCAGTGTGCCAGGCAGCTACTCTGGGCAGTGCTCACTGGGATGCTGGCATTGCATCCAGGGAAGAGCCTTGCTGTGTGGAGAGTAAACAAAATGCTTAATTTACAGCCATTGATTTATCGTGCTGTTTGCTGAAATGATATTACAGTTGGCTGCAAACTGTTTTTCATCCTCTGATAGCGAGCTCCCATCACAACAGTGCTGCAGAAGCTTCTGCTGCCCACCGAGAGCGAGGCCAGCAGGAGGCTGGGAAATGCCAGCTGCAGCTGGAGAGGAGGGGTCACAGCCTCAGCTGGCACATGCCAAGGTAGCCCTACACCAGCTGGCATCTGCCCACGCCTGGTGTGCTGCACTGGAGGGATCTGGTCCTTGCACTAGCACAGTACACTTGCAGGCTGTGGACTGAGAAAATTCAGTTTAACTCCTTTCTGTTGATGGATATTGAAGGAAAATAATGGTCCAAAATGTAAAGAAACCTGGAGGAAAAGGCATTTGTTTTTCTTTTGTTCAGTAGGGGTTCTCTTTCTAAGGTTCACAGAGGGACCTACTTAGTCCATGCCTGTTCCTTGTTCTGTATTTCCAGTTTAGCCTGTCTATCATTAAGGGAAGGATTTCATGGACAGTATTTTTTGTTTCTAGTGCCCTCATCACTGTGGAATCCTAAACCTCTCATCCATCCTGTGCATACAAATTAAATAAAGAAAAAAAACCAACCCACTGTGTGTGGTTGGTGATCAAAGGTAGGGAGCTTGCAGCACAACAGGCATTTAAAACAACAATTGAAATTCTCATTGATCTTTTATCATTGCTGGCTGAGCCTGCCAGCTCTCTGGAAAGCTGTGGTCTGTGTATTACATTTATTGTGGCTCCATTTGTGACAGCTTCTTGGAGAGAGACAGGGAACTCGTGGGGCAAACACTGGATGGTGGCCAGAGGAAGGCAATGCACACCAGAAAGATGCTACAACTTATTCAGTGTAATTGTAGTGGCAAAAAAACAGTAGTGGTGGGAGAAGAGCTTGCTGAGGTCAGTGATGAGAGATGATTTGGCAAACAAGGTCCAATTTGGAGGCTGCTTCTTCTCCCTCTCCCTGCATGGGCATTGCCCAGGTGTGTGGATCTCTGAAATGTGCTTTTCTGCAACATGACAGATTTGCCTTGAATGGCTCTGTAATGGGATACCTTGGAGAAAAATGGCATTATCCTTTGAAGCACTCAAGGCTGGATTGCTCAGGGGAAGCCCTTGAGTTGCAGCTGCACTCGCTGAGCATCCTCCAGGCAGGTGGGCAGAGGCTGTCCTCCTGTGAGTGAAACTGGGGGCCTGGCCAGTCAGAGACCCCTGCCAGCAGTGCAAACTGGTGACAGCTCAGTGCCGAGAACCCCAGCCCAGGGGTTACTCTGTTCTGCTGCCCCTTTATGGGTCTGGTAAAACTGGGCTTCACCCAGGAGCTGATGGAGAATAACACCTGAGTATCAGGGTGTCCTTGGTGAATGGAGGGGGGGCTGGAGGGCAGGCAGACCCCTTCCCTTGGTTCCTGCCTGTTGCCTGCAGCCTGCATACTGTGCTAATCCATGTGTGGGTGGATTTATCACCAGGGCAGGATGCTACCTTGGCATTTAGTCCTGCAAACCTCAACTAGATAAATGACCTCATTGCCTGTCCCTGTCGGTCGCTGCGTGGGGGAGCAGAGAGGAGCAAATGTCTCCTTGCCTGTCAGAAAGGGCTGCTGTGAGCCAGCACCAGCAGGACTCCAGAAAGCTGCCTGTCCCCTCCATGCCTTTCCCTCCCTGGGAGGCAGGTTCATTAGGTGGAGAAGCTTTGTGGCAGCAGGGAGCCTGGCTGCTGCAGCGAGAGGATTGCCTGGCACTCGGCTGCGCCGTGCAGGCTGCTCTCTTAAATCTCTGCCCTGTTAAACGGGATTGGCTTGTCTGAGAGCAGGCAAAATGCCCTCCTAGCACATGGGCATTAGTGAGAGAGGCTGAGGCTGCCAAGACATCATTGCTGATCATTAAGTGTGTTTATAAAGGCAAGGCCAGGAGCCAGGCAGGCCCTACTGATCCAGCCCTGCTGCTGCAGCAGAGCCAGTGGCAGGGGATGAAGCCTGGGTACTTCTTTCCCCAGCTAGATTAATTTATAAACTAAAAAAGCCTGATGTGAGTCAGGTCTGAGCACTGGCTTTGCTGGCAGCATTTCTCACTGAGCTCCTGGAGAGTGCTAGCCATCACCAGAGTTGGGACAAAGTCCTGGTGTCCTCACAGGGGACGAGGCTGCACTCACAGCATCAGTGCCACGGCACAGGGCAGCAGAGAGGTGCCTTTAGCCACTGCAGAGATCCTCTGCCTGCCCACTGTGATGTGCAAAGTTATTTCTTATCTCTTTGCAAAAAGGCAGGGAAAAGCACTTGTTTCTCTCTGTGACTGGCAGTGGAAATCAAAAGCTCCTTGGTGAGGAGGTAACGTGGCTCTGTGCTAACATCTGTGAGTGATGGATGGCACTCACAGAAAAGGTGTCACAACCCATCACATGCCTGAATCGTGACAACAAAGGGGCTGTTCTTCCATGCCTGTCTTCTCTGCTCTGGCAGTGCTTGCACACATCGTTCCTGAGGTTGAGATCATTCACGCTGGAATAACTTATAAAGCATCAGCGTACCACTGGGATTTAAACTTCTCTTTCTCTGCAGCCTTAAAAGGAAGGAGCTAAAGGCAGGATACACAAACTGATGAAAATTACTGATTTTATTCACTATTTTTACCACACTTTTTCCCAGAATAAAATTGTATCTGGGTGATTTAATAATCTTGAAGTATTCTGGGCGGGGATGCAGAGCTGAAATGCAGTCAGCACTCAGCACTTTAGAGAACTGAGCTTTATTTCTGGTGTCTAGGGACTGGTTTAGGATTGTAACTTTAGCTGATTAGACAACTGGCTCCGACACATTACTCCTACCCCATTTTCTTGACATTTTCCATAGCAATTTTTTTTCTGCAAGCAATGTAATCTAAGCAGGTTGTATTCTGCTGGTTTCTATGAAGTGAACTTGCATTAATGAGACTGGAGCAGAGTGATCTTTCCCCATCCCTGCCTTGAGCAGTCAAGGAGGACAGTATTTGCTGTACTTAGAGTATTTGGGGACGAAATGGGGCTGAGCATCTTTCCTGGCAAAGTGAATCTCTTCTGGTAGAGCCTTGTGGGATGCCAGGATCTAACTAAAGCTTCAGATCTCCTAATTTGCATTAAAAGAAATAGAAATAATAAACTCATAGACTGGTGTTGCCTTAGGCTGAGCTGGATGGTAGATTTTGGGCAAGTAGGCTAGCAAGTCAGGAATATAAAACAGGTGACCAGAACAACTTCATGGGCTCCCAGCCCAAACCCAAGCTGTCATTTCCTCGTTCCTCTTGCACGTGCTATGTTTTGTCATTGCCTCTGCTGCTGAGCTGTGTTAAATGCTGCTGCTCCAGAGTGAGTGGCTTGGCCTCTGCAGGGAGCAGGTAAAATATATATTCTTCAAGAGATACTTGCTGCCAGCCACCTTCCCTGAAGGTGGACATTTGTTATTATCCCAGGAAGGTGAAGGATGTGCTGCTGCAGGATGTAATTCACCACAGCAGAAGCCTCCTGCCAGAGCCCTCATCCCTGTGCTGTGGCAGAGGAACAAGCACAGTCCTTGCTGTAAATAAGGAGACTGAAACAGGGCAGTGTCCTCTTTGTGCTGGCACTGGCTGACGTGATAGGAACCAGGGGTGTGCCTCAATCTGCCTGGCATGGCTGGTTCTCAGAGCCACCCCTGCTGTCACTGCAGCAGGGACTTGTCAGAATGATGGCAACTGAAAACCTTAAGGTCAGGTTTCATTCCTGGATGTCTGAATTGCAGTTTAAAGTCTGGCCTAAGTGAATAACTAACGTCAGCACTCTTGCTCCATAATAATCTCTGTGCCTGCTTGATTAGTGGATGGGAAAACTATTAACTAGGAGATAATTTCCCACTGTATGGGGTTTTTCTTGATTTTTTTCCTCCAAAAAAGTTTGGGCTTGTAGATTATCCTGGCTCTCTCAAGGGCAAGCAGTTTCTCACGTCCTTGAGAGTAAATGCCAAACTGCTCAGGCTTGGCTGCAGTGCTGGCTTTATTTGCCAAGGACTTCAGAGCATGCCTGAAGAACAGAGCAAGAGGGAAGAGGGAAAACAGACAAGTAATTCTGACACACTTTAGTATTCCTGGCGGTGCTGCTGCCATCAGCTGTTCTATCAGCTTTCACAGCCCATGCTATAATTAAGATCTGTCAACACTGATAAAAGGGAGAACATTCAGTCAACTAATTAAGTATCACTTTAATACTCTAATATTTAAATTCAGGTTCCTAAATCAGCAGAATAATAAAATGTTTTATGTCTGCTTAAATGGCAAGGGAACAGAATGTGAATATCTCAATAGTGGATTTAATTATCAATCTGCCTTTCCCCCACGGAGCAGAGGAGGTCTCGGTGCTGGTGCAGCAGAACCAGAATCCCTGGCAGCTGTGGGAGGAGAGTGCAGAGCTGGCTGGAGAGCAGGCCCTGAGCTGGAGGGAGCTGGGGACCTCCTGCAGCATAACTGGGGTGGCCAGGGCTTAGAACCAACCTGGCTGGGTTGCGGATGTTTAACTGTAGGCTGAGAGATGTCCTTTCCAAATGTGCCAGGGCTGGTGATGGCTCTGCACAATGAGCGGGAGGCAGTGAGGCACAGCACAGATCAGGGCATCAAGGTGAGTATCTGGAGCTGGGATGCTTTGGTATATTGTCCATGGCTCCAGATCTGTGAAAAGAGCTGAGCAGGGTGCAGGTATTAGGTTGAGCAAATGCTTCAGCAGGCCTGGCTTCAATATTACCTTTCCTTTGTCCTTTTTGTGTTAGCTTGCTGTGAATATTTTAGTGAGCACGTTTACTGGCAGGAGCGTGTTCATGTGGAAGGGAAATATTTGTTCAATTAATCTCCAAGAGGACTGCAAACTGAGATATTTGAAGTATTTGGAGTAGAAACTTGATGGTGAGTGCTGCACTCATCCTGGCAAGGAGCACAGGCAGCCAAGCAGCTCATGAGCACCATTAAACTGAGCAGGGGGATCGGGGTTGTAGTGAGGGGGCTGCTGCTAATGATAGCTCAGGTCTGGTGGGGAGCTCTAGCCAGGCAAGGATGCAGGGCCTGGAGTTCTTTAAAGACTTAAAATTGTTCTCAGAAATTACATAGGATGGAAAAGGTTCGGGGGAAAAAAAAATCAATTTGGAAAATCCAGCTCTGTTCACACATAATTTGCAAACTGGAAAAGAGGTGAAATTCATCAAGGAAATGAATCGTTACAAATGATTTGTTCAGCTGTTGTAGGGAGACGATTTATGAATATTGATCTATTTGTAATTGTGAATAACTCCCTGTGGAAGCTGTGTGCTGTACAAGTGTTGGGTATCTGAAATCGACTGAGAAAGTGCATTTTTTTAACACTGCAGTTACTCCAAAAGGCTTTAGTCAAGATTGCAGCCTCCTTGTGCTGTTATTTGTAGAGGTTACTGTAAGAATGAATGCTTGGCCAAAGAGTTTTCAGAAAATACCCTGACTTCCATTTTCCAGCAGGGCCCCTGGAATACAAAATTACTTGCCCAAGGTCAATTAAAGTCTGTAGCAGATTTTGGGAAAGAATCATAGTTTATTTTGGTTTGTTTTGGTTTGTGGGAGATAGTCCCAGAGCAGGAATTATTGGCATGTCTGCTGCAGAAACCCAGCTTTGCAAAACTGAGGATTTTTATTGGAATGCTTGAGTTTTGAGGAGGTGGTGTGAAATCCTGTGTAATTCCCTTGCTCTGCAGGAAATGGAGCATGGGTCACCCCCAACAGGCAGCTCAGCTGCCAGGGAAGTGTGGGAAGGTGAGATGGATGCATCTCACCCAGAGGGTAGGCATGGGCACCTGCAGGAGTTAATTTGAACTGAGCAGCAAAAGAAAAAGCATCTCTGGAGCAGAAATGCCTCAGAGCACTCACAGTACAGCCCTGGTGTGCAGCTCGAGGGCTGCCACCCTTCCTCCTCCTGGAAGTTTCATTTCACAATTATTCTGTGGGTGCCCTTACTCTGTGACTCTGGCATGGGCTTTACAGCAGGTGATTTTCTGTTGTGCTGCCCAGTCCTGAGCATGCCGCTTGCTAAGTGAAAAGGGATGACCAGCAAAAACACAGATTATTTCTTTTAAAATAGAGAAATTGGGCAATTCCATACCCTGCAGTTCCTTCCTGACAACTTATCCTCCCACATCACATTGCGGTGAGTGACAGCAACCAGAGGCTATTCATAAGGGTGGCATCTCCACATGTAATAATCATAATTACATGAAATAATAACTATCTAAAGGGCAGCACAGTGAGTGACAAGCCAGAGAATATACCTTGACACCTGCCAAAGATGTACTAAACACACAGAGAAATTTTCCCCAGGATCCTGTCACTTTGTCAACTAACAGAACCAGCCAGAGTTAATAAAATTACTCCAACAAAGTCAGGCAGGGCTTTTTCCCTTGCTGTCAGAGCCTCAGGTTCACAGGTTCACAAAATCATTGAGGAGCCTGCTCTAGGTCTGGGAATGATCTTGTCATTACTATTTCTGGCTGTAATTAATTGGAGACGTTTCTCTTCATGGAGTTTAATCTGATAATTATTAAAGATAATAACTGATAAAGTGCAGGTGGCAGCAGTCTTGAGGGACCTGGCTAAAAAACCCCCAAACCTGGAAAGGTTTGACATTTCCTTTGCTGCTGTTGCTTCTGATATTTAATTCTTACACGTGTGTAAGAGCTAGACTGTGGGATGTGGAGTCCTGCGTGGCAGCTGATAACACTTACAGACTTTATCCTGAGGTGCAGCAGCAGGTGATCTTATACTGTGCAGTGTCTAATCCTTTGTGTAAGGCAAACATGGAAATTGTTGGGACAGACCCCCTTCCCTGACAAAATGGTTATGGAAAGGCAGGAAAGGGGAATAGGAGTGGGAAAGGTATAATGTGTGCAGATAAAACATGAAGCACTCCAACTAGAGTTAAGGGTGTTGTGCATACCCCATGGGACCTGATTTTAAAAAAATCATCTGCAAGTTATGACAATTAAAGTGAAACCTGTTGGCTGAGTGCTGGCCTTCCTGCCCAAGCTCCTTGGCTTGTGTTGTGAGTGGGTTTGGAACAGATATTCCCAATCACAAATATCTAACAGGAGTCATAACCCTGGAGGTGGGACTGTGCTTCCCTTCCAGAGCATGGGGAGCACTGCAGGAATGGAAGATGCACGGCTAGTTTTTGCAAGGCTCATTATAATTAGATTATGTGCATTCTGAGCGTTGCTTCAGTGCTGTTCTTAGACACTTAAATAACAATTACAGTTGGTGGCAGGGCTATTTTTGTTCACTGTGGTTGTGAGGTGTGGTGTTTGACCATGTGCTATATTTCCTGATATGGTCCCTCATTTCCTTGGTTTCCTGTGTGCCCAGCACTGACCTGTTTTTAGGTACAAGGGGGAGCAGCAGTGTCCATGCACCACAAAGACAGAGGCACCTGTGTCCCTAATGCGGGTGTCAGACATCACAGCTGTGAAGCAGCACACGGGATGAAGTTCATGGAAGAGGTTTATTTATACTCCTGGCGGGATGCACCGGTGGTTTCCATGGGAATGGGAAGGGCTGCACGGTAGGACGGCTGCTCTTATTGCACATGATGGAGAGCTAATGGGGAGGGCGGCAGCCTCCCCGTGCCCTCATTAATCCAGCCCCCTGCCAGCTTCCCAGCTCTCCATACCCCACACCATCCCTGATGGGCAGGTCTTGGGCCGTGAGGTGAGAGGTGCAGTTTTTAGGAAATAAATTCATATTCCCGTGGCAGCGAAGGGGCAAAAATAAATTTTCCGCGCACTCTTTTTGGGGGTTATTATTTTAGAGAGTAGAGATGAGGAGGGTTTATTTGTTTGGTTTTATTCCCATAATGAAAGTTCTGTGGGGAAAAGCAGAACTGCAAGTGGAGTTTGCTTCATTATCGCCGGGTCTTGCTGCTGTGTGGCTGCCCAGAAAACCCAGGGGAGAGCACAGGTGAACTTGGCATCAGCCATGTGCTGGTGGAAGTTGTTTGTCCTCCAGAGGAGCAGCTTCTGGCCGGATCCTGCTCCTGGGCCACATTCCCTGCAGGCATTTCCCAAGTGTGCAGCACAATCTGCCCCATGCCTAGTCTTGCAGGGAAAGCATCTTAGAGGGAAGAAGTGGTCCTAGGTGGTCACAAGCTGGACTGTTCCTGCATCCCTCCTCTAAAGGCAGTGGCTGTAACACCTCTCCTCTTGGTTGCCTTGGAGCTTTTGAGGGAAAGCATAAAATTCACCCTTCCTTGCAGTCAGACACCATCCCACAGCTCAGGCTGGAGGGGTCGGGGTGGCTGCACTCACCCATCCCAGAGCAGCAGCCCTCCTGACAAGGGGGAACTGCAATCTCAGTTTTCCTTGGATAGCCCTGGGGAACTCTCAGGCTTAGCACCCCCGAGATGGTGTCAGACAGAAACAAAATCTCAATTACCCCTCATTTTCTCGGAGGGCAGGGATTCCTGGGAGCGTGTGGGTTTTCTGGAGCCTCTGAGTGCCATCTGCTGGGCGAGGGGCTTTGGTCTGGGGGGTTGTGGCTGCAGAGAAAACATCCACAGGGAAACAGAGATTGGCAGGGAGAGGCCAAGGGCTGCTAATAACACAGTAGCTAGGGGAAAGCAAAGGATAGAACACACCAAAAATTGCATTCAGACAACGTAGATGACAGTTATTTTGATTTGTAAATGTCTACCTAGTTGGAAAAGCTGCCATAAATAATACCCAGCTGTCAGACTGTCCTGATCCGCAGGCTGTGTGCTCAGGCGTGGTACTGATGGGGGGCTATATTTTTCTCAGTGTACATACAGGATAAACACACACTCTGCCTGCACATGTTTGTCATTGAGAAATCCCTGCTGCACCTGCCGTGTTCAGTCACTTGAGTCTTCTGAGGCAGCACGTTGCTGAATTTAATTTTTTTCCTTATATAATTTTCTTCCTTGTCCCTCATCTAAGGCAAGAAAATCCCTCATCCCACGGCTCTGCTTCTGCTGTAACACAAATTGGCTGCTTGCTTTGGTTTTGCTGGAGCAGGTGGCAATCTCTGGGTACTCAGTGCTGTACTGCACCACACGTTTCTTCTCCCCAGGCTGGGGAAGCACATAAACCTGAGCCATTTCCAGGAAGGTACTCAGCTCCTGCCAAGATTTCACCTGTTTTTTGGATAAACGGAGCACTTCAGGGCTATCAATATTTATGGATTAATGTGTTTGAAGGCCGAGAGGGAGCGTTTATCATTATCCACTCTGCCCAGAGTAGGCTGTGGAACAGCAGCAGCCCACCTGCAGCCCAGCCTCTCCACCAGTGCCTGTAGGCAGAGCAAACAAAACCTCACTTGCTGTCGATCTCAACTGCAGTTTGGGGTATTGGGATCGATTCCTTGATTGGAGCAGGAACCAGCAACAAGGACAATTGTTTCCTTGGTGAGGTTTGCCTGCATTTAATCCACCCACCCACAAAATGCTGCTCAGAGCTGGCAATTTTTTTGCCAGGGAGCAGCAACAACCTGCAACCAAAACAAGGTTTCTGTCCATCAGCACCGGAAGGTTCCTAAAATTGCCTCCTGGAGGTGCTGGTCAGTGAGCTGGATTTATGTTCAGGTAGCTGGTGAGAAGGAAGAGAGAGTGAGGAGGATTTTTGTTTTTCTCCATCAGCTCTGAAAAGGGCTCAGGAACAAGCTCAGCACCCTGAGAGAATCACCTTAGCTCAGCTGTGTCCTGTGTTTAGAATCTCATAAATAAATAGCTGAAAAGTCACCTTAAGGTTTGGGAAACCGTTGGGGGCAGCCCTGGATGGATTTATGACTTCCTGTCAAGAAGCACATGAGATTCATGGCTGTGTGTGGCTTTGCTTGGGTATTTGACTGAATTCTGCTTTGTGTTCTGGGCTCAGAGAGATCTGCAAGAGAAATCAGGGGGAGACAGTCTGCAGCTTGTACTGAGCACAGTGTTCACATACCCTGGGGAAGCAAAGCTTCTGGGTGTTTTGCACAGCTGTGACCTCCAGACTTAGAGGGAAATTTTTCTGTTGAAGATGCACAAATCCTCTAACAGTCCCTTCATTCGAGGTGCAAACTGCTACCAGTAAATGCCACATCCTGAAAATGCATATCACGCTGTGGTCGTGTTGGGTTTTATACCCTGCTTCAGCTGGCCAGCCCTCCTGGGATCACCAAGCAGAATTTGCTGTTAAATCAGTGTCTTTGTGTTTCCTTTGCCCCGTGATTGATCTGTCTCATCGTGTCACAGAACTATATATAGCTTCTCCCTACCGGCCGATGGAGCGGCTGCTTCTGGCCGTGTCACCTCAGGTCGGATTAATTAACCCTGACATCATCCATTTTCATGGACAGAGATCCCATTCCCTGCTGCTTGTCAACAGAAGAGCTTATGGGTGAGTGCAGGCGGGAGGCCATGGGGAGGCTGTGTAAACACCATCGCTCTGCTCTCAGCCAAGCCATTTCCAGTGCCTACTTAAAAGAGCAGAAGCCAACTTTTCATCTCCTTGTTTTTCTTAGGGCTTAGCAAGGAACCAGTAAGTTTGCAGCAGCTCTGATTACAAATATTTGCTCTTTTCTTTGGCCCCCGATGACTCTGCTGTTGGCTTGGTGACAGCGTTTATCCAGTGCCGGTGCTCCAGCACTTGGCTGCACTCTCCCAGAGCCAAGCTGTCCCCAGTGCCTTGTAGGAACAACGAGACTGGGATTTCCTTTGTAGGGGCTGTTTAGGGTGCAATGCCAGCCAGGGAACAGGGGCTGAGGAGCCTGGAGCAGCTCCAGCCTCCAGCTCTGACACGCTGTTATTGCTCTCCCAAATCTTCTTCAAGGGTTAAGGCCACAGGGCAGGACAAGCAGCAGCTCCAGCTCTGTAACACCCTTTACTTTGTCAGTAGGATCCCTCCCATGCAGCTGGAGTCTGCAGCACTGCTGCTCTGCCTCCTGGGTCACAGTTCAAACTTGTGCTGCTCATCCGTGCTGGCACTGAGTGGCCTCTTTTGAGAGCAAAAGACAATCTGTGCAGTTGCAGAGGCAGCTCAGACAGCTGAGGCTGGGGTGTAGATCTGGGCTGGTTTGCCTGGTTGACCTTGGAATAACTCCTGTAGCTGACCCTGCTCTGGCATTACTAAGCTGTGGCTTCAGACTTTCAAAAACAAGCTTTCTTTTTTTTTTAATTTTTTTTTTTTTGAGCTCTTATTAATGGAAGCACAAGTTCTTCAGTTTTATTAGAAAACACTGCTGAAGGATGGCAGGGGGAGAGAGCATGAGAGATTAAGTCTACTCATGGACTGGATCAGAGTATGATATTTTGTCTCCCACTGTGCTACCAGCTGTATTAGACAAAAATGTCAGAAATCCTGCAGCAGGCAATTACAGCCCGACGTGGGCTGCTGCTGCCTGACCTCGGGCAGCCTGTGCTTGGTTCCTGTCTCAAAACAAGGAGTCTTTCTCCCAAAGCTCTTTGCCTTATGCTGTCTCATTAAAAGTCTGCACTGCCTTCATGTCCCTCAGTATGACCCATGGAAAAGCTGGGGATGGTGGGAGGAGGAGAGAGCTAAGCAGTGGTGCTGTGCTGGCTCTTGGAGAGCATGGGCTGGTGTCAGCTCAGAGTGCTCCCCTTACTGTGCCTCACCAGCATCTTCCTTTTCCTCAGACTGCTGCACGTGAGATTTATTCCTCCAGCCTCCACAGTATGCATTAGCTCTGCATTTTTTTGGCTGGAATATCATTTTGCTACTTCATGCTAATATTTTGTGAACTTCGCTAGGCCTGCTATTTTTCTTCAATTTCTCTTTGCAACACTTTCCATTCTGGAATGATTTGAACTTAATTCATGTGCCATTTGCTCTGTGCTCTACTTTCAGCACATTAATAAAAATAATTTAAATTGTATTAGGCTCCAGACAAATCCCTGTAGTATCCCCTGAGTATCTCCTTTCAAGCTGATGCATTTCTGGTCCTTATTTTTCCTTTGTTCCTTGTGCTTAAGGCAGCTTTATACAGGGATGGAGGTTTGTGTAGCTGAGCCAAACTGGAAGCTGATGAGTAATAAAAAATTGCTCTGCATTTTTGAAGTGAGGAGTAGAGTAAAATAGCTTAAGGTAAAAACAGCCACGAGGAGAGGGGATGGCTCATGCTGCAGTTGCTGAGTACCAGAGGTATCAGTCCAGCACAGTTCTGTCCCTTTTTTGCTGGCTCCATGTCCACTTGGCCATGAAGGAGGGCAGGGAACCACTGAGCCTGTGCCACCATCACCCCTGAGTGTGGAGAAGTATATTTTCAATCAGCATGTTTTCTTTATTTTTACAATGTACTTCACAGGAAACTATTACACCTAATTTGTTCTGGATTACTACACAAACAGCATCCAGCTATCACTTGTCACCTTGGGAATAGCAGATGATACACAACGAACCAGCAGCAGCATGCTCAGGCTGAAGGGCCTCGTGCTTGTCTGTTTTGTCTTCTTTTTGTTTCTAAATGTGACTTGCAGAATAAAAACACACAGATTTGAAGGAAGCACTTCCTTGCACGAATCTGTTTTGGTTTAAAACATTTAGTGTGTTCCTTTAGCAGATCAATGTTATTTTGCTGCTCTTCTGATGCAGTGCCAGTAGTGTTTATTTTTTGAGCTGAAATTATTTCCTCAGCAGATTTGCTTTTGAAAGGACGCTGCTCTGTGCATATCTTGTTTAAACCTAAGATCATCTAGCTACTGTTCTCTTCTGGTAGATATCTTGCAGATAGGGAACAATATTATTGGAAGGCAAATGCTTATTTCCATGCCATCTTAGAAGTATATCAAAATCTGTATGAATGAGGCTTGAAGCAAATGAACTTTAAAATCCTGGGTTTGATTATCTCAGAGAATCCCTGCTGAAACTAATAAGGCAGCATCATGCAAAAGATATTCCAGGCTCAATGTTACCAAGTATTAATTATTGTTATCTCTTTGCTAGCTGATAGCAGTGGCTGCAGCCCTGCAATTTAGCTTTCCATCAGAAAGAATAGTATTGGAACAAAACTAAAAAAATAAAGCTCAATATAAACATACCAAACCTGAAACAAAAGCTGTTGTGGTGCACTGTGGATCCTTCCCCAAACCACAGCCTGGTGTGCTTTAAGGTGGCTTTAAACCCACTCAGGGAGCAAACTGCTGCTACTCCCCTTGTAGAACCTTTTCTTGGGCTGCTGGGGGCGAGGAGAGGCCAGAGAGTGGGCAACTGCAAAGTTCGAGGTGTCTTTTCAAGTCTACCACGTGCATCTTGGATGACTTTGTACAACAGTGACATCTGGTGATACCCATCAATATTTACTGTTTCACTCTGCTTTTTAAGAGGGTGGAGTTAAAGTCTGCAAATTCCTTACTGCTTGAGAAGCAAGTTAGAGCAAAGCACTTGGCTGGGCTGCTCCTGGCAGCCAGCTTACCCTGTTTTTGGCTTGGGAATGTGGGCAAGGGCCATAGGAGGTGATAACATATCTTTCCTCTTTCCTAACTCTATATGGTCTTGCCTTGCTGCTTGGTTTGCACCAGGGATGTGACCTGAGGAACAGGATGTATTTCCACCAAATGGTGCTGGAGAATGTTTGCTGACCCTTCTGTTTCCTTCTGGAGGTCTTTGTGCCACAGAGGTGTATATTTCCTCTTTTCCTCCTTCCTTGCCAGTATTTGTGCAAATTAAAACAGTTTAAAAAAAGGTTCCTATGGATTGATTCAAATATGTGAATTGCAGGAAAGAAATCAGGTTATTATCCCCTTCAAGTGCTTCTAAGTGGTGTCTGGACCACCTCCCAGGATCAGTGCTTACCTGAACACTTGATGCCTGCTGTTACATCTCTTGAAAAAAGAGAGAGCTGCGCTCCTCAGGGCAGGGACTGGGTACTCTCTTGTGCTGCATCAAGCCCTTAAATGATGCTTAACAAGAACTAATAAGGAAAATGATGGTTTGGATGTGCACACATGAGGGCCAGCAGGAGAGGTCTGTGGTGAGGCTGAACTCAATTTCTTTATTATTAGATATTATACATGCACAATAAGCAGTCTTGGTGTGATTATTCCACACCTATTTCTTTCCAAAGAACTAAATCACCCCTTGGAGAGCAATAGGAAGATAATGTTTTCACACCATTAGTCAGATGCTAAAATACCAATGCAGTTTTTCTTTGCCCTGGTAATATAAAACCAGAAACAACAATTAAAAAGAAAGGTAACACCTCGTATGCTGCACAAGGAGCTTTTTTTTCAGTTCTGGAAACTTTGCTATAAGTGAAAGCTTCAGCCACTGAATGTTTGTTCCCAGAAAGTCCTGATTCTTCAAAGGAATCTAGTTATGGTCAGACTGCTCACAGGGATTCCCTGTAGAGGCTTTTCAGTGAATTTTCAGCAAGGACCAGAAACCTTCAGGCTTGCTTGAGGGAAGATGGGGAGAAAATTGATGCAGCCTCTTCCAAGAAACTCCTCACTTATGAGAAGTCCTGCTGAGAGCTCTTGAGCATCCCCTTGGCTCCAGTTTATCTCACTGGCCCCAGTTCAGCTTTCCTGAGCTGGGGTTGAGGTGCTTGGGCAGGGCTGCCCTAAAGAGCTCACACCCCCTCCCTGGAGCCCTCTGCCATCTGCAGCACCAAGGGACAGTGACTTTTTGTACAAGGACCCCTTGTAGCTGGCTTTCCTAGGGAGCCTCCAGGAGCTGCTGCTCCTGGGCCTGTCCCACAGCCTGTGCCTCCCTGCGTTCATCTCTGTAAACCCACTGCTATGCTGGAAACCAAAAGTTCCCTCATAGTCCCTCAGGGATCCTTATTGACTTTTATGGTCTTTAAAAGACCTCTGTATGGATTTGTAATCATTCTACGTGTACGCCGAGAAACACTAACATAACTGGTAATTAATTTGTTTTAATTGTTTTTATATAATCCCCGCGAGCGACCTCATGTTTTGTTTTGCATCTGTTATGTTTCTGACTCAAATTTTAATGCCTTAATGGGAACAGTGCCAACTGCTGTTACTCTGAGCTATGAGCAATCTCCTGGCACACTTCCAGTCCTTTATTGTGGAACTAACTATACAGCACTGTAATTTAACTAGCAAAATGTGGCAAATCACTGTTATTAATAACAATAAATCTATTTCTGCAGGTTGACAGCATTAAAATAACAAATTATTCTGCAAGGAAAGCTGGTAATTTTGGGTGCTTTCCACTGTGATCATTGCAGAGGTATAATATCCATTATTAAGAGCCTTTTGGTGTCTCATGAAGGAGCTGCTTGCACATGACACTTCATCACAGTACTTACTACGGGGGAGGATACAGAGGCCTTGACCATGGCTATTTCAGTAATTCATCATTTTAATATAAATGTTAATGGCAGGATGGGGCAGGTTAGGGAAAATTGCTTGCCTCCCCTGCTTACCATTCCCACTTTTTTAATAATCTTGTCTCATTCAATTAGTCAAATCTTAAGGCCCAAGATCTTAATTTCTGCTCCTCTCTTCCCTTCACTCTCTCCTGCTCTCTCCATTCTTGACTCCACAGTGCCCTGCAGCCCCCTGAGGTTTAGCTGTGTGCTTGGTTTGGGCAGGGTTTCCACTGTGAGAGCAGTGCCCAGAAGACATAGGAGGGGTAGACACTCCGGTGAGATTAAACAGGAGATAAAATACTAAACAGGAGATATAATACCATGGAAATAAATACCTGCCTGGTAAGTTGCCAACACCAAAGTGTTCTTGTGGAGTCTGTTAGCAAAGTTTCTGTTTGTCCAAGAATTTGTAACATACCCAGGGGGCTTATTCACTTTGTGATTATTATTTCAGGATGATTTTTATCCAAACCACATCAGGTAATGGAGACATTGTTAGTGGCCATTGCCTCCAGCCCCTTTGCTCATTTGTAGAACTCTTCCAGGTGTCATAAATGAAGAGGGAGTGGGAGACAGGAGTGCCTGTTGCTGCTTTCTGCCAGCTGATGAGTGTTCCCTTGCTCTGAGCTCTCCCAACCTAAGTGGGCAGGTGTCCCCAGCAGCTGGAGTGGAACTGTGCTGGAGACCTGCCCAGTGTCTTCTGCAGTCTGTCATCTGCTGTCAGCTACTCTCTAGGTGATACCAATAAACTCTCTGCAGCTTCAGCACGGGTTACTGTCAGTGGGTAACACGGGTGATCACAGCTCTTTAAAATCCAGCCTCAGGCAGGGCAGCATACCCTCAGAACAACGTCAAGAAGAAAGGGGGAAAGGGAAAAGGTCAGTAAGAATAAAAATGTGATGTGGAGATAACTGGATGCTGAAAAATAGGAAGGGAGTAGAAACAAACATATTTGTGGGGAGTGAAATTTTGAAGATGCATGCAAAGTTGATTGATAGTAATAGTAGAAATGTCAGGATCAGGGAATCAGGGAAGAGACTAGGGTCCACAATTTGGTCTCCAGGTGTTTCCCTCTGCACCAAAGTCCATGAGTGTGGAGCCAGAAATCCACACTGGGATGTGCTGGGAAATGCTGGGAAATCTGGGGTGAGCAGGAAAGTGGTCCAGCTGTTGAAATGGTGTTTGAACAGAGCAATAGTGAGTGTGAAGAAGGAGCTGAGACACCTAAAAATCTGCTTATTGGTGCACCTGCAGAAGTCTCCATGTGATGGTTTGCAGGGAGCTGCTGTGTTCCTGCTTAACTCCTGGCATGTAAAACAAGTGGCTTAGAGCTGCTGCAGCAGGGGATTGCTGCAGTGGTTTGGTCAGTGGTTTTCCTTATTTTTCTAGTTTCAGTTTTTCAGGGGAAAAAAGGAAGTGGGGAGACTGGCAATCAGTCTGATTCTTTATGCTTGTTAAAGGTGGAGGGGATTCGTTTCCTCAGCCAGCTGGCATGCAGCAGGATGGAGCCTGCCTGCTCTCCACTGTTGGGATACCTGCACTGGGATGTCTGTGTTGGGATGTCTATCTCCATTGGGATGTCTGTGTGTGGGGATATCTCCACATTGGGACAGCTGCTCTGGTATCGCTATGCTGGGATGTCTGCGTTGGGATGGATGTCTGCGTTGGGATGGATGTCTGCGTGCTGGGATGGATGTCTGTGTGTTGGGATGGATACCTGTCTGTTGGGATGGATACCTGTCTGTTGGGATGCATGTCTGCGTGCTGGGATGGATGTCTGTGTGTTGGGATACCTGTGTGCTGGGATGGATATCTGTCTGTTGGGATGGATACCTGTCTGTTGGGATGGATGTCTGTGTGTTGGGATGGATGTCTGTGTGTTGGGATGGATGTCTGTGTGTTGGGATGGATGTCTGTGTGTTGGGATGGATGTCTGTGTGTTGGGATGGATACCTGTGTGCTGGGTTGGATATCTGTCTGTTGGGATGGATACCTGTGTGTTGGGATGGATGTCTGTGTGTTGGGATGGATGTCTGTGTGTTGGGATGGGTACCCGTGTGCTGGGATGGATACCCGTGTGCTGGGATGGGTACCCGTGTGCTGGGATGGATACCCGTGTGCTGGGATGGGTACCCGTGTGCTGGGATGGGTATCTGTGTGCTGGGATGGGTACCTGTGTGCTGGGATGGATACCTGTGTGCTGGGATGGGTACCTGTGTGCTGGGATGGGTACCCGTGTGCTGGGATGGGTACCTGTGTGCTGGGATGGGTACCTGTGTGCTGGGATGGATATCTGTGTGCTGGGATGGATACCCGTGTGCTGGGATGGATATCTGTGTGCTGGGATGGGTACCCGTGTGCTGGGATGGATACCTGTGTGCTGGGATGGATATCTGTGTGCTGGGATGGGTATCTGTGTGCTGGGATGGATATCTGTGTGCTGGGATGGATATCTGTGTGCTGGGATGGGTACCCGTGTGCTGGGATGGGTATCTGTGTGCTGGGATGGGTACCTGTGGTACCTGTGTGCTGGGATGGATACCCGTGTGCTGGGATGGGTACCCGTGTGCTGGGATGGGTACCCGTGTGCTGGGATGGGTATCTGTGTGCTGGGATGGGTACCTGTGGTACCTGTGTGCTGGGATGGATACCCGTGTGCTGGGATGGGTACCCGTGTGCTGCGATGGATATCTGTGTGCTGGGATGGATATCTGTGTGCTGGGATGGGTACCTGTGGTACCTGTGTGCTGGGATGGGTACCTGTGGTACCTGTGTGCTGGGATGGGTATCTGTGTGCTGGGATGGGTACCTGTGTGCTGGGATGGGTACCTGTGGTACCTGTGTGCTGGGATGGATATCTGTGTGCTGGGATGGGTATCTGTGTGCTGGGATGGATATCTGTGTGCTGGGATGGGTACCTGTGGTACCTGTGTGCTGGGATGGGTACCTGTGGTACCTGTGTGCTGGGATGCCTGTGCCTGGATGAGGGCTCCCCTCGGACGGTCGCTCCGAGTGCTCAGTGTGTTTTCTCAGACATGAAAGCCTCTCCTGGTGTCCGAGGGGCTGCGCAGGGTTTATCCCCAGCTGTCTGCAGGGAGGGTCCCCACGGTGCCAGCCGGAGCTCCTGGCAGCAGAGGAACCCCTGAGAGCCCTGGCAGTGCAGCGGGGCTGCGAGCTGGGATCCAGCCTGAGCTGCTGGGCACGCTGTGACAATTCCTGCTTAGCGAGTTCTACACCAGCTGCTGCTCTCCCGGGCAGTCCAAGGGTAGCAGTAGGAACGGGTTTCTGAAGGCAGTCGTAGTCCCCCATTCTGCTTAAAAATAAGAGTTAAATCCTAGTTTATTCTCTGCTATTTTTGTTCTTTGCATCCCACCCTTTGCTTTCAGCCAAAGATCCTGTGGCACTTGACCAACAAGAGGAAGGCACTTGACCCGTCTGAGTGTTTTCATCCTGTTGATTTGTAAAGCAGCCAAATTCTTGGTCCAGCATGGCAGGCAGTGCTGATATCCCCAAACCTTGCTCCACCCTTAGAATTCTACGTTTTCTGTGAGGGTTTTTTAACTTGTTCAGCTTCGTTTCTGTTGCAAGTGATCCGAACCAAAAAAAAAACAAACAAACAAACAAAAAAAAAACCAACCAACCAAAACCAACTGAAAATTGTCATTTTTACATTTTGTTAGAAACTGCTTTGAGAGTGCAGGACATGGCCATAAACAAAAGGAGCACAACTGTGCAGTGGAGAGAAATGAACCACTGATCTGCACTTGTCTGGGAGTGGTTGCCATGGGTTGAAGTAGCCTAGTTGAAAGTGGAGGGGTGAGATAGCAATCGAAGTGATTAAAGGCTGGACTCTTTCATCTATAGATGCTTGAATAACTTTCCATTACTTTAAATTGGGTTGCAAATGAACATCCCCTTTGATCTATAATGGGACTTTCCAATCAGTTCGGCCCGAGCTCGAAACATGAAAAGCAGTTTACATTGATGAGAGCAGTAGGAAAGATCTGAACCCTGAAGAAGGACCTGCTCCAGCACCACTGGAGATAAAAGAAAAGTGGAGGGGACACTTTGGGAGGCAGGAGGGTCAAAGGAGTGACCTGGATTGCCCAAGGGCAGAGACACCATTGTGGTAATTCAAGCTCTGAACCTTCATTCCAGGTTTAAATCACTACTGAGAGGGTCTTAGCCAGACTCCTAATTTGAATGAGAGCGTTTTGGGTGGACAGAATGACTCCTGTAGGTGGGGTTGGAACATTGGGTGGGTGTTTACTGCTCCTGTTTTCATTAGGGAACTACTCATGCAGAACCAAAACAGGAAAAAAATAACCTCTTTCTGCAGATGCTGACATTATATTGGCTTTATTGAAAAAACAGCTGAGTACCTAAATAGTGTGGTTTATTTTATTGGTTCGTTCATATCTAGATTATATTCCTTATCAGGTTTGACAGGTCGGTGTCTTGGCCTAAGTTACTTAAGAGCATCTCTTTATTGCCAAGTTCCCAGCTTTAGTTGGTTTGTCTCACAGCCAGGGTGTTATCTAGCCTATGGAATTTGATTTATTTCTGTGCTGGCATGTCCAGAAGAATCCGTGTAAAGAAAACAAACTGCATGTCCCCTTCACGGGAGATCTTGGCTGCCATTTCTCTACCCACTAAAAGCTTTATCGCTCAGCCTTGTTATTACCATACTAAACGGAACACTTCAGAGCTTAGCGGCTTAACAAGATAAAAACATGCTTTGTGGTTAATGTGGTTAGTGCAGGCATGCACCGGGCCGGGAGGGGAGCTGCTCCCTTCCTGCTGGGGCAGCTGCACAGCGCTGGGAAATGCCTGGCCTGATAAAGCCGCTCAAAGCAGGCAGATCCAGACAGATATTCCAGCTTTATCAGGCACCGTGCTGCAGGCTGGCCGAAGGGACAGGGAAGTGTCCCTTCCCCACCAGCTGTCTGTGTCATTTGTTTCCAAACCACATCGGGGGCTGTTTCTGTAATTCTTTCTCTGATCAGTGCTATGGACTGCAAGGGCGTTTTCCAGTTCACAGGGACAGATTGGGATTCCCCTCCCGATACTAAATCTTGAAAATAATCCAAAAGGTCTTTTCCCCCTCTGAGTGGTGGCTGGCTTGTGTTGTCCGAAATGAGGAAATTTTGGAAACCTGCCTATGTGACTTGCTTTTTGGTGAGTTGTGACTTTGGGTACAAGGTGAAGGGAAATGCCTGGGTCCCCTATTGCTAGAACTTCACAAGTATTTAATTTCTTCCCAGATATCTAGTTTTAGTTCTCTGGATAACTTCAAAACACACACATTCTCCTGAAATAGTTCTGAACTAAATTTGCAAGTGTAACTCTAAGAACCTTTTCATGTACCTTCCAGAAATTCTCAGTGTCTCTTGGTTTTATTTAAAGCATAAAAAGACAATAATTAGACAAAATCTGCAGATGAGACCCAAAGTCAGCTTTCTAACTTAAACCCAGAAAGCAGGACACCTTATGTTTTGTCTCTTCTGGTGCTGTTTGATTTAGTGTTCAGGAGGGATCCAGTTTTTCTTACAAGAGCACAGTCAGTCCTCCTTCCCAAAACTTCCTGGACCTGGTTCTCCCATGAGATCTTTTTCAACCTTCCTTGTCTTATTTATTGTTACTGCTGTTAATTTTCCACTTTTATTGCCTCCTTTCTCAGCCCTACACTTTTTTTTTGTGCTGAAGGATGAGCTGTCCTCCCACAGTGCAAACAAATTTACTATGCTGAGGCACTTTGCTTAGACAAGGACCCATTTTTAACCAAATGTTTTCTAAGCAACAAGAATATTCATTTTCCAGGACACTGCTAACAAGGACATTTTTGTGGTTGTCATTGCTTAGTGACTTGATATCAGCTGGAATTTCTGTGTGCCCAAAGAGAGTCCAGACTGTTGATGGACTGCACAGCACTGCTGCTCTGCTCTTGCCATCCCTTCTCAGCCTGGATACAGGAGAAGCAAAAAATCCTGAGCACGAGAACGGGAGGGGTGGTGACAAATTGTGTCACATTGTGCAATGACCTCATTTCATGCAGATACATCAACACCTTCTCTTACCAGCAGCAATGAGTTAAATATTATACAGAAGTGATGTTTAAGTGTTTGAATTAGTACTTGGAGCTACAGTTCAGTTTGCTGTGGAGCATGTTTTTCATGCACACAGCATGTGACAAAAAAAAAGCAGTTCAGCATTTCCAGAGCACAGTTCCATCCCAGTGGTCAGGACAATCTTTCACTCACCAAATGTCCGGGCTCATTCCTAAAGGTTCCACTGTAGAAGGAGTAATAACTAATCAACAAATATTATTGATGTTTACAGAGGAGGCAGTGTGTGTGTATCAGGAGCAGGTTGTTGCAGGTAGGAGGAATATTGATGAGCAACCTCTGAATCTTCTACCTTGTGACCTGTCTGGGAGCTTCAACTAAATTTGATTAGTGCAGCCATTAATCATCTGTTAGTGCTTTTGATTACACTCCCTATATAAACAGTTTATAAAGTGTGTTCAGGTGTTTCATTATAGCTTCCATGCACTGCCAGGATCCTCCTTGGCCTCTTCTCCTGTGGTGTGGCCTTTGTGGGCTGGCTCAAGCTCTGTGTGATGGCCAGAGGTGCAGCCCAATCCCTTGGGTAGTCACAGGACAGCAGTACCATGTGGGAGATCCTTGGAATCATCCTGTGTTACATTCACTCTCTGTTCACTCCCATTTGTACAGCTGGTGTGTTTAGAGCCTTGGGCTCATAAAAACTCTGTTTTAGTAAGTTATGAAGATGTCTGCCTGCATAATCATGAGTTTGAGTGGGAGCAGTCATTCTCACTCTGGGAGCTCCATAGCACCCATTCCTTCCCAGGGGTGTAGGTGAGGAACTGGTGAAGTGCTGGTGCTCCTCAAACCTGCCTATAACCTTTCTCCAGCACTGTCAGGCTCACCCATAGCTCTGCAGATCTGTTCCAGGCCTGATGGCATCACACATGAGGAGCAGGGATAGTTTGGGGGGGGGCGGGGAACCTGCTCTGCTCATGGCTTGTGGTTCCAAAATTCACATTCACAGCTGAGTCCTGCCAGGGACCTGCTCGCCACATCAATATCTCCAGTTCATGCATTATGCAAATTGTTTGCAATACAGAAGTGCTTAAACAGCTGAAAAGATTTGAGTTTCATGCACAATGTACACTTTGCTTTGCCTATACTGATAGCAATGTATCATATTTTAATTAAATAACTATGGAATGCAAATTGTAATACTAGTTGATTTGCAATATTTATGTAAGCCTCACATTCTGTAAGTATTTGAATTTCATATTAATTTTGCTTTGGACACATTTTTCTATATACTCAATGAAATTTGTCTCACTGGTTGAAAATAGAGCCGGTCTCTGTCAGCATTTAGCTGCAGAAAAATTATTTTAGTACCCGTGGATCACCTTGCAGAGAATGTGATGCAGGAGTCACGTGCTCACAGGGCAGCATCCCAGTTGAGCATGCAGAGGGGTGGTCTTTGGCTGAGTGCTGACCTGATACTGCAGGGTCTGAGGTTCAATTAGCAAACTTGCATTTGAGACCTTAACTGTGTCTCTTGTGCTGTGCTAAAATTTCCATTCCAAGGTGCAGTCAGCTCATTAGGCTTAGCCAAATGTTACTGTAAATTCTGTGACTGCTCTGAGCCCACCCCAGCTCCCATCTCCTGCCCACTGGAGGAGCACTCCAGGAGCCCCTCAAGGCATCCTCTTTCCCTGTGCTTCACTCCCAGCTCTCTCAGGGCCTCCAGGAGTTCCAGCAGTGAGCAGTGTGATGCATTCAGGTAGCATTGAAGGTCTGGAAGTGCTTGGTGGGGTGCCAAAAGGAGTTTTGAGTCAGAATTTCAGTATTTAATAAAATAGATTTCTCAGGACAGGAGGGGAAAAAAAAAGGCAGCCAAAAATAATATAGTGAAATAATTGCTATCTCTGGAAGTTTCAATTATCAGTCAAAATATCCTGAAATCAAAACCTTACTGACATTCAGCCTCAATTATATAAAAACCACTGGGGATATGGAATATGTTCATATAAATGAGGTCTCTGATAACTGAGGGAATTTTCAATGTACTTAATGGATGTCAAGAGACTTGACCCTGTTTTGAATACCAAGGAGTTTTGGATAATTGAAGTTTGGATAATCTAGGTTGAACTGTAGAATTTAGCAAATTAAGATAACGTTGAGAATCTGTGTGAGTTAATTTTAGTTCTGACAAATGAAACCAGTTTAACTAGCTTGGAGACTGGAGCCAGCAGACAACACAGTGTGCCACAAGCTGCAGTTATCCCAGGCATCACGTGCAGCCTCATTAACGCTGTCCTGCCCAGCCCCTGGAAGGATCTGTGTGCACAGATGAAGGATGCTTTAATTTCTCGGGGCTGTGCTTAGCACACGCTGTCAGGAGGGCTTTGGGTTGGCACGAGCATGGCTTCTGTGATGAGGATTTGTGTCTGCTTGGAACTGAGCAGAGCTCAGTGAACACCAGCAGAACAGGGGGTGTGCAGGGGCTGTTGGTGATGGTTTGGCTGATGAGACCCCAGTGCAAGGCAGAGAAGTGCAATCCTCCCAGCAGTGCTGCCTGGTGCCCCTCAGTGCACGCGTGTTCACCTTCCTCTTCTCTCTCTTCCTCCCCCCCATTCCTCAACGTACATATTTTAAATTAATATTTTAATATATTTCAAGGTTTCCAGGAAGGGGGAGGAATAAATTATTCAAAATGAATTGCAGTGGTTTAAGGATACAAGAGCTGTAAGGTTTGTGGGGAAACAGACTGTCCTGCATTAAATCAGCTGACAGCCCTTACCCGGCTCTGATAAGCTGGCAGAAATGTCTTTATCTGACAGGTCTGAACAGACTCAGTGCCTGGAAGTTTATTTTCTCCTGTCTTGTCTTAACAAGAAGCAGTACCTCCTTCTCCTTAACACCTTTGGCGTGAGTACCAGACCCTGGAATATTTCAAGAGAGAATTGCCTGGGGGTGGGAGGGATGTCCATGAAGTGACAGTCCAGGGACTCCTGGGAGCTGTTACCGATTTCTTGCCTAGCTGCAGCTCTTGTGCAAGGCAGTTGAGATCGGTAGGAGTTGCCCCCTGAACTTTTTAGTGATCTGGGTCTGAAATGTGCCTTTGACTCTAATATTGAAGTGTTAATTCTTCCTTTACTGGCTGCAGAAAGAAAATCATTAGACAGTGTAGTGTACAGAGAGTACGTAATTGAGGATTATATGAGAGGCAATGGAGGAAATTTTGACAGAGGCATGTATTAAACATTTGGCCTATACATTGTGGATCACAAAACCTCATCTTTCAAAAATATATTCTTGTTTTTAATAGAAGCCCCACTGGCAATAGGAGGGTGATGACAGTGGTAAGCAGTTGTTCTTTATGAACCTTTTCACTTGTCAAAGGCTCCATGCATCTGCAGGAGTGTTTATCAAAGAGCAAAACTGCTACACAGCTTTACTGAAGGATGCTCTGCAAGTGCTCTGTGTTGGTTTTATTACACTGGCAGCTGGAAACCCCAGATCACCTGGGCTCCAGTGTGCTGGGCTGTGTGTAACCCCTGTCACCTTAAAAAAAAAGCTAGAATAAATGAAAGGATTGTCCTCTTTTATAGATGGGAATGGAAGCCATGGTGATGTCAAGTGACACACATAAGGTTAAACAAGAAACTGTAGAGAAAATTATCCTCCCCAGCTCTGGTCTAGGGTTTTAAACTTGTTACTGTCCTCTCTTAGATCTCAATTTGAAACCCACTGCATTAGAGTGGATGGAAAAATTAGCCAAGAAGGTTAATCCTACGCTGAAGGAGCAAAAAATGCTCAGTTATGGAGAGACTGAAAGATAAGACACAGCAAAACTTCAAACAAGTGCTCTGGAGGATACTATCCAGATACCAGAGACTTGTTGGAGAGCTGATAGGACAGCAGTATGTATCAAAGCACAGAGGAAAACACCAGGGGTAGTTCAGATCAAATGTCAGGGGTGCTGCTTTAAAGAAGAGAAGTAGAAATAAAAGGAGCTGCATTAATCTGCAGGGGTGTGATAGCTGGAAAGATGTTCTCACCCTTACACCTTTATTAGAGATAGCTTTCCTTGCAGACACCACCAAAAAAAAAAAAAAAAAAAAAAAAAAAAAAAAAAAAAAAAAAGGAGAGCAGACAATGTCAGGTCTTTTCTACTGCAAAATTACCATGCAGAGAACCACAGGGAAAATGCCTGAGACCACAAACTGTAAACAAGCTGAGCTACTGTCAAGCTCAAAAATCAATGTTTTTTTAAAGTGTATGTTAAAACCAACTTTGTTTACTTAATTCCAATAGAACATTGTATTTTTCTTAAGAGAAAATTGAGAAAACCTGGAGGGAGAGTCAGTGGTTTGCAATAAATAAATACAAATGTGAAATCAAACACTACCCAAATTACAAAAGCTAAGTACATGAAACACCCCCAGTGCAGACTTGTCACTCAAGTGCCAGCTGTCAAGGGTTGGATACTTTTCATAAAGCATAGTTTTAGCCTTTATCTTAATGTCAGTACTTTGTTATGATTGACCTTCTTCTGGCTGGAAGCCCACTTAAACTAAACAATGCTATTCTGTTCTGAAGAGGGTGAATAGAGAAAGCATTGTTACTTGGTAAAATGCCTTTGGACTGAGTCCCAGATGGGAAGGAAGTGCTGTAATTACTGTACTCAATACACGGCACTGTAGGGGCACGTAAGGCAACTGGTCTGCAGCAGGCAGGGAGCAATCCTACACCTCTGCTGGCTGCGAGGCTCCACTGACTGAGCAAGTTTCGTATTATGATTTTATTTGTTCTTCTTAAGCAAAAAAATCTGCACTTGATCACTGGAAATTAAAAATTCAAACCAGGCTCCCTAAGCAAATAGGAGAAAAGACTTAAGAGTCTGTTCATCCCCCAGTGCCTGTTTGGGAAAGGTGAGCACAGTCAGACTAAGCTGGTTTATGTTCTTCTGTACCTGTGGAAGGTTATCCATATTCTGTTCCAAATACCACAACATTTTCTTGTGATTACAACTCCATTAAATATAGCCTGTGCTATGAAATGTGTCTGATCCCAGTGCTGGAATCTCTGCTTTTGAACTTGTCACAAAGTAACATATAAATGGCATTTTAACTTGTGTATTTATCATGATATGCATTTTCCTGAACACTGTTTTTATAAAATAGCACAGGAAGCACATTCATTACAAAGCTTTGCAGTATTGTGATGAGAGACTTCTCTTTTAAGTGGAAAATTATCTCAGTTACACTATTGTCATTCAGTTTTATCTTAAAAGCATCTCAGCAGACAAGTGGGGAAGGTGAATTATTCCAGCTGCTGTATCTACTACCCATTGTGAGAGATGCTCTTTACCATGCACAGCTCAGTCTTAATAGAAGTGGGCAAAGGAGATGGGAGGAATTCTTACTGCTATTTTACAGAGAGGGAGCACACACACACAATTGATTGCGGTTGTTTGGGAGGCTTGCCACAACTGAATGCAGCCTCCTGAGATGCAATCCTGGTGCTTTCCTGCCCAGAAACACCTACAACATGCTTTTGTCTTGTCTTATGGGGCTTGATCCCACTAAAAAAGTCTCTTCAGCCACATATTTAGGTTTTTTGGTACTCTGGTTGGTATTTTGCTGCTGGTTTGTATCAGCCCTGTGATGCCTTACACTGGTGTGCTCAGGGTGGCTGAAGGATTGGGCAGTTCTGTTGCCCTATGCATTATAATTTATCTTATGTTAGCACCAGGGTCTGGCTACCCTTTGAAAAAGTATAAAAGGTGGTTTGTAACCCTCTCCTGTGCCTGGAATCAAGTGCATCCCCTGGCTCTGTAAGTTATTCTCACCCTTCTGGTCGGAAATGCAAAGCAAAGCCTGGAGGGGCTTTGCCCTCTTTTTATGCAAAGTGAAGTTTGAATGGGTTAACTGCAAAGAGCATGTGACCCAACTGAAAAGAGCTTCCCAACCAAAACACTTGACTGCAAAAAGTTGGGATCTAGTGAACACCTACAGCCCTTCCTAGGGAAAAAGCCAAAATGGTCACAGCTCAGCTCAGGAGAAATATATTCTGCCATGTGTGACATTTTATGTCCTTTCTCATTCTGAATGCTTTGGCATTTGCAGACAAAAATCATAGGTTCCTCATAAAAAAAAAACAAACCCCCCCCCCCCCAAAAAAAACCGCAAACCCCAAGCCCTCCCTAATTCCCATTTGTTTTTCCTGCAACTTTATCCTCTAGAAGTAACATGGAAAACTGGAAAAGACCATGTTTTGAATGGACATTTTGTTTTGATGTGAAAGAGGCAGCTCCAGCAGTTTTCTGGATCCCTGATGTGTTTTTGAATGGTATCCAAAGTTTGGGTCAGGATAGACAGGAAGCCAGATGGGGACGTTTCTGTATTTTCTGAGTCAAATTGCTTCCCATGATGCAAGGAGTTTTAGCCTCTGGAGAACCCAGCTGTGATGGATTGGAGCTTTTAATTCCTGTGATGAAGACATGCTCTTGCCTGGAGGAGCAAGCAGTGCTATCCTGTGTGTTTGGAGGGGAGTTCAGTCCTGGAAAACTTGTGTGAAGACAAATGTGTGGTCCAGCAGGAGTGAAGGGTTTGGTGCCATGTGCAGAAAGCTGTATGTTTTCATGCATATGGTGATTATTTGAGGCAATCACTGGCTTAGTGCTTAGCTTTCCTTGGGGACCATTTTTTCATGATATCTGGTATTTTCCAAAGGCCTGTGTGCTTAGACAGAGGAGCTGGAAGGCAGCCATGGTGATCAAAATGAAATGGAAAAAGATGCAGGGTTTTCAGATTTATTTTTTTAGGATATTTATTTAAGCGTAGCAGTTCCACAGAGGTCATCACTGATGTGCACACAGGCATTTTAGCAGGGAAGCATTCTACCGGCATGGCTGTGTTTCATTGCTGGTGGAATTATGATTAAATTAGGGAGAAGATTGCATCTGAGGGAGGGGGGAGTTCAGTGGGCTCTGGAATTTGGATAGATCTGAAGGGGACAGCTCATTGCTTGAATTGCTGCTGGTAATGAAATTGCTCTTGACAGGTCAGGGGGAGCTGCTGGCCTCCCGTGTGCTGAGGTGTCTGCAGTGCTCAGATTGCTCTTGGAGGAGCATGAGGAAAATCCAAAAGCTTCATTGTTTTTGCAGAGGCTGCAGGTGGGTTAAATTCGAGCAGCAACGTGCAGAAAGGATGCTCCTAACAGCAATGCTGGGGGCATTCAGCACTTCACTGGCAAATCCTGTCAGCCAAAATGAAGATGAGATTCATTGAAAACACTACAGAGAGTGAGGATTTGGTGCATTTCATGCCTGTCCTTTGCATTTCCATGGTGGGTGGCTTGCTGCCAGCCCTGCTCCCGCAGCCCTGCTCCCAGCAGGTCCTGCTTCCCCTCTGCACAGCCCAGCAGTTCCCTGGGGCTCTGGCTTTGTGGCTTTGCTGAGCGGTGCTGGGCTGGGGCAGTGCCCAGGTGGGGCTGCTGTGGGTGAGAGGAGCAGCCAAAGATTCTCCCTCCTTCAGGTGCTGAGGGCTCTGGCAAAAATCTTCAGAAGTTCTGGAAGCACCAGTTCAGTGAAAACTTTGGAACGCCACCTCCTGCTCCCTGACTGAGACTTGTGAGGGGTTTGAGCTCTCAGAGCAGGGTGGATGCTCAAGGAAACGGGCTAACACTGCCCCATAGCCAGTGCTGGAGCTGTGGGCAGCAGATTTCCACGTGCTTGCGTGGAGGGAGAGCCAGGCAGAGCTCTGGGTCACCTGCTCCAGCCCAAGGTACAGATTTGCCATTCACGTTCCAGGCAGGGCAAGAAGCTGAAGGGTTGAGTCCAACAACTGGCAAAATATTCTATCCCTTGCTAACAGATTCTCATTAAAAAAAAAAAAAAAAGGTTTTAATTACTGCCCCCTTTTTCCATACTGCCCCCTTATTAGCAGCTAAGTCCTTTTGAATGGAGAGCATTGCAGCGTGAATATTTTTTTCCTCCTTTCTTCCCCCCCCTAACCTACTTTAACTAATTTTCAGGATGCTGGCAATTGACATGCATTATTTATACTGCTGCAAACCTTGTATTTGGGATGAGAAATCCTACTGTCAGGCTTCCTGCTTCTAATAAGCATTCCTTTCACTGCATTATCTCCTCGCACAGCCCAGGGCTGCTCTTGCCAGGGACCCAGCTGGTGTTACTCGATGACTTTGTGGCGTGGGGAGCCTGCCTGGTGTAGCGGATCTGCTGGCTCGTGTGCTGCTCATCAGCACAGAGACACAAGCTCCTGCTCCAGCAGAGGGAGGGGGGTGAGGCAGAGGCAGGAGCCACCGTGGGATTGAGTGACAGAAGTCCTGATTTCCCGCGACCCGCTGTCTTGTGTTGCGACTCGAACCTGTGCAATCTGAATTTAAAATGCTTCCGTCTTCCTCCCCTGCCACCCAGTCTGGATGAAAACAGAAGGTGAAACAGGAGGACAGCCAGTGCAGCCCCCGGAACAAAATGCTTTGAGGTTCTCAAATCTGTCTCTGTCACACTGGATCAGTTGCCAGGGCCTGTGCCGCCACCTCTTTTTGTTCATTTGAAAGATAACTCATTCCTTAACAGCTGAAATGGCTTCTGACAAACCTCCGCTTTGAAAATTGTGCTCAAGGACACTGCTCTTCCACTGTTTGCACAGTCAAAATATTCTGGGGAGGATTTTTCCCCCCTCTCTTTTATCTGAGGCAGCATAATAAAATACCTTAGATAAACAAATTTATTCTTGGAGGGATGTTTATTAGGCGCTGGCAATCCCTATGATAAATAATTTCTCTGGGAGGAAAAAAAAATAAACCTAAATAGAAAGTAGGCCAAGGAAATGATGTGAGTGCAGGGGATAAGGCAGGGAGTGGAGGATGCAGAGGCTCCTGTGGGCTCTGGGGGTCTCAGATGCTCCCGCAGTGCCATCTGCAGGGAAAGCCCATGGACAAGGGGGCACAGGGGCCTAGGGCAGGAGTAGGGATCCCACATTTGCATGCTCATTTCCTGTGGATTTGGGAAAAGCAGAGACAGCGTGTGGCACCAAATCCCACCGTGGGAGAGGCTTTACAGACACCTGGTAGAGGGTCACACACAGCTTGGGCTGTACATCCCCAGCTGGGGGAGTGGTGCAAGAAACCAAGCAATAATGTGTGAGTATTGCTGTTCTTCTAGTGCAGAAACCAGAGACAGATTTCAAGGTGGGATGGGTGGGGGAAAACGGTTCATGTCAGTTTGAGACAGATATTCTTTGTTCTCATTTTTTTTCTGTGAAATTTAAACCACAAAACTTTCATTTCAGGTCAACCTGGAATGTCAATTAGATCAAAAATTAAGCAGTCAAGTTGCTTATTTTGATTTGGGGTTATTTATCTCCTGCTTTCCCTCTTAATTTAGGTGACTTTTACTGTGAGGAAAAGAAACACTTCAGACTGAGAAGCCAAAAAGTTTCTTTTTGAAAATATTATCACAGTGTTCTGAGTTGGAAGGGACCCACAATGATCACTGAGTCCAACTCATCTGTGATGGCCCATAAGACCCCATGACCTTGGCATTATCAGCACTATGCTTTAACCAGCTGAGCTGACTTCAGGGACACATTTCATCCTTCCCAAAGTGAGGCCTTTGATTTTAACAGTCTTGTTCTGAAATGCAGTGTCTTGAACTCTTGTTTTAGATTTCCTTCCTAGGAGCAACCTCACAGCCCCTCACCCTCTTTGCTAACAGCAACAACCATCCCCTAAATTCATCTGCCATTCAGTTGCATCTCTTTACAATTCGACTCCTCAGCAATTTTGTGTCAAACCTCTCTTTGCTTGAATGAATACAACATTTTACTGGTAAAGAAGTGAGTTACAAAGTGAAATTTCCCAGATAATGTGAAGAAGTGTGTGGCAGTCCCCCTGAGACTTGGTCCTTCATTGCGCCTTCCCACAGCCCCTCTTTCCCCCAAGAGCTGCCCACACCAGTTCCTCAGTGAGTTGATGTACAATAAGAACTAGCTCTCATGTATCAGGGCTGCACACGGATGTGGTGCTCTGATTGTGGGAGGAAATTGGGTGAATTATTTCTTCTTTGAGAGGCAACTCTGTTAAATGATATCTGCTGCACAGCGGAGGTCAACTCTTGCCACAGAGCACAGCCATGCTCCAGGGAATGTGAGAGGTGAAGAATTTTCATTTTGCTGTTAATGACTGATCTGGAGGTTTCTGTACAGACTCTGGTTAGAGGGAGCTACAAGCAGGTATTTTGGCATAAAAGAAATTGGTTAGATTTGATACAGAAGCTGTGTACTCCAAAAAGGCTCAGATGGGCAGAAGCATGGCAACACTAGGACTCTGTCCATTTTGAGATTTTCAAAGAGCCAGAAGGGGTACCAAAATCCCGTTGAGTGGTTAAAGCTATGGCTAAGTTTAAAGTACAAAAGGGAAGTGGCTTTGGCTAGAGGGAAAATCCAAATTTACCAGAAAAGAAAATGAAGTCAGAATGCTCGTGACTGAGCAAAACAGGAACACGGACTGTCTTCTTGTGAACGGATTTCAAATGTGGAGCAATTTGCTTTATGCAAACGTGATCTGGGGTTTCCTGTAGGTCAGGCTGGCACAGATCCTCAGTGAAAGTGCAGTAGCAGCTCCTGCTGGTGAGCAGGCACGAGCTCAGGAGGCAGCTCGGGCTGCTGAAATGTTGCTGGTGGTGCCAGCACTTTTGGAAGAGGGTTTCTGCCTCCATGTGTATGGGAAGCAGTGGGAGGCTGTTATTGCTGCTGAGAGACTGCGGGCAATCTTAGTTCTGGGAGTGTTTTGAACCTTCAGGTATTGAGGTGGAGAGGGAAAGGAGGCAATCAGAAATGGAAGGAGATTAATTCTTGAAGCCTGTCTGCATTTTTTTACATAAATTCTGCTCTGCATCCAGACGTGTAAGGCACAGGCTACAAAAATCCCTGCTTCTGCTGTAGGCAGAGCAGAGGATAAATATATATGGATGAATAAACAAGGCAAGTAATCCAATCTCATTGCTAGTATTCAGTTCCTGCACTGTTGCTCTAGGCAACCAGCTTGAGTGGGGATATTGTCTATAACCTTAAAAACTGATTATAGGCTACTTCACTGCCTCATACGGTCTTAAAGAGGATTAGAAAAGAGTGTAAAGCTGGCTTAGGCACTATGTTAACAAAGCCTCAAAGGCATCTGCAGATTTCCTTGTTCATGAAGTGATTAACTTACTTAGTAACTGTGAAAAAAATGTGCACATTCGGGGAGCCGGGCTGGTAATAATTAAGAGATGTAACTGTGCTGCCGTGAGCTGTGCTGGGGCTGACACTGCTGTCTGCTCACACCAGCACGTCCAGCTGCCTCCCGAGCTCTGGGGATGCTTTGGCTTCAGGCTCAGACAGGTTCCCCGTGGTTTTTCAGTGGAGGAGGAAGAGTGTGCACAGTGCAGAGGAGGAGGGCCCCACTTGTGCCTTTCAGTGCTCTGCAGGGCTGTCCTGTGTCCTGACAGGCTGTGTTTGGGTTCTGCCTGGCACCGCAGCCAGTGGCTGAGGCATCAGCCGTGCACATGGGAGGAAGCACACGCCAGCACTTTGCTTCCTCCTTCAGCTGCCTTTAAACTAAAGAATAAAAATGGCACTGAAGAACGACAGCCTTATCCTAAGCTGAAGCGTGCTGGTTGAGGTGAACACCAAGCAGCCACAGCCAGGGTGTCAGGTGATTGTGTAAGTGCAAGGTGAAGCTTCTGGTTTTGCTTCTTCACAATTTGACAGCAAATGCTTTTCTTTGATGACAGAGGGCTGTGATGGGGCCCCTACCTCAGAGGATGCTCAACTGGATCTCTCACCAGGGCTGGGTGTCTCAAGTGTTGGGTGCCCTGTCTCTGACAAATTAAGCTTTCTAAACCTGAAAACATGCAAAAAATGTTTGGTGCAGGGGGATAGCTTGGCTTCCATCCATCCTGAAAGTAAAACAAGTAAAAGTGGTTTGAAATAATGACAAAACCAAGCCTTTGATTTCAGTGTGTTTGTGAAAATCCTCAAACATCACACAGATGAATGAGAGGTCTGAAAGCACAGATAAACACCATCACCAGTGTGTGTGGTGGATCTGACATGGGTCCTTCATTTTGTCAGACCTGATCTGGATGTAAGAACTCTTCTATTGATGCACAGCCCACATCTCATCTAATGCTTCTAATTTTCATTTTCCCCCTGGGTTAATGTGTTGTTGTTGTTGTTTAGTGAGATGATTTCATAAATTCCTACAGAACTTCCAGGAAAATCTGGATTAATAATGGGAAAAAAAAAGAAAAGGAGAAGATAAGAGAATACCCTATATCTTTATAACACATTGTGGTTAAAACTCAAGCTTTTTACCATCCCAAGCTTAGATGTGTGCAAAGTGACAGGGGGATGAGAATTATGCATTTAGAAGGGAAAACAGACACTGAAGGAGTATCATAAGAACAGTTTCAAATCAGGAATGATTTAAAGAGAGGGAATTTAATGCTGCATATTGAATCATATGGGAAGGTCCAAGAAGTCTGTTAATAGTCCACAAGCTTTCTGCTAGTGGATGGAGATATGTTTTGATCCTGGAGGAGTGGAATGGCACTTTGTGTCTTCCATATCTCCTCTTCTTTTCTGGTCATTGCTCTGACACCAGATAATGGATGGGATTTTCAAAGTCACACAGCCTTGACCTGTTTGCTTTGTCACCAAACTCAACTCAAAAGCTGAGAATTCTGCCTACCTATTTCTGGCTCTCCCAGGAGAGGGGAAATCATGAGAGTGAGTGGAAAGAACTATTGGTTTAAGGAAAACAATTACAGACCTGTGTGTGCTTCCCCACTTAGCTTCTCCCAGGAAAATAGGTACTTTCAAATGCTGCTCTTGTGTTAACAGCTCTTCTGAATCTGTCATTGTAGCTACCTGTGTTTCATTCAGCATCTCAGGAAGAGACCAAAATAGCATCTCATGGATGAAGAATGTCCATTTTAACCTCTACAAGAGTCAATTGTTCTAAATGTGTATGCAGCACTTGGCATCAGGGCTTACTTACAGTTATTGACAGCATCCCTTGCTACACTTGAAAGTACATTCTTCATACATGTTGGCTGGAAAACAGTTTAAGTACTTAGTAGTTTTCCAGTCCTATTTGGTTTTTCCCCCTCTTCTCCTCTTTCTTGAACCACTGTGCATTAACAGTTTTCCCATAATGATGTAATTTTATCCACTTTCCATCCGACCAGAAATGCTGAATTTATTTAGTGGCTCCCAGGGTGTGGCATCAACACATCTGGATTAATTCATCTTCATCTTTAAAAACCTTGCGGTAGGCAAAGTGTCAGATTTTTTCTATCTTGTTTTACAGGAGCTGTATTTATGTGTAACGAAGACCAGTGTGTTCTTTTCACACACGTCTGGACAATGTCAAAAAGCAGTTTCTGTTTTGATTTGGTCTAAGAGGTGATGAGGCTAAGAGAGATTTCATCTCTCATGATCTTCTTGTGGATGTCATGTCTCTTAAGTTAATGTGGTTAGGATGCTGCTGGCAGTGTGTCCTGGCACGGGAGCTGGTGGGAGGAATGCTCACATCAGGTAAGGTCCTCCACATGTCGCCTGAGGAAGTGGCTTCACACAGAATCTCTGGATTTGCACGGGTGTGCTGCTCAGCAGAGTGAGAAAGCTGTGAGAGGCCCTTATGTGTTTCATTATGAGAGTCCTGGAATAACACTTTAGGCCTGGTTCAAAGCCACATTTTTAATGAATGAGTAATCTTCTCTCTTCCTCTCTTTCTGAACTGTTAGCTCCTCAACTAATGATGAGAAGAGGCAGGGAAGTTATTTCTCTTGCAGCTGGAGGGCTGACCAGTGGATCCAGATGAGGAGGTTGAATATGTCACCAGCCACTTGAGCAGGGAGAGAGACCCTGCTCCTTCCCTTTGAGAAAAACAGACGTGCTGCCTCCACCTGCGAGGAAAACACCACTGTGAATCACTTCATCCCGTGCTCCTCCTGAGGGTCATTCCTGAAGCCATTCCATGGCTGAAACTCAACCAGCCATCCATGCTTTCCTTCAGATGTGGATAGAGCTGTGGGAGAACTGGATGCCTTCCAACACAAACCCATTCTCCTGGTCCAGCCAGGCTGCGGCAGCTGTGGTGGGAAAGGGGGAATGTTAAACACAGCAAGCTGGGGTTCACTGCCAGCTCCTCTTTGGGGGTGAGCTGGTGCTCCCCAGGCACAGCCATCGATCTGTGCGAGGCACAGCAAGTGGGAAACACCTTCTTTGCTGCTCTGCAAAATCTCTTATGAACTCAGAATGAAATCCTGTGCTTTCTTTGAATGTCCCATGGGAAAGAGCTGCAACAGGAATATTTAGGTGGTGCATTCTCCTTGAACCATAATTTCACCGCGTGTGCATGCTCTGTCTATTCAGTATTGCTGGAAATCTTTATATTAGCTCACATGTGAGCTGTGGCAGCTCCCCAAGGAAACAGTTATTTCAGTAGCTGGGGTGTTCTTTGTGGCTGTGTTCAGTATCACCGAGCGCCAGGGTCTTCAGGCTGGGAGAGCTGCCCATCCTCTGTGAGCAGGTAGAAAAAATTACTTTTATGCCCCTGGTGTGTAGGGAAGGAGGTCTGGATTTTTTCCATCTATAACAGGTTTTTCATGTGTCATTGGGCAAGTTATTCAATCTCCCTTTACAACATTTCTCCACTCTGCAGTGTCTATTACAATCTTTACCTGCTTTTGTCAGCTAAGAACATGTTCTTTAGGACAGGGGATTTCTTCCTATGTTTATGTGTAGTTGTGTCATAATTAGAGTCTCTGGGTATTGCTTTAATTCCCACTATAACATCATCAAATTATGCTTGAATAAATTACACATCATGGATATTAAATGCTCAGCTCAGTTTCAGTACAAAATAAAAAGCTCAAATGATGGTAACTTAAACTGGCAATAAAATCGCCAGCATTACACCCGTAAATACTTAATTTGCAAATGTTTAGAGAATTAGGCACCTGCTATAAATCGTTATTGTGGGCTTTGCACCCTGTTGGCAATTGGTGAGCTATATCTCACTTCATTATGCATGAATGTATAATTTTCCAAAAGCATAAACGTGGCCTCCAAGGGCAGGCACATTAATAGCGTTCGAATGAACCAATTTGTTTCCTCCCCAACGTGTTTATCTCCCAGCTCTTGGTTGCCAGTGCCAGTGGAAAGGTTAATGGCTCACAGCTCCCTGCCAAATGATGCACTGGTTTAACCTCTGCCAGAACTGGATTTTTCATTGTCTTTAGCCTTCAGCATGTTGAAAGTTAACAGCTGCACCCTGTGTGCTGGCTGGGATTGAAGAGGGGCTTCTTTAAATTATTGCACATGTCCAGGATGAAATGGGTTCCTGTTTCCCTCTTGCTCGTTGTGGCCCTGATTCATCGGGTACACGATGCTCTGGGAGCACTTGTGCCTGCTTCAGCAGAGCTTTTGTGCCATTTAAAACACACAAAGAGCCACCAGAGCAGCTGGGTCTGGTCACCTGCCAAAAGTCAGGCAGCTTTGAGCTGAATTCATGCACAGCATTTCCAAGTGGAAATACCTGGGCAGGTGTGAAAGGAATATACAGCCTGAAAGGTAATGTGGGCTAATGAAATGTTGGACGTGCTTTCAGTGCTGTCAGAACCACTGGGCAGCACAAGTTTATGCTAAAGTTTGCATGTTTCAGTGTTAACAAAGCTTGGTTTTGTCAAACGGGGGGCCAAACCACATAGGGGAAAAAAATAATTTTGCTCAATTCAGATGAAAAATCAAATGAAATGTGCTTTTTTCTTCCTGTGAAGAGGTCTCAGACCTGAGCTCTACAGAAATTTGTTTTCAGCCTGTCCAAAAAGGAAGATATTTCTTTGGCTGCTTAAATACAACTGGGAGTGTGGCATTTTTCAAGGCAACCTGAGTGAATTAGGGGCAGAGCCATGCTCAAGGATAATGCATCTCCTCAGGCACTCAAATTTAAAAACTACAGCTCAATTAGAAATGCTCCAATTATTACTATTATTTGCTACTTAACAGCTGTCATTAGAGGCTCAGGACAGCTTTGTGCTGGATGCTACAAATACATAGAAGAATCAAAAAAAATAACCTGAAGGTGCTTAAAAACTGAGAGACAATGAATAGATGCAACTGGCTGGGAAGCCAGAGGTGGTGGGAAACAGCTGTGGAACATTTCATCAAGTCTGAAAAGAATCCACTGTTGTCTAAATCTGGACTCTGAGCTATTACATGGAGTAAAATAGCATTAAGTAGGCAGGAATGGCTATCTTTGAGCAGAAAGGATATTTATTTGTAAGCTTGAGTAATAATTACCATGGCCAAGTCAATGAGTTTAAAAGGAAATAATTAGGCCACAATTACAGGGGTGGGATGAAAAGCCAAACCATGCAAGCTCCGTCTTCCTCCACTAACCTCTCCCTTTCTTTACCTGTTGTCCACTTGCTGGAATTCCAAAGAAAATTGAAGTGTATCTAAATGTAGCCTTGCCCCTGGGAGAGGGAGTGGATCTGTCATCAGGGATCTGTCAGAGTCAATAACATTTACCCCCGCCCGGCAGCCTCCAGCATGCCTCAAGATCTAACATTTCTGTCTGAATTATCAGCTAATGCTCTGACAAATTGCCTGTGATTTTCTTTTTTTTCTCCCTGAGTGAATGTGCCTGGTCTGCAGATTAGGTAAACACGGCCGGGCTCTGGTGTGGAGCAGAGGCTGATGATTTCCAGCCAGACTTTTCTGTCAAGCCGGGGAGAGGCTGGGCTGGACACAGTGAGCTCAGCTCTGGGGCTCTTACAGACACAAACCTGTCCTGGGAGATACCCACTCACCCTGCCAGCAAGAAATGATGGAGCTGGAAGGTCAGCACCTGACTGAGACTTTGAGTAACAGGGCTAAGAGCGAGGCTTTGCTCTACCTGTACAAAATGGGGTGAGTTGTAGCACAAACTGTGCTGCTAAAATGGATTATTTCTCTGGCAGAAGGAAAGAGCTACTGGTGGCTTAGTCCTTAGACACTGAGGTCATCAAAACTGCCATGTGTGTGACTGTGCACTTGTGAAATGAAATCATCTTTGAGAGGAAAAGCTATGGAAAATGCCCCAGAGAGGCACCCACGGGGTTTATTTCTCTGGCCACAAGATTCCAGTGCCTCTTGGGATGAAGGAAACCATCACCATCGCCTGCCCCTGCTCCCAGCTGCGTGGGATCCAAGTGTCTCTGTGTGTGCCTGCTGCAGAAGTGATTTTCCTTGGAGCATGAGCTGGTTTTTAAGCACTGTTGGTGCAGTGGCAGCCTGAAATACTGATCATGAAGATCATGAATGAGGGAGAGGCAGGAGAAATTCTCATCTGAGCTGTCAGGATTTCCATTTGCTGTTGCAACTCTCCTCTCAGTCAGGTGCATACATATTCCCTCCCTGGCTTTTTGCTGATTCCTCTGTTCAAACTCCAGACACCATCAGCACCCTTTTCTCCTGCCTGGAGCAGGCGTACAGCCCCTCTGCAAAGGGCTTTCCAGTGCATTTCAAATTCCAGCTGCAAACATGCTTTGCCCAGCCCTTCCCCTTGCTAGTTGTTAAGTAACATGATGTTATTATTGGCTCTGCTATGAAATATTTGGGAATTGGTCAACTCAGCGATCTTCCTTTAAGCTGAGAGTAATGCTCCCCAAACCATGAGTAGGATTTGGGTACTGGATTCCCTTAGGCTCCCTTTACAAATTTCAGTCTTTTACAGGAAAGTGGAGTAACGTAGAAGCACTTTGGGATATGTGGCATTTTCCATTGCCTTCTTTAGGAGTGCATCTAAAGGAAAATAGAACCTCTGGGAGGCCAAGAGTTGTGGGACTCGACACACACACACTATAAAGTCACCGAGGTGCTTGACAGATGAGCAGTGGCACCAACTAGAAATATTCCTGTATAGTTCTAGGAAGCCAAATAACTAAAAGGTAGAGATATTTATAATCTTTCTCAAATGTCCACATAAACATGCACAGCAGCCAGGAAAAGAAATGCAGTCCTGGATTCTTTCTGAGGAATTTCAGGCTGGGCATGCTGCTCTTTTATTATAGGCACTGCAAAGATTTAAAGGGAGAGGGGTTGAAGAGGAAGGAGAGACAAAGGCCTTTGCAATCTAGAGCATCCCACTTAATGTAAGTGTTAGTCCTAAGTCATTAACATGAGGATACATGTCAGCAGTGTTTGATAATCAATGGATAATATACACCAATGAAATTATTAAAATGGAAAATAATTGCAGAACTGCCATTCCTTTGTAAAAAAACATTTTTTCCCTGAAATGCTGAATGTTCTATATGTAACATTTCAAGTGCCCAGAATGAAATCCCTGTCCTTTTCACATAGCAGTGTGTGCTGAGGCACAGAGATGAAATCTTTAATGTCATGGAAGATAGATTGCACTTTAGATAGGCTGGAGATTTGGTGGTTAACACACACAGCAAAGGCCACCTGAACAGATGGAGGGGAATGAATGGGTTGTTCATTTTGAGAGGTCCTGTGTGGGTGTCCAAGGTTTTTCTAAATATAGAAATAGTGGATGGCTTGGGCCAGAGCCTTCTGTCCCATAGGGAAGCTGCACCCTTCATGAACCCCACTTGCTGGGAACCTCATGCAGAGGTAACCCTTGGTGGGTGGGTCACTGTGGTGGGAGAAAGCTCTGAGCTGACTTGGGTATTTTTCTCTGAAGAAAATATTGCCTTTTGCTTGGCTAGAGTGTCTGTCCAGTTATCCCTCATCTAGGGGCAGGCAGAGGTGCTTGGGTGAGGATGGGAACAGCAGGTGTTGGGAAGCAGGGCTGTTACTGTCCCCAAATCCAAGCATGGACCAAGACGGGTAACACAGGACCAGTAAGTAGCCAAATTTTCAGGTAGACAAGCCTGAAGAAAAGGCAGTTGTGAATACATAAAAGAAATCTTTTCTTGATTCTGCTACCTACTTTCACATTAAGTTAGTGCAGCCAGGATGGCAATAAAGAATTTGCCAAGTGCTATTTCTCTTGCTATTAAAGTTTCATGAAAAAGTTCCACAGACAGGCCTTGCTCCTATTTATAGGCATCTTTCTTGCCTTCAACATTATTATTAAACTCTTTTGTTACAGAAAGCTACTCTGAAAATGAGCTGGCCTGGTAAATAAAACACTTACTTTTGCCAGCATACTCATCTCCGCAGTGCAATATACCCAGGAATATTTTCCTCATATGTTTTTGTCAACATGTTATTGCATATGCCTATTTAAGCAGTTTTAATACATTCCCAGAGCACTTGCTTTGCCTGTTGATTTGAAGTGAAATTATGAACAGGCAGCACTGCAGAATTCCTGACCCCAAAATCCAGGAGGAACATGCAAGGGAGAGAAGGGGAGTTTATTCCCCATAAATCCACAGGCAGCCCAAGTGTCTGCTTGGGGTATTGTGCCCCAATTGTTCCTCCACTTCTGAGAGTCAACCTACAGTCTTCACTAGAATGAAACATGGTACCAAAAAAATTGCTTTAAATGCTTGTTAATTATTTTGTTAAACAAGTTTTTCTCCTCTGTATCATTAGCACGGCAAATTAAAGCAAGGGTCTGTGATGCCCAGAAAACATCTGCTCAACAAAAATGAAATGCTAAACCCAAAAGCTCCCCTCTGTGGCTTGTTTTCATCCAGCTGTGCTTCTTTCAGGATGCCTCTGCTCCCCCAGTGTGTACCCAGGACAGTTGTGGAAAATACCTTACACCTGTCTGTAAAAAGAGTGAAAAAATCCCCATGCAGAAAATCCCAGTAACTTTGAGTACTTGGAACCCCAAATTCTATACTCTTCTGAAAGTTTTTCCACAAATATGCATGAAAATGTTTCTTTGGTTCAGTCTATAGTCCTTAAAAGACAGACATCAGTCAGCTCATCCAGCTTTTTTTACCAGGAAAGCATTTTGGATACTTTTAGTACTTATTTGATTTGAGTTTTTGATATTTTTCTATGTTTATAATACGCATTTAGTAGCTCCCTCCACAACATCTCTATTTGCTTCTTAAGCTCTTTTTCCTTATCTGGCAAAGGGTGGTTGGTCTACCCCTGATTCTCTCCTAGCAGCTTCAGGAAGCCTGATGGAGTGTGTTGACTCTGGAGTTTCTGGCATGGAACCAGATGCAGTAGATCAGGCATCTTATCTCCCAGAGGAGGATATAAACAGCAGGGCCTGCTCCAGCTGGGGTAGGCTGGGAGCTGGGCAAGAGTGGCTTTTCTTTGCAGCTTTAGGGTTTTAATTTGTGTGACTTTTACTCCATTCCTTACACCCGTGTGTTTCAGAGATGAATTTACACAGAGCCCTCCTACACTGCCCACTTTGGCAAGGCCTTGCACTGGGTACTGGCTGATGCTCTGTTGGGTTTGACCTGGGAAATGGCAATGCTGCTTTGCAAAACTTCAGTGAATTTAGTGTTCCATATAGAAACAGCATTTTCTTAATAGAAGAAATTGTGTGAGGATGTGAAGAGCTCAAACTTGGCACCAGAGAGATCCAAAGGGAGTAACTCTGTGGCTCGCCTGGAAGTATTTCTGAATTTACAATTTTTCACAGCCCCCTCTTTTTGATGGGATGAAGCAAGAACCAAAGAGCAACTTGCTCTGTTCTGCAATAGCTCAGTTACTGCAGCAAGTACACTTCCAGATGTGCATAGAGCAAACTTAAAGCCATTAGAGTCATAAAAGGAGCCTATGACAGCGTCTAATCTAAATCAGATCATGACAGATCAATCAGTGATTGTCCCTGTCATCAGTGTTAACATTGTCTCATGTGCAGTTGCTTTGATGCCAGGGATAATCTTGATATAAGAACCACAGATATGAATTCAAATAGGGGAATCAAGAGGTTATTTCCAGCTTGATTTCCCCCCTCAATCTGAGCCATGGATATGCTTATTAGAAACTTGTTCCTAGCCTCCTTGATGGCAACTCAAAATTCCCAATAACCCACACTGATGTGCTCTGGGCCCCTTGCTGGAAATTAGCCTTTAGAAGGTTCACCAGCCAAGCTGAGAAGGTTAAAACAACAACAACACAAAACATCAGAGGTGCTTGGGCTGTCTGCCCACAGTGGACAGCACCCCTGGACCCCCTCCACAGCCCCTCACACCCAGCTGGGCTCTCCAGGGCTGCAAGGTCCCCTGGCTCAGCTGGTCACAAGCTGCACCAGCTGCCAGCAGCATCCTCAGGGGGTTCTCAAAAAGAAAAAGAGAATATAGAGCCACAAGCACAAAAAAGTTACCGTGTGCTTGTGCTGTTGTTTATACATTTAGATACTGTGATTAAATTACATACATAATGCATAGTGTTTGTAATACATTATTAATAATAATAATACTGTCTTGTGTTATTCGGCTAGAAGAGACATGCTCTGAGTGATGGTTCATTGGTCTATTCACACACAATTTTCATACATCTCTAAAGATTACCATTTTAACAGCTTTCTGTATGGATACTGCCAGGCAGTTACATTTAACAGTGCATAAATCTAATTCCCTCCGCACTCAATTTTCTCAGGCAGCAGAATCAATTTGAATCTGTCAGGATTTTATTCTAAAGTCTATTAATGCCTCCTGCCTTTTTCTGTATTTCCTCTTCTCTCTCTTTCTCTCACTTAACAATCTCAGTCTTTCATGAATTCATTCAGCTGCAGAAAAAGATGCCCCACTGATACAAACACTCTTTTATCTCTTTACAACAGAAACCTAATTAGGTGTGAAGGAGACACAAGAAAGGTCACAATTAGCCCTCCAGCAATAAAGGTTAGCAGTTGTAAAATCCTATAATAATGCTGTTGAACTTTGTTATTATCAATAATGACGGCCTTTGACAAGGTCAGGTTCATTATTCTTAGCAGCTATCACTGAGCTGCTGAACATCACTTAACATCCCACCTCAGCAGCCCCATCCCTTCCTTCCCCTGCCCCCTCCCGCCCTGGCTCCTGCCACAGGACCTCTCACACCTCGCGTGGCAGCTCGACCCTTTGGGCACATTTCAAGACTTGCTTTAATATTTTTTGTATTGAGCTGTGTCGAAGGATCCCTCGCTGAGCCTTTTAATTATTAGTTAAAATATTGCCTATGGGATTTTTTTTTTCTCCTTTGTGCATGGGTGGAATGATTCTGCCTAATTAAGAACTTAAATGGAGAGAGGGTAACAAGAAAGCAATAGGAAATGTGTTCTGGTAACAGCATTTTGGAATAGAGGAGAGGCAATTACATGCTTTGCCATTAAAAGCCAATGGATCTCTGACATCTTCAGATAGTTGATTTTTGCCTGTTGCTTTTATGCCTGTTGAAGAGGGCTTCCCAGGAACCTGACTCCACCAGCAATGCTCCTTTTTAGTAGGGCTCCTGAATAGGCAGGATGAGCGTGCCTCCGCTCTTTTACCTACTTGTTGTTGAGCTTTTAAGGATCAGGAATTATCTTTAACCTTTATTTTCCAGTTCACCTGGAATTTGAACAAATAACCAGTGGTATGTAAGTTGGGAAACTCCTGTCCTAGGCTACTCCTAGACTCAGTGGAGGGACAAAGGGAGGCAGAGAGAGCAGCAACTCAGATCTCAGATAGGCTGAACAGTCCTTGGAAGCTGCCTCTCTCTTTCCCTATCCTTGAGGGAGTTTTGAATAATTACACTTTTAATTTAGACACCTTGGGAAAGTACTAATGCTTAACTATAAGTGTAATGCTGAAATTGCAAAGTAAAACAAAAAATTAATATTAAGGGTAAAGGGCCAGAAATAAAAAAATATTTGATCTACATACTAAAAGAGAAGTCACAGATGAACATGGATGTTTAGTTCTCTCAGTTTTACCACGTCTCAAGGCAGATTCTTGTCTTCTCATGGCAGAGTTTTGTATCATGCTGCCTGCTGCTAGGTCTCTAGATAATAGTGCATTTGGACTTTTACTGGCATTAAACCATATCTCATTCTGGTATTTAAAAAAAATCAAAACACTACACCTAACCAGCCAACAGTGAAAATATCAATACACTAGAATATTCTTGAGATAATTCATGCTTTATAGAGAGGACCGGGTGCTGGCACAGACAATTGTGCAGCTTCAGAAATTTGTGTGAGCAGCAAGCTCAAGTAGAGAAGCAGAACAACTGCCCACAAACTCCAGGATTTGTGCAGTGCTTGACAGGGAAAAATGTGTGCTGAGAACAGTCCTTAAGTCATGGCTCAAGGCTGGAGCTCACTGAGCATTTTCAGAGAGTGCAGACACACATCACTGGGCTCCTTAAGGATGTTCTCCAGTTATCTTGCTTCATTGCCTCCCTGCTCCCCAGTGCCCAAGTGCTCAGGAGCCCATTCCCAGCTGCCCTCAGCTGCCTCTGCTCCTCTGAGTTCTGCTGATTGACACCAGGGGAGGCTCTGCCTGGGTAAACACCACATAACTGGAAAAAGAAAAATCTAGGAAAAGTGGATAATAGAGGCCAAAGCTGCTGAATAACTAAAACAAATGTCAACATCTGTCCTATTACTGAATTTCACAAAGGAATTAACAGTTGCCAGGAAAACATAGAAATTATATTGCTTAGATAAAAGATTTGATAACATGGTTCCTGATACTTTTAACTTCCAGTTAGAGCAAAGCAGGATGTTGCACCCCAAACTCATTAAGTCTAATCTCAGGACAAGAATCCTGCTGCCTCCTCAGACATCCCTGCCAGCTGTGCCTTACACACTGCTGCACCCTCCTGCCCTCTTCTCCCTGACACAGCATACAATATGCAAAAACTTCCAGAAAGGACATTTTACAGCAGGAAAATGTGACTTTTATTTGTTAAGTGGTTCAGTTCTAGGAGGAAGATTAAGCTCTTTAGCTTCCCTGCTGTCCTCATGGCACTCACTGGGCATTTATCTTACTAATGTTTCTGTATTGCTATTACTACCCAGTTGGTTGGAAGTTTTATTTGCATAAGGCAGCAGATTTTTTTTTTTTAATTTATAAACCAAGGATGCATCCTTGTACTTCAGCAAGAAGTTTATTGGTTGATTGACTTGAAATGTCAATTTTATCAAAATATTGATTGGAAAAATTCTTGTGCTTCCATCGTATCCTATAGCTATATCTAATCTCAGCTTCATCCAGCAAGTGCAATATGTTGCTTGCCAGACTAGAAAATGATGTATGAGCCATCTGGGCAATGGGCCCAACCCTGGGCAAGATTAGTGCTTCAATTAGCTGCTGATAGCATTCCATTAGAATATTGGTTTCAAAGAGCACTAAACAAGAATGTTGTGCTTTGATTTTCAGATTTAATTACTTCCATCAGGGCTATAAATGAACTCATTAGTCTTAGTGGCTCTAAAAGCTAGAGACAATAGAATGTTATTGCTATTGTTCTTAGGGGCTGTGCAAACACGGCTTTCCAGAGGCTGTTTGGAATGGCCATCAACCTTGCCTCCCATCCTAGCAGGGCTGACCCTGTGCAGCTGCTCTGCAATCAGCTCTGGTCATCTCTGGGGGATCCAGGGGGATCCAGAGCCTGCTCCAAAGGGACAGCTTTGCTGGGGGGGCTCATTACACACTAAGAAGGGTGCTATGGAGTAAACTCACACCTTGACATTGCTTGGCTGCTTTTATTTTCAAAGTTATTTTTGTGTTCTCAATTTCTTCCTTTATTTTGTTGTAAGGTTGGCCAGAGTTTCCAAGACTTCTTGAGGGTTTTTTCTTTTTTAAAATCCATTGCAACAGGATTTCATGACACTTTTCTCTCTAATTTTGCAGAAAATTTTCCCTTTTTGTTTAACTTTATGGCCTTTGCCTTTTCCTCTTGACCTAAATGGGCAGTGCACTGTGTTCCACAAACACTAGGTTTTTCTTTGAACATGATTCTGGGCCTGTTCCTCCTGAAACAGAAAGGGAAGAATGCATGGGGAAGGGGAATGCAGGTGCTGACCATCACTCCCAGTGGCTGGAAGCCCCTGAGCTGAGCAGTTTGTTCCTGGTAAAGAAACTGTCCCAAGAAACTCAGGCTGTCACTGCAGTCAGCATTGCTTTGGACAAGACCAGAAGGTCCCAAAGTCTTTTCAAACTAAATTGTACAATGATTGTGTGAGGAAAAGGGCAGAATGGACTGTCAACTCTGATGGGGAAGGGGCAGTGCAGGATTACCAAATCTGAACCTTGGTATTTATTGGCATTAACCCCATCCAATACAGTGATGCCATTAGTTCAGCAGCACATTATGTTGTTTATTAAAACCTTAAACTTTGCAGAGCTTTCTTTAATCTGAGGCGAATCTCACTTAGTCAAAGTCCCTTTGTTTTTTCAGGTTTCATTTTGCAGAGGAAGGATGCCATGTGTAAATAAAGGATATGATGCTTTGCACCACTGATTTTTATTAAATTAAAGCTGAAATTAGTACAGTATGTCTTAACCATAATATTAATGTGGCTAAACCAGTAAATGCTCTCATGTTTAAAGCTGAACACCTGCTTTCTATTAGCGTCTGGATAGTTATTTGATTTTTCATTTTTCATTTCAATAGAAAATTATTTGATGAAATCCATAACTCAGCTGTAATTTTTAGTTCCCAACTCTGCATAAATCCCAGAATATGATTGGAAAAGCCTACTCTCACATCTTAAATAAGTTTCTCCTAAAGTTTGCCAGACTATTGTGATAATGTTGGGAGTTCAATAAGTGAGTAAAAATGCTGACTCCTTTGACATCGTCCAGGATTTTGCCCTTGCCTTCCAGCAAGCACATCCTTTGCAGCTCAGAGCAGTGGATGTCCATCCTTTCAAGGCTTCTGCTGGTCACACACCTCTTCCCCCTCTTCTGCTCTGCCCTGCAGCTTGCTGGGAATCTGCAGCACGAGCGTCAGTGTCCCCAGGGCTCGGAGGCAAACTGAGGAGGACAGCAGCTGGGGCAAAAGGAGCTGGGCTGCTGTGGGGGGCACAGAGGAGAGGCATGGGGAGGGGTACATGCCAGGCTGGGCAGGGCAGCAGCCTCCTCTCAGCTCCTCCCTCAGGTTTGCCTGGCTGGGGACAGGAGCTGGCCCATGGAGAGGGAAAGAAAACATCCCTGCCTAGCCTGGCCAAGGGCAAAGCCCATGCTGGAGCCAGTTGGAGTTTGGATGTGTACTTGGGTGATTTTGTTCCCTATGTGAGTGCTTTCAATGCTATTCTCAGTAGTTCTGGAGCCATTCTCAAGTGTTTAAATATAGAAAAAAGTCTGTCTCTTTTCTTTCATTTCCCATCTTCAGGGGAATGGTCTGCTGGATGTGTTTGCATTTCTGGTTCTGCTGTACTGGAGAGATGGGAAGAATGAGGGTGAGGAGTCTTCCTCCATGGTCACTGTTTTGTCTAGTCAAATTTCTGTTCTCTAGTGCCAACTCCTGTGAAAACTAAACTACCTCCATTTTAAAGACTATTTGGGCTAGAGAAAATCAGGCAGATTATACATAGTTGTCAGAGTTTGTGTCAGGAGATGAAAACAAGATCGCTGTTGGCTTCTGGCAAGTATTTCTGACTCAGTCCCCTTCTGCTGCCGCATTCCTGTGTACCCTGCCCCAGCAGTGCTCCTGCAGTCAAACCTCACAATCTCCCACCATGGCCATGCCCTGGGGTGACTGCTGCAAAAGTAGAGAACAGAGAATGGCCACACTGGGATGGCAGGAGGGACTTGCTTTTTTTGTGACTCCAAGCCTGATGGGTTCTTGCAGCTGGCTGGTGCTGACAGCAAATTTCAGATCTGACTCATACCAAGCAGAAGGGAGGTGTTGTGCCAGCAGTGTTTAAAGTGTGATCCTGCCAAGAAAGGGAGAGGACCATGGTCACAATGCAAATACCCAAGTCCTGTGGTGGCAACAGGACAGTCGTCCTTCCCATCACTCTGCTCAGCCTGGCTGCTAATCCTGGCCTTGCAGGAGGACACAAGTTTAACTGAGTGAATAAATTAGCAGAGCTCCTGTGTAGCTCATCCAACAACTCAGATTTAGCCTCCCCAACTCAAGGCTGGGGCAGCATTATCCTAAAAAGCCTGCAATAAATTAGAACAGACCCAAATTCTAACAGGCCAGCACGCTTGAGATCCAGACTGTCCAAACAGTGCTTGCTCTCAGTTTGTCACCGATCATGTGAGACTGAGGAATAAACACCAGATGTTGGGAACGGGAGGTTTCTCCCCAGCAGGCTGTTGCCTCCAGCCAGCAGCTGCTGCTCCCAGTCACGTTCAGCCCCAGGGCTGGGCTGGGCTGTGCCCCAGCACCGACCAGGGCTCAGAGACACTCGCTGAAATCACTCAGGAGCTCCTGTTTCCTAATGACAATACAGCACTGCTTTATTTGAAGGCTGAGCCAATGTTGTATCAAAGCCAAATATGTCTGGCTTGGCACCACGAGCTCGCACCGGAGCCAAGCAGCTGGAGCAGACTGTACATGTATTTAAAGAGAACAAAACCAGAGAGACTCTTGAGTTATCTCCTCCAAGAGGTCAATCAGAGTGCCAGACTGTGGTGCCAGGTTTTACATCAGGCTTTCTCTGGTCTATCCCTGTACACCTACAGGCCCAGCTCTCAGGTTAAGGCTTGATTCTCCTCTAATTTCCCACCTCTTCCTGGCTTTCTTCTTGCAGTCTCCTAATTGCAGGAATTGCAGCCCTCTTGGTATTTTGTCCCTGCACTCACCCTTTTTCTTCTTGGGGACAGGCCCATTTCATGTTCTTTGCAATCCATACCACCACAATGAAAAGCACTCAGGGTTTTCTGGATGGTTTGTCTCTAAGCTGTGTCCATCTGAGCACTGAGGGGGTAGGTAACCTTTGCCATCACACAAAGAAGCAGCAATAAGTCTTTGGCTCCAGGATTCCAGTTGTATTTTGTGACTCAGGGATCTGCTGCTGGTCCACTGGCTCCACTAAATGATGGCTTACAGGATAACTAATGGTTATTAAGGCTGTGGCTGCCCCAGCTGACTGCAGTGGGAGAGGCTGTGTTTGAATGAACATAAAAAGGATTGCTTGCATTCAGGGTGTAATTCATCACTAATTTAATCACTCTTCCTTGAACTAAGATGTGTTCAGATGCTGGACAAGATGGATCCTCTCCCCCCCTCCGGGCTTCAGAAATGCTTCATGTCTGTCTGAACCATGGACTGAGAATGAGAAGGAATCACATTGGAGCACAAGATATTATGAACTCAAGGCAGACCTTTTCTTGTCTAATTAACAGTTTACCCATTATATTAAATCCACGTGTGCTCATAGCTCACCACAAATGAGAAATCTGGAAACCCATTTTCAAACCCATTTTCCATTATGCAGTAGCAGGAGATGTACCGTGGTTTTCCAGTAAATTGGTTGGTAAATTGTTTTCTCTCTCATCTTTATTGCTATAACACAAAATTTTTAAGTCGCTAGTTTTGTTGGGTTGTTTTTTCTTTTTTTTGGGGGGGAGGGACAAGGAGGGGTGGGACTTGTTTGTTTATTTGTGCTCCTATCCATTACTTTGAATCAGGGAAGTAAAACAGATGAACATGTTTAACCTGCAAACAACTACATGAATAAAGGGCAAAACCTGTTTACTGAAGTAAATCTTGGAGAAATCCTGGTGGCAAGGTAAATTGTCATGTCCAGTGGTCATTCGTAATTTGCTTCAACATGTGAGTGCTGAAACTGGCCTTGATTTCATCCAAAATGTCCTGGGGAGGTGCTCAGCTGCTGACAAATTCCCTGCCCTGGAATCCCCAGGGAACTGAGGTGCAAACCAGTTAAAGGTAATTACCTCTGACCAGTTCCTGTGCTCTCTGGATTGTCTGTGAGATTCACAGCCCTTGAAATGAGAAATCGGAGACCTTTACATAAAATGTTTGTTTAAGACTCTTTATAAATGAGGGAATGTGATTGAATTGGAGCCCCGGTGAGGGTGGGCTGATTCCAGTGGCACTGCATTAATTTTGCATCAGATGAAGCCTTTCCAGCTCTGCTGCTGGAAAGCTGATGCCCTTGCACCAGAGGGAGGGAGGGATGGATGGAGGATGGGTTTGGGGAGCACCTCATGGGGTTATCCCTGGTGTTTGTAAAGCCTGAACTGTTGGAATGATCCTGTGTAAACCTTGGTTTGCTCTGTCACTTGTGTTCATGCTGGGTCCTGTGATGGTTTGTGTCAGCTCAGGCTTTTTAAAAAATTCCCAGCAAATCATTTGTGTGGAGAGATTGAGCTCTGGGGCTGTGGCTGAACCCACATCTCTCACTGTGCTCCTTGCCAAGCTGGTCTTGAGATTGTTACCTTGGAAGATAAATGGAAACGTCACCAGACCCACGGTGCTTAGGAGGTGAAATACCCTTTCAAGGTTCCTTATTGTGGCATCAGGGGGGTTTTAATGATCACATAGATCCGCATGGGGAAATAGAGGAAGAATGTGTTTAGTGGGTGTTGGGCATATTATCTAAATATAGGTAGCATTGTGTGTATTATCTCTATTTGTTTAGCCAAAGTAAGATGGGCATTAACATTCTGTTTCAGTCTTAATTAGTGGCTGATAAAAGCACAAGGTGATACTTAGCAGTCTTGACAGTGTAATTGATCTAAAATTCCCTAATAATATGGTTGCAGCAGTCTTGGAAGGGCTAATTTAATGACTTTCACACACTTAAGGTTTGGTACCCACAGTATCCAATATGTTGGTTGCTTAGGAGACGAAATTAAACAAAGCTGAACACATTCCTTTTCTCCTTTTTTACCACACAGAGGATTAATTTATTGCAATATTTTTCTCTATTAAATGCCTAAGCTTTAGGTGTTTAAACAAATGAAAAAAAAAACCCCAAAAACCAAACCAACCTAACAATCCAGATCCCCTATTAAATCAGCAGATGGCTCCTAGAGCCAAATTAGGGACCTTTGATAGAACCATAAAAGCTCTGCTTTATACAGTGCACATGTTCAGAGTTGGCAGTGTTAAATGAGACCTCCATGCAATCTGCTCTGAGAAATAGCCTGACTGGCACTGACCCCTTCCTTTGTATAATTCAACACTGTGTCATCAATTGCAATTGCACAGCCGTCTCTGCAATTTAGCAGACCTTGTAAGGACTGACTTTCCCAATATTTGTTTAAGATGAACTGTATAAACTTGTTATTAGTAGTCTGCCAGAGTAAGGGAGATAACAGTGTTTGCATTAGGCTACAGAAAACACAGCACCTGGGCAAGGTGCACCGAGCCTGTTCCCAGCAAATGTTCTTGTTTCAGGCTCTGCTGCTGATCCTGATGAAGGCAAAAGGGAAGTTCCCAGCAACATGTCAGGGCAAGACCATGCCTCTTCCATGTTGGGCAGAGGCTCTGAGCTTGTATGGCTGAGTAATTAAATGTAATAATTTTTTAAAAGTCTCTGAATTCACCTGAGCAATGCAGGCAGCAGAATGAGGCTGCAGTGGGGTCTGGTTGATCTGATCTCATCTCATCTCATCTCATCTCATCTCATCTCATCTCATCTCATCTCATCTCATCTCATCTCAGTTTTATGTCTGTACAGCCCTACTGATTTCACCCACAGACCCTGGCACTGCTCATCCCCCCACTCAGGCCTGGCTTCCCCACACATCTGTGCTCATCCTCTCCCCAGATGCTCTGAAATGGGGGTGGGATCCCAGTGTCCACCCCGGGGCTCCAGGGAAGCTGTGAGCAGTGACCACTGCAGCTCAGAGCTCCAGCCTGGAATTATTTGCAGAATTCTCAAACCCTGTCTGAGTTTCCAAACCTAATCTAAGTTCAAGGAAAGAGAGAAAACACTCCCATTATTAAAACCACATTGTTTGTTGCAGTTGATCAGAACAAAATGCCTGGTTTTTCCTCCTGCCCAGAAAGACTGGGCTAGGGAGGAGTGAGAAGAAAGCCCTGGAACAGCAAGGCTGATGGTAGCAAATATATGGGCACTATTTCATTTTTCATTGAGTTTGTCTTTCCTTTCCTTGCTATCTCTTCCTCCCCACAGTATCTCTGCATTGATTTTTCACTCTGTCTGTTTATAAATGTTTATAAAGCATTTGGGGAGCCTAGGGAAGGAAAGGTCTCCAAGTACTTAGTAGAGGAAGAACTTAAACACTGGGCTGCTCTATTCCTGCTGACACTGGGCAGTATTTCAAGCCAGCCAGAGCCCTGCTCTGGGGGTGTGGTGCTGCTTGGCTGGGGAATGGCTGAAGACAAAATCTTAGCTCAGCCTGTGTGCAGCCACTGCAAAGCATTCACTGGTTCTGAGAGCAGCAGGGCTGAGAACAACACTGCCATTTACAACTGGAGCAAAACCAACACAGCATCAGATGACAAAGGAAACAAGCACACATTATTCCATATTTACTGTTTGCTTTGGGCAATGAACTTTTTTTTCACATGAAATATTAAATGACCTTCTTGTCTTCCTACCCTCTGAGTGAAGTCTTGATGAAATAGGAATGGAGATGTTACTAGGCCAATAAATGCATTTATTGATACTATCATGCTGTTCATTAGAGAAATAAAACTGATCAGGATCTTCATGTAACTCACAGGATAGACACCAGAATTCATCTCCCAGGCATCCCCATGTTTCTGATACCTGGCATCTTAATGCAGCTGCAGTCCTGCTTTCACACTAACATTTCTCTCTGCTACTTTTTGTGCATTTTAATTCCACACCCACCGTGGCAACCTTACAGCACCCACATTCTTAACACTGTTGGAAAACTGCCTTTTTGAAGGTGGAAATCAGCTCTGCCTGGCACCTGGTGCAGGAGTTTCCACAAAGTGCTGGAGGAGTTGGGTCATTGCTGTTGTGCATCAAACACTAGTTGCAGTGTGAGCTTTTAGCATTGTTGAAAAGTAAAGCATTCACTGTTTGAAAAGAGCTGGAGAATGAGGGAAATCATAAAAGGTTATTTTTAAAATCTTATATCCTTGTTTTCCCCTCATCATCCGTATCAAACTGGGCATTTTGGAAACTACTGAGGCTTGGCTGATGCTTTGTTCCCCACCCCTTTTCACAGAGCTTCATCCAATTCCTCCTTGATTGGCCCAACAGCTCATTAGGGGTTCCTGCCTCTCCCTTCTGTTTGCTGGTGCTGCCCTGGTGTGTGCTTACCTGGGCCCTCTGCCTCTGGATTTTACTGGGGTAGGAATCAGGAAAACAGCCAGATCTCTGTGTTGGAGTTGAGTGGAGGGAAGCACTGTGGCTTCAAGTTCCTCCTGCTTCTCTAAGCCTGCTTGGAGTGTGCTCCCTTACTGGAGATGCTCAGCACGACCAGAGCTGGGTAAGTTGTAATACGAGAGGCAAAGTGCCATCAGTGTGTTTTCAACCATGGTCAGTGTGGTATTTTGGAGGGGTTGAGGTTGTCTTAACAAGGCAATGAAATCTTCAGCAGTTTCCTTCTGTTGCTCTGTGTTGAATGTTTGTTGTTTTTGTTTTTTTTCTTAAGCGTTCACTTTTAGCAGAGTGTTACTTACCAAAGTTCTGTTGATCCCTCTGGTTTCATGTTCTGAAGTTCCAGGCTTTAGGGCACTGTGTTTTACTGGAGGCCTGGATTGCTGAAGGTGCCCAGGTAATTACACTGTTCCAGCTGAGGGGTGCCAGGGAAAGCACAGCTTCTGAACCACACTGGGTGATTGGATGCCATGGATCTGCTGACAACTGTTCCGTGGAGGAAGCTGGCAGATTTAGCATCTTTTAGAAAGCAGTTTTCTAAAGGAAGCTCTTTTTTCTTCTGCAGCTGAAATGTTTTGCATGAAGGTGTCTATTTCAAAGATGTTTTGACAGAAAACTTTGGAAAGGAGTGTTTGTTTTGACTCCTTTGTTTTGTTTGTGCTGTTTTTTCAGTGTTTCAGTGAAGTAGCTGCTTGTTTCTAAACAGAAGCATTTTGAAATTTCTGTTCTGCAGAATGACTTGAGATTTTGAGGTTTTGTTCTAATTCAGAATAGCAGCAGCCTTGGAAGTGTCAGGGTACCAATAGGTTTAGGATTCATCCACCACCAGATAGGATAGGACATTTTTTGTGTAAACTTTGCGATTGCTTCTGCTCCCATCTCTGTAGGTCTTTGGCTTGGGACTCAGTTGTGAGAATATGGTTGCCAGAATGCCTACAGAAAGGGTCTCCTGGCCTGAGAATTGCATGGCTTTAGTTATTCATTCAAGTTATTTAGTTATTTATTCAAGCGAAAGCTAAGACTTTTGCTTGCAAAAGACCAAGGTCAACACCAAAAGGATTTTGATAAAAGTAGTGCTGGGAGAGGAGACAGCTGCATGGGCATGGACTGAGCCTGGGGTGGGTTACATTCAGTTCAGGGTATTCTTGTTTTCTGCTCTTTTCTTGGAGCAGCCAGCACTGTTGCTGTCCATAAGTCCTTCTTTTCATGGCAGAAATGACAAATCTGGGTGGGATTGGGAAAACCCTGCTGGCAGGAGGCAGAGAAGGGGCTGCTATCCCAGGCCCCAAGCACAGGGCATTCAGGGCTCCTGAATGGCAGGATGTGGCCCCTCTGAAATCTCAGGTGTTCCTTAGGCTTTCATATCTTTACTGCATTTTGATAAACCAGTAAAGCTTGGAATTATTTTGATTTAGACAGTCCAAAACTTGAAAACAGCTAGACTTACACAGTCAATAAACCAAAACTGTCTCTTCAGCACTGCACTGACAAGGCTCAGAAGAAAGACACACAGAGAACCTCTCCACTAATATTAAACTGATTTGGCCATTTTTATTCTATAAAGGAGGCTGGTTATGAGATTTAAAAAGACTCATATATCATGCTGCCTCATTAATTTTCCATTTGGGCTCAGCTGTCAGAGGATACCATATTAAACTGCTGCCTGGAGTAGTCTTCGGTGGCAGAGAAATGATGTTTGATACCCTTTGCATTTCACACAGTCTGTATAAAAGGTCTCCTTGATTTGCCATCCCTATTATTTTCTGTCAGAGAGCCCTGCACAGCCTCTCCAAAATAATATCACCTCTCCAAAACCCTGAAGGTCTATTTGTGGTTTCCATGGTGACAAAATGACCCATAATATTCTTTGACTACTTCAGTAAATGAAGGACACAACTGGGCCTTTGAAGAATAATAGATTTTTTTCTGTTTCTTAAGAAAAGATGTACTTGTGAGCTCAAAGAGGGGAGGGGGAAAGGATGAAAAAGATATTAAGGGAAGAGATTTGCCTTGTAACTCAAAGGACTTGCTGCAAGTGTAGCAGACAGCACTTGTTGAAAAATAGACCTTGAGCCATCTGGTACCAAAACAGGAGTGGGATATAGCCCTGTGATGACTGAGATGAAGGAGCTTGTGCTGTAACTCATTTTTACAATAGCTGTGCTGCTTAATTCCAAATTCTGTGACACGCAGGGCCAGGCACTGCAGGTGCAAGTGTGCGGTTAAAACATTTTCTTCCAGGAACATTCAAACCCCTGCTCTGTGCTGTGTGGGAGGGAGGATGGGATTTTCCAGCAGAGCTGGCCTGGGGGACAAGTGGGTGGGAAGGAAGCAGTGAGGCTTTTCTCAGAGTGTCTGTAGAGTTTGTGGGAAAGCCAGGTTTGCAGCTGGAGCTCTGTTAATGAGCTGCCCTCACAGCAGAGCCTGTGCTGGGGGTGCTGAGCAGGGGTCGAGCTGCTGGAGCTGCTGCTGCTCCCTCCACCACTGCGGGACTGTCCGGGCTGCTTTGCCTGCACCGTCTGGGGTGGGAAGCATCCCTTTCTGCACGATGAGCTGTGAGCAACGTGTCCCATGGCCGCTTTGCATAAATCCACTGAGAGATCTGTAAACTCCCCAGTCCTGTGCGAGCATTCGCGGCGTGCTCTGGAAACGGGTTTTTAAACAAAACCATGCCTTGCAGGTGAGGAAACTGAGACAGCAAGCAGGTAACTGAGCTCAGCAGAGCACTGCAGAACCTTTGTGGCTATGCTGGGGAGGAGAATGCCAACCTGAAAGTTCCTTCCCCGAGGTACTTTGGGATAATGCTCTCTGCTTAGATGAGCTGTAATTCAGTTTTCCGTAGCACACGCTCCCAGGCTGCCCAGTGAGGCTGTCCATGACCATTGGCTGTTGGGCCTGGCTGGGTAACCTTAGGTCAGACATGTAGAGAAAGGGTGGTTCCAGTGCCCCAGAATAACAACTGAGATTCCTGGGCTGCAGGAGCAGGCGCTTCCAGGTGGTTCAGGTTAGCCTGGGTAGGTGAAATTCAGACAGCTGAATTATCTGAGCACTGAGGGAGCTGCACTGCAAAGCAGAAAAGTCCAGGATCTTCCCAGGAGCCTGTCAGTAATTCCTGCTTCTGGAGTTATGGAGCTTTTCTTGTGTTTTCTTTTGGGTGTATTCTAGCACTTTACCTCCCAGTTCTGGAAGAAATGGGGAAGTAAAAAATATGAGTGAAGCTTGAAATGTAATTCCAGAATGTCCTGGTGTTTTGCAGATGTGCCTGAGATTACTTTAGCAGCTCTTCCCACCTCTATTAGTGCTGCAAGAAGAAAACAAAGTCTGGTGTAATGAGTTACTCACTATTTACCCCGTATTTTGGTGGAATTTTTTTAGATTTGGTATGGTTTTTTGGCCTGAAAATAAATTAACAACATTAAAAAGCCTTAACCAAACAAAAACATTTGCATGACTGCTTGCTTAATAAAGGACTTAGGCAACTTAATATAAACAAAGGAAGAAATGAGGGCAAGATTAAGCCAATAACCAGTCTAAAACCACATTTACCACCAACCTTGAAAATGTGAGGCAGAATCTTGCCTGGTTCCTCTGTTCCTCGCATGTGCATGCCTTTGGTAAGGATGATTAAGGTCTGCACTGCTTCCCCTCTAATGTGAACAAAGACCTTCAGGGCCCTATTCTAGTTTCCTCTTAGCATCGTGTTTGGCTTCCTTTGGGACTGACCTTTTACTGCCCACAGCCCACCTCCATCCTGTTAGAGGGCCTGCAGAGAGTTACTAAGTTAAACATCATAAATCCCACTATAAATGATTACACAGAGCTTTTCACTAACAATCTTCTGTGGGGATATCAAGCGTGATAGAAGCATAAATCATTTAAAGAACATCTGCCTAATGAGGGGTAACCTGGACCTGCTTCCCTGAGCCTGAATGTGCCAAGGGAAAAAAAAAAATTGTAGGCAATTGGCCTATTTTAGCTGGTGCCTGCTGGATGCAGGTTGGTTTCTGTTGTCACCACTGGCTTTGCTAGCCACATGGGACTTGCCCACATTCCCTGACAGTGACATTTGGTTTGCCTGCAGGGCACCAAGAATGAGGCATGTAAGCTCAGTTTAGTGCTTGTTGTTGTAAAGAGAGAGACTGATAATGTGTCTAGACACAAAGTTCTACAGAGGCAGATGGGTCTGAAGAGGAAACCCCAGCAGGTGGCTTAGAGGCAGCAGGATCAGGGACATGCTGAGGTGTGGGAGCTCTGCTTTGTGAAACGGCTGCACAACTGGGGAGGCTGAGAACAGGAGCCATGGTGTAGGAGGTGAGTAGGGAATGCAGATGGACTCACCTTGCCAAGGCCTTGCTTGAAATGCCATGGCAGGACAGGTAACATCTGTCATGGGAACATGGGAGGGTGCTGAACACAGCTTATCACCAGTGCAATGGTTGGCTTTGTCAGGCAAGAACTAGCTGAATTTGAAGGAGGGAGTCTAATAAAGTTAGGAACCAAATCATGACTGATAGATTAGGAAATTGTTGGTAAATACAAGGGTTGACTTTCCAAAGGAGCCTGATGGATTCCCTAGGAACCACCACGTATGAATCAAGGCTAACAAGTTTGTTTACAGATAATCCTACAGGCAGAGAATAAACTTGGCACTGGAAAGGCTCTGTCTGTTCATTAGGTGTAATGGGAAGAGTTTGAGTTTCCTGTTGACAGTCACAGCTAAGCCAATCTGTGACTTTGACCATCTGAGAGACACCTGACTGCCAAACTGATGATGGAAGACCTATGGGGTGAGGAGCAGCACATGGAAGCGTTTCCATTTAAAATCACTGGATCATCAGGAAAGGTGTAAATAAACAGCAGCAGTATCCTTGGAATGCAATTGAATCACTCCTGCTGTGTAAATTTGACTGCCAGATGCTCGTGGCAAGTCTTCATATCATGGTTTAAAGCTGCTGCTGCCTGATGACAGATTTAACAGACGTGACTAGCCAGGAGCAGGATCATTTTTTTTTCAAACTAAAGTTCTTGTCACAGAGAAGTGGTCATGAGATTTCAGGAAATCCATTGCCTCTCTGCATAAATAAACTTGGTGGATGTGTGAGCTGTCCATCACCTCATGGTGGGGTCATTGCTGGGTGTTACTGCTCTCTTGACCTGCAGAGATGGTGCCTTGGATCTCACCACTGTGATTAGAACTAAGACAGGGGGGTCATGAATAGTTCAGTCTTCTCCTTGTGCTGTTGAAGATGGAGTCAATAGGAAGTAAATATTATTGACTGCTGTTTTCATTCAAAAATCAAGATTCATTGAGGTGAATCTGAGGTCAGTAGAAGCTCTCAGGGGGAGGAGACCAATAAATCAGGGCACTGGATAAAACAGTATTTGTAATGCAGCTAATTTTGGGTATTGAATGTTATTTGATCTAGTGAGGTTTTTTGCAGTATCTTTTTTGGTTAATTGTTAACCAGATTGGTAGGTTGTACCATTTAAAAAGACTGGGTAGTCAGGTTGTAGGGCTAATTAATCTTGGATGACATACTTCCCTGGCTGGAACTCTTTCTCTGTGTGAACCTTACCTGGTTGTAATTAAGTTCTCTTTATGAAACTGCTTTGTGGAGTGTGTGCATTTGCAACTAGGGCACGTGTACTTGAGATCAGATTTATTTTGGGGAAGGAGACACAAGCAGAGATGGAGAAGGAAGTGCTTAAAGCACAATACTTGGCAAATATGAGTCTTTTATAGAATCTTTTCATTTTAACTGAACCAGACAATGAGTCGGACAGTATTTTCCCTAAAGATTTGACAATGTTTTTTGAGAGAATTTGCTTTTTTTCCCCCTATATGTGTGTCCATGGCCTTGACCACTGAGGCTGCACCCTGTGGCTGGGAGCCATGTACCTTCTCTCAGGCCAAAGCAGGGCAATTTGATTAGATTGTCAGCTGCTCTGAATAGCTGCTGCTCCACAGAAGTCAGTGGAGCAAGGCCAGGTTATACCAGCTGAGAACGTGGCCATCATTTTTCCTGAGTCACATTTCTAACCCTTGCTGTGCTCTGGGATTCCTGAGCCGGAGCCAGCCCCGTGGCAGCTGCCGGGCAGGATTGTGAGAAGCATCCAGCCTTGGCCTGACTCCACTGCCTCTGCAGCACAGGGCTGGTTGTTGGGTTGCTGTATCCAGCCCCAGAGTCCAATGGGTTGCACTCAATTAGGCTGCTGCTGGAATGCCGAGGAGCTGGTCCTCCTCCACTGGAGCGTGTCGGCTCCAGCCCATGGAAATCAGTGAGGCTGGGCTGGTTTGCAGCTCCTGGAGATCAGGCCTGGACTCAGCTGCTTGTTCTGCCCACGAAAGGAGGGTGAGCAGCAGCGGGGAAAGCCTTCTCCTTTGTGTCAGTGCGTCTGCTGCCCTACCTGGGGGTGCAGTGCCGGGCTCCAGCCCCCCGGGATGGCTGTGGAGGAGCAGCCATGCCGAAGGAGTGGCATTGCCTGCTGGCTGCTGTCCCCATGTCCTGGCAGGCGTTCCCGTGGCCCTGCTGCGTGCTGCCAGAGCTGCGGGCTGTGCACGGATCCATCTGTGAGCACAGAGCAGGCATTCAGCGCCTGGGTTGCCATTGGAGAGTGTTTCAGCCCTTCTGCAGATGGTCGGCTGCCCACTCTGCCTTGTGGCCTGTGGGAGAGCTGTGCAGGCTGCCTTTGTGGCTGGGAGCCACGCTCTCAGAACAGATATTGTGCTTCTGGGAGTGCAGGTTCTCTTTGGTTTTGCCTTTGTTTTCAGCCAGGGTTGTTTTAGGGTCTGGATTTGTTATTGCCAGTCCCTCAATGCAGGAAGACCAAAGAAGGGCTGGCCTCTGGTTGGCTCTTGCGGAGGCTTTTGCTGCAGGATTGCAAAATCCAGCAGGGATTTCAGAGGAGGCAATAATTATCTGTGCACTCATTCCTCAAATCTGCCTCCTACTCCAGCGTTAGAGAACATCTAGAAGGAGCTGCCAGGGCAGCTGCTGTGCCAAGTACAGCATTCCCCAGTGGGGCCATCCTCCAGGAGCGAGCTCCAGCCCGTGATGGGAATGAGGGCTTGAGATAAGGTGGCTGTGTTCACTGACACACCGCTATTCTTCCAGCTCCTCCCGCACCAGGCTGTGCAGAACCCTTCCCTCTCACCCAAAGCATGACGTGGCTTTTACCTTTCCCCCCACTGTGCTTTTATCAGCTGGAGCTTGGGGAGCTGGAGGTGCCAGTGCACCTATGCCCCTGGCTCGGTGCCACCAGCTCTGTGTGACACAGGGTGGCTGCCAGCCAGCCCCGTCACGCCTCTTGCAGTCTGAAATCCCAGTGGGTAAATTCCAGCTACTTCAGTGGGAAAGGGAGCGGCTCCTCTGCTGCAGGGAAGGGCTGGCACTGCCTGGAAGCACCACCAGGCTCCACAGAGTTAGTGGAAAACTCAGCCTGCCTCAACGTGGAATGCACAAACTGCTTCTTGTGGTGCCTGGGAGCTGGTGTGTGCAGCTGGAAATGCCAGCCTGCTGAGCTGGGAGTGATACCCTTGCATGCTCTGCTTCATGCACTGGCCTGAGAGTGTCTTGTTGGTCAAAGTTTGTGTTAATTTGAATTTTGTGAATTCCAGAGTTTTGTATTTGTTTCATTTCTATTTTCTGGTGTTTCAGATTAAGGATTAATGCTTGATGAAGACTTTAAAACAGCAAAAGATTTACCATTGTTTTTATGTTACTTAATTCTGTATGAGCTGCAGCAATATTTTAAAAAAATGCCAAAAAACAGGGAAAACCCTGAGATAAAAAATACATTTAATGTGTTTTTTCTCTGCTGTAGTTGCCAAGCCCTTTGACCTGAAGTTGGATCTTGGTGTGAGTCAGACCTAGGGCACTGTTTCAGCAAATTTTTGCTTGAAGTGTTGCATTCTTCACTCAAGCAGTTTGGTTCATTTTAGGCTATGACATGTCCAACCTTGTTCTGCCACTGTTTGAATCTGTGGGACATCTGCTGCAGGGCAAGTGTGTTGGGTTTGGACCCTACTCTGACTCAAGCAGGGCTCAGTAGACCTAGAAAAGGGCCAAGAGTCTCCTCCTAGGAAAGAAATAACTGAAGAGAATATCACCGAGGCTGTAAAATCCTGAGTGAAACAAGAAACTGAATAGGGAGTGACCATCTTTTAGGATGTGATTCAAGGGGTATCAAATAGCAGGATTAGATGGCAGACCTGGATTTAAAAGGACATCCTTCCTCACACAGTGTGCTGACGCAGCTACAGGCATGGGAGGTGTTGAGTTTTTGTGTGTCAAAAAGCAATTGGATGAATTGAAGGAAGAAATGTCCATTGAGAGCTATTAAATGTAAAGGCTTTCATCAGCTGTGGCCACAGCATGGGCTCACAGCACAGGCACACATTTAACAGGTTCCAATAAAAGGGGCTTTGGGGAGTGCTCTGATCACCACAACTAACTTCATGTATCTCTCAGATCCCTGAGAAATATTTCCAGTGCTAACCTACATATTGTACCAGCGACCCACCACCCCTGCTCCCTTTGCTGCCTGCAGAAAGGTCAAAGATAATGATTAAAAATAAATAAATAACCCAGGAAAAAAACCCGCTGCTTCCTTCTCAGGTCGTTCAGGCCTGAAATAAATCATCTTTCTATTTCTGAAGGCACAGATGACTTAAGCCAAATTGCATTCGGAGCCATTATCTTCACACTTATTTATGCTGTCGTGTCTTGTGCTAACACTTTGTGAAATATTTATTTGTTCCTGGTCTCCTGCAGTTTAGCTCTGGATTCATGAGGTTCCCGTGTTATATCTCTATTCTGTGCAGCTGCATTCTGTCAAGGAAGGGGGAAATGAAGACTCCAATCTGTGTTTTACATTATAAAAATATATTGCACATCACCACAGGTAATTCCATTCAACAGGTGGATGTTTTGTTTGCACGTGTCAGGCACGTGGGTTTTATTAGGGTAACTAAATGAATGTGTAATCACCAAACCTTCTTGTCTGATGATGAGCAATTCTTCTCTATTTGCTTCCCAAGTCTGCCCTTGTGCTTGCTCTGCAGGTCCCAGGTAACTTGCAGGAAAGATTTTGAGAGGAACAGGGCAAATCCTAAAAAAACAACACATGATTTGAGTGGATGAAGAGATGAGGTAATCACAAGTGTGAAATTCTGTCTGTATGAAAAGCTGTAGATACCTTAATCTCCAACTCTGTGTCCGGAGTCAGCCCCGTAAGCATCCGAAATGGCTTCCCCAGGCACAGTGCCAGCTTCCCTTCCCTCAGCCTGGAGGGGAAATGGGCTGTGGCAGTGTTCTCTGCAGACTGTGGGCCTGGGAAGATGAAATCTGTCTGCTGGGCTCCCCTCCTCTTATCAGAAGCACTAGTGTAAGTGTCTGCTGGAATCTCTGCAAGAAGATTGACTGCGTTTGCTGTGTAGCAGCTGATTTAAGATACTGAGGTGCAGCTCTGACACTTGACTGAGGCAGCAGAAATCTGCTGGAGAGAAACTTTCCTGTTTCCATCTCCCAGCTAAAACCCAGGCTAGCAGTGACTGGCTGTCACTTGTGTTGGATTGTCCATGATTAGTGCAGAATGTGCTAACAATCCTCAGTGCAGCTATGGACAAGTTTATCCAGTCTGAGCTCCACTGGCCCCTTATCCGAGCAGAGCTGCCAGAGGCTGAGCCAGTTGTGAGTGGAAACTGCTGCATCTCTAGGAACGGTGTCCAAATCACATCAGGCTTGCGGCACATCCTCGTACCATGTTGATTCTGGTGCTGTAAAATCAAACTCTCCACTCTGGTGTCATCACTAGAAAACCTTTCGTAGTCTAAATCCAATTTTAGATAGATTTTTATATATATATATATGTGTGTGTGTGTGTGTGTGTATGGGGGGAAAGAGCTGCTAAGCTGCTGTTGCTGCTTCTTGGTGAATTACCCCGACAAGCTCCTTCTGGTGTTAGCTTTAAGTGACATTTGCTGTGTAAATGACACTGACATTCAGGCTGAGATGTTGGCTCTGGCAGGAGCTCGCTGGTTCCTCCCAGGGTGCCCTGGAGAAGAGCCTGCAGCAAAGGGCTGCTGCTGCTGCCAGCAGGTGCTGCTGGGGCTCTCTGGGGAGGAAAGTGAGCTTTGTTCTCACTTTGGTGCTTTTTCTTCCTTTTGTGTCTCCAGAAGACCTGGGGACACTGATTTAATTTCTGTGTCTTCCCAGTGACTACTGCTTTTGTGTGCAGCACAGCACCAGGGACGTGCTGGCCTTATTTACCAAACAGCTTTGGCTAAACATGGAACCAGGGTCGATGGGTTGTGTTTAAACAATTGATCATCTGAGGAACAGGATAACAGAGCAGAACTACCAAAAATTGCTGCACAGTGTGTGTGCACTGAACCTCTAAGGGATCAGAAATTTGTCTTAGGCAATGCACAGCTTTGCTAGAAGAAATTGGCACTTATTTATTTATTTTTAGCCAGAGGACAAGCTTTAAAAGCTGCAAGCAGAGCTTTTCAAAGGACAAGTGGGAGTTAGTTGCCTAATTCACGTTGACTTTTGGGGAGATCTGGTTGCTGAGCTGCTCTTTATGCCTTTCAGAAATCTCCCCTTGGTCCACATAATCTCTCTGTAACCCCTTTTTAATTAGCTTGTCTTTCTGGAAGAAGAGAACAAGAAGTCACGTTCAAAGATTATTGCTCTATCCAGCAGCTGCTAGACTAGCTCAGTTAATGCTGCAAAATCTTACTGCAGGTCCCAGCAGCATGGCTGGTCTGCCTCCCCATTCTTATTTGGCCGGGGGATGTAAACTGCCCCCAAACTGTTCTCCAAACCCATTTCCAGCCCATGATGCTCTGTGCTGTAGCACCAGCTGGCCATTTATCCAGAGAGCCTGGCTTTGAATCTCTTGGCAGAGCAAAATATTTGAAAGGGAGAGAAATGAAAGACTGGGGGTGCTTCAAAAAATGAATGCCAAGAGCACGTGTATGCCAAGCAGGAGATAATGTGCTACCTTTACTGTCCCAGGCTCTCCATCTGCAATTCATGCCACAGCCTTGCCCCTGCTGTTTGGGATGAAGAGGAAAATGTCAGTCCTGCAGGCAGCATTTGAAAATGCAGCCTTAAAGCTGCATAGAAAAAAAATCGAAGTCTTCTTAATGGCAAATCAGGCTTCTCCAATGAATTTGAGATGGGGACAAGGAGAGGTTTTTGAAGCTTCTTGATTTGCTTTTACATCTGTAATAACAAATTCAACACAGAATTTGTACAATGAACTGTAAACACTGAAGGTGGGAGCCTGGTGAATTTGGATGCTTGAGGGAAAATATACAGTATTGTCATGAGGAGACAATTCCCTAAAGCAGATGGGGGAAAGTGGTCCCATGGGCTGGGTGAGGCTGAGGAAGGAGGGACTGATGAACTGGTGGCTGGGAAAAATCCTGGATATTGCACATTGCAGAGGAAAAGCTGATTTTTGTGTGCTGAAGTTTTAAGATTTGTGTCCTTACTTGCTGGTGTAATTGCCAGCAAAAACATCTTGGTCAGTCCATATAAGATCAAGCCCTACGCTTCGAGCAGGGGGCTCTGGGAGGTGCAGTAGAGTTTGGTGTTGTCACTAAAAATAAAAGCTCTGCTGTTGGGGACCTGGCTCAGACTTGTCCCCCATGTGTCTGGGAAGCATTTTAAGATCCTTAAATGGAAGGCACAGCACAGCTACTATGTGGGTCACCAGAAAATGTTACTTTTTAGTTGTTCTAGTACAAGAATATTGAAGAAGCAGCTTGGCTCTGTCAATGGCCACCCCAGAGACCCTTCAGGCTAAACTGGCTACTGTCAAGCTACTCTTAAGGGGAAAATAAACTCTCCTATATCCTTGCTCTCAGCAAGTCCTTTAAAACATCACCACATCCTAAGCACATGAGCTAGAAAAACAGCTGCCTGCTCCACTCCTTCTCTGCCTGATGAGGTTAATAATAACTTTGAATGCATATGTACAGCATTAGCTTTCATGGTAACATGCATAATTCAAATCCCCTAAAGAACAGTAGAGCTTTGAGGAAGCAAACTTCCTTAATGTACTGGGCAAGGATCCAGCTTTTACCAGCTGTTGAGGGTTGATGTACAATTTTTGGTTAAGTGAATAATTTATCACGGATATTATCTGTAGTGTATCACATCCCGACAGTTTATAGGGCTGTGCGTATGGCTCTTGAGATGCCACAACACTGCCATATGCTTCATGGCCCATTACCACTCACTCCCTTAAGATGTTTTCCCCTATGTTAAGCATGTTAGAGCTGCAGTGGGACCACTGGCTCGGTGCAAATGTTGGCTGGGTTTCTTCCCATCAGCCTCCCTGTATTTAAAAAAAAAAAAAAAAAAAAAAAAAGAACTGTTCAGCCTCTCCCCAGCCTTGTCATTTTAAATAAGCTGCCTGCTGCTTCATGATACAGATGTGGATTATAAATTCTGCAGAACACCTGTCCTGGACTCATCCCCAGCTACCCCTTGTAACACGGTTGTGTTGTGTTGTTACAAATCTATTTATTGTAGCTCCAGTCAACTGTCTGCATAAATCAAGACTGCTTTCATCAGGCAGTGAGGCTGCTCTGCCCCTTGTACTCACAGCACCAAAACAGAACTGGGACGTGCTGGCAGCCTCTGAGAGAGGTATGGAATGCTGTGTCCCAAATTCCAACTGCAGATGTCCTATTTCTTGGTCAGGAGAAGGAATGCTGAGGCTGAAGGACTTCACAGTTTATATAGCTGCTACACTGCAGAAGGGGGGAAAACATCTGGGTTATTTGTAAAGTTGATTGCTTATATAGGAAGCAGCTTCCTATGATAAAAAAGACTGAGTCAAGACTGAGGGCAAGCAGCTGCTGAGCTGTAATTATAGCTGGGTGTCCATCCTGAAGAGGCTGTAGCCTCTTCAGCTACAGAATGTGCTGGGTTTGAGTTTGGTGGCTTCATGTCCAGAGAAATATCTTTGTTCAATTCATCTTGAACGTCTGTGTGGTGCCGCTGCTCAGTGGCCACCAGGCTCCCCTTGGCTGATGGCTGTAACTTGCAATAAATGAAATAACCCCTACATGAGTTGTTCACTTCTGAATGTGCCTCAGGGAGAGTAAGTGGGAAGAATGGGATCTTTCATGGATGGGGGATGGACTATTTTAAACTCAATGTTACACATGGTTTTCCTTCAGTAGAAAACCCTCTATTTCCAAACAAATTGCGTTTTTAGATCTGTTTATTACCCTGTGGTTTTTTCCCTGTGTAAAGATTGTGTTCAGCTTTCTCTTGTGAGTCTATTGCTTGTGCAAGTTGCTCTATTTGCCGTTTCCTTACTAGATTAGAATTTTTATGTTTTCAGTATTTTTTTCCTTTCTTAGTGAGGGTATTGGTCTTTAGATCAACACTTCCACATGGTTAAATGTGAGAGATACTGTGGGAAGTGCAACAGGAGAGGGGTGTTGTGATGGCCAGCACAAATGTGATGGGTTTCAGGTGACTGGAGCACATCTGCTCTTTTGCAGGCACCAGGCACACTCTGGCAGAGGGATCCCTCCTCCCTCTGCAGATCAGTGGGAGGAAGGCAGCCTATCCCAAGCATCTCGGTTATTGCACTCTGGTCTGGGAGAAACAGGGAGGGCTGTGATCAGTGAACCCCTGCCTGGCTGCAGAAAGGCAAAGGGGACCCAGAGGAACAGCCCCCAGCTGGAGGAGCTGGCATTTAGGACAGCTCTGTGCCCCTCTCCCTGAAATAACTGAATGCAGGTAAATTGCAAGCTGAGGGACTGGGTTAATCCTGCAGGATCAAAACCTGTGCTTGACTGAGATCTGGTGATGCCAAAGCTGCTGCCTGGGCTGAGGGGAGGCCGTGCCTTGTGCAGCAGTGACCTTTCCTGGCTGGGATCAGCTCCCAGGGCACATCACTGCCTGCCTAAGTGCACTTGCTTGCTAGCAAGGGAATGTTTATCCAGTGTTTTGATTAATCAACCTTGAAAAAGGGTCACATGGATTTACTCAAGCATCTAAGTAACCTTCACATCGAAAAAGATAAACCCCTGTGTGTTATGGGGTTGTCTGTAGCCCTGGCCTTGGAATAATGATGTCTGGAGTCTTGAGCTTTTAGAGCACCATGGTCTGGATCTGACCCCAAAACACTTCTTGTTTCTGAATGCACACCAGTTTTGTCATGGTGTTCATTATGGCCATGTGTAGGTGCCTTTCCTGAGAAGTCCTGGTGCTGGCAATCTGTGAAAATTTTTTTTGAATTCCCTTTGATCCTGGTGTCCTGTCCTGGTTTGTTTGCTGTGCTCTGTTCCCTCTGCAATCCTGCTCCTCTTTCACCTTGCTGCTTAATGCCTCCTAGATCCACCCCTTGTGTTGTTCCCCCTTCACAGGTTGAAACTGTAAGCATTTTAAAATGTGGTTAGTTGTGCACATTGGTTCCATCAGAGTTTCCTTAAATAACAAGACCTTCAGAAAATGAATTTCATTTACACCTCCAGCTTTGGCAAATAGGAGATAACCAAAAAAAACCCCTGCAAATAAATAGAACCTCCCCACAATAAAGCACTGCTTTCCTCTAATATTTTTAGAGGGATTAAACAATGCTGAGGATAAGATCAATATTTAAACAAGAAGTTCTTGAAGCCTGTGTTCCTTTTAAAAAGATTATATACAAGGCTGAATTATGAGCAGACCAGTTCCTGTCTCATACTAGAGGAATTTGGCATGTGTCTTCTCCCATAAACATTAAGCCAAATATATTCTTGTGGAACTATCATACTAAATTAAGATGTAAAATCATGGCAAGGTCTTCATTCTTTGTGGCAACTGGCATAACAACTAAAGAAAAAAATAAAACCCAAACAATTGTTTCGACTGAAAGTCCAAGACTGACATCTAGTGGCACCATGTGAGACTTCTGGGGTACTCTTATGTGAGACTAGTTAAACTCATAGTGAGGGTTTTCCCTGACTATTCTTATGCTAGAGATCCAATTCCTGATTTTCAATCACTGCCACCTACCCATTTAAAAAAATACTGCAAGCTGAATGCTTGTTCTTCAGGTTTCTTTTGTTGTTGCTGGTTTTGGAGATGGTAACTTCAGATGAGTTGAGGCTGTGATAAGCTTAGGAGCACTTTTTGCTCTGTGGCTAAATGAATGCCTGCACACCACAAAATTAAATTAATACTTGTAGCTTCTTTGAGTCGAAGTGAGAGTAAAGTCAATGTGTATGGGATTTCCAGCACCACATTTTTCTGATGAGAGCAGACATAGTAGGAGACACAAGAACTCTTACACAGAGGAAAGAGAAGAAAAATGCCTTCTCTGACTGCATTCATAGATTTAAACTAAAAAAGATGAAACTTCAAGTAAAGCCTTTTTGAAGGCATCAGTGCATCATTTTAGGTCAAGAGAGTCGTGGAGAGTTGAATGTTCTGACAGCAATGACCTTCCTGCATCTTTAAATCGCACAGGATCTGATGAAGATTGTATAACATATTCATCATAGCAAACTTGATGATACCAATGTGGCACAGTTAATCTTGGCTGTTTAATTTGTATAGTGCACGTCTGCTTTGGAATTAAGACTCCTCCTTTCTTGTGCTGTTCCAGTGGTAAATGTAACTCTGTCCTCTGCTGGGAATGGAGACTTTGCTGTCTCATTAGGAATTGACTTTACTCCTCTTAGAAACAGAAAATGGATTTTAGCTGCTTGCTTTAAACTGGGAGCACATTCCTGGCTATAATGCCAAATAATGAGGTAAATAGTTTCTGCAAAAATGCTCTGGTTTTCTTTATTAAGAGTGAGTTTAAGTTGACACATGTGGAGCCCTTTTATCTTTTTAGCCAGCAGGCAGCAAATGAAGTTAGTTAATATCTCTGGGGGAGGAGCAAATACAGGGAAATTTTGCTGAGGTTATGAAACTGAAAGAGGGACTGTGGGAACAATGAGATGAATGGGAATGTGGAAGAAAAATCCCACAACTCAAAACTAAGCAGACGTCTTGACAGCAGAGGCTCAACTTTAAAACAGGAACTTGATGCAGCATCAGAGACTGAGAAGTGTTGTAACTCCCCCAGGGCACTCCCAGTCCTAGCTCTGTCCTCATCCAGGCTCTGCCACTGAGAGGAATTAGAAAAGGAGGACAAATTATTAAACAGTAGTAAAAATTCATTACTTTCTCATGCTTCCCTCAGCTAAGACAGGACGCACTCCACTGCTAAGCATCCTCTGGAAGAAAGGTCCAGTGCTTAGTAGCCTAAAGGCAGGGCCTGGTGGCAATACTGTCTAAGAAACAGGGTTGGAGAAAAGTTGATGGTGATGAACAAACAGAATGACATCAGAATGCAGACCTAAACACTGTGATTCAGGAGTATTTGCAACCTTTGGTGGTTTTTGTGTTTTTTCCCAAAAGGAAATTTAGTGATGGATTAGTTTCCCTAAAAGTTCCTTGCTCTGGCATTATGAGGAAGGTTTACTTTGGAGAGGGCAGCTGTACTAATGATCTCTAAGGTTGGTGTACTGTGGCAGCTTGAATTAGAAAAAAAGCTTTAGGTGTGTGTGCCAGTGACTTTTTTCTGCCTGAACTCTTCACCCTTATTCAAAGTGAGTCTTTCTATTGATTGCCAAAAAGAAATATCTGAGACTTAGTAGGTGAGGGTGTGATAGACACAACAGTGTCCCTGAAAATCTGCCCAGACTGATTGTCTGGAAGTGCAGGGGGAGCTGCTGTCTGTCCTGGGTGGTGATGCAGGGGATGAGGAGCCCAGTGTGGGTCCGCCCGGGAGGCTCAGAGTTTGTTCTCCCGGCAGTGTCCCCGTCCGAGCGGTGTGTCCCGGAGCAGGAGTCGGTGGCAGCGCTCTCTCGGATGCCCACTAGATGACGGTGCTGTCCTGCAGACTCTGAGCCCTGGGCTCGGCTCTTGCAGGGACAATTCCGCTGCGCCCACAGTGCAGACAGCCAGGCTCTGCCGAAGGAAAAGCAAAAATCACCACCTTCACTCTCCTGAAGGTTCTTGCTTTGTTCTTATTTCCCCCTCTGAACTAAGAGGAATTTTTCACATCAAATGTTGAGCAGTTCAGTTCATTCTGTTTAATTCGGGATATTATGCCTGCATCACTTAAGAGAATGGAGACTAACGAAGTTTGTGACACCAGTGCTGAGGATGTATTTTGGGTGTCTTCACTGAGTTTCCTTATTGGTTTCATTATTATACCAGATCTTTGAACCATGAAAACTTGTTTGGACTAATATGCAATCATCTGTCTGTATAATATAGATGCATCTCTGCCTAATACAGATGTTTAATACATAGCTCATTGTGGTGGTCCTCCATCATCTCATTTGGTGGATGAATATGAGCCAACATACCCCTTGTTGGTTACTGCTTGTCAGCAACTCATTGTAACAAGGATTTGAGGGTTTTTTCCCTGCTTGGCCACTTGTTACTGTATCTCTGGGAACAATCTCCTAAAGGATGTGGGAGGATGTCCAGTGTTGTATCTTCCCTCAATAGCATCAGTCTGGTTGTGGTCAGGATGCCCTCACTGCTGCAGGAAAAACAATAGTCCAGAACAGGATTCCTGTTGATCTTGAGACCTTTAAATCCCCTGGCTGTGCTGCAGGGCTCCGGATGTGTTAATTCAATTTACAGCCACGATAAGGCAGCAGCAAGTGGTAAGAGGGCTGTAAAGTAATCTTTGTATAAGTGAGTCTTTGCAGAGACTGCAGAAATTTGGCAGGGTTTGTTCAAGAGACTCTAATGTTTTCAGTCATTAGTATTAATCAGGAAGAGAGTGCTGCATTTCATATCTTGGTGTTTCCTGTCCATGATACCCTCACCACCAGGCACACTGATTAACGTGGAATGATGAAATGGAAGCTGGAGCAGAATGGTCCTTCCAAGGTATCTGCTGGCAGGACTTCCCCTCAGTGCCAGCCAGATGGACTGAGTGGATATCACAGCTCAGGCTCGTAAACAAACTCAGCTCCATCTGGCTGGGAGATGGATTTCATTCCCAGTGATGTAATTCTCACACCAAGCTCCCTCCCTGTGATCCATCTTCCCTCACGTGTGCTCACCCTGTTCCTTTCACTGGCTGCTCAGTGGAGGGGTTTGCTGTGCCCCTGGAGATCCTGGTGCTGCCCCTGCTCCTCCCGGAGCCTGCTCTGGGTGTCACATCCTCACAGGTGCTGAGCAAGAGCCTTGGAACCCACCTGCACCAGAATTCCTCAAATGACTAAAAACGCGATATTTAATGTTTTAAGATGTTGAAGTTCAAGTGAACCAAGTTAAAGGGGATTCACCCCAATATTTATGTTCAGAGCGGGCAGTGGGAAGGAGCTTGGAGTTAGAGTTTGCACAATTAGCTTTCCCACAGTGTTGCCATCACTGTAAAGGGATGATTTCCATCCAGAGATGGAAAAGCTGGGTTTTTTTTCCAGTGCAGCTGATCCTGGCTATGTTGGTTGCCTCCTCTAGGGCTTATAGTAACATATCTTATTTCATACAACCTTTTGTTTCTCTCCCTTTTTTGAAAAAAAAAAAAAATGCTCCCTCCAGCCTTAAATATTTACCTCTTTTTCAGCTGAGAGCACAATTTGGGCATGCTGGAACTCATGGCAAATTTCTAAATTGCCACTGGTGAAACAGCTCTGGCATTAAAACAAAATGCCTTGCATCTGTTTGTGACTATCTGTAGTCTTTTAATTATCTGGCTAACATATTGCATGGGAGAGAGCTGATCTGCCTGGGGCAAGGTTAAAGATTATTTGGTGTTCCATCTTTAAACAACAGATTTCAAAAAGGAGAACTCAAAATGCCCTGTTGTGACCTCAGCTTCTCAGCTCATATACTGGATACATCTATTTGTACTGACAGTGCCCTGGTCTAGCTCAGCATACATCTAATGAAATGCCATATAAATTATCTAAGATTGATTTTAATTAAAGCCAGACCTCTGACAAGGCAGAAGTCATATGTGTTGTGTTGGCTAGATGGAAGGGACTTGTGGATTCATTGCTGTGTTGTGCTCAATACCTCTTTGCTCAACTCAGCACCCAGCTGCATCATCTTGTGAAAAGAAAAATGTGATAAAATTCTTGTTAAATTTGCTTCTAAACTCATTCATATTCCTAATGAAGTCAACAGGAGCTCTGCACTGCTCTCAGCATCCTGGTGCTGGTGGCTTTCTGACTCCCCTGTAGCATCTACTGTGATCTGGCTGGAGCAGGATTTTTGCTTCCCGGTGGATTCAGCAGTGTAAAGGTGGCAGAAGTGAAGATCACAGGACATCCATGCAGGCTTCTCTTGCAGTGCTCCACCGTGGTGGCAGCATTTGTACAACTCCTGGACCTCTGTGGAGCTCCCAAGGCAGCCACAGGAATGGGAACAGGTCTGGGGCTGTGTCTGTGTCTGTGCCCTGAGGGAGCAGCTCCTCACCCACTGCTGGCATTCCCTGCATCGTCCTTCCCTTCCCATTGTAACAGGGAATGCGTTCTCACTGTGACCTGACACAATCAATCACTGTGTTTGAAGGGGTAATATATATATTTATGTAACACAGGGAAAAGCATTTCAGTTCAAAGCTTGGCATAAATAATACATTAGGTTTCCTGCCTAAGCTGTGGTTTACCATCATGCTGAGACACAAATGTAAGGGGGGGGGGGGGGAAGAAAACCTATTATACAGAGCTCAGCAGGCTTCCATCTTGTTACTTATACATAAACTGAGGGTAGGTTGCCCCTCTGTTCACATTATGAGGTGATTAGCATGTTGTTTAACATCAATTATGCATGTTCCATGTTTACAGGCATGTTAAATTATGCAAGCTGTAGTCTTTAGAATTTTTATTTAATTTGTTGGGGGGTGGGGGGAGAAAAACAACAGCAGAACAAACCTTTTTGTTTGGTGGCCTTCCCTCCCTTTCCTATTTACACCCTGGCTTTTACATCGGAGCAATGCCAGTGAGAGGGATGCTCCCCCACTGCTTCTGTCATCCCCCATCTCTTGGGGACACACGGCCTGGCACAGGGGCTGTGGCAATGGCAGAAGGACTTTGGAAAATGTATCTTGTAGCATAGTAAAGACACTTGGGCTGCAAGTCCTTTCTGTGCTTTACAGTGAACTTAAAATAAAAATTAAATGGGAGCATAGGTGAATCCAGAAATGCTCCCTTAAGAACACTTGCCTTGAATGCCAGGCACAGGCTGGATCTTGCCCTTTTTAGGGCAGTTAAATTCTTTGTTTTGAAGCATGGAATACTTGAACTTAAACAGAGTCTCAAGCACTTGAACCCTGTGCTGTGTTTAATGACAGTCTCAGTACTTCCAGGAGTACTTTTCTACAGGTACTCATTGAAAAGTGTCTTCCCTGACACTTTAACCTCACTCTGCTTAGATCTGGTGAAGTGGGCACCTGACCCTTTCTCCAAGTACATGGGTGCTTTTGAGCTGTAATGTGTGTTTCCCTGATGATTAAATTACATTTGCTGGTCGTCCTGGTGTTTCATCTGCAGGGACAGGAATGCTCACTTCCTAGAAAAACAGGCTGCTCTGCAGACTCTGAGGAAATGGGTTTTCTTTTCAGCTCTTTACTCCAACTGAGAGCAGCTTGTGGAAAGACAAGTTTGGAAAGAGCTGGGGGTGGGGGTAAATGCAGTGTCTGAAAGAATCCATCCTCTATGGCTTCCCACAGTGATAAAGCACAAAATACTTCCCTGCATAACTTGAAGAGTTGAAATAAAAAATCACAAGCTACAGCTATGGTGTGCTGTAAGAAAAGAGCAGGAGGGCCTGAAGGCATGCTGGAGGTCATAGGTCCCTGCAACAGCAGCAGCTTAGTGAGGTGAAATTCCCAGCTGAGGACCTAAGAAGAGAAACACATCCTCTGTTAGGAGAAATCATTAAAGGGCAGGAATAGACACAAAATCTGGTGAGGTGTTTTAACCCCTGGCTTGCCTGCAGAATGAATCAGCTGGGAATGAATCCTGCATCCTGCTTTGTGATGTTGGGGTGCTCGTGGGTGACGGCTCTGTGAAACAAGAGCTTTATGTACCCTCTTTGTAAACCCTAGCCAGAAACTTAACAAGCACAGTGCTGTGAGGATGTGATGGGATGATTACAGACACAGAGCTCTGCCTGTGAGACCAGTAGTTCAAGCAGAAAATAACCTGGCTGCTACTGTCTTTGGCTAATCTGAGAACCCAAAGCCATCCCAAGAGCATTAAAATTAGCTGTGGGTTTGCATCCTGTGCTTTTTGCAACAACAAATCTGCCCTTGCAGCCTGATCTTGCTCCTGAGGTTTTGTGTGGCCACTGGCTGCTGCCCATACCTGCTCAGCAGGGCTGGTTTCAAACCCTGACAACAGGGACGTGTCAATGTGAGCTTCTTTGTCAGTGCTATGGACACTTATTAATTTTTTTTCTTTTCAAAGAGGTGGAGAATCCATTTTATTCAGGGACAAATCCAGTTAGGACTGACCTTTATTTAATTGTCAGATGCAGCTCCCCAAGGTACTGATATCAGGCAGGAGGATTGGGCAGTGGAGTGATTCCTCACTCAGTATTTCAATATTACAGATTTTTGGCAAACAGATGAGAAGGAATCTGATGCTAACAACCTGCTTTACTATCAGCATAAAATCCACGATAGGAATGGGTCAGAAATTGAGTGCTAACGCACACAAAGAGCTTGTAATCTCAAGACAATCTGTGTAGCACCAGGGAGAGAGCTGCAGGCTGTGATGGAGTAAGGAGAAGCCTGGGTGTCCAACATGATTCATGGTGTCACAGGTATGAAACAGGGAGCAGTACCAGCAGCAAAGCAGATTCAAAATCTCATTTTCCTGACAGGATGCACGTATGTGCTGTGCAGTCAGCAAACATACACCTGGCTGGGTAATAGCTGGGGAGAGAGATATGCCCAACATGCACACACCACCTTGGAAACAGATGGGGAGGCTCATAAACTAAGTTTATGGAAAGGCAAGATTAAGCTGGAGAGGCAACAAAATGCTCCAGGAACTTAAATGAGAAATATATGTTGGCAACGGGACAGTGCTTAGAAAGAACAGAAAAATCAATTGTTGTTTAGCTGCAGCAGAGGATATGGATCATTTAGCAAGGGCTGGTAGAAAATATTCCCAAGAATAGTAACAGTGCTTCCAAGGACCTCAAAGAAAGCAGTTATTGCATGAGTTACAGTTCCCAGGGACGTGCACCACCTGCCCTGGTGTGCAGAGGGCAAGACTGCTGAACCTGATTGGACAGGGACTAGAATATAAAAGAGTTTATTGTACCTAGTGAGAGGCAAACAGTGAGGCATCTCTCAGGACCTGGGATGCTGGAATTCATGCTGCATCCCCCATATTTTGCAAATGGTTTTCAAAAAGCTTTCTGAGGGAAAAAAATCTTACTTTATGAGAGCTGTATCTTCAAGACCCCCTTCTATGACCTCTATTAGATCTAAGGCAATATTGATAATTTTAGTGTATTGAGCAGATTTGGGAGGGCTGCTGAAACACATTGATTTTTCAAAGAAAGTGTGGGTTGAAGTGATTTCAAGTTGTGATCTATATCAGTAATTACTGCCTTACCTGCATGATGTCCCTTTACATGCATTTCATAGAGTCTCTTTCCCCTTTATTGTGCTTATGATAATTTGAACCTCTTTGCCCTAACAGGATTGTGAGGGATTTGCTAAGTTTTAGACACTGTAGGACTATGCAGGGCCTCTTACTCAACAACACCTTAGTGCTGCTGCTGCAAAAGCAAATAGGAGCAGTAATGATACAGAATTGCTCTTGTGAATTACCCACAAAGATATGTGTCAGGCTTGTTTGTGGTCAGATACGTGTGTGCAAACCAAATATTGAGGGACAAGAAATGTTAGAGACTTCCATGCTGCACTGAGAAAAGCGCATCTTGAATTTGAGCCAGGCATTTGTGAAGTAAAGGAAAAAGACCGTGAGTGTGTGTCTTGGATAAGCAGCAAGATTTCTTTTCTTGTCTGTATTCCTTGACTGTATTTGTTTGTTTGGAGATTTTTATCTAAGAAACTGAAAAATATCAGTAATGGCCCAGCGTCTGCTTAATGTTAAGTGGTTCAAATACTAAAATTCTGTTTTCAGTTTGCTCCCAGAGTGTGTTGTGCTGCTCTCGAGTCCTTTCAGTTCCTCACTCCTACCTAAGCTGACAGAAGTCAGTTCTTCAGTCTCTTTTCATGCTTTTGCTTTGGACCAGGGCACTGCAGGACATCATCCAAGTCACTCTCCTCATTGACTTGTGAGTCTGTGTTCTCACTCTGTTATATTTTTATCAAATACTGTAGATGCTGATTGTCTGTGTTTTACAGCACTGGGTTATTTACAGTCATATTTTGCTAGCAACAGATTCCTGGATGCATCTGGAGAAGGAGCACATACAGGCAAAATTTTGCCTGATCCAGGTTATAAATTAAAAATAGGTTTATTAAATTGTTTCATATATTTTCTGCCCTTGGCACATGTTATACACATGAATAATTAAGAATTAGTTCAAATTCATGGTATACGAAACTCTCTGGAAGCTTTGGTGTTTTGTGACTGCCTTTTATCACAATGTGAAAGAAAATACTTCCTTTTTAAAGTCCCAAGCTGAAAAGAAAACCAGAATCTTACAGATACAAGTGATCTCTGAGGTGCAAATGCTGTGTATTCTGGGACAAGAGGGTTTTGATCTGATATTTAAATTCATAGTTAAAATAACGTTTTAGCTGTTTTTTAATATAGTTGTTATTTGGTTTCAAACCTTAAATTCCAGGATTCATCCATGTACAAAGATGGTACGTAAGAATGCACGTGAGCCTGTGTGTCTGAGGAGGTCACACTGTGGTGCTGGAGCACCCTGACAACTGCAGCACTAAGCAACATAGTGAGAGCTTGCTTTGGTTTTATTTCCAGTGTCGGCATAATGTACTTTGAGAATTTATAATTTCATAGTGCATCTCCTACTTTGCTGCCCCTTTTCCCAAGCATTTAACCTCTCACAGACTCTTCAGCAGTAAGACTTTGTTCCTGCAGATCTACCTTTGCTCAAAGGCACCTCTGTTCTGAAAAAAACCTCCCAATAAAGTGAGAAGAGGATGAGTTAGATTTAGGTGTTACAGAGTACAAAAGGTACTTCAGAGCATTAAAAGTCTTGGATTTTTTTTTTTTTATTTTATTTTTTTTTTGGTGGCTCTTGTTTCCTAATTGACATTTACCAAACGTCCTTGCGCTCAGTCCAGACTTTTTAAATCACCTTTGCCTAATCTGTAATTTGTGATTACAGGCTTGTGGGCTTTTGAAGGACTTTTCAATAATTATTGGCAGAACTAGGGGGGGAAACTGAGACAAAGAAATGGGGCAGAATCAGAGAGTTGAATGAAAAGTGTTGATAATGGTGTTGGGGATGTATGACTGAGAATGATGGCTCAAGGTCTTCAAGAATTAATGAAATCTGTCTTGTCTCTTCAGGACTTAAAGGGGTCTGTATTTGAAGGTGCAGCTGCAGTGGTACTTCGTGAGTTTTTCAGGTGTGTGAGTGTGTGGTGATGCTTCATTCAGGACAGGATTTGTGAGAAGAGTGTGGGGTCACTGAGGTATAGAACTGTGGTATAACACAGCTGCTGGCTCCTGGTTAGCCTTACCTAATTCAGTGTAAAATGCACTTTCTCCTGCTGATCAGTCATGTTTAACCTTTCCTGTATAGCACACATTACTTCAAATTAGGAACAGAGTAATAGACTAGTGAGAAGTTCTCTAGGCTAAGGATGAGCAAAGATCCCTTTGGGGACTCATCTCTACAATTGCATTTGCTGTGAAGTACAAGTGCTTCTGCTGTCTGAGACCTCATGGAAATGGGATTCAGGAAATTTTAGAGAGAGGCTGTTTCTGCTTATGGATTACAGGAAATTCTGCCTCTCTATGTATTGCCACACTCCTGCGTCCACTCCTTGAGTATCTTCCTTGTATGGGTTCCTTGTGCCAGTAAGGAGCAAAACCTGCATCTTCATTTTTTAATGAATCCCTAAACATGGGTGACTTCTCTGTAAAAAGCATATAAAAATGCAAGTGGTAGAACAACAGAACTAAGGAGTAGGCTAAGTTCAGATTACATAATTTCTGTGTTTCTCCTTAAAGAACAGGATATACCAACAAGTTTCTGTCCTTTCCTTAGATAAGTGTCATCCACAGCATGCAACAGTGCACTTTGTCTACCAGTGGATTGTCCTTAGGCAAGACAAACTTTAATTGTCTTATTTTTGAGCCAGGTACACTGCAGCCTTGCTCCCCACTGTATAATGGCTCCTAGCTTAGCTCTGCACATCAGTGTTTCCTTGCTGTTCTGATGTCCTTGGCATCTGCTGCTGATTCCTCAAGACAGTGTAAAAAAGAAAACCATGCCTTGCTTATGGAGTCTCTTTTGTTTGCTTTGTTTGTGCTGCTGACGCTCTTATTCCAGAGGACTGCCTGGAATCTTGTGTGGGCACTTGAGGAGTGCTTGTGAAATGTCCTGTTGTGATCCTATCAGACCTGCTCAGGTTTTGTTCCACTCCGGCCACTGAATCCTCACCCAGGGAGCTGCATGTGTCACTGTGACACACCAGTGTGATACTGATATGAAACCATGTGAATTATGGCAGAATAAACCCAGTTAGAACATTCGTGAATCTGACCTTTGTGGTTTGGTGGCCTGAGGAGACAGCAGCAGCACTTGTACAGGTATCTCAGCAGTCATCACAATTTTCCATTCCTTTTTTCTCTGGGAGAGAGGGAAGGGGGATCTGAGGCTCTTTGAAAAATGAAGCCTATAGAAGAAACAAACAAACTGCCTGCTCTGGTATTAGAGTCATCAATCTTGGTCAGGCATTATTGCCAAAGGAGAACTAGGCTGGAGAAATATGCCTGTCAGTATTCAATCATTACGTCCATTAGATACTGGTTGGCATTGATACATATTAAATAAAGGAGTGAGAGTTGTAGCTGCTCCAGTTTTCTCTGTGTGGAACACCCAATACAATGATAGCAGGCTGAAAACGCTCTCAGCAGCTTGTTTATTTATGTGTACGTGGAAAGGGGGTTGGCAGCTGGGCAGACTTTAACACTGTAAAGAAGAAATTTGGTTATGTGCCAGGAGATCTGTAGTCACAATCAACGACTTCTAAAGGATTCAGCTCAGGAAGAATGAAGGCATGGAGCTAGGGCCAGCTGAAGCATTTGCAAAGTGACAGGAGAAATATATATATATTTTTATATATATTAAGGAGAGAAACAGTGATGATTCCTGTTGCCTTAGAAGTCAATGGAAGGCATAGAAACTCACAGGAGGAAATTGATAGCTGTTGATAAAGCTCCACAGGGATTATACCTGCAGATTTGAGGTTGAAGGGACTGATGCCACAGGTGTAGTGGGAGGGAGGATCAGACTGGGCTGGGTAAGAGAAGAATTAAGTTAATGGGCTCAGCACTCTTTTGCTCTGAAGCTCCTGCAGCAATAGGAACAAACTGTGCCAGCAGTTGCTGCTGCGTGGTGATAGAGAACAGCATGGAGGGGCCAGCACAGACAGCAGGAAAGTCTTCAAGCTCAGTTGCAGGCTCCTAGGATGGACTCGGTTTCCTACCAACAAAGCAAATTTTGTGACATGGTGACTGGTCCAGTGAAATGTCTTTCTGGCACCTGCATTGCAGCTCCTTTTAGAAATAGGCACACAGACATAAGAGCCTGTGCCCCCAGAATTGCCTGCCTTGCAGGGAACATAGCTCACACTGGTGATAGATGTGGCAAAGGTGACCTGCTTCCTTCTCAGCACGTTTCAAGGCTTTAAAAGTGCAGTATTACCTTTCAAAAGCTTTCCATGGCCTCCTTGATGCTGCAGCTCTGGGTGATAGGAATCCCTGGCTAGAGAAAGGTAAAGGTCTGAGCACAGCTGTTCTTCTCCACAGAGCAAACTGAAAACACTGTAGCTAAAAAGCAGGATTTTCCTTTTGAAAAACGGAAGAAAACAGTTCTGAAGCCCTGATGGTGCTGAACAGAAATACCTCATTCCTGCAGAGCCAGGTGGGAGCTGTGCTTTGAAGCCTTGTGCTTCTGTCTCTCATCATGGGCTGAAGAAATCAAAGCAGGGATGGGATCCAAACGCAGCACAACCCCAGGCAGAGCCAGGCAGTGCATTCCTTAAAGTGAGGTATTCTACTGAGAGCAGCAGTGCCCCTGGCTCTCAGCATGACAGCAATGGGGGACCACTGCCTCATTGCCTGGGTGTTTTCCATTGTGTGGAGCTCTTCAGTGCTCAGGATCCCAATTTGATATCACCAGATTCTCCATCTAGATTGCTAAAACTGACAGTGCAGTGGATGTGAGCTGTGCCAATGAATTCACTGAGCATCAGCTCTGCTAACCACACTTTGCTACTCTGAACTTCAATTTTTCTCTCTAGCCCAGCAATGTTTGTGCTTCTTCCATGCTGTTTGTTGCTGGACCTTGGTGTAGCTCTTCTTTCATTTTTTATATCCTGTGGAGCATTACACTTTATCAGGACCCAAAATACATATATTTTACACATATCAGGTAATAACATTGTTTTCCAGTTACACTGTGGACCCTCTGCTGTTCCCACTGGTTCCTCCATTACTTGTGCATCCTGTCTAAGATTAATGTACCTCCTCACCTCAAACCATTTTCTAACATAAAAAGCCCTTCTATTTCACAAAGCACAATTTCCCCTCTTTAACAGGGTTTGTATTATGCCTCTTATTTTTCTTCTTCATTCTACTTTCCATTGCATAATGCTGAAGCTTTGCAAAACATAGAGAATTTATTTGCTTTGATGAAGGGGAAGTTTTGAAATGCCTCTGAAGACTGAGCTGTGGACAATTTTATGCCACGTGAGTGTGTCTAGATTGTGCTTCCTGGTAGTTGGGTGCAAGAGAACCCTAACCCCAAAGCAGATGTTAGACCTGTGTTTCCCTCCTGCAAGTCTGTCAAGGAAATACCAAAAATGTTAACTTTCATGTGGTCCTCGTGTGTATGAGCAGCAGTAGAGCCATGTATGTAACAAACATGGCTGAGTGGGGTCCAGGATGCTGTTATTCTGTTCTTATTTTTGCCCTTGTGGACCTCCATAAAGGCAGGTATAATGTGCTTTTTGATCTCTGTAAAACATCTTGATATTTCAAGATAGACATTTCTCCAGTGCACTCTGCTGCCGTCTCCCTTATTTTGACCAGTTTTAAAAAGCCTTCATCTAAAACCCCTTATCTGAAATACATGAGAATAAGCAGTGGATTTTGATATATTCCAGTGGTGGGTTGACCCTTGGCTGCTTGCCAGGACTGTTCTCTCACTCCCCCTCAGAAGGATGGTGGTAGGGAGAAAATAAGATAGAAAATGTTGTGATTGAGACAAACGGTAGTAACCATCGTGGTCAAAACAGACTCGACTCGAAGAAATGTAATTTAAATTTATTGCTAATTGCCATAGGTTTGGATAGTGGTAAACAAATAAATTAAAACAATACATGCAGGGAGTGAGGCACTCCTCTCTTTTCACAGCTCTGCTTCTCCATCCTCCTCACAGCCTGGATCAGGCTCCCTAACAGCAATCAAGGAATCTTTGGATATGGAAGAAACAACTTTTATCTGCACTCAGCACCAGGCACTGCCTGAGTGACAGCTGCAAAGAAGTGCTAAGTCTGAGTGCATAAACTACTCAGGCCCCTGGGAACCCGTTTCATATTTACTTCCAGTTCCATTTCAGAACGCACAGCTCAAATTTCTGGTGTTGTCCTCGGGATGGCAGAGGGGGATTCAGTCCACTCTAATTTGAGGCAGCCTTGGCTGATTTGTCAGGCTCCCTCCCTGGCTGTTATTCTCCAGCTGTCAGACACAGGCAGCCCTGAGCAGGAACTCAACCACGGCTGTCAGCAGCACTCAGTGTCCTGTGGCACTCGTCTGACGGGCTTCAGTTGTGTTGTACCTGAGCTAAATCCCCTTCTGCCCACGGTGGGCATTATAATCCATCAAATTTGAGTGACTCGTGTTGTCAGGGAGGTGAATGGTCTTTGCTGAGTGAAAAAAAAAAAAAATCAGGTAAACGCTGGGTTTGCACATGGGCTGTCTTGTGAGCAGTGAAATTGCTACCACAAAGTGAGTGAAAGGGGTATTTACAACATATACGGGGTGTGTTAGGTGATATGCCCTCACAGAGTTAGTGCAATGCCAATTTCTTCCCATGCAAACTGAGGATGGATCAAGCATTGACCAGCAAAGAGGCTCTGGTGATCTCTCCAATATTGGGAAGATTTTTTTGCCAAGATGCAGCTGGATGAGCATGATTGCCCAGCACTGGTTTGGTTTATTTATAGAAAATATTCTTCTTGCAGTTTTCAGTAGTTGTGAAAATGAGTGCATGGAGCTGAAGCGACCAAACCAGTCTGGTATGGTTTATTAGTTTCTCCAAATTTTAATGATTTCTGTGAATGATTCCTCAGGCTGACTTGGTTAAAAAGATTCAGGCCAAGTAGTAATTTCAAAGTTGTGATCTATAGGTTAATCTGCTGAAGGCAGGGGCTATAGGAGGCTTTTCCTGAAATAAATGAGTGCATCCATCTTTGGTGAGTGGCAGCTGAAGGCAGCCTTGTACATGGTCTCCTCCTTCCTTCTTTTTGAAATACCAGCACGTTTTGACTCCTGGGAAATCTGAGTCAGGTTTTGACTCATGGGAAGTCTGCGTCAGGTTTTGACTCATGGGTTTATTCTGGTAAATTTTGCCAGATTTCAATTAAAACCTCCTGGTTTTCTGGACTGGAGCAGCTGTGCAGGGGAGAGCTGCAGCTCTGCATCCAGGATTTTCCTGGAGTTACTGTCCCAGGGGATGCAGAGCTCCCACCCTTGTGGGTGCACACTGGTTGTCCAAGCATGGCTGCCAGTCTGCAGGGATCACTCTGCTATGTGGCCACCTCTTTGTAGACTTTGTGTAGTTCAGAAGCAGAGAATTGTGAGAGAGATTTATAGTTAATTAAGAACTTCATCATTTAATCTTACCTTTTATTATAACTCAGGCTAATGAGCTCTACTCAGTCATTCACGTACAGAGGCCAGGCCTTTGACAGAGGGTCCCAGCTCTGACTGAAGGATGCAGCTGAATTCACCACATCCCTCTCAATTATGCTCATGAATAATTTGCTTATGATATTTGAGGATGCTTGCAGGGTGTAAGAAATTCATCTTTGTGTCTGGTTTCCCTGAAGAATATTCCTCATTTCCTGAAAATACAGCAGCTTGTGCTGGATGTGCAGTGCCTCTCTCCTTGTCATTCATTATAGCTCTGCTGAAACATTTCTGGTGGTGAAGCAGAAATGTGCTGCGAAAGTGCCTATCTTGGATTGCATCTGCTGAAGTGGACATTTTAGTGAACTGCCCAAAGTCTGGAAATTATTCATGCTGACTATTTGGGAAATGCCTTCAAATAATGAATAAATTTGCAGGAATCAGAGATTGCTCATGAAAGATTAATGATGGTTTTCTTTTACCACCCCCAACCCCCCTCCCCTCCCACCCCCCAATTTAAATTTCAGCATTAGGTCTTTGGTTTGTACATCTGCTTTTGAAGTTACTGCATCAATGCTGATTCATTCAAAAGGATAATTAGGTTTGGAATATTTTTAGGGAGTATATTATATTTAAGGGCAAATATAATTTATATATATACATTTATAAATGCAAATATATAAAAATACACAAATATTTTATTTATGGAAAAGAAGAGGGGGCAAACCCACCTATTATCTCAAGGAAAATATAACTTAATTTCTGATTTGCAGTTTTTACTTTATTTTACTACTACATTTTCTTTGTAGGGGTTAATTAAGGCTATGCTATTACGGAAAGTTATTTTCTTCTCATAATTAGAATGTGATGTTCATTTTCTTACACTGTTTTATTCTGGTCAGTATTCATTTCAGTGTTTAATCATTTCTCCTCTTGCCTGCTTATAATTTTGCCACTTGCAAGAAACATTGCCCTGGCATTGGTGTTGGTCTCTTTGTTCTTCCAGTGTACAATGCAATCACCTTTGCTCTAGGTTACACTGTGCCTGTTGATGGAGAAATCTGATTTTTAGGATAACAAGTACTCAGCTCTTGAACCAGACATTATCTCCTTAACCTGGCATCCGTGGGAAATGTGGATACGTGGATCTGTGTGCCATATGAAACTCTTGATGTCCTCATGGTTTAAGATTGGCTGGGTCAAACAGTATTTGTTGAGAGTTGCCTGGTAAAGTATTTCCAGAGAAATCCAAGCCAGTAGGGCCTAATGGTCCCTGGAGAGAAGGGAAGCCCTAAGTAAATTGTGGGAAGGCTTGAACTGTGGCTGAAAGCTGAGCTGTGGTGGATTTGGGAATCCAGCAGAAAAATCCAAAGCATGAATCCTCAGCTGAAGGTGCCCTGGTGGAGTCAGGCCAAGGCAGGGGCTTAGTGTCCAGGGGAAAGTGTTGGGTGAATCTGAAGGTTAATGAAGCCGATGCTGGGCTGAATCCTGTGTGTATGTGTGTGAAACCTGTGCTGCTTGTGACTGTAAAGGGCCTTGTTGATCAAATTGTGGGATTTCTGAATCAAAGGGTTAAGTGCCGCTTGGCACAGTTTGTTTTGTTGTCTATAATGATGGGCTGGACTGTCATGTATTTCCAGTTATTCATTTTTTACCCTGAACTGTGTTTGAAAGGTTTGGTGTAGCTTGGCTGATAACTGTGGAGCAGAAAGAAAATGGTTTCTTAAAAATAGCTGAGCCTACACTAGGGAGCTCATTATTTCCACTGTACTGAAAGACACTCCATTCACCAAGACAGGCTTCCATCAAAGAAATCATCAGTGCAGTCTGCCATCATCTCTCAGAATACCTTGTTCTCTTCTCCATAATTAAAATACAGGAAGGCCTATGCATTACCCCCCTGGCAGTGTGTTCCCTCCTGCTTGGTTTGTGCAGCCTTGCTGAACACAGGGCCAAATGCTGCGAGGGAATTCTCAATGAGAGGCCCTGAGACTGGTACGTGAGGGGATTATAATTCCTCAGGAAAGGTAAAAGTGTCTTTGGGTTGTTACAGGGGAGCTGCAAATGCATAATTTCAATTCTTGCATCATAAACCACTCCTTCCCATTTTACACTGTATTGCAGAGGGCAGACTTAAATGGATGTAACTTAGCATTCCATGTGTTTCTGCACTGTTTGAAGCCACGCAATCTAGTCACTGTTTGATTTCCTTGGCTCTACCAGTCACTAAGGGATACAGCATTCTGTGAAACCAGATGGAGTGTGTGTGAACTGCTGGTCTAACCTCCTAAGCAGATTTAATGGATGACAAATACTAAGCAGAAGTGAAAAATGCTGCTCCATTGTGCTAGACAAAACCTAAACAGATCTGCAACTCCACTGTGATCTCCCAGCTTCTGCTGTCTTACTATGCAATTTAGCTTTTAACATCCTAGAGATGAAATTCTCCGCAGTACAAACTAGAGGGTGCCCATTAAAATACTCACAGTGTGGAGCAATTCTGCAACTCTTATTTCTCTAGCAGTCGAAGTCAGTGCTAAAAGAAATATCTCTCCCTGCCTTCCCAAGCCCTTCTCCCTCCCCCCTTTTTTTATTCTAAGTAGAATTCACTGGTTTTGTCTCTTTTATAAGCAGATAGTAGAGCTAATGAAGATAGAAACCAAGTTCTTCTTGGCACAGCTGACTGGGCTGACTGATTTATTTGCAGTATGGTGACAGTCCATTTTCTTTGCATACATGTACTTATAGACTGTTATTGCTGCAAAAATTCTCACAAACTTTGAAAATTAGGATTACATATTTAAATGACAACTATCTGCAGAAAGGACTGACTAGATATGCACTGAGAATAAGCTCAAAGCATCAGTAGGTTCTTGTCCTACTAAGTTTGCTAAGGCACAAATGGGGAAGGGAAACAATGGACTGAAAAGGAAGGAACATATAGTTTGTCTTCTGGAAACAAGAAGTTCACAGAAGTAATCTCTAAGTACAGTAGAACTGGAAGGTGACACTGCCAAAAGTAAGTTCTGTTGTCCAAAGTGACAAAATTGCCACTGCTAAAGAACGCGGTGATGCCAGTGGTGAAATTTACCTTGTGTTGATTAATTATTCCCTCCAAATGCCATCTCAATCCAATTAACCATCCTTTTTCTTTCTCAGTGTCACTTTTTGTCCTTACGTGCACTGCAGCAATATGTGCATTTCTAAAGTCCCACATCATTGCTGCTAGAGTTATTCACTGTGCTAACTGCACAGCTCCCTTTTCTGACACTCCAGAGTGGCAAGAACTTGATATGAAAGAAGAGCATATGGTTTTTCCACTGAAATGTTCCCCAGAGAGTCTTTTCCAAAATGGGAATCCACCACCCGGCTCTCATTTTTCAACTACCCGTGTAGCTGCACTTATCTTTTGTGAGCTGAAGTTTTCCACCAGGAGAGCACTCCCTGTTTCCATGCTGGGTAAATGGCCCAGATGTCTGTCCCAGAGCTGGCACAGCAAGAGCAGGACCTGGCTGTTGATGAACCCGGTCCCAGATTCCTGCCAGGGAATCTGCAAGACCCCGTTGGCAGCTCAGGCTGTATTTGGCCATGTCTGCTTTGCAGAGAGGCTGTTCCTGGGGGCATCTGTTCCGTGAGGAAGGAAATGCCAAGGACATCATTGCATTGAGAGCCTTGGGAGAAAACTGTTCACATCTGTTTCAGAAATGGGCTTCCAAATGGCTCCCTTCTTCAAATGGCAATCTGTGCTGTGTGCTCCGTGGGCTCTGCAGAGTGCTGATTACCCCAGGCATGTGTGAAGCCCAGGCTAATGAGATGTGATCCCAGAAACACAGGGCAGGTGTGTCTGGCTGTGATAGCAAATGACAGCATTGGACAGAAAATGCTAACTGTAATTCTTAATTTGTTTTTCCTCCCCTTCATGCCTCTGAGATTGTGCTCCATAGCCCCAAAGGGTATGGAGTTCAAAATGAGACCTTTGTCTCCCAAAGCTCCCTTTTTAGATGTGAATGGTAAAAAAACCCCACACTTTTTGTTGTAATATAGAAGAGGAGAATATATTATTTTTCTTTGCGGATAGGCCAGGCTGCCTTGCTTACACCTTTCCCTCACTGAGTTATTACAGGCAGTGGTGGTATCTGTGGTGTGAATAATGCTGTGCTCCTGCCAAAAAGCACACAACACATTGGCCGTAGATCTCATGAGTGTCAGAGGTATAAAGGAAGGTAATCGGCAATAGTTCAAATCCAAAAAACGAAGGGGCTAAAGAGTAAAAATTGGCTTCGTTGATGTTGAGCTTGAACTTTTAGAGACTTCTGAGAAATGGGCGTTCTTGAAAAACAAATTGCAATTACAGTTTAGCAGTAATTTATCTCAGAGCAGCTGAAGGAGGAAGTTTCACCGCTTGTTCCGTGGGCTGGTACTGAAATGCAGCATTAAATCTCGCAGGGACTGTTGGCACCCCACGCTGAGACAGACCTCTCTCACCCCAGAGAAACTGCAGGCAGAAAGCTTTAGGAGATTCTGAAGCAATTTCACAACATCACTGAGCAGACACTTGGTGCTCCTGCTGCTTTTCCTGACACAAGTTTGCCCAGTTAAACTTGCTCAAATATTTCTGGTTTTTCCCATGTTTATACACTAATGATTGTAGCCTGACAGTTGAGGTCTGTGAAGGGCCACTGAAAAATTCATGGGCAATTCTTATTGCTGCTCTTTAATGTGAAGTCAGTGTGTTCTTCCAAACCTTTCTCAATATGTCAGTGCTTCAATACATTTCTGATCCTTCTCTGGAAGAAGGTCCAGAGAAGCCTCCTGAGAGTCTCAGTCCTTTGGTGAAAAGAAAATCTCAGGAAAGACACACAGATTTTGTTCTATTTTGGGCTAAACAAAATACAGAAATCTCATGGAGTGTAATGGGTTCAATTATTCTGGGAGGAATCCCTAATGTTTCATTTGGTGTCCTTGTGTTCTACCAGGCTATGCACCCCTCCACCAAAGGAAGTTGCTGAAAATGCTCATTGCTTGGTAGAAGAAACAGTATCGTTTTTAAAAGTTTGGCAGAAACTTAAAAAAAAAAATCAAATCAAAATGTTCCTGCAGGTGTTGTGTTTTCAGAGTTGATTCTCCTACTAGCCTCAGCATCCTGCTGACTGTGGCTTGCTGAGCTAATGAGCAGGATGAGGTTGGGCTTGAAAGCAGCTCCTACAACTGGGGCACTGTCTTTACTCTGAGTATGCCTTGGAAACAAGGATGAAAGGGGGAAAAAACTGTTAATGACTTGACATTATTACTATATTTTTTTCATTTGTAAAATCATCAGATAATAATAAAAATTGCTTAGCAACATGGGTTGCTGTTACTGCAAATGTTTTTCATGGAGCTTCTAACTGCTCTAAACCTTTCTAGCAGAAGCTCTGATCCAGATTTGAATTCTAAGGCTGGTTAAAATTTAGCGTTGAGTGTTCTACTTCCAGGTTTTACAAGTTATGAATTAGATGGGGAATTAGGAGCTGAACTTAAGTGCTTTGGTAATTCAGAAGAGTCAGAGTAGTTCAGAGATTTGCATCAGACTCATTTCATGGGGTTGGAGGCATTTCTAATCTAGAGACACTGCTGCTTCTCCTACTGTGAGGACTAACAGGCAGAATGTGATGACAGCTGGCAGCATGTCACTGCAGAATGCTTCTCCTGGGTTAATGAAGATGAGGAGAGAAAAGCTGTCTCTTTCATATTCTCTTAACTTGGTAGGTTAAGAAGATGTCTGACAAAGTCTTTCAGAAGTTTCTGTGAACTGTTTTGTTTATCACCCATTAATTGTGGCACTGCAGTAACTCTTCCAGAAGCCTTCTGGGGTTTTGCTCAGGGCAGTTATTTTAGGGATGAATAAACCTTTAGACCACTCTGCAGGTGCCACCCAGGATGTAAAGATGCTGATCTTAGCTGTCTTTAGATTGATCTCTCTGGTGAATTTGCAGTGGTATTGTACTGCCACGAAATAGATGAGGAGGCTGATAGACATGCTCAGGGAATGAAATGCTTGACCCCATCTCTCTAGGTCAAGATAGAAGAGAATTGGTAAAACTGTTGAAAGGAACTTGTTCTGTCCCGGCCTGCAAGGTACCTGCACTGTGCAATAGTGCTGAAAGTCCTTTGAGTGAAATATTTATTGAAGTGGGCATCAGATTTTTTACTGTTCTGATACCAGGGCAAGAAGCAGCTTCAGTCTGTACTGTGTGAGTAAATGAGGAGGGAGAATGAATCCCCTACAGATCAGCTGCTCCCATTTTGGCCCTGCTGCAGGACTGATACTTTTGGGTTCTACTCAGGCTGCAAGGTGTCTGTCTGTCCTCACAGAGAGGAAATAGGGCTGCCATGAAAAAATTTCTATTCTTTCTAATCTCTTTCTGCTTGCTGGAAAAGAGGCTTTTACCTTTAGCAGTTTGTTCTTATTACAGAAAGCATATTGAAGAATTAGAAAAGCTGCAGGAAAGAGTAACTAGTAGGATAAAAGGTCTTGATGGTTTAGAGCCATGTGGAGGGGTTAAGAAAATTAGGCTTTAATTCATTAGAAGAAAGGAAATTAAGAGAGGACATGATTCAAATTTAAAATTCTAAGGAAGGTGGATGGAGCCGAAGCTGTGTGGGAGCAAGTTAGAAATAGCATCTGAGCTGAAAGTAAGAAACAGAGATGGAAGAAGATAGAAACACTACTTTGAAAAAGCAAATTTTTTCAAAGGAAGTACAAGCAATAATTTTTAGACAAAAGAATGAACTGGAAAACCTGAGAAACTGGATAGCCCAAGGGGCAAGTGTTGGTAGGATTCCACTTAGAGCCTCAACACCAGCCTGATCTCATCTGTCCAGCTGTTACCAGTGTATCTGTTTTAAGTGGAAACCAGTATTCAATATGGAAGTTATAACCCATACCTGATTCTACCTCCAACAGCAGGGGAGATGCTGGGTTAATGGCAGTTGGCATAAATTTGCACTACCCTGATTAAAACAGGTCAAAGTCCCCTGTAATAACGGTGACCTCTTTCTTCTAGAGATTGAACCTGTCCTTGTGGTCCTAAAAGCTCTGTTGGGTTCAGGACTGTGAGTCCATTTGGACTGTGAGTCCATTTGGACTGTGTCTCATGGAAATGCACAGACATGCCCATGTCTGGTTGTGAGGCCAGTTCCCTGCCCTCCTATGCTGTGTTTGACTGTTGGGTAGCAGTAAACCCAGCAGTTGTGCTCGCTGTGTTTTTGGGTTTGTTCCATATGTGCTCACCAAACCTTTCTCGTTAATCAAAATGAAATCGCTGCCTTTCGCAGATGCTACCCAGCTCTTGAGGAGAAAGTGCCAGAAAATAAATGAACCTTTTTCTCACCTGTACACAAGTAATTTTAGAACCCCCAGGTGATCTTGCAGCTCGTGAGATTTAAATTGCAGCCAGGCCTAAAAAACAAGCACTCAGATTTTTGTGTGTCACACTGAATTTTGCCCTGGTTGTAGTGGAGTTCAAAGAAGTGTATTTCCAGGAGCTGGCATTTCTTGATGCCAGGAGCTGGCACTGGAAAGAAGGTGGGGACACAGCTGCTGAGCATGTGCTGCCTGCAGATGCAGGAAGGAAGGAAAATGCCAAGCCTGGAAGGATCCTCCAGACTCTCATTTGCAGAAACACTTCAGAGGGAGCCTACAAAGAATTGAGTTTGTCAGATTTCCCATCCTCTCTTCTATTTGGAGCAGGGGTTGGGAACTCGGCTCCCGTGGGACCAACAGTATTTACACAGCTGACAGCTTTCATTTGGAAGCTGCGGATGGACAGTTAACTCCAGGAGCAGCATGTCCCAGTGAGGTGAAAGGGCTGCTGCAGAGACACATTAATTGGCAGGCCTTCTCCTTGCCAAAGTCCTGATGTGTGCTAATGACTTGGGGAATAGCTGTGCAACAGGGGAGAGCTCACTGTGAGCAGTTCTACAGCTGATGTTGGGGAAGAGGCCAGAGTGTGGCCTGATCTTTCAAAGGCAACCTCTCATGCCTGTCCCCTTCATAACCTCCCCAGGGCCCTGCTGCAACTCCACCAGTTGAAAGAAAGCACAGGAAATATCTTCCTTAAGCACAGCTGGTTCCATGAAGCCAGCCTGTGGAGTTATAGGAGCTCACTGGGAGGGAATCCTAAGGTGAATCCGATGCTTGCCTGTGCTGATTCCCTTGCACATTAGTCACTCCTGGATTCCAGAGTGGACAGTGACAGTCTGTGTGCGCTGAAGTGGTTCCTGGTGCAAATCTCAGCAGCCCATGCATTGTCTGAATGCTGTAGGTCAGGTACCTGTGCAGCTGTACCTGACAGATGCCTTTGTACACCCTGTTTTTCCTGCTGGTTTCCATCTGGATCTCCTCCTTTATGAGGAGATTCCCCATAAAGCAAATACAAAACCCATCCATTGTACACTCCTCTAGTCACGTTTGCTCTCACGCTTTGTGCTTGCTTCAGGATGGAGAGACTAAAATCCTGTTGGCTCAGGGCTTCTTTCTGACAGCCTTATCAAGCCATTAAATGTAATTCTGGATTGCTACTCATTCTCAGCTCAATGTTAAAGAGAGGAATTTGGAAAAGGTTGGGAATCGTGGTGCTGTCCACAGCATCCATCCCTGGCTTGCCCTGGCTTCCTGCAGTGCTGGATTGTCGTTCTCCTGAGCAAGGCTCCATTCCCTCCCTGGGAGGGGAGGTGTTCACACATGGAATTGCCCACGAGTGTGAGCCTGGGAGAAATGCTGCATCCTCTGCTTAGCCCCAGCCTGGTGCACAAGCTGGGTAAATAAACAAGCCTGCAGCCTCTCATAATAAAATATGCTTGTTGCTCCAGCTCTTCAGCTGAGTTATAACTTTGGGAGTCAGAGTGGCCTCTGTGTCTTCTGTATGAAACCCGTGCAGCTGAGGCTGCTGACAAAGAGCTGTATTTTACATAGGTGAAGCTCCTACTGTAAATTGTAGTGCATTAACTGCTGAGCTCTTTGCTTCTGGGGTCTGTGTAACATTTGGCAGCATTGAAAGGAATAGCTGCCGAAGATGGGAGTGGGAGCACTGTACTGTCAGGTCAGCTAAAAGGTCTGTGCTGCCTTTCCACAGCCTCGATTCTTAACACCAGCATAGCTGCAGCTACAACCTTGAGTCTATCTGAGTAAGATGATGTGATCAAACACCTTTAGTTAATTAGTGGCAGTGCCTTTGCCATTCTCTGAATGTCGTCTTTTATTGGACACCAATCAGGCTATAATTTTATATGATCCTGGACTGCTTTTATTCTGTTAATTTCATGCCCATTATTGTCCATCTTCTTTATACCTAATGAAATGCTCACTTAGTAAAATTGATGAGCTTTTCTAGTCAGTTTTGCAAATCTGAGTGACTCCAGTTAAACCTAGGCTTCCTGGCAGTACTGACTCTGTTTTTATTATCTGTTTCAACCTGGGAATGCATTTCAAGCTTACCAGTGTCAGATAAAGGGGACTGTAACATGCTCAGCACCCTCTGACTGTTAGTATAACCTTGGTCACATCATTTAACCTGTCTGTGCCTCACTAACAAATGCCTCCTCTGTCACTATGCTGCATTTGTGTGTTGTGCTTTTGGAGGCAGAGCCTGTGTGTGGTGCAATTGGATTCCATCCCCGTTGCACTTCAGAGGTGCCTCTTGTCACAAATATCATCAACAAATTCTGCTGGGATGGCAGGAGAGTTACATCTGCCTGTGTATGGACACAGCCTCCTCACAGAGGGAGTGGGGGACTGCTGTCCCCTGTCCCTCATTAGAACTGCTCAGTTGTTCCTGTCCCTATTCATTTTGTTCCCAGAATTAACTGGGAGCTGTTAATTGCCCTGCACACATGCTGGGTTTTCACTGGAATGGGGGCACTGCTTGGCTCAGCACAGCTGATGACCAGCAGGGCTCATTTCCTCTGGCAGGGTGTCAGAAATGCACTTTTCCAGCTGACCTGCATGGTCACAGTGTCCTGGTTGACGTCCCTGGTTCTTACAGGACTGCATCCTGCTAGGGGCTGTCTCATCAGGGTGGCAGGGAGCTGCTGAAGTCCTCTCCAGGAGTGCAAATGCAGCACATAGCTGTATTTCGACCACATCAGAAAAACATCATCCCATGCTAGCAAAAGCTTTCACAGGCCAGCAGGCAGGAAAAATGTTTGCATCTTCTCAGGCAGAAAGCCATCAGTCGTGTGCTGGTGCTAATTAGCAGAATTCTGATTAAGTCATTGGAGCAGTGCCAGCTTGTACCAGATGAGGTGCTGGTCCACGCGGAGCTGGTGGATGTGGCACGATACAGCGTGGGCTGAGAGCACCCTGGGGATGTGGTGTGCTGAAAGCAGAGCCCAGAGCAGCAGCCATGCAGTCCCAGCACAGATTTAGTCTTTATGTTTCTTTTCTGGTAGCTTATTTACTTGCTTATTGTGTTTCTCTATCTACCTACCTCAATTTAAAATGAGTAATCTATCTATGTGCACACAATATATGGGTGTCCCTACCTTCCCAGTGTACAGTGAGAGTTGTTAAAGGCTGCAGGAGCCAGCAGTGTGTGGTTCAGCTGCACACAGACAACGCTGGCTGCCTTGGGGATCCCTCCAGGGAGAGGGAGTATGGGCACTGTGCTCGACCCTCAAAGACCTGGTTAGGAAATAGGATTGTTGCCCCTTCAGCTCACCAAACTGGTGATTTATAGGAAAACCAATCACATACAGCCAAAACATTAAGTTTCTGAGGAAATTGGTAAGTCTTTTCAGCTCTGGTCATAAATATATGTTCTTAATATAGCATCTTAGCATTTCCAGCTGTCCATCACAGGAGCTTTCCATTTACCCCATACCCACACAGACATGTTATTCTTCTTCAGTGTCTGGAAGTGTTTCTAGATTTAATGAGTGAATCACCATCTGTAGAAAGGCATGAGTTTACAGTGCTTTAAGTTTCTTGCATGAAACTTATATCTTTTCTCCATTTTTCCTTTGTGATCATGGCTAATGTCTGCTTTCAGGTATGGGAAGCTTAGGGGGAAAATTTCATGAGGTGTTATTTTTTGTCCTTGCAAGTTCATTGCAGAGATATGTAGCAATATTAATTAAACAAAAGTAATCATTATGATACTCTTAAAGCACAAAAGTTTGACCTATTTCTCTTCTTCCTCCTTTAGCTAAAGCCCACACAATTATACCCTTGATAATCATTCAGTGAAAACACTCAGCACATTAAAAGTTTGAGCTTATTAAAAAAATGGAGACTAATGTATGGCCCTCCCTCTGCTGTTCTCTCTAGTGAAGAAATCTGTCTTCAAAGAAGATGTGTACAAGCATGGGGGATCTAATAATTTTTCTGCTGTTGATAGAAAATTTTCCTCCTCATGTACTATTCAATCATGTCAAAATACTGTTCTTATTCAGTACTTGCCTACCAGGGCCTCTGATTTAAATGTCAGGCTAAACTGAATTGGAGCATAATATTCTTCAGGCTGTGGACTGAGAAGCCTCTTGTGCAGCCAAAGTGTCAGTGACTGCATTTGCCTTTCCCAAATAATTTGAGTATGTTCCCTCTTTCTGGGGTGACATGCACAGGCAATGAGATTGCCCCTGCTTGAGCAGCCAGTCTGTGAAGCTTCAGGAGCTCTGGTCATTATGAGATCCTCAGTTTCATCCTGGCTGGCTCTGCAGGGTACAGCTGCCTAATCTGCATGCATAGGATTCCCTTTCCTCATCATTTAGATGGTGAAGCCTCTGGGATGAAATGCAGAAGCTCTGTAGTAGTGCTGAGTAGTTACTTGGCTGCAAAAAAAAAAAAAAAAAAAAAAAAAAAAAAAGAAGAAGAAAAGAAAAAAAAAAAAAGAAAAAACCCAGAAACTCTGAGTGCATTGAGAAGATTGACTGTTGGAAGAGAACAAATGCCTGATCATGTGGCATGATGGAAGAACTGTGATAGTTTGTCACCACATCTCTGGAGATTGTTCTTGTTTTCCTCCTCAAGAAAATAAGCATTTCAAATGCTTCATTTGCAATTTTGTGCAATTTCTGTCAAAGGTAAGAGGCATCATTCAGTGTTGTATTGCCATGCTGGAAGAATCTTGGTGGCTTTGAGTCTGCCGTAGACTGAAATTGTTTGGGGTCTTTTTTCCTCTGCCTTTCCTGATGGATCCCAACCAATTATTTGACACAGTGAAGGTTGAGCAGGTGTGTAAATGCTCTTGAGTGTTCATGAGCAGTTTAAGAGACTCTGCTGAAGTGAGAAGGGGATGAGAATAATAATGTGTGCACAACCGTTGTAGACGTTTTTTAGAGTGCTTGTTGCCATCACAGCTCTGGAATAAGAAATCAGAACTTGGAAGCACAATTTGTCCAGGGCTATGAGAATACCAGCTTAGGGTTGTAAGGCTAAAGGCATGACTGACTGGAGAGATGTACTGGAAAGTGCTCTGGGAATGGATTCAGCAGCTGAAGAGCCCTTGGATGCAATGAAGCCAAAGGTATAGAGACAAATCAGTGACCTTTTAGGGAACTGCCTTTCTAAATCATCTGTGAAATCATCAAAATGACAGTTCCTATCTTAAAGTCAGCTTGTGCTTGAGCATTATCGAAAGCTTGAGATGGAGATTCCTTGTTTAGCTTGTTCAGGTGGATGAAGTGAGGATGGCTCACTGCAGCCTGTGTTGTCTGGGACAGTCAAGGACAAGTCTATGTGTGTCACATAAAAGGAAATCCAAGGCCTGGGATTTTAGGTAGGCACTTCAATAGAGCATTCCACTGTAGCCCAGGGCATCACCTCACTGCTCGTGTTATTGAATGGTTCTCTTTGTCAGCACAGAAATGGGTAGTGCAGCCTGTGAGGCTCAGAGCTGCATCTGTCCTCTGTGGTGTAGGGAGGGAAGGATCTGAGCAGTTCAGGGGACAGGAGGAAATGGAGCTTGCAGATGGAAGTGTGCAGCGACACAAAGAACACACGTGGCTGGCAAGTCTGCAGCCAAAGGACCATCCCTCACTTCCATGTCTTGGGAATCAACCACATTCATTTAGGTTTTGCTGCACTGGTTTGATAATACCAGTGAATTTCTAGGTTGGTGATATTTTCTCCTCTTTCTCCTCTGGCAATTACACAAAACAATTTTCCTCAATCCTCTATTTTTTTTTTTCAAATAATGAGTTAGAGTTCTGCTCTGTGGAGCTCTGTCTTTTTTCTTTTTTTGTGCTGTTCTCTGTGATGAGTGTGGTGGGAGCATTTGTCTCCCCCAGCTGCCTTCGTTGTGGCCAGCTGCAGAACAATTGGTGAGACACCATCTGGCTGTCCCTAATTTTCACCAGCTGTAGGTGTAATCAGCAGGATGATTGCAAAGCCCCTCTTCCTTCCATCCAAAACCCTGGAAAACAAATGCAGGGATGCATGGATGTGTAATGGGAAATTGAAAACACCATGGTTTTCAGAGGGGTACGAGACCTGCATTATGTTATTTTTGTACAAGTGTAAAAGTATCTGGGTCAGGGTGTACCTGGTGAAGGAACTGCTGGTGTTCAGCTGCTGCAGCTTCTCTGGGGTTGATGTTTCTCAGTGCAGGTGAGTTGGGGCACAGGCACAGGGAGGTGTGCTGTTTGTGCCTCCTCCTGCCCACTCAGAAATACAGAGGGCTTCCTTTCTGCAAGTTGTTGCCTGTTCAGATGTGTTTAGATTTTAATCGCTTGAATCAGTGAAAGTTTTCCAAAGTGCACAGCCAGTCAGGACTTGCCATGTTAGCCCACATGGAAGCAAGCAAGATAATGGTTAGGTTCTGTTTGCTCAGACTCAGTAGTGTCAGGATTAAGCCCTGCCTGTGGTACTCTCTCCCACTTCAGGTGTGATATTTCAGCACCTGTAGCTCCCTTTGCCTCAGCTGCTCAATTGTGCAGTGACCCAGACCTTCCAGAGCGGGAGGGTTCCTTTCACTGGCTTTTATCTGGCAGTTTAGCTGGGTTTTTAGCGGGTGTGTCTGTGTTTTCCAAAACTAACCACTGGTGTAATGACCTCCTGCTGTCCCAGAAAATCAGGCATTCCCAGAGGTTTGAAGTCCTGCTGGATGGGGACTGAGGAGGGGTTGTCTTGGCCTGGTGAAACACCAGGTGTGACCAAGCTCTGTTGAAATTCCTCAAAGCCATGTCTGCTGTAAGCTTCTGGAGCAGAGGATTGTGTAATGTTGCATTTGAATTATTTAAGTAGTGAAAAGTACAAATAGCTAATGAAGCACTTTAATCATAGATTGTAGTGCTAAGGATTATAATAAACCTGCACAGAGGTGTAGAGGAGTAACAGAATGGAAGGAGGCTTATTTAAAGCAGGTAGCATTTATTATCTGTTATGTATGCTAGTGTAGTTCTTTTTTTTTAGTTACAGAAATCAGTACTCACATTCTTTCACATCTTCCAAAATCATTGCATTGGTAAAAAAAAATAAATTGATGTTTCTCTCCCACGGGACTGAAATTTATATTGACTAGGAGGGAATTGCAGATAGTTCAGTCTTTAAAATCTGTGGCAGGATGACTCCTTGGTCAAGCCCAGCCTTCTCATAGGCTAGAGATGGAAGGATGTATGGCCAGCAACAGTTAACATATTGATTAATGTCATATTAAAAAAATGCTGTGTTTTGAGAATTAAATAAAAGGCAGTGTAAGGCTGTGTGTTTGAGTTTGATAAGAACAATGTTAATTCAAAGAAATACATAAAGACAAAAAGGTGTTTAATAGAAAACAATCAATTCTACTCGTATCAAGACTATCAATCCTGCTACTAGTTCAAAGCAAAATAAACTGTCAAAAAAGCCAAACCAAACAGAAAACGTCCTCCATTGTGCCTAACAGAAATAGCTGCACAAAAGCTCTTCAGTGGAATTTAAATTTCTGATTAATTAGACTGCAGTGTTAATTAGTGCCAGTGGTCCTGAGACAAATCTGGTAATTAGTGAATTGCATATCCTGTGGGAAAGCCCAGCAGAACACCTGTTTCAGAGTGGCAAAATGGATGCAAATGGAAGATTTGCAGTGTTGTACCCCTGTTAATTTTCCTCGTTTTGTGGTCTGTCCTGTAACCATCTTTATGCAAGTTTGAGTTTGTGAGCAACATCTCTGCAATTATAAAAAACATGATCTTCTGTTAGGCTGGTAGTGCTGGGCCAGGTATTGCCTAGCTAATGTGAAGAGGGTGACTATGGATCTGGAACATGTTATTCCCAGTTGTTTAGACTGCAGTAATTAACAGTCGATCAAGTTTTGCCTAAATGGATTAACAGCACCTCAGGCTCTCAAGACAAATGTGTGTCAACCTCACACCCCAAATTGAGTCTGATCCACAGAAGGTTTACATCAAAAAATAAGCATGTGAAATCTCTTTAAAAATGCGTTGGGTCACATAAGGTTCCTCCTGGTTTTCACCACTGTGACTGACTGGGCGTTGGCAGCTCCTGCCCACCTCAGATGAGAACAGAGTTAACCACAAACGTGTCAAAGGCAGGTCCTCTCCTTCCTGAGACTCTTGTCTGCTAAGAACTCCCTGTGTGGTTTTACATCTTCATACCAATACTGATAAATGAGGAGTTTTTTTCTTAATTAAACCCCTTTGTGTTTTGGTAATTATTTTTTCTCCTTCTGAGAAGGGATTTATCTTTGGCTTTGTTAAGTTACAGAAACAGACATTACAGATCTTAGGCTTAGGAGAAGTTCAGCATGAAGCAATAGCTGGTGTCTGCTGCATTAAGGCAAGGTGTTTGAACACAGCTCTGAGCACTAATTAGTTGCTCTAGGAGCAGAGAAATATCGTCTTCATTCCTACCAAAGGTTTTATGTTACGCACAGAAACTTTTGTACCCTGATCAGATACACTGTCTGCTTGGAGATAATGGTCTCTTTTTTTTTCTTTTTTTTTTTTTTTTAAACAGGCATATCCAGGATTAAGATTTCAGTTGGCCTTAATTAAGGATGTCATTGGTTGAATAAAAAATGTGGGACTGAAAATGTCCAGGTGCCTTTTAGGGCACAGTTCATCCACATTAAATGCCACAGGTTCCTCTGGCATTATCTCCTACAGTATGAAGCATTGTCAGCTTCAGGGAAAGCTGTAAGGAAGGTGAGGTTCAGAGCAATTTACTCCATCTGAATTTGACACTCAGTGTTGACACAGCTCAGATCTGATTAAGGTCAATAGGCAGAAAGTTTGTGTCAGTGTGGAGTGGTACTGAAAAACAGAGCTTCAGAAGTACCAGAGAAGAAGGGAATGGTGCTAAGGAAATGGGCTTATTTAATACTCTGTTTCTCTACCAGCCTGTTCCCCATCAACTTGAATATGGTCATTCTTAACTCGATACAAATCGAGAGGCAAAATGCATCCCTTGGCCATGAGCCAAGCAGACTCAGCAGAATCTTGAATGAAAAATAAAGCACCAATCAAGTTAGCAAATAAAAGTGGACATGTCTTTCCTCTGAGAACAGTTGATGGTTTTTAAAAAGTCTTGTGATCAGAAACCTTAAAATTTCCTCTCAGCACAGGAAAAATGCTCCATGGCAATACTTTGGTCTCTGTAATTTTTTTTATCCCCCCAGGAAAATAATATTATTTATAATATTTTTTTATTAGCAATTCAAAGTACCATGTAAAACACAAGTTAAAATACGGTGACAAGCAACAATAGTATAGATCCTTTTAGTGCCTTAATCTTTTTGGGGATGGACATTTACGTGTCTAAGTAACAATGGAAGAAAGATTTGCAGTGTGCTAGGTGGGGGCTGATATCTCTTGCTAGACCCATGGATCTCATTATAAGAAAGATGCAGTTTGAGGCATTCAGGCCCATCCTTTTCCCTGGAATATAAGCTAGTTCAGTATTCGTGGGCCCTCATGTGGAGGTGAAAGTGGACTCTGAATGTCTGGCAGTGCTTTATTTTACTCTGGTAAAGAGAGGTAGAAATGTTAAAGGCAGTCCTGGACACCACCTTAGCTACAGGCTCTGTTCAGATTAATGCTGTCAGGGCGTTTTAATGAGCTTGTTACCTGTCTTGGGGCTGGCTGGAGCTGTGAAGCTGAGGCTGGAGATCTCCAGCATGAAGTTACTTCATCTGTGTCCACGGGCAAATGCTCTGTGCTTCTGCAGAGGCAAAGTGCTCAACAACAGCTCACAGCAGACCCTGCACCAGGACTCCTCAGCAGGCTCTGCTTTCAGCCAGGCTGGACTGGGTACCTGGCTGCAATTGGTAACTAAATGCACCTCTACAGAGCAGCTGTAATCACAAAATCTATAACCTTATGGAAATCAGAGCTGGAGTGCAGAGACCTTGTGGACTTGCAGTCTATCATAATGACCTCTTCAGGTCGATAAACGCTGTGCACAGGAAGCCAATTCCATCCTCTCTAACCTGTCTCAGTTTTGAGAAAGGGCAAATGCTAAGGTTAGATGTAAACAATACCTTAATGATGGGCATGATCAAAGTGTCACCATGCAAGGGCTTGGGGTTAAAATGTCTCAGAGTCATTTAGCCTTGTTAACGGGGTTGCCCTGGAGCTAACTAAATAGATGACAAAACAGTTTTTTTTGAAGGTTTCTAGATTTGCTGGAGGCCTTCAGTCTTTTGGGTGTTACCTGAGCTCAGAAGGAAGATCAACTAAATCATTAACTTTGTGGAAATGGTGCCAAGGCTTTTGTTGGTGCTCCCTGCTCAACCTCGACATGCAAAAAATATGTCTCTTAATTTCTGGGGGGACTACAGAAAAAAAAAATCCCAGCATTTGAAATCCTCTTTTGCTCTAAAGAAACTTGTAACAGATTCTTTAACAGAGGCATGGGAATGGACATTCTCCTTTAATGTTATATCCAAGGAGGGTTTCCACAGTAATGAAATATGCCAGTCACTGATAGCTCAGCTGAAAAAAATTGGCCAGTTAAAGAGAGGCTCAGCATATGTGCCCCTTTGCACCATCTTAAATCACTCTTACATTCTGAATTGTCTGTTCCTGATAAATCTGTTCAACGTTGCTAGGTTTGAAGTGTGTGGAATTAATGCATCCTTATGGGACGTGTTCCAGCTGAATTCAGCGTGATGTAATTCATGGCATTGGAAGTGGCCCAAAGTGACACTTCTTCCTTTGTTAGTTTTCCACTTTTTTTTTTGTTTTTGTTTTTTTTTACAAAAGGGCAATTGCTATGCAAAGTACCTGTGAGAGCAATCAACACTGGAAATGTCTGTCACTGTAAATAAATTTGGAGTGTTTGTGGCTTATCTCAAACTGAGACATACTGATCAGAGTAAGAGGCTCTGAATTAAAATGAATGAAAACTCAAAACCAAATCCTTTGTTTTCATTTACACGGGTCATGAGCTGCTGATGTGTGACTAATTCCAAGAAAATAACTAATGAAAAGACACCCTTACTTGGTGTTAAAATGAATTCCCCAAACTGTCTTGTCCTTGGTGCCTCTTCCTAGAATCATGTGTACCTTCCTGAGCCAATTCAGATGCGCACCTGAGTGAAAGGAAAATAAGACAAAGTGGAGGCAATGAAACTTCCACAGGCAGTTTCTGAGTTCAGAACTGCCCCTGTGTGACAGCAGTCAGCGAATGTACTCAGAATCAGGGCTCATCTAAGTCTTTCAGAGGGAAAAAATAGCATATTGCTGACACATAAATGAAAACAATTTCTAATCAGCTACGTACTCTGTTTGGTATCATGTATATTATATATTGATGTGAGACCTTTGTGTGGGCCAGGGTGACCCTGTTGGGGCAGGGAGGTGATGGCATTATGTTCCTACAGGCTGGGGTCAGCCCTGCTTTGAAGACCTCTCCCCAAGGCCTGGCAGCTTGCTGTAGCTTTCATTTCCCCATCGTGCAGACTTCTGCGAGCTGAAATACCTACCTGGTGATAAATACTCCTAATAACAGATCACTTGAATGCCTGTGGTTTCTGGCTGGGTCATTTGGAAGCAAAACTCTGGGCTGGTGGGGCATCCTGGTGATGAAAACAAACCCATTAGTGCTTTACTTGCAGTTTAGTTAAGTGTAGAGGGTTGGATTTGCTTGACTGGAGGACTCTGGAAGGGATCCAGCTCTGTCAGCCCTGGACTCATCCAGTCCACTCATTGCCCTTATGCAGGGAGTAATTTGGAGAGGTTCTGTGGTAGTTTCTCCACCAGAAAAAAAAATAAAATAAAATCTCTCTGGGAAAAGAGAACTTGATTCAAGACCAGAGAGCATTTACAGCTGTAGCTCTGCACTGTCCTGGAAGGAGGGAGTCCTTCCCTGGGACACTGCAGCAGAGCTGAGCCATCCAGCCCAGGCTGGGCTGCAGATGGGCTTTGCTGAGCCCACTGTGCTGCCCTGGGGCTGGGGCAGTGCTGCTGGGGCACAGCCTTCTGCTGCCTGGCCAAGGAAACATTCTTTGCTAGAAAATTTCAGTGTGGTGGGGTTTTGGTTGGTTGGTTGGTTGGTTGTGGGTTTTGTTTGTTTGTTGTTTTTGTTTGGTTTGTTGGTTTTTTTGTGTTGGGTTCTTTGTTTTGTTAGAAAAGGTGATTATTCCAGTTCAGCATTTGTTCTCACAAGCTTCTCTCACGTTCCAGTCTAATGGTGTTCTTATTCAGACAGAGGCATGCCTTGCTTTTACTTTGGGAAATCTGCTTGTCACTTCATTAGAACACTTACAGCTGAGTGACAGGGAATTTAATTTTCTTCCTTTCTTTGCTGCTGTTGAAGAATTCTTCCCCCATCTCTCGTGTCACCCTGTCACAGTGGGATGGTGTTTGTGGAACAGAGATGCTGTGGCACAGCCTCTCAGCTCATAGCTAATCAGCTGTCTCTTTATTCTACCTTCGTGTCACCCAGTCTTGCTTTCTGTTACAAAATTCTTGACTCATCTGTTGCTTAAACAACTTTATGATTTGACACCTTGCTTTTAAATCCTCCTGGCAGGGCCAAGAACATGGGCACAGTGTGAGAAATTTACGGGGCATCCATTGGCTTCAGGGGAACAACAAGCACCAAGTTTCAGGTTCAGTGCCAATTAGATTGAGCAAATAGCCTTTGGTGCCTCCTGGCCAGGCTTCTCCCTCCCCATCCTCACTTACCCCGGCACTGGAACAGAAAAGTTTTATTTCCATTTTTTTCTTCCTCCATTCCCCTTTCTCCCCCACCCCTGTGATCCATTCCTTCCTTTATCTTCGAAATCAGTGAACTCCAGTCAGAGACTTTTCTTATCTCTTGGCAGTCCCAGAAACTGCCCTTGAAATGCTAGAATTTGAGAAGAGAGTGTAGCAGAGCATCTGGAAAACTTATCTTCCACAACTTTGTATCACTGCTGTATTGCAATTTTCTGCCTCTGTACTCTAGCTGACCTATACGTATAATGGAAAACTTTCTCCTATATTTCTCATAGTCAAAAGTTGTCTTATCTTCAAGGAAGAAGAAAATAGGTTCATTACTCAGAGAAAGACAAGGAGATGTCATCCCATGGTAGGGTTTTTTGAGTGCTTTGTTTGGGTTTTGTAAGTGGCCACTTACTGAACTGAAAATTGCAAGGGAAAAAAAAAAAAAGCACAGCAGCTTTTCCCATTACTATTTTGTTTTCTAATTAATCCTGCCCATTCAAGCTTTATCTGCTTTGCTCATGCAGAGTTTGCTTTTATAGTTGTAAAAAAGGGTTGGGGGGAGGTGTGAATACCCTCCTCTGCTAATGCATTTTGATTGCTTTTTCCCCCCACTGTTGGAAGGCTTTTAGAAAGACCACAGTTCTTAATTTTTCATGTGACATTGGTTTCCCACCGCTCTGGATTATTCAGCTTGGCAAACATTTTGCCTGAAGGATTTCATTTCCTTGGATGCACAAGGTGATGAGCTGAAAGTTCCAGCCACCGTGATTGCATTTGATGAAGACGTAATTAAGACAGGCTAATTTGTGTGTGTGTGTGCGTTTTTAAGTATTTTTGAATCAGCCTCGTGGAAGTGAATGGTTCCCAATGTCAGTCACTGCAAACCAGTCACGTTGGGCAAGTGCTTGGGGAGAAGGAATTCCCAGTGCTAGGTGTTACATGGCTTGGCTTTATCTTGGCAGGGTGACTCCAAGTCAGCCTCTGTGGTAGCTGTGTTTGTGGACAATTATCATGCTGCTTTGCTGCCTCTGTTCCCTACATTGCCAAAGGTTTTTTCATCCTTGTTAATTTGTGAAGTTGGTCTGCACTGTCAAATTTTCGTCATGTAATATTATCTGGATAAAATCTGGTTGTATTTTATCTGGAAAATGAGATGCTGTGTAAGTAACTGAGCATGGTCCTCCCAGCTGCAGCAGTTTCTTTCTGACCAGCACATTTCTCTCCTAGAAAAGCAGATTTATCAGAATTCAGCTTTGCCACTATGTGTGGCAGTTGGGCGAAACTAGATTTTGAAAGAAAAATGGAGTATCTAAAGAGGATCAGCTTTTAGAGCTGCAAAGCTGTGGACCAAGCCTGATACTGGGATCAATTATTTTCATGATTTTTCAGCAAAAATGAAGCAAAGTGTTTTTAAAAATGCCCATGAAATTAAGTTTTTAGAAGAATTATTATGGCTTGGAAGAGAAACCACACTCTAAGAGCATTTGTTCTGGAACAGAAATTCCAATTTTAGCTAATATTGGTGATACAGAAGAGTAGTACCTATCTCTTTGATGTGCTATGCACTCATAAATGAGTGCCTATAACACCTCAGAGTTGAATAGGTCCATGTAAGTGCTATTATTGTTTATTACTATTTAGCATTAGTGAATTTAGATCTCTCAGGAATCCGATTAAAGCAGAAGTAGTGATATTCAGGCCTTCGTGCTCCTATTTGTCTTTCAGTGGGTTTTATTTCATTACCTTTGAGACTACTTAGGGAATGATTTCTGACCCTCCCTGGGTAATTTTCTAATCTGTTAATGCTAAAATATCTCAGGGAGTCCAGATCTCAGGCTATTTTTCTTCCCCTAAATGTTTCTTGAAGCCATTTAAAAGGCCCTTGGAAAGTATAACAACAAAAGCCAGGCAATGTAAGTATGCGTGACTTTAAATGATATAGACCCTAATTCTGGGACAGACAAATCCCTCTTGGTATGCAGCATCACTCCCCCCTCTGCAGCCTTCCCTGGCTAAAGCTGTCAGGGCAAAGTGCATTTCAAAGCTGAAATATGTCAGAGCAATGCTGGTCTGTCATTGCTCTTCAAAGTTTGAAGTGGTATTTAGAGGTGAGATCGAAGAGGTGCATCCCTGCAGCTGGTTCTCCTCTAAACAGCTCACATCTTGAGGGCCCTTGTGATGGTGCCATCTCCAAGGTGCTGAATGGAAAATATCTGTGGCTCCTACTGGAATCCTGTGGCTTGTTTCAGAAATGCCCTGTTGAAGCTTCTCAGCTCCCAGCCTGTGGCAGCCAGATGAAAGCTGTGACACGTGCCTGTGTTTCCTAGGGCTGCATCTTCCAACTGCACTGCAGTCATTCCCTCAGGAGCTGTGGAGCTCCATCACTGTGCTGCTGGGGGAAAGCTAGGCTGAGGAAATTACTTTGCACAATCTGAAAGCAGTGCTCTCTCTGATCTGATGGGGAAGAAATTTGTACAGTTCCATGGCCAGCTTTGGAGTAACTGTATTTTCAGACTGTTCAAGCCTTCCTTCAGCTGTTGCTCCATTGCCATCTAAATGGTGTGGCTGTAGAGACAGTCCTTGGGCTGATTTGGAAAGGATGCAGGCAGAGATGAAGTTTGGGAGCGACATTCATTAAATCACGCTCAATTCTGATTGTGTCATCTGCAAGGAGGCTGGAGCAGGCAGATGTGTCTCTGTGATGGTGAGGGCTCTTCTGGAAGGTTTATACCTGTCAGAGCCAGAGACACCCTGCTGAATGGACACGGGTTCCCTTTGCTCTGGATGTAGCTGATGAAGCAGCAAGGAGGTGAGAGCTGTGTTTCTCCAGCCTGGCTGGATGCCTTTCAGCAGAAATGTCTCATTCTCTGAGTTAAAGGCACTTGACTAATCACTTCTCTTTACAGGGTAACTCTGGTAGTGTTTTGTAGGTATTTCCCTTTAGTGACCTCATTTTTCTCATCTCTGTTATGGCTGGAGCTACTGAGCTGGGAGACTCCTTTAAGAATAACTTTATCCTCTTGGTTGTGATAAGGAGAAATTGAGGTGTTGTTAATGTTTGTGTGTTTGTAATGAAGTGAAAACATGGAGCAGCCAAACTGTAATTTCCCTGGGCAAGGCCGCAAGGCTTCCAAAACATAACTTTTCTGCTTTCAGTGACAAAGGTTCAGCTTCTGAGCTGGAATAGGAAGCAGAAATTTCTGCCTGAAAATAAAGATATATGCAGTTGTACTTGTTTTTCTCCAAAACCTTCTTATATTTTTTTTTTCTGAAGTGATAGCCTTTCTTCTAAAAGAGAACTTGTTTACCTTAAGGTCTGTTTACTTTTCCAAAATTCTCTTGCTTCCTATTCACTGCTGCTGTCGCCCAACTCCTGTCCTCTGTTAAATGTTCTAAGACAAAATATTTGTGGTTGTCTTTGGTGGCAAACAAGGAAATCAAAATTGTCTAAACTATGATCATATTCTTTCCTTCCCTTTTCCTTAAGAAGTTGTATTTCCTCCCATGTTGAAGTCTACAGGCCTGGTGGATTTGAATAAGAGAAAACCTATGGATAGTAGGAAGGGGGAGGAAGATCCTTGGTTAATTCAAATTGGAGCCTTCCTCTATAGCTTTCATGCTTTAAGCCTCTCTGAAATACGTGTTTGTATTGAATAGTTTGATAGGCAGAACATTAAAAATCCACTATTAAAACTCCCTGAGAGGTATCACCCTCCTGTGCAGAGGGAAAGCAGTGCTGGTGCTTTACAGAGATTGAACTTTTCTCACTGCAAGCCACAGTCACAGGTGACAAATGATCCTGCAAAGCCTGAACTTTTGTGTGAGTGTATTATCTGCCATCAGCTTCTGGGTTCAAACTTTCTCCAACACATATACTTCCCTTACCTGCAAAATAGCTTTGGGTTTTTTTGTGGAGCTAGTTGTCCTTTCAAGCAGTGTCTTCTCATGCTCTTTCCCTCTGGCTTAAGGAGCCACCTGTCAAACACAAGACTGTGACCTTGCACAGTGCAGAAAGCAATAGGTCCTGTCCAGCAGGAAATGTCATGTGTGTGACTGGCTTTGCACTGTGTTCCTCACCCTTCTCCACTGTTGGTGCAGCAGCCTCCCAGGATGTGTGATTCCAAGAGGTTGAGTAGTATAGAAATGAGGTAAACAGCATCAGAGTGCATGTAACTCTAAACTGCACAGCAGTTCAGACTGTAAAGTATTAGAGGGTGATTGTAACATGACAAACTGGTTTAGTGATAAATCACAAGGCAAAGTGCTGATTGTGAACAGGAGGCATTTCATCAAAGCTAATCATTGCTAAGGATAGCTCAGAGGGCCTTTTATTAAATGTGTGTGTGATGTGAAGCAATGTGTTAAGTGGAGGTGACAGGAGGCTGGATCCTGGCAGGTGTGATTGTTAATTTTATAGATGCAGCACAGCACAAGGAACACCCCAGAACTGGGTCTGGTTTTGAGCAGGGCAATCTGGTGACAGATTTATTACTCCTTGAACAGCTCAGAGGTGTGTGATGGTGGAACCCCCTTCTGAGGTTGATGTCCTAGTGTCACACTCAGAGTAAACTTTGCTGGAATGGCTTTTTGCCAGATGCCTGTGTCTCCCTCCCTCTGCCTGGCCTGGTGATACAATGCAGATCAGACACTCCTGTCCACAGAGATGATGAACTCTCCCTTTAACTTGACCAGCTGGACATGTGCTAAGTAAATCTTGCCAGTATTAACAAGGTCTTTAAGAGTGTGAGTCCCAGCTAACTCTTGCAATCTGTCATTGCACCTTTAAATCTTCATCAGAACTGAGATTTAAATCTTCATCAAAGCACTGAGTCTTCCCAGGACCGTATTAATTGGATTTCATGCTACTGGGAAGGTGTGTGCTTTGTGTCTTGCATAGCAATTGCAGGTACAGCCACTGAAGATTTTAGTACTCCTCGTTTAATTCCTCCAAAACCGCCATTGCTCTTGAAACTTTTAATAACCCCCAGCTTACCCTTTGTGAATCAATGATTTGAAGGAGTAAACAGAAGTGGAATAGCTTTTCAGCTGATGCAAGTCACCTATGTTTTTGGCTGACTCTGTCAAACTGTGTTTCTTTCTTTAACCTTTGGATGATTTTCTTTGCCAATGGACTGCCTGGCACTGTGGTGGCCTTAGGTCCATAAAACAAAGTAAGCATAACTTATGCATCTGGAAACTGTCATCTTCAATCTTGATTTCCAGAGTGCATTGCTGACTGAACAGCAATTTTAAAAGCTTTATTCTCCCTTTTTCTGTTGAAGAGGTCTAGTCAGAAAGCACTGGAGAACAAAACCATTTTTCAGCCTAGATGAAGTGCATAAAAATTATAAATTTATTTTTATAGTGCTTGTTGAACTTGCTTGCTCAATAATAAATTATTCCCTTTATAATGTAACCAATGCATTCTTTGTAACTAGCTACTTTCTGGACAGTGACAGTCTACAACTTGTATTAATATAAACCATATTGAGAACCAGCAGATCATATGCAGTGCTTCAATGCAACATCAGCACTGAAATCATGATAAAATACTCCAGGGTGTCAGGCTAGTTGGTGACAGGGAGCTGGTAATTCAGTCTGGTCTTCAGGAATGCTTTTCAGGGGCTACAGTGGAGTTAAGAGGGGAAAAAAAGGGTTCACAGGCAATAAAGGGCTGAGTGGCACTTTATTTGTCTGTTGGAATGAAGCATCAGATGCCAATTAAAAGGGTCTCCTGCAGTCGCTAATTAAGCAGCACTGAGGGATTGATTAGCCATTTACCAGTGACTGTCAGTACAAATGCATTTGTTCTATTATCCCAGCATGTACTTCAGGGAATCGACCAGTTTCTATTAATGAATCTGAGCATGTTCACGTGGTAAGCACAAGACTCTGGCATTTAATTTGTTTTAATATATAAACCATTTATTTTATTGACTGCCCTATGCTCTCCAGTCATGGATATGCTTTCTATTGCTTCAGAGGAGTTTGTCTTCAAAAATGACTCTCTAAAAGGGGAGGAACCATCCCAAAAAATGAGTAGTAGTCAAATTATTGTGTGTTCCACTGGTATGCTCCAACATTCTGGACCTCCTGCTGCATTTCTGGGGCAGAAAGGCAAAGATACAAATAAGGAAACTGATAGTGAAAACATGGTTTTGAAAGGTCCGGGTTGGAGATCAGTGTTGTACATCTCTAGTGTTACTCAAGCCTAAATTTCTGTAGCAGGATTTTGGGCAGTTGGCCCTCCCTTGCTCATGGCAGCACCTCCCTGGAAGGTGCTGGAAATCCTGAGAATACCAAGAATATTTTTGGATTTTCTGTGCCTCCATTTCCTTCACAAATGTTTAGATGATGACTGCATTTTGAAACAGAAAAATACTAACCCCACTCTTGAAATCTTGAAAGTGACCCTTTCGTTCTTGTTCAGTTTGAAGAAAACACCTCTTTGTGTCAGAATTTCCCACATCGTGGTAATGTTTGGCCAATATTCTTGCCTCACCCTGTTAAGTTTTTCTGATGGAGCTCCAAAGGCAGCTTCTGCAGGAGATATTGGGGTTCTGAAAGAGTCACTTGTGAACCCTTCCATGTCTGTTCTTAGAGCTGATGAGCAAGGAAATCTCTTGGGAAACAGATGTGAGAGACCAGCTGCAGCCCAAGGTTTTTAAAGGCAGATTTAGTCTTGCTGTGACTGGGTCAGTGGTTCTGTTTCCATACCTTCAGTGGCAGGTTTTTTTTTCCTGACTTCAGTGGGAGATTTGGTGCAGCTTGGGAAGGCAAGGAGTTCAACATAGGTGGAATATACTGCCTTTATTTTCAGAATTCAAAGTCTGTTTGATATTAAAATGCAAATAAGCAAGAAAACAAAAATATCTTCAGTAACCATGATGCCTTATTCAAGTTGTTGCTATTTGATGCCTGTTCCAGACTTCATCCCAGTTTTGTTCTTATATGAAAGTCTTTCCTAGTTCTGATTTAATGTTTGGGGAAATTAGATTTGGAATAAAAGACAGTAGGAGGAAATATTTCTTAAATTTGATAGTTGAAAGAAACACCCTTAATCTCCCCTGTTATTAATACTAAAGGAGATTTCAGACAATAACAAAGCTATTGCACTAAGCCCCTTAATTCTTTCCTTTAGTCATTTCTTCTCCTGTTTTTCATTTTCTTTTTTTTATTCTTCTGATACTTTTTCATTCTCTTTTCCTCTGCAGTTTTCACCTTCTTTGCCTCAATTCAGCATTCTGCATTTAGTACCCTTTCCCCCACTTCTCCCTATGTCTTTTTAAAATATCTTTTCTTTTTTTTTTTTCTCCGTCTTGCCTCCCTCCTCCCTTGGTTTTGTTTGATGTTTTCCAGCCGAGCTCAGCCCTCTGCTGTCGTTTGTTTTTGTCAGTGTGGTCACGGTGGATGTTCCGTGGTGGGCTGTGGAATGGCTGTGCCTGTTTTATTTCTGAGTGCTTCCTGCCTGCACTGCTGCTCTTCTTGCAGGACAAGAGCAGCTTGCTGCTATTGCCAGAGATGCTCTGCCTGCACACACCACTCTGGTGTGGCTGTGTGGCAAGAAATGTGCCAGGTCCTGGGTGGCTTGACAGTGTGTAGGGATATTGCTGGTGAGGATTTTTGCTTGTTCAGCTTGGTTTTGCACTGTTCCCTTCCTTTTCCTTTGGCAGAAGCTCTGTGAAGTCACTTTTCTGTTGGCTTTGTATGTCAGAAAGCTGCTGTGAGGGCAGTTGGAGAAGGTCACCCAGATGGCTTATTAGGGGCAGGAAAATTGAGACTCATCTGATGAGAATCCTGCTATTATGACTAAAAGAATCATAATAAGTATAATCCTTGTGTAATAAGAGTGATAATCCTTGTGATATTTGCAATGGAAATGGTCATGTATACGAATAACTTCCATTTAAAAGCAAAGTTGTGGCTAATCAATCATCAGGTGGTTATTTTCATGGTACAGCTATCCCACCACCTCTGTGCCTTGTGGCCCCTTCCTCATTTAGCAGCTTCAGTCACAGCTGTTGGACATCAGTAAGTGGACTTGACATGCAAATTGAGCTGACTATAATGGTCTACCAAGAAAAGATTTGGATTCAATATAAGACACAGTCCTATTAGCAGGATTTGCTGGCCCTAAATGCATGAAGTGCCTGAAATTAATCTCATGATTACAGCACTTTTGTTCACATTGTATAATAGAGTAAAATGTTTTAGCAAGTGTTTTTTTGATAACTGTGATCATCTATAGTCATAGAAACTTTACCCGCAGTTATGAAAATATAAAGAATAACAATTATTCCCCAAATCTGATGGACAGCCTCAGTGTTTGATGCTGAAATCCAGACTGCTGATTTGGCTCCTGGAACAATCTATCTTGTGTCTCTCCCCCAGCCTTTGGATGGTCACTGTGCTGTCTTGAGTGCCTTTGCAGTGGGGCATTGTTGAAATTCCAAGTGGCAGCTGCTGCTCGCTTAGGGGCCAAACTCACCTGAGCTGTAAAGACTGTTGGAAAATGCCATTTGAGGTAGCCAGACATTCTGAGCTGACCATCTGCTTTACAGTAGGTGTTCCTGTGCCTCATCAAACCTAATTGCTCCTGTGATTGTTAGTAAAGAGGTGGAGGGGGGGCTATTGTAAACTTAGTGGTGATATTTTCTGAACTGTAAATATCAGTCCCTCTTCAGATATCCACTGGCTCCCATTTATCAAAGTGACAGCCAGCCAGCAAGCAAACCCTCAAAATGGGTGATGAAATTAGCTACAATCGATACTGCATTCAAAGTAATATAATTAAGCCCACAAGTCTGCATTTAATTTCATCTTGCAGAGGACTTTGTTTCAGAAGGACCTGATTTTTGCAATAGTCAGGGAAGATAAGCACAGATCACTTCTCAGTTCTCATTGGACAGCTGGAAAAAATGTTAGGAAAAGTATGGCTGATACATTTATTGCAGGGAGACAGGTATCAGCTACCACAAATTTCAAGGAAAAATGGCAAAAGTTTTACAAGACGTTTTTTGAAAGCTCCAAATTATGATGGATGCTGAGACAAACCACTTTCAAATTCATACGATCACTGGTGCATATCAAATTTAGTGTGGCAGAATGCAGGTTGGTATTTATAACTAGAATTATCACTTAGAAGTGCCTGTAGCACACCAATTAATCTTACTACCAGTTGAGTGAAGAGCTTGGGCAAGTATCTAAATTTTGAATATTTGAAATAGGATAAGGATATTTTAGTAGGACTGATTGTTTGGGAGTTACACTGGCTGTAAGTAAAATAAATTTTCAGAGTTTGAGTCTACCTCCATGTAGCTGACAGTTATATATTTTCATCTGCTTTAGTGTTGATTTTCCCTGATAGCTGCCCTTGGGTCACTGAGATGTTTGTGCAGCATTCATTGACAAAAGTGCTGCTAACTTTCAAAAGTTCCGTGTGGGGCATTATACCATTGATGTTGGGGTTTGCATCATTCAATGTGTTTGAACAAGGCTTTGAATAAGAGAGCAGGGTGCTAGTAGTAGCAAAATGCCATCCTGCTCCTTGTGTTCTCCCCCACCTTTGTGCAGGTGAGCACTTGACCCTTCAGCACTCCTGTGACTCCTCCTGCCTGCGGTGATCGGGCTCTGGTGCTGCCTTGTCACTCTTCCCCACTTCTCTAATGCTGCAAACCAGTGTCAATGAAGCCATAAATCAAGTCTGCTCTGAAAAGAGATACTTGTAGAAAGCTAAGTGTCCTAAAAGTTCTGTACAGGGCACAACCCAGACACCAGGCTGATCATCTCTTTCCAAGCTGATCCAAGCAAGATGTTTCCTTTTATAAACTGGGGGATGCTGCTGGCAGAAAATTCTGGCCGTGGTTAAATTCTTTGTGGGATTTGTTCTGTTTCTGTTTGATCTGTTACTTTGCCTGGAAAACCCTTTCCTTTGGGCTCTTGGATTGAGGTCCTGCTGTGGGTGTGGGGTGAGGTGTCAGTGTCCTGTGTGGAAGAGGGATTGGGAGCAATTGCAAAAGAAAGTGTGGAGAGTTTGAGCAGAAGGGTTTTGGCAGCTGCTGCTTGCAGCAAATCCAGAGTGCACGATAACACTGACAAAGGAAGTGTCAGAAGTCAGTGCCACATTAAAGAAAGCCTGAACTAATCTTTCAATTTGGGCTGTGAGAGACTCTTTTACAGTGGCGGGTGTACGTGTGCATGCACACTATGTGCTTCTGTGTGTCAAAATAAAACTGGCCTCTGACTCTTGTAATCCCTTCCAGCTGGAAAAACATGGCATGGTATTACATAGATTTTTGGTCAATTCAGAAGTTGTGTCTTAGCACATTTCCAATCAATTGGTCCTTGGAACATGCTTCTGACTGTGCACTTGTGTGCTGCCTCTAGGCACTATGTGTAAAAAGGCAGCTACCCCAGGAGCTTTAGTTCTGCCCAGGAGGAGAGCCGTATTTTATGAGCTCTCTTGCATGCTTTTGTCTGAGAAGTGATCATGTTTGCATTATATGTCACTTGGAAATGTTTTCTTCTGAGCGAGTTTTTTTTCTGTTCAAGGTATCATCTAACCCAGAGCCCAGCCATTCAGCTGCCTCTTGGGTAAATCCTCTGACAGCACAATTCTTGTCAAACTGTTTCACGTGTTCATCTAGGTTAGAATAATCAGAGCTACTGATGTGTGCTGCCATCAGCAACTATATTGGCCTGGGCACATCAGAGCATGGAGTGGTTAATTAAAAAAAATGAGCTGATCTCTGTTTGCCCTGAGCCAGACTGAATTGTAAGGAAACTTGCAAACAGCAAGGCCTCTTGCTGGATGGCTCCTGACAGTCAAGAAGCAGATGCTGGGGGTGACTTTTGAATTCCCTGCGCAGTTGGAAATGCAGTCATTTCAGGATGACAGAGATGACAGGACTGGAATTACAGCCCTGTTCGTGTCAAGCTTTGTAGAGATGTGCTGTGGCTAAGGCTGCCAGTAGCCTTGAAATTGTATCTTCCTTTAGTGGATCCCTCACAGCAGCAGCTATTTCTGTTGAAATGCACATCAGATTTGGGAGGTTTATATTCCATGCTCTGGAGGCGTTTTTTTGGAGAGAACTGCAGCTCTTAATTGAGGCAGTGCTTGCTTCCTGGGCCTTTGCTTTGTCAGGTGTGGGTTTGCTGTGCAGAAGGACTTTAAATGTCTTTAACTCCATGCTCTGCATCTTGGCTTCAAGGGATTTGCCCATAGCTCAGAACTACAAACCCCTTCATCTCCCCTGTGAAGACTGGCTCCTTTTTTTTTGGCTCTGCAAAGGGAAATGAAGGGTGCAGATTGCTGTGACACCAGCCATGGGCTGTGCTTCAGCTGCCTCACTTGCAGCACAAGAGAGCACAAGGCTCTGCTGGTCTCTGATGTGTGTAGGCATCTGAAGGTTGGTGTGTGCTGCCATGAGTCTCTCAGACATAATAACTGTGAGGATCCATCTGGCTGTGCGGTCAGTACAAACGTCACAAAGATGGATTCATGACTAAGTGTCCTTTGGCTGTAGCTCAAGGATGGAAGGTGGCCCAGCACTCACGTGTTCCCCGGGAGCTTGTTTCTCCAGAATGTGGCTTTCCAAATGCCACTGGAAAGATGATGATGACAACTCCGTGTAAAACACTGTAAGTGGCAAAGTATTCAGCAAATTAACTCATCGTCTTGGAAATCAATATCATTTAAGATGTGAGTTCCAAACAGTGACAGCACTACTCTGAAAGTGTTCCCTGATTCAGCAGCTGAATGGAAATACCCATTAGAGAACAGGATGCTTCCCACTGTTCAGCCCACGCCTTTCTCTTTTTTGGAAATAATTCATGTTCCTTCTCAGCTGGTGAAGGCAATGAGCTTCTTTGTGTCTGTGAAATCCTGAGGCAGGAGGAGAAATACTGAAATAAAGAGTCATCAGAAGTCTGATTGTGACAGAAGTGTACCAATTAAGATGAGCAACCAGCTTAGCTTTGGTGTTGCACAGGTAGGATTTGCTCCTTCTTGGGGACAAATATGGTTGAATGTGGGGTTTGGGCCTTAGAGGCATTGACTGGACTTGGACAACGATTGAGTTTAGGACTGGGAAGAGCTGTTGGGTAGGAGTTATAGTTTGGGCAAAGGACAGAAAGTGCCAAACCCAGACACTTGTTGGTGACTGGTGTAGTGCCTGATAGTGTGAGGTGGCAGGGGCTGACAGGTCTGTCTAGGCAGGTTTTGACCTGGAACTGTGAGGTTTTGCTGTCATCAGCCTGAGGCTTGGACTACCAGAACAATGGGGACTGCAAGGTGGGTAGAAATTAATGCTGCCTTCTTCTAGGAGTTGACTGAGGCAGGAGTCCAGGACACTGCACTGGATGGAAACTCAGTGTATATGGGTGAGAGGTATCTAGCCTGGAAATACCTAGTTCTTTTTAGCTGAAGAACTCCACTGAGTTTTGAAACAACATTTAGGATAAGCTGGGCTAGTTGATGCGTGTTGCTGTTGTCTTGTGCTAAATATGGGCAGAAAATATTGTTTTGGGTCTTTGTTAAATATAATGGGTCTTCGTTAAAACTAATCACTCATGTAGAAATCAGTGGAACAATTTTTTTCCCCAAGGGCTACAGTAATTCAGCTCTCCTGACAACAGGAGTGGTCAGTCACAGAGCAGCCTCTGTCTTGTCACAGTGAGCTTTATTTAAATAGACTCACTTGCTTTTTACCCTAAGCTGTGTTTGTGGGCACGGCTCCTGGCTGTTGGGTGCAATCCTGCTTCACCACATCAAAATTTATGCCCCACTCATAAAAGTAGATTTAACAGTAGCAAAAGCCTAAATGCTGCAGCATTATTACAGAGCAATCCAGGCATCAGAGTCTCTGCTTCCACAGCCTTGTAAGAAGCTTGGCTTTACAGAAACCTGACAAATGTCCCAGGATCAAACTCAGCATTGGAACAAAATAAACACATTTTGTAGGGAGCAACAGAAAGGCATGCCAAAGGGAACACAGGGTTGCCACAGCATGATTCCCTCCATACCTTCCTGCTTGGCACCAGCCTCAGCCAATATTGCTTTTACAGCTCTGCCTAGGGTTAGGCTTACACCTTGGGTTAGGTTTACGTCTAGGGTTAGGGTTCTGAAAATCACAAAGCCCAGCACTCCAAGCACACTGCAGCTGCCTAAGCCATTCCATCCGTAACACGGGACTGCCATGTTGTTGCAAAACAAACAAGAAGAAACCATCACTTTTTGTAGGGAGGAAAGATTATTCTTATCTCTTGTTTACAACCTTTTGTGGTTGTGGACCACACAGGTCCACAGGTATTTTATCTCCTGTCACTCTCAGGGAGATATAATATTCTTTAACTTCCAGAAAAGAAAATCCATCCGCCCTCAAATTCTCATTATAGGATAGAAATGTCTTCATCTATGTTCTTTTGAGGGAATTGTTTGGGAAGTCACTACTTTATTCCTACTGCAAGCAGCAATAAAAGTGTTGTCGAGACTTTGATAAGCGTTGTCTACACAATTTCACAGCAGAGTTTTGTTTCTTGATTTCCCTGTGCCATTCTGCTGTGTCCTGGTTGTGCTCGGAGGATCTGTTTGTTCTCAGCAAGACTGCCCCAGGCATTATTTCCCAAATGGTTCCAGCTCAGCCTCTGAAAATCTGGCAGAGGAAAAGCTAAAATCCTGTCTCTGAGAGAGGTTTGGTAGCAAAGGGCAGGTACCTGCCCAGGAGCATTTCTCTGAAATGCTTCTTTTTTTCCCTGGCAGGGTCCCCCTCTGAGGCTGACAGCGGCACAGTCCCCAAATGTGTCCCACAGTTTGGAGCTGCTGTAATTTGAATGCAGAAATCTGGCAGCTGGACCCAGACCTGAGGGCCTAGTATTTGGGAACTTCTTTCCAGCTCAACAGTGCAGTCCCTTGAATTGTTTTGGGTATAAAAAACTTAAACGAGATTCATGAGCTCTTGTTTTTTCCTCCTTCTAGGCTCTCCAAAAGTCAAGGACTTGTAGGGCATTTGGGGAGTGCTTTTCTAACCATCACCATTCAGTTGTTCCTGCAGCTCTTTGACACATACTGTTTGTTTAAACAGTTCAGTATCAGTATCATTGTGTGCATGTGGATAAATTTAAATTTGGATGCTCCTTAGACAGACTAAAGTCAGTGTAAGCCCAGATGAGGTGTTAGCAATGGGTTTGTAAAAGAGAGTGAGTCCTTAACATAGTGAGGGACTTTCCTAATATGCCATTATATTCCTCATGCATTGTGCTGATACTGTTTGCTACTGGGTGATGCTGAACACCGGTAACTTGTTTTGTAGTACCTTAATATTAAAAATGTATCAAGCAGTTTTCCTTTTCACAGTGCCTGGTGTCTGTGGATGCCTTTTGAACCAAGTACATCATCCAGACAGCAAACAACACGGCAGACTGTGTTCTGAGTTCAAAGGAAAGTTATCTCCGTTTTACCCAGGGCATGTGAATCAGCACGAAACCTGGCCGAGCTTTCTTTGTGTCCATCTAAGTATTGCTATAAAACATTGATACACCCCTCTTGATCTCCATAGTACTCTACCAGTGCATCTAAATCACCTGCTAGGGAAGGAAAATATTTATTTGTTTATTTATTCATTTGTAATTAGTGGGCAGGCCGTGAAACCCACTGTAAGATCAACCTGCATCCCTCTGGCTTCAGCCTGGCTCTGTAAGGCAAAAGCCATTTACAGGGCAAGGGCTCTTACAAGCCAGCGAGGAGTTTCCCCCACTAGAGAAGCACCTTGCACCAACATCCTGCATTTGGGAAATCAAGGATTGGCAAGGACAAGTGAAAGCTTGCAGAGTGGGTGAGGCAGCATTCTGCCTTGGGTTGGTGGCTGAAGGGACGCCCCAAGGGTTGAGCGTCCTCCATCCTGAGCCTCCTCCAGTTCAGGGTGGTGGGGAGCCCTGACTGTGCAGCTCTGTGCACGCTTCCCTTGAGGAAACAGCTGGAATTCCTCAGGCAGCTGTGCTCCAGGATAATAGGTGTTCTTTTCTTCTTAATGCTGGAAATTTACTGTAAAAATTAAGTCTTGTGAAGCTCTTTTGCAGCCAGCCTGGGCTTCCCCAGAGTGTGGAGGCACAGAATCAGAACTGCCTGAACCAGATGAGACAGCAGGAGCCCCAAGAGCAGGAAAAAACATTTAAAGCTCTTCTGCTTATATCTCTCACTGCTGAACTTGCTGTGGGGGTAGATGTTAATTTAATGAGTACTCATTAAATTATCTTACAGTAGCTCAGATAGGTCCCAGCAGGTTCCTTGAACATGACACAGGATTTTGTTTTGTATTGTTTGGGCTTAATTAGTTTTTCTGAGGGACGGTTATAGTCCTAGCAGAGAAGGGTATGAAAATACCATTGTACAAAACTTTGTGGAGACAATGCATGCTTAACTCTACCTATGATCATGTTATTTTTAGGGTAATACTTAAAATGTAGTTCAGCTTTCAATAGTTTCTTCTCAACATTCAAACTCGTTTTTTTCTTGAGGGATGTTAGAAACAATCGCTTCAAACACAGAAAACTGTTATAAAGATAAAACTGTATATATGACTTTAATGAATTTAATGGAAATCAAAAAGTTTTTGCAGGAGTTTGCAAAATGGGGAAAAAACAAGCACATTTGTCTTGGGGTCCATCATAGTTTTCAGATTTCCCACAGATACAGAAGATGAGTTATTCACAGCACTCCAGTTGGTGTGAGCTGGAGAAATGAATTCCACCTGGGATGCACAGTTATAGGTGAGGTGTGACACCTCTGGCAGCAGCCATTAAAACAAAAAAATAGGCCTGGAAAAAAAGCACATTGCCTGGAACTGTAGAAAAGGAGAAAAAGTGAGAGATTTGAAAGAAAGAAACTACCTGTGAGTGGTCACGGATGACATTTTCCAAGGCAGTTCCTAAAAACAAATAAGTGACAGATTATTGGAGAGCACTCTCATGTTAGAGATAACTGGGCACTCATTAGCATGGGGGATCCCTGTCCCCAGTGATGCAGTCTTGGCCAGGCTGGGTGATGGCAGAAGACACTCCCCAGTCCAGGGCTCACGGGCTGTCCCTGCGCTCCCAGGGGTCACTCCTGGAGCACGCTCCGGCTCCCCTGCCTGGAGCATCCCTTCCCTGGTGCCAGGGGAAATACAGGTGTAACCCGTGGGTTGTGCAGAATTGGACAAGCCCTCTGAGCAGCCATAAGAACTTTTTTCTAGCTGGTGTGGCTGACTTCACCTCTTCCCTTCCTTGATGGGTGATATCCTTCAGGCTCCAAACCCTCCTCTGTTACAGGAGTGGAGCAAAACACCCTGTGAGCCCCCAGTGCTGCTCTCTGGTCCTGCTGTTTTCCATATCACTGAACCAGAGAGCTCAGATCAGCCACAGACTGGCTGAACGAGCAGGATGTTCAATAGCTCATTTTATGTTAAAAAAAAAAAAAAAAAGCTTCCCCCTCCCTCTATTTGGGCTAACAGCTTATCAGTGTGAGTCAGGCCTGGAGAATGAACACTGTGTTACATGGGCTTACATATAAATTAGCTCCCATTTTCTCACAGGCAGCCTGGGCATTTTCTGCTAGTTTAGCAGAATTTTCCAGTCATTGGGGTTTTGAGGGTCCATGCAGTGTCTGCAGTGAGAATACTTGCTGATGCTAGAATTCAGTTTTTATTGGAGATGAGGTGTGGTCTGGCAGTTTATTAACAGCTGAACTGCTGTGCAGCTGGCAGGCAGGTCAAACCCAAGGCAACATTAGTTAAACTAACTCAATACTCCATGGTACATTTATTTTAGGGAAATATGGAAGCAGTTTTCTCTCCCTCTGGTAAATAAATAACATGCCAGGCTACCAAATGTTATTTTAAAGGAAACTTTAGGTTAGAATTTCCATGCTTCTGGAATAGGAACCCAAAGTAGGCTTCAGCTAGTAAAGTGTGGGGAGGAGCATCTTGAATTATTTGCCTATAGTGGTGAATTTTGGATCAACTTAAGTTTCTAATGGCCACAGCAACTGAAGATATTTACATGAAAGCCTTTCAGTAAGGAAGGACTGTGATTAACTTATTCTGTGGACAGGGACGTTCCATATTTTGAATAATTCCTGAAATGCCTAATCCTGTGATACAAAGTACAAGTAATGTCAGAGGCAAAACTTCCTTCCAAGGGCCATTGCTCAGCACTCTGAACTCTCTGTGGGTATCAGCAGCTTATTTTACTGAGATGGCTGCCAGAAGTGTCCAAGAACCACAGAACAGATACAGCTGGGGAAAATGGGGAGCTGTGGTGAGAGAGGGCACACCAAGACCTTAGGGGGGATGTTTGGTGGATCCCAGGCTGAGAGGAGAAATCACTGTTTTCTTTCCAAGGTCATCTCTGGAAAGGGGCAAGGAGACCTCCAGAAACGAGCCAAGAATGGCTTTTATTACAGGTCTTATATTTTCCAAATACAAACTCTGTGTGCTTACTTTTTAAGAGTATGTATAGTACTAACCATGGTAAACCTGTTGTTTCTGGTCAATTTAATGATGCCATAAAATGTGGTTTTATGGCTGACTTTCTCTGTGTTAATGCCTGCAGGAACCTGGGGCACTTTTTTTTTTTTTTTTTTTTAAATCAGTAAGAAAACCAGACAATGACTGTTCCTGATTTTGTGGTTGAGAAGTTCCTGATGCCAGTTTTTGTTTATTTGAGGGGGTCTTTTAATGCCTTTCACAGGTGCAGGAAAGAGGCTTTTTCATTAACTTAGTTTATCATCAGCTGTATCCACACAAACACTTGTTTTGTTGTCTGCTTCCAACGCTTCCAGAATGGAACCAGGATCTGCTAAAACTCAAGGAGATCTGATGCAAGCTGATGAGTTATTGTAGGAATTCAGTGCAGTGTTATTAAAAGAAATGAATAAAACATTAGTAATGAACTCTTAACTTGTGGACATAGAATAGTTCTCCAAAATACAGATTGTTTTCATACTTCAGTACTTTCTCCATTATGAAGCAATTAACTCTCTTCTGTTGTCTTTTAAGAACAAAAGCTTTTGTTTCAAACATGGCATCTTCCTCTCTTCCCAAATATCTTTTTGCAGTTTCTTAGTTTTTCTGTTTCAGATGAAAGATTCTTGTTCTTCTTTGTGTCACAGGAACAAGAGCTGAATTTTGATGTTTTCAATTTCCTAGAGCACAAGTGTTGTTTAAGATTGAGTTCTTAATATCTTTTTTTTTTCCCCTCAGTAAAATTAGTATTTATTTCCTTGCTAAGAAGCAATTGCAAAAATACGGGAATGTCTGCATCTTCATGAGGTGACATAGATTTTAGCCAATTATTTTCTTTACTTCAAATGGTGATTTCCTCTAATCATCCTAGCAAACCTTGATTAGCAGTGTGATATGCATTGCAGAGTTTGACATCTGTTGTATATCATAACTGAAAATGCTTGACTTTGCCATCTTATTTCAACATCTGTCTCTTCCAATGCCTGCTCTTTGAACCGGCCGACAGAAATCAAAATCAAAGTGCAAAAAGGGGCTGTAATTCAACCCATGCTTGAAGAAACAAAAAACTGATTGGTACTTTGATGGAAATTAAATACAATTTATGTTTCTTAATGCAACAGCACCAATGAAAATCCAACAATGGAAGGGTCATGAATTTAGTTCTAAGATAGATTTGTGCTGAATTGAAAACTGCCTTGAGTGTTGGAAGACATAAAAGCCTCATGTACCACTTCCTGATTTGACTGTGCTTAACTGGTTTAATATTATGAATATTATTAGCCAGGGCAAAAAAATAAAACATTTTATGAATAATTTTAATGATGACAGCAATTTTTAATTTGTGTTGTAACCTAAGCAGCATGGAAGCAGGCCTTTGAATAGCTTCCGATGATCCTTGCATCAGAACAGTATTCCAGAATTCTTTGGCCTTTTTTGTTTTCAGGCCCTCCTTTCACCAGGGCACAAGGTAAATTGTGGCATTTAGGCACATTAATTAAAATTCATTGCTGTTGATTCATTGCATTCCATATTTTTTTCAAATGTAGCCCGTTGTTTTTTTCCTATTAAGGACGAAAACTCCTCCTTTCTCGTCCTGTTCTTTACCTTTCTCAACCATGTGTAACTTTGGTTTTAAAAAGAGACAACTTCTTCAGGAAAATTTCACAGCTATCTTGACAAGGCAGAACAGGAATCTTTGAAAGGCTGTTGTAAAGGATTTGTCAAACACATGTGTAGGTGTGTGTTTAACCACCAGGCCACTTTGCTGTGAATTTTCTGGTTTGTCATGGATGTTTTTTGATCATGGCTTTTTTGTTTTTAAATAATTTGGAAATGTGACATAGCTTGGGCTGAAATGATTCAGAAGTGAGATTTGAACTCTTCTCTGCCACCTCTCGGGTCAGATTCCTATTCAAGATTATGGAATTATTTGCTCTATTTTTGGGGTTATTTGGTTGAGAGTTTGGGGTTTTTTTCCCCTTTCAATAACAAATGAAAGCAAGTGTAAATCTCAAAATTTACAGAATGAAATATTTTATTTCTGTGTCTTTATATAATGTTCATTCTTGGAGATGAATCTGTGCATAATATTCATTTTGACAGACTGAACAAGCCTTTGGTTTAGGTGCTGTGTATGTTATACTAGCTCTCACTTTTATTCTTTCAATGAAACCCCCACCCCATTTATTAGGACAAAGCTCTATGGGAAGTCCAGAAGTCCTACTGTAAACTCTACTTCCTTCTTTTTTTTTTTTCCCTTTGCTTTTTTTAATGCCAAAAAGCTTCAAAAAGACACTTGAAATCCACAGGGGAAAGAGAAATTAGACTCCAGCTGACATGACTGAATTCTAAACTGCTAAATATTTTATCATTAGATTAGGTAATGTGAGGTTCCACAGCATCAGGCTGTGTTTGGGGGTTTTGCTTTTAACTCACTCTGTGCTTCACCATCTTGATCAAAAATGTTGCAGGACTTTGCAGGAAAGTTGAGAGAATTTTGACCTTTCCCAGCATTTCTTGTAAGTGATCTCAGCTTCATGCCTTGTTGAGTAGGGTTCACCTTATTCTCCAGGAGCAGCAGAAAAAACCCCAAAGTGCTTCCTTGGACTGGTGCTGTCTGGCTCCAGCTGATAAAGGTGGAGGTGCTGTCTCTGTCACTTCTGAAAATGGCTACAGATGGCAAATCCTGCAGTTCTCCTCTCCCAAATGATGTAGCAATTCTTTATCATCATTCTTCCTGTAACCCCTCTCACAATCCTGCTTGGAACTTGGGCCCAGACTGGGAATTCTGCTGGGTATTTGTCTTTTTTTTTTTTTTTTTCCTTTTTAGAGAAAGATGGGATAATCCAGGACTAGCCTGCTGAGTTGGCCGATCCAATGCAAATAATTACATTTTTCAAATTTCTGAAAACATGTATTTAATTGACTGAAGGCAGTGTAGCTGAAAACACACTCCACTTACTTACTTTGATCTTTTAAACAGGGTCACAAATGTCTAAGAGACTCAAGTGCAGGCAGGCAATGCTGACACACATCCTAGAGCACTAAGCTGTGAATTCTTTTGGACAGAAAACAGTGAGGGTGAGCACCAGACATCTGCTGGTGTGGGCCAGTGAACCGAGGGTAATTCTATCCTACATTTTATTTTCATTCATTCTATTTAGATTGGAAGAATGAAGTTCAGTTTGGAAATCTTTCTTGACAGCACTGAAACCTTCCAAAGTGCCTGGATCTTGCTAAGGAATGTTGTTTGTGGGCATGCTGTGCCTTTAGGGCAGCTTTGAGGCTCTGCTGTGAGATGAGACTAATGGGATCTTTCTGGTGAATCTTCAGTTTCTCTGATGCAGCAAACAGGATCACAGAGCCCTCAGTCCCCCGTTGGGAATTGCTGCTCTGCAAACGGTGATTCATTTGATCTGCCTGTTTGCTGCATACGGATCTTCCTCTTCAGAAGGGACAGGATATTTTTCAGCTTGAGGATTGTAGCAGAGGCAGAAGAGGCTGCTATGTTGTAGGTCAAACAGTGTTTTTGTTTTTCCCTTTTCTCTGCTGAAGACAACCACAGTTCCTATTTCAGCATGTTAATGCTGAGCTGCCACAAGGGCCTGTGAGGTCACACCTTGGTGACGTGGAACACAGAGGCAGTGCTCAGTTACTGGAGCACAAAAATTGGCACGGATTTGTGCCACCACACGTGCTCCTATTTTCTGCCCTCACAGCAATCAGGTGTGGAGAGAAGGCAGGGATTCAGAGGGTTTGGTTTCACAGCAAGACGCCAGTGTCTTCTGTTCCATAGTCCTTCAGAACCACCTCTGCTGGTTCCCTCCTTGCTCTGCAGCTGGCTCCACAGCCAGCCTGCCTGAGACTCCTGGACACAGCCTCTGGAACCCATCCACGCAACCACTGCACTGCTGCTTGCTCCCTTTCTCTGCTGTGGAGCAGCTGTGTGTACAGGAGCTCCAGTCATCATGTCTTTTACATTGTGCTGGTGTGCAGGAGCTCAGGGGGACATTTGCATTTATGCAAAGCTTCACAGAATGTGCTGAGAGATGTAACCTCTTCATGGGCGAGTTGTTTTCATTTGCTTGCCCAAGAGCCTTCCTCCCTCCTGTTCTCTCTGTTTATTAAAGGCATTTTGCACCCTCCCAATAAAATAGCTGTGGTTTTTTTTTTTCCCCACAGCAGTGGCAGCTTGTTACTCAGTGCCTGTCATCTTTTCTGATGAATAAGTCTTTTTCATAGATGTGCTAAGGCTGTCAGAGGTTGTAGGGTGAAAGAGGATGAGTGGTTCCCCCAAGCTGCTGGGGAACAGCTCCCTCCATGGCACTGGGACCAGTGCAGCTGAAGTGCCACAAAAGAGGGACATTTGCAGGTCAATTTTAAAGGAAGCTAAAGTGCTGTGAGTTTAAACAAACTGCTGAATTTTCATGGGAAGAGAATATGATTAAGGATGTTTAAACTGCAGTTGTTTCCAAGGTACTTCTTCAAGTTAAAAGGGAAACTTTTATAAAAGCTCAAAAATCATATGCTGGGTATCACGCATACAACTTTTTCAAGTCTGCAAGAATCTGTAAAAACAGCAGAAAAATGAAACCATTTATTTCAATGCTTGGTATTAGACAAAAAAAGAGGTGCTGTTCCTGGAGCAGTTTCATTAAAATGCTGAAATACTGGATGGAGAAGAGACAGGTTTACAAGTTACGCTGTATTTGATATCAAATGTTGTTGCAATGTCCAACCAAAGCCACCAACCAACTCCATCAGCAGTTTATATATATGGAAATGTGCCTCGTGCCACCGCCAGGTTTTGTCACAAATTGATGATTACAAGGACCAGGCTATATGAGTATCCAGCCTGAGAGGCCTTAAAAAGCCCTTTACTGAGAGTGCTGCCAAGCTGCTTGCCTTAGGATGTTTCAGCAAGGGAGGCGCCTCAAGCTGCTGGAGCTTTTTGAAAATCTTGGCTGTGATGTCTGAAGCTGTGAATATCTAATACGTGATGGCACCAGGCCCAGCTGGAGTACAAACACATACATAGAAAAACACATGAGAATATGAACAGTGCTAACAAGAGATAGTGTGCTCTGCTGCTGCTCTCATCCCACTTTCATAAAACAGCATATTGAAAAGGAGAATTTACTCTCTGTCCGTTTCTTCTAGCCTTAAGGCTTAATTCTGAACTTTATGGGACTTTCTGGTTTCCCCTGTACTTCATCTCCCCTTTCAGCTTAACACTGCCTTTTAGTTTTATTACCTTGAGAGCTCAGAGAGACTGAATTTTATCTGCAGGGAAGCTCATTTGTTTTTAAATGACTTTCAGTCTGAAAGTTGGGTGATTACAGGCAGCTGTTAAAAAAAAAAAATCACTGATGAAAAAAGATGGGTTTCTTGGTTACCTGTAAACTGAAACGGGTTCGAAAGGAGAGTTTAAAAGATGAAATTCTTTTGGGTTGTTAGCCAGTGATTTTGCACCTCAAGGCCTGTTAAACAACAAGAGGCACTTGTATTTCTCTACCTCTTATTGTCTGTCAAACACTGAGCTCTGGCAGGATGTGAGCTCTGCTGGATATCAAGCAAGTGTAGGAGATCACTTGCTCTGTGGCAGTGTTGTAGTCAGCCTTGCAGCTAAAAATCTGCAGCACTGAAGAGGGATGTGTGTCCCCCTGCTCTGATGTGGTAAGGACAGCTTGGAGGTTGACAGGCACACCAAGAAAGGGACCCCAGGCCCTGGGTCAGGTCCCTGGGGTGCCCTGGGTCAGGTCCCTGGGGTGCTCTGGGTCAGGTCCCTGGGGTGCCCTGGGTCAGGTCCCTGGGGTGCTCTGGGTCAGGTCCCTGGGGTGCCCTGGGTCAGGTCCCTGGGGTGCTCTGGGTCAGGTCCCTGGGGTGCCCTGGGTGAGGTCCCTGGGGTGCTCTGGGTCAGGTCCCTGGGGTGCCCTGGGTCAGGTCCCTGGGGTGCTCTGGGTCAGGTCCCTGGGGTGCCCTGGGTGAGGTCCCTGGGGTGCTCTGGGTCAGGTCCCTGGGGTGCCCTGGGTCAGGTCCCTGGGGTGCTCTGGGTCAGGTCCCTGGGGTGCCCTGGGTGAGGTCCCTGGGGTGCCCTGGGTCAGGTCCCTGGGGTGCTCTGGGTCAGGTCCCTGGGGTGCCCTGGGTGAGGTCCCTGGGGTGCCCTGGGTCAGGTCCCTGGGGTGCTCTGGGTCAGGTCCCTGGGGTGCTCTGGGTCAGGTCCCTGGGGTGCTCTGGGTCACGTCCGTGGGGTGCTCTGGGTCAGGTCCCTGGGGTGCTCTGGGTCAGGTCCCTGGGGTGCTCTGGGTCACGTCCGTGGGGTGCTCTGGGTCAGGTCCCTGGGGTGCTCTGGGTCAGGTCCGTGGGGTGCTCTGGGTCATGTACCTGGGGTGCTCTGGGTCAGGTACCCGGGGTACCCTTGGTGAGGTCCCTGGGGTGCTCTGGATCAGGTACCTGGCTTACCCTGGGTGAGGTACCCGGGGTGCCCTGGGTGAGGTCCCCGGCTCTCCTTGAGGGCTCTGCTGAGCCCTCACTGATGGGGAGAAAAGAGAAAGCCCAGTGTGCTCTGGTGGAAGTGTTAATTCTTACCAGTGCAATCCTATCCCTAGTGCCTCCAGGTTAAAGTTTGGGTGTATGATGATACAGACCTTCATTTACTCCTGGATTTCCTTTGACATAAACCTCATTTCATGAAAAAGGAGCGAGTGAGTCAGGAAAATGATATGGCTGTCAAGAGATTTTTATGTTTTGAGAGACAGGTGATATTAAAATACTTTTTAATGGATGGTTAAGCTTAATGTGATTAATAGATCATTTTCATGTTCTGCAGCTAGGGTGATATACTGGAAAAAGCAGAACAGAAACCCCAGGGAAGTAATATTTTCATCCCAGTTTCTTTTCTTCTGCTTTTTTTTTTTTTAAGTTTCTTTTTCTCACATCTCTGGTTCTTTTTTCCCTTTTGTTACTTTACTGACATCGTTCTACTTTTAAGGAAAGATAATTGTGAAAAGAAGAAATTTAAAATTAAGGCATTTCAAAGTTAGTCTTGTAATATTTTCTAAGGAAACTCAGATCGCCTATGTTTTTCATTTCAAGTTCTGTGCTGTGCTGTCCCTGATAAGAGACTTCAGTGGTTTGAATGAACACCAAAGTATTAGCCTAAAGCAAGAAAACTGCCAAAAACAACTCAAGGCTGTCTTTTAATGGACAATGTTTGTTCCTTTCTGCAGTGATTCTCCTGTGACTGTGATCAGGAGTTCTAAGGTCTGTAGTACCTGCAAGTAATCTGCTGCAGATGCTCACACAGAGGCACAGTGGGAGGAAAAACACTGCATTTGATCTGAGGGATCAAACATTTTGGGGAGTCATCTGATCTCAAGGATATCTGCTCCTTTTTTTCCCCCACATTATTTTTTTTAAAGATGCATCCCTAATCAGGCTTTGCCACTGCTCTGTAAACAGCAGGCCTGTTAGTGATGCTGAAAGATTAAGAGATTGGCAAAGAAAGACAAGGGAGCTTTTCTTCTCACTTGTGCTTTAAATATTTATTCTGAATGTGTGCTGGACCACTTGCTTCTGATTTGGCGAAAGGGACCTCAAACATGAAGTGATATAAAATCACAGAAGTATTGTGCAGACTGCAGTCAGTGTTTTTTATATTCCTCTGTCACATCCAACCTGGGGGGGGACAGAGAAGCTGCTCCTTTGGGACACAGCCCTCGTCCAGTCTTGTCTCCTCTCTGGCAGTGGCCGGTGCTGGACACCTCCAGGTTCACAGGAGTGGGAGGGCTCTTGGAGCAGCACTTTTCCAGTCCTGGAAAAAGATCCAGGCTGAGCAGCATCTTCAGTGCTTGCCCAGAACTGCCAGAGTTTGGGTGGGGGTACTCATTTCTGTGCAAAGCCTCCTAGCCCTGGCAGAAAGTGCTCTAAGCATGGGCCAACTCTCCTTCCCTCGGAGTCAAGCAACATTCCTACCTCTCTGTCCTCCAAGACATCTGAATTTTTGTGCCTGCTGAAGCAGTTTCCAAAGCTGTGAAAGCATTTCTGCTGTGCCTCTATTAAAAACCAAGCACAATCAAGACAGGTTTGTTTTTTTTTTTTAAGTCTTTCAGAAGTAATTTCTGACTTATCAACGTGTCAAGGTGCTTGGAACAGGTTTCATTGTGTGTGTAGCACTGTAATTTCTTCTGGCCTTGATGTATATTTGAAAAGGAAAAAGTGTAAGTTCCCCATTCAGCTTCACAAATAACAGCCTCACAAATTACACATGGGATGATTTATCACTGGCTAAAAATGCAGTGGGCTTTCAACCCTTAACTGTTTGTTTTTCTGCATAAATCTACCAGTCTGACACTGATCTAGGTTGCTGTAAAGAAGTCACACACAGAATTTCTTCTTGTTTATTGGGAGCATCCAAAGTTGACTTTCTGACTGCACAGCAGAAATACTTTATTTGCTACTTACACGAGCATAATTTTGTGACCAAATTACTTAAGTCAGCAACTAATTTCACTGCTGCCTTAGACCTGCTTTCAATGAACAGGTATATTCATCAATCACCTCCCTTCTTCTTTGAGTACCAGCCTAATCAATACAAGAAAGAGCTGTTTAAACACTTTCCTATTAAAAAGGGAAAAAAAGTTCAGGTACACAAAACAGCAGAATAAATATTAGAGAGAATTCTAGGGACAGGCATTGAAGTTTGATGCTGTTCTGCATTAGGACTTTATAAATCAGTAAGCATGAAGGACTATGCAATGGTACAATTCCACCCTAAATTACCAGGGCATGGTGATTGTAGAGTTGTGGTTTCATAGAGACATCTGACAGCTTTGGAGCTTGGATAGTTTTGAAAATACCTCAGTTTCAAGGGATCACGTTTTGCTGAGCAGTGTGAGCACTGAGAGCACATCCCTGTTATCAAAGGCAAAGGAAATGCTGTGGACGTGCTCTGTGCTGGCCATCAAATGCTCACATGCAGTGCCTTGCTCAAGATTCCTGTGTGCTGGGAAAAGGACCAGAAAGGGGTGGAATAAGGTCTCTGGAACAGCTGTGGTGTGCTGGGTCTGTGAGACCCCCACCTCTCGGTGAACATGACTGGTGATGGTGCAAAGGCAGAGCTCCAGACTTCTTGCAAGGAGCTGGGTTTGTGTTTCTGAACTGGTCACAGCTGAACTCTGCCAAAGGTTACCTGCACAACCTGCTGGCTGCCAAAAGTGAGGGATTTTAAAACACAGGTGTTACTGTGCAGTGATGCCTAAGCCATATGGGATGTGCCCAAAGATGTATTTATTATTTAGCTTTTTATTTCTGATCTAAGCACCAATCATGGGCACAGCAGTCTGTGCAGTGGGGGAGATGATGCAGCATGAGAGGGTTCCTACTGCATCCTCACAGGGGGAGATGTAACACAAACCTCTTGCTGAGAGCTCAGGGGTAGCCTCAGTTTGCAGGAATTCCACAGAAATGGCCACGGGCAAAAGAAGGATGTGAGGCATCGTGTAATTGTAGTGGTGCAGAAATCTTTGCTACTCAATTAAAACCCATAAGCCCCACAGGGCTCTGCATGCCACTGGAAGTTACCATTGTCCTTTTCATCCTGTATTTTGCAGCATTGAGGACCTTTTGGTTTATTCACTTATTTTCTGCTCTCAGCTCTTGTTCTTGTGCAGCATAAGAATGAAGTGGCTAAAACATGTTTGCAAACCAGAAATGCTAATTGTTAGAAATATAATTATCGTTCCTTTTGGAAAATTTATTAGAAGCTTGAATTAATGCTTTTATATAATGATTAATTCAAAAGAAATGTTTAGTTGGATATGAGCTTTGTTTGCATGTTCAGTGTAGTAAGACTGAGTCTAAAGTTCTTACATGAACAACATCTTTCTGTCTCCCTCTGTGTTTAAAACTCCTTACCTACACATTTAACAAAATGAAGGTTTAATAACTTCCTTTTCTCCCTCTAAATGTACCAGTTAAATCATATTAGTCTATTTTCCACCTGTAAAACTGCATTTACATGCTTAATTACATAATCTCTTAAACCCATTATTACCTGCAGCAGGTGCTTTTATCATCAGATTTTTTTTCTCTTTCAAAGTGAAAAGATGCTTCATTATTCAGAAAGTGGAGGTGTCTCTTCTGGATATTGTGTAGAAGAGGATATGCTGCTGCATGTTAAAGAAACATGAGCTGTGCAGATCAGCTTCCCTGTGGAGGAGACAACAGAGAATCAGTATATTAAATGCAGCTCTTTATTTACATACCTCTGTGAGTGCTGGAGCAGAGGCCACCACAGAGCAAGTACTCTGACAATTCTGCCTTCCAGAAATGCCATCCTGAAAGCTAATGACACCTTCCTGGGAGACTTCTCTACCTTTACAGATTTAGAGGGCAGGAAAAAGTCCCAGGAAAACCAGCCCTGCTAAGCACCACTGATTTTCTCCAGGGGTGACTGCTGAACAAAACTTAAAACTAACAGCTGTCATTAAAGACTGAAGCCTTCCTCACATGTTAGGGAAGAGTGATTGCCCTGAGTGATGTGAGGTCTAATTTAGAGAGAGATTTTTCTTTGCAGTAGTTATCCTTTGTACCTTATCTCACCCCTTTTCCCCTTCATTTGAAAATGGCTGGGGCTGCTTTTCTTCTTCTCTTTGTGTACACTTTTAATACCTGCTAAAATCAGTGCTTCTAAGGAAGCTTTCATTTTCCTCAGTGCAGTAGGGCACAGCTCTGCCATCTAAAACCCTGGGTTGGCAAAGCAAAACCAAAGCTGAAATATTCCTATCTACTGCTCCTCTACATCTCTGTTGATTTGTAGGGGGTGGGAGAAGAGAACTGCTCCCTTCAAAGACAGGAGCATTCAGATGAGGAAATTTTAAAGCTGCACATTTGTTTCAAATGGATCCCATTTAGCCTGACAGTAAAAGAGCCACAGGGCTGAATTTTATTAGACATTTGTGCAACAGGCATTAAATGGTTCATGTTAGGAATATATTAAATTCCATACGAAAAAAAAAAAAAAGCCATATTTAGAACAGATACAGAAAAGGAGTAGCATTCCTCTGAGATTTTTGTGCACTGAAAACCTGAAGATTGAAAAAATAAGTGATGAAGGCAATATGGAGGTTTTCATCACATTTCCTGCCTTAGCTCTGCTGAATTTTTGTCGTTGTTTTTTGATTTTGTTTGTTTGGTTTGGTTTGGTTTTTTGGGGTTTTTTATAAATTGTTTTTATGTTTGGATTTTGGGGTTTTTTTTGTATCTGAGTTTTTGCCAGTTCAGAAAAGCACCTTTGGAGGTGTCAGCAATCCCATTATTGCTTCAGCTCTTGCCATGAACTTGCTGAAGGCTTTTCAAGCCTTCTTGAAAAGCCAGACCCAAGCTAATGCTCTCTCAGCGGTGTTAAAATCAATTTGGAGATCAGTCCAGAAGAACCAAATCCTCCCATCTTCCCTTTTGTAGCCTCTTTGATTTGGGTATTGTCATGGCTTTGTGCTCAGTAAAGGTGAGAATTCTTCCTGTTTGCAGAGAAAGAAGCTCTTGGGCACAAGTGAAATAATGGAAATGCACCTGATTGAAACAAGACAGGGAAAAACTGTGCAGTGTTGTAAATCCCTGACTTGACTTGAATTAAAGGAATCTTTTCACTGCAGGTGATTGTAATGTTTGTGCACCCTCAACTCTGAGAGGAAAAATATTCAACAGAAGGTAGGTGTGGGGCAGTTTCTGGCTATAGTCTTATCTGTAGTGACATCACCCTGTGGTGGGGTTCTCTTCTGCTGCTAATTGATAAATGTTTTCAGGCTAGGACTATTTGGAGGCTTTTGCTCCATATCCTCTTGCAATAGCAAATAAGTGTTCCTCAACACTGAAACAATATGAGTGTGTTCTGACCTGGGGAGTCATAGATAGGCAGACACACAGGTTGCTAATTGCACTGCCTGTAATCATCTCCATTTCATAGACAACTTACACCCTGCATTCCTCTGCTCCCATCTGGCCCTGTGCATTCCTGCTTCTGCCTTTTAACCACACAGCATTAACTGTATTATAGATGCCAGGGTGGAAAAACATCATCCTTGGAAGCGTTTGAATGGTGAATAACTGGCATTAATCATGCTGCAATTAGATTTCCTTGTTGAGATTTTGATAAGTCTTTGGGTGACCAAGCTAACAAACTGTCAAGTGGTTCTCATCACTAAACCCTGTGCTGGTTCATATCCACTCTTCTCAACAGGAGTTTCCTTTGAGCATGTTAGAGGAGTAATTAGGGGGCAAGGATGGGAATTTGTGTGCTGTATATTGGTGGGATCTAAGCTTTGTGGACTTAGCTCTGATATCATGGCACCTTTAGTGACAAATATCGTGGGACTGGAGCAGTACTGAAAGGGGACTGCGGTCCCCTGGGGTGATGCACACATCTGACACACACCTGAGAGCATGGAAAAGGGCCCATGGGTTCAGTGGAGGTTACCCTGGCTAATTCCATAGCCACAAGCAGTACTGCTGCTGAGGCTGACTGCACACAGCAAAGACCCAGGGTTCCAAAAGGTCCAAAAGGAAGTGCTGGCTTTCCCATTTTCCAGCAGTCTTTAGCCTCAGCTAGGTTATATCCTGAAATAGAAACTTTGGAAAAATGAAAGTGCTGAGGGGCAGCATGGGAGCAGTTCAGTAGAACAGAAGACCTTTGCCTATGTGGAGTAGATCTTTTCATCTGGTCTAAACTAACATCAACAGTAACATCAAAAGAGAAGAAAATGCCTCCTAGGTCTGTAGACAAGAGTTTGCTTTGAATACCTTTCCTGAAGCACCAGCAGTGACATGTGTGAAGGGTGATGTGACATCTTAGCAGATGCTGAATCACCCAAGATGCTTTCTGCAAGTGGGAAGCCAACGTGACTCATGTTTTAGCTCCAGAGGTTTCTCAACGCAAAGCTGTTTTGACAGCAGCAGTGTGGGGTTTTAGCTATCCTTTGGTTTATCAGAGGAATTATATCTTAGGTTTGTTATTAAGATTTCATTTAACTGTCTGGGAAGCCTTGACAGGTTATGACTGTTAGCTCATATCGATGTCTCAAAATGCTGCATCTGGACTGGGTTATTTTCAGAGGACTTGTATGTGCTCTGTCAGAGATGTGGAACTAGACCTGGACCATAAGCAGGTATAGAGGGGTCTTCACATATTGTTCCAATCTCTATATCTTTATCCAGATTAAAGGTTTGCCCTAAAGATGGCCTTAGAATATCTGGATAGTGTTATTTTGCCTGATAATCTCTCATGATCATTTTATATTTCCTCTTGTTCCACGTACAGTAGCAAGTGCTGACTTCCATTTGTATTGTGGGAGCAACAGGATCATTTATTACCATGGTCACTGTCCTGAAAACCTGATAAAAGAGAGAAACTAAGGATGAAGGGAGCATTACCTATGCATGACTGACAAGATGTAGAGCAGGGAGAAGGATTGCTCACATCCATGCTGGAGCTGCTAATTGGCTGATGATATCCAGGATTTTGATTTAGATCTTCTCTTCCTTTTCTTTGTTATGAGAGGGCTCTACTGAGTTTTCTTGCTGGCATTTTAGGGATGATTGACACAATCTATAAATAGTGTGAGCCATGGAAATGATTATACCATCCTTCCTAATCTAATGGGTAGCTAAGCATCAAGTTTTCAGGCACCCCATAGGACTCTCTTTTTTATTCCCTTAGGATCCTGATTGACAGGATTTTTTTCTATCAGTTGTATCAATGGCTTCACGTCTCAGTCATGTTTCTCCAATTCACTGTTCAAGAAAAATGTGTTCTTTGTGCCTGAACTTTTAAATGTCCAGGTTCTGGCTGTGCATTTCAAGATCAATCTAAAGCTTGAATGTTTTATTTATCTGAATGGGTAGAATGTTTCAGCAGGTTATTTTCATTTACCTGTACAATTCTGATGCAGAACAAAAGTGAAGAAGAAACCAGGGTGGCAAATAAATATACTTCTCTTGTTCCTGGAGAATCATCAGCTGTGCACATCTGGTCTCAGGAGAGAACAGACACTTCAGACTTCTTGAAAGATAAAGGAACATGCTAGTTACTGTGAGATTCATCTGTTCAGCTACCCTTGTCCTTCATATGGAGTTCTTATGTTCCTTAATATTATGTAGTACTTAAGAGTAAACATCTATTGCCTATTCATCCTCTTAGTCAAGGCAGAATGAAAAGTAAACCTGAATTTCCTCCCCCCTCTGTCACCAACTTCACTTTGTCTTGGCATTCAGTAGATCTTGGAGGAAAGAGCTGAGTGACTGGGTCACACTGGAGCAGTAACAAACCAGATGGCATCTCCATATGTGACAGACCAGGAGGTTTTGAAGCTGTGCATCTGCTTTAAGGAATCAACTTTAAAAGAATTGACAGTCCTGTCAGATGGGCAGCACGGACCTGCTCCAGCAGGTGATAAAGCTGCTACAAGGCAGAAGGTTGCTCTTAATTTCCCAGTCTGGAGTTTGTGTGCACTCAGATGAATCTGAATGGGATCAGGAAGATGCAGAGGGGCAGTGTCTGGCCAGGCCATTGTCTGAGACATGTCCTGGATTAAAGTCAGACCTTTGTCTAGCTCTTGCAGAAGTACTTGGAAAGTGCCTGCTCTGGAACTGCATGACCTTTTTTACTTCTTCAGGTACAATGATAATGTTTTGTCAGCAAGAACTCAGCTTGATACTGCATCCTTGTCCATCTCTGACTAAGGGATTTCTGCATTTCTTACAAATTAAATCATTGGGACTGTCACAATTTTATAGACTGTGTTATTAATAAGACTTTGTAGTGTGTCCTGCTTTAGCAAGGAGAATGCAGCTCTGCAATTCTCCGTGCCCTATATACCCAGCAAAGGCTCTCCTGCTGCACAGCTGTGCCAGGGCTGCTTCTTGCTAATCAGAAAACCTGAGGAGTGTAAAAATAATCACCAATTTCTGCTGTCTGTAAGGATGGATTTGTTTCATTTGGTGCAATGTCTCGCACCGACACTGCTTGCTCAGGCAGTTGCACAAGATCCATCTTTTGTTCCCCCTGCCCTAGGATGGAAAATACTTTATCAGGAATTTTTATTTCTGCTGAAGGACTACATGGCTTTATCCAAAATCCATTTGTGCATTAGGTGAGACACAGGAACCTGTATGCTTATTTGGACTATTTTCAGTGTTCATATACCCACTCTAGGATAAGGATCATTATCCCGAGTTTTGTTTTAATTTTTGTCTACATAATTCCATACAAAACAGTATAATAAAAGCTAGATGCAGTCCTGGAATTCAGCTTGAAATAATTAGTGGAGAAGGATTTCAAAATTCAGGAACATGTTGTTTAATTTACTGGAAGAATTTGTTAGGAAAACCTAATTGTTTGTTTTGTAGCATCACTATCTTTTATCGCATGAATATTTAACAGGGGTCCCTTTGTAAAGAAAATGCAAGAGAAAATTATCATCATACAACATAAAGACCTAATTATTTATTTGCCACAGGATTGTTAATACTCTGTACTCCACTTTAACGGATTTTGTAAATCTTTCAAAGAAAAAAAAAAAAGAAAATGCTGTGAGTTCAGGCATTGCTTCCACTGCTGTCTAGCATCAAAGTCTTGGCTCAGCAGGAACAAAAACAAATTTCAACAGAAAACCATACTACGTACATTCTTCCTTTACTACAAGTGCCTGTTACACAAGAAATGCTGTGAGGAGCAAGCAAAGCACATGCAAATTGCAGAAGGAACCATGCAAAATAGATTTTCCAAATGAAATATGACAAGTCATGATAACTTCTTAAGCACTGGAGCAAAAGACTGCAACAAGACACAGGAAAGCAGGATTTGCTTGCCAAACCTTGGCATTGCAGTGACACCCAGTGTAGCCCAGGAGAGATGAACTGTGCCAAGCTCAGCTCAGGTGGGGATCAGGATTCAGAAGTTTCTTCCCTTCAGAGCTCCCCACTGCAGCTCAGCTGTCTGGGTCAGGGAGCTGGCAATGCACTGCTCCTTGGTTCTGGGTAGAAACTGGCATCCAATTCACATTCTCACATTCTGTGAACTAAATTTAGCTATCTAGAAGTTTTCCAGATGTTGGATTTCATCTTCCATCATGGTACCAAGGGGATAAAGGTTTGCTTTATTTGTTACAAATGAGTTCAACATATTCCTATCTTAACTATAGGCTTAATTAGAAGGAAAGATCAATATTTAGGATAGCGAGAGCACACAGATAATTAGAATAATAAAACTCCAAAGATAATGAAAACAATTAAACTGGGTGACATAAGGACTTGGAAAAATCTTTAGTAGATCTGGGACTTTGATTTTAGTGAAATTGTCTCTGACCTCAGCGTTGAATAAGAGAAAAAACATGAAAATGGCAGAGCTGAGCATTTCCCTTCTAATTCTTCTGGACTGTAAAATTCTGTTTTTCTGAAAAAAAATTAATTTATTCAGGATCCGTGGTGATAATTTCCTTTCCCTTTCTGCAATGTGGGCAATAGAGAGATCCACCTGCTAACATAAGCTAAATTTCAAAAGGCAACAGAGATCTTTTGAGCTACGAGAATGTTGAAATGTCTTTTTGTTTGCCAAAATTTTCTTCTTTTTAATAAAACAGAGGCATTGGGCTCATCTCCCACCTCCATTTTTTGCTGTATTGTGATGATGAGCTCTAGGCACTGTCCTGTCTGTGCTTCTTGAGCCCCTTTCCCACTGAACCACAGCACCACTGTGGTGGAGATCACTGTCACCACTTAGTGCTCTGGAGTATCTCAAGTTGGTTTCCATCATAATGGTTTGGTGGCCACTCGAACTTGATTGTTCCCCATCATTTCAGACTTCTGGTACATCCAGTTCTGTGACTGTTTCCTCTGGGTTGTGATCATAATCTAACAATGTTATGTAATTCCACCTCCAGCATAACACTTGTGGTTTTTGGGTTGGTGGGGTTTTTTTGTCTGTTTGTTTTTTTGTTTTGTTTTGTTTTGTTTTTTAGCTGATTGAGTTTTGGATCGTTTGTTTGTTTTGGGTATGCTTTTTGGAGTTTTTTTTCTGTTTGGGTTTTGTGGTAGGGATTTTTTGTTGCTTTTTGTTCGTTTGTTTGGTTGGTTTTCATTTCAACCACCCTGGTGAAAATTACACCAGTGTGGACATGCTGAGATGTGCTGGTAGAAAAGAAACTATTATCATTCACATGCTAAAGTGGAAAAGCAAAATACTCATTCTCTGCAACAGCTTTCTCAGCCAGGGCTCCTGCTGGGTTTATGTTGTTTTTGTTGTTGTTTCTTCCCTGCTTTCATTAAAGCTGATATCATCTCTTATTTCTGAAAAAATAAACTTGGATATTTTAGATTAGGCAATGGCAAACCATCTCTGGAACTCTCAGCAACCACTGCTACCTGTGGCTGTGTATTGAGACCTGCAAAAATAAGAGGGTGACATCTCAGATGGAGCCACAGCATTGTCACCTTCATTCTCAAGTCAGGAAAGAGGAACACTCCGCAGACAGAAAAGTAAGCCAGGGAAGGCTTCTAGTCCCAGTGAAAAGGTGATGTGTGAGCAAGAAAAGTGGAGGACACTCAGTTGCACAGTTATAAGAAAAGTAAAATTATGCCTAAATCCCACCTGGGGATGAAATGTTAATTAGGGGAAGTAGAAGCACAACACAGGATTGTGTGATTTGGTGCGAGTTCTTGATCTGTGGGCAGGAGCAAAATACATGTGACTGCTGGTCTTAATCTTAAAAGAAGAATTAATTTTATTTTCCCCCCCCTCTCTTTTGGTTAAAAGAAAGCTTTCCTGACAAAAAGAAGCACCGAGAATTACTTGAGGATTTGTGACCGTGGAACAATGGATCGATATTTGATTGTGGAAAGCTTCAGTTAAAGTGGGACAAGAGGAGATTAGCCCGATGATCTGCTGGTTGTCCGTGGCTATAGATTTCTCCTTTTTAGCTGGAGAGGTTTATCTTGCCCTCCCTGTTCAGAACTGAGAAGTGATCTGGGATGGACTGTGCTCACAGGAATTACAAATAAAAGCTGGAGGTACCACAGGTGCAATAGCAAAGAAGGGCCTCTCTGAGGGAGCAGTGGGCACCTTGGAACCTCTTGGTGCCCTGGACAAACTGCCCATCCTTCAACCCCCTTTGCATCAAAAGAAGCCTGAGCAGGCAGAGGTGATGGGCTTAGAGTGAGGTTAATCAGACTTTGGTTTTATAATTGCTGTGCAGAGATGCCACAGAAACAATGACGGAGGCTTAGTCTTAAAAGGGTGCACTTTATTTTTTCTGTGGCTGAACCCTTTTGCCCAAAACAGAGCTGGGTTTTCTTAAAGCCGGTTTTGCCCAGATGCCAAATACCAGCACTAGGGCTTTGACAAATTGACACTTGCTACAAATTGCTCAAAGATCCACTGAAATCAGGAAGGCTTGGGCTGAACAGAGGTTTAACCTCGTGGCTCAGACTGTGGGAGATAAGGCAGGATGTGATTTCCTCTGAGATTCAGAAATGTTCAGGTTGGAGTGAACCACACAGTGTTTTTAATCTGAGTTTTTCAATGCTGTGCACTTAGTTCATTTTTACACCAGTTGGATTTGTTCCAGTGATTGTTTGTATTTCAGTTGGGAATGGCAAGACTTAACGTGGGGTTTTTTTCAGTGACATGGATGTATTAACCAGAAGTGTCTAATTATCTTTATTGATTAACCTTATCTTATAAAGAAGTAGTCACTCAGTAGAGCAGTCCATATCCTGTATGCTGCAGAAAGAGAAAGTGATTAATTTACTCCCTGGATTGTACTGCTCTGTATGCTGTGAGAGTAAGCGATGGATAAAGGACAGCCTGCACTGTCTCGGGTCAGAACAGTAGGTCAGAGCCATTATTTACCTCTTGAATATAGAGTGAGAATTTCCTCTTTTTGCAAATCATGATCCCAACTCACTTGTGTACAGGGAGAGGTAGAAGTGGGACACACATTTGTGTTCTGCATAGATCTGTGTATTTATAGAGCTGCAGTTACAGCAGGTCTGAAGGAGATGTGGAGGGAAGTAGGACCTGGGATTTCTGAGATGAGTTAGAAAAGCTTTCTGTTGAAAGTCCACAGAGCTATACTGTTAATTTCTTTCAAATCATATTTTTCAAACTTTCTCTGTGATGTCAACAAAAAATGACCACACCCAGAGTTCACATTTACTTACTTTTTATGTCAGCCAGTAACACTTTGCTTTCTTCCCTGTGGTCCACCACTTTTTGGTCTGATAATATGGTTGGAGCTCTTGCTTTGTTCTGTGCTTGTAAGTCTTTAGTGCAGTAAGAGCCTGATGTGTTGTGAAGCATCCTAAATGCAGATTAATGACACAATCTGACCTTTATCCAGGTTTATGTATGGTGTGTGTTTGTGTGTTTGCATGGTGTGTAGGTACATACAGTTTCTATCACCATCTGGAAATGCCTTACAAACATCAGACAGGAATGCTCATCCTGCACTGTAGTTATTAGTATATTGCTATATGTATTGCACTGGAAACAAAGTTATATAGGCAATAACCAAAAAAATCCTAGAAACAAAGAGGTTAACCCAAGAATTTTCTATCACTGCATTGTGGGCCAAGAGAGCTGAAGGTTTCACAGCATTTCTTGCTGTGTTTTTCAGCATCCCCTTTGGTTTGTCTTCTTATCCAGTGTCTCAGGTTTAGTTTCATTCTCTCCACAACTGAGATTCTCTTCCAGGCTTTCCCTATTCTCAGGTTTCATTCTGCCTTTTGTGATCCTGCTTTTTGTCCTAGAGGCAGTCTTACTCCTGTTGATGTCTTGAATTGGAGTTATTTTCTTATTTTGTTTTTTTGCCTCCTTTACACATGAGGGAGACCTTTCTCCCCTGCAGCCCATCAAACGAGGTCCCTCCACTGTGATAATCAGATTTTCTCCTGCTGCCATCTCTCTCCTATTCCTGAATCACTGCTCCCTTCCACTTCAGCAGGATGTGCTGCAACCACTGTTACTAGAAGTGCTGCATTTCCCCTTAATGCTGAACCAGCTTCCCACTCTCTGCTGTATCTATAATCACTCACCAGCCTCCAAAGGCAGTCTGGTGCTCCTTGCTGCCCAGAAAAATGAGCCCCCTTGATCTTTGGGGCTCTGGGTGTTCCCTTAGCATCCCAAATCACCCTGAGGGCAACTGAACACATTCATGCCTATCTTTCTGAAAAGGCTGGATGAAATCATCTTCTGATGAGTCAGATGCTTCTTGCTATTGGCAACACAAATGTAAAAGAGTCAGTTTTGGTTTGAGTAGTTTCACTTTTGTTATATCCCACTTACTATACTGACGTTTTGACCCATGACGTACTTATTAAAAAATAAAAATACAAACAAACACCCCACAAACAAACAAAAAACCCAACCTAGTGATTTTATGTGGGTTTTTAGGGTCTTTGAGGATACTGCTCAATGGTGATTTTCCATATTCTGGGAGCTGATGACTTTAGACGTGATCAGAGGGTTGTCTGTCCTTATAGTGAACTTGATGACTGCTTAGCAATTTCTGTCTGTTGTCCAGTGTACCTATTTTTGTCTCTAAAGGACGTTAATTCAGTGCTCAAAAATAAATGTCCTCCCCAGTGTAGCCCTGACTTTTATGATTTCTAGCAGAGTCCTATTCATATATTTTTAATTTAATTTTTACATTGTGTTTAATTAAATTACACAAGTGTAAGTTATGAGATTGAAGGAACAAGTAATAAATGGTCATTTGCATTTATCACAGATTCTGTATCCTGCACAGAACTATTTTTCTGTCAGTCAGATCTTGTTTGCCCTGCTGACATGAGCAGCAGCACTCTTGTGACTGAAGAAGAGTAGGAATTTTCCTTCTATGGGGAGAAAAGCTAACCTGAGCAGCACTGCTGATAGAATATTCTGTTGATTTGAAGTCTTCTGGTTATGAAAAGCAGCTGGGTGTTGTTCTTCAGACATTAAAAGGGAGAGGTTTTTTTAGGTTTCATCTTCTGTTTTCCAAATTTTACCCACAACATTTATTTTAGATGATTGTATTACACAGTATAAAGTAAACTTGTGCTAGATTAAAAGCCATTTTATGGAGTTTACACTTTGCTGGTTTTACAGAGTAGCATAAAACATAAAGGTATCTTGGGATTTTTTTTGTTTTTCCACAAGAAATTGAGGATGTTTTGCTAGCTGCTGGAAAATGGAATACCAGAATGTGTGTTAGTAGAAAATAACAATTTTGATCACGTTAATGCTGCTCTGTGGGGCAAATTCTGTCTCATGAGGGCAACCTTAAATTTTTCTACTATTGAAATAATTATTTTCAATTACACTTTGTAATCCAGGGTTTAATTTAATCCATGGATAAAATGTGTGCTTTGTCTTCATCTTCACCACCCAGCTGTTAAATGGAAGAGAAGGAAAGCATTTATCACTGAGAAAACTTGTTTTTTAAAAAACGTTCGTGTTATAGCTTTGCATCCATCAAGTTCTGTAAATCAAGGGCCTTGTGGGCCTTGTCAGGAGTGTGACTGGATAATCAACACACACAAGTTTACTGCTTTTCTTTGCACATTTTCCAAAGGCACTCAAGGCAGGGAGGTGCCTTGTGGAGGTTTCCCACTTCATCCTCATGCTTGGGCTGATGTATGTCCGTGCAGCAGCTGGAGAAGATGATCCTGTCTCCTCAGGCAGTTGGCTTTAGGAAGTGTGCAGTGGGGAAATGTCAGGCTGAAAATTGTATTGTGGAAGAGGTATGGTTAGAAAAACACTTAACTGATCCTTGGGGAAATTGTGAGACCTGGAATGGTGTGAGTTGTGTTTCAGGGTGGCCTGTGAGCAGCATTTACAAAGCAGAAATCTCCAAGTTGTCTCTAAAATGAAGAAGTGTGGTTCCAGAGCTGTAAGGGTGTGTGGGAAAAGGCAATACCTTGTAGTATCTTTCCTTTGTCCCTAATAAAGACTAAGACTAGAGTGTGGGGTTGGACTGGCACACACAGGCAGCAGGCTGAGTTCCTCCCGTGGCCAGACACGACCTGCACTCCTTAGTGAATTTTGCTGTTCAGCCTGATAAACTTCTGCAGTTTTTCTATTACATAGGACAAAGCATCACTATTGATTTTTACAGCCTGATGAATTTTATTTCTGTTCTCTTGCAAAATCAGCACAAAGGGGAAAAATCAAAACTCATTGCACATAACTATGGAAAATTTTCCAGCTTAATGAAAGCTTTTGTACTTATGTCTGAAATTTTAAAAAGCATGTGTGTTGGGTCATCCTATTGCTACTATTCTTTCCTCTGGCAATATCATTGTTGAAAACAAACTGGTAGCTCGTTTGACCATTTGCTGTGTGGAAAATCAAATTGTCATGAGCCATTGCTCGTGCTTTTCATCTGATGAGGGAAACATGAACACGCAGCTCTGGCTGAGTGGGCTGAAGGAGAAGTTATTGAACACAACCACTCTGTGTGTCTTCATCCAGTGAACCTGCAGACAGCAACCCCTAAGTCAGAGCACTGAATTCTTCTCATGAAATCAAGTCAGCAGGAGCTTTGTTTTTCAGAAATTTCAAAACCATATCAATTAGGAGAAGCTCTTGCTAACAGTCACATGGAGCTGTCTGGCATTTTGTTGCGTGGGAAAGCATGGGGAAGGCTGACTTTAGTGTTTCACTGGGTAAGGGGAAACCTTTTCTCTGTTTCATATTGTGATGACATACAAGTAAATCAGGTATTCAAGAGCAATATAGCCACAGGAAAAAAAAGATTTCCTTCTTTCTCCTAGACTATAGACCCATTATTGAGGTGGATTTAAAGACAAGAGGAAAAACCTTTCCAAACTCTAAATTAATGGCTCAAATATTTCTAAATGAAATTGGAACAGCGTCCGTGGTGTTTTATTATCTTTTGCCATACAGAGCTGTCTTTGAAAGGGGAAAAAAGCTTAGTAAAAAGTAATTTCAGAGCCCTGACTGCTTTTTGATTACAATTCGGGATTACTGTTTTAATCACTGCTTATCAAGTAATACCACAAACCTCAGAGCATGACCATCTTTCTCAGGGGAAGCCAGATTTAAAAGCCAATTTCCAGCAATCCCTCCTCTTTCTTCCAAACTCCTCTAACAAATATGGAGGGATAATAATCTGTGATATTACAAGAGACCCTAAGCAACGCATGAAACTCGCTGTATTCTCAGATTCCTTCTGAGTTGTCCTTATTGTTGTAGAAGTGGAAAGAGTGGTGTAAGTTTGAGCCAACTCTGGTTCCAAGGCAGCCTCCACTGGAGTGCAGGATCTCCCACACTCGCCCCTTCCCAGGCAGATGACAGATTTGACACACATAAATGTGTCCAAATGGAGCAGGGGATGTCTCCAGGGGAGTCTGAAATGTGTGCCTCGTATTTGTGTGTGAAGCACTGCTGCAAAATGGCTTCATACACCAACCAAAGCTCTTGCAAAGATGTGGATGGAGCTAAAAGATGGATTTTTTAACTCAAAGTTACTGATATTGCATCGTTTTCCCATGGCTGGAGATGGGTGCCTGCATCTGAAGCAGAGTGAAAGAAGAGGGAGTCCTGTTTTCTGCAGTGTATTGGGGTGTTTACAAGGGGAAAGACCCCTCTGTAAAATTTAGGTAGGTGCTTAGTGAGGACCTAAAGTGGCCAAGATAACTCTGGAGCTGGTTTCTTGTGTTTTCCCTGCGACTCAGGCTCACAGTGGAGCACCATGAGCCTCTGCAGGATCCCTGGTATGTCTGGTATGATCCCAGGTATTGCTGCTCTTTCAAAAAGAGAAGACAAAGCCTCCTTCCTCACTCCCAAAATCTTGCATCTAATTATGGTAATCATATTCATATTAACTTTACTCTGAGTTACTCAAATGCTGCTCAGTAGTTCTAGGAATGGAAGAGGAGCAGTGGATCTTTCCATTTCTTCTCTGTAGAAAGCAGGTTGTGACCTGATGGGAGATGATGCATTTTTTTATCAGTGTTGCTGTGAGTCATCTTTGCCACAAGACTTGGAATGTGCTGCTGCCTTCTAAAGAGGTCTCCGGAGCTGGTTCTATGCAAGAGATAATTTACAAGTGGTGCAGGAGGTTGAAGACAGTGTTTGGAGTGTTCCGTACTCTGGCTGATGTTCACTCCCAGGTTGGTGTTCCTGTGAAAAGAACACTTATAAACAAATCACTGCTTTTGTTTGTGTTTGGGTTTTTGTGTGTTATATACACGGAGAGAGTTTTGAGCGAGGCACTGAGTAGTGCTAACGAGCTGATAAATAGCTGGAAGGTATAAACTGGGCTACGTGCATCTTCCTGGAGCAACACAGGGCTCCCACTCCTGCTGTGTGCATCCAGATTTTACCTATGAGTGACCAGCAATGTTCCTTGAGTCAGAGAAGAAACAATTACAAAATCTCCACAAAATATTTTTTTTTAAAAAATAGTGAACTCCATCTATGGGTCATCAGTCACAGTAAAACTGGCAGGGAATTACAGTCTGGAAGTGCTGAACTTGTCTCTGTGGAAGCCCACTGAGATGTCTCTGGTACTGGAGCCCAGCATTCTATCCCTGCTTGTTTCTGCTTGTAAAATTAACATTATCTTCATCTGCTCTTTCTGCCAGCCTAAGTCAATGTGCCAGCCAGCTCTAAAAATATAAAAAACAAACCCCTCCACCCTGTTAAGAAAATACATCAATGCCAGCAGCTCCTACACATGAATGAGCCTCAATAAGCAAACCACTGTGTATGGGTGGCAGAGGAGGAGAAAAACAAGGAACTGATAAAGAAATATATTTCACTTTCAGGAAAGTGAATATTTCACTTTCACTTCTAAGATGTTGGCTTAAAAACAACAAAGAGAGCAAATAAACACAGTCATTTTTTAAAATCATGAAAAACACACTGACAGGGGCCTGTGAGATTAAGTAATTTAAGGGTGGGGGGGATTGCCTGCAGAGTCAGACAGAAGGCTTAGGCCTGGGAATTATTTCCAGTTATTGTTCTGGGGTTCTAGTCATGTTCCTCAAATAAGAATTGACCTTAATCTCTCTAAAAGCATGATTCCTGACCCTCTTACTGCTTGTAGTGTTCAGCTAAGGTTTTGGATAGGTGTCTTAAATTCCTTTGTTTTTAAGATAGCTACGGGAAATGGCCTCTCTTATTTGGTCATTTAAAATGCCAAAGTAAAACTGCCTTTAAATTGAGAGGGTTTACTGGCAATTATGATTCAGGGCAGAGGATTTCCCTCTGGAGAGACACCAGAGTCAATGTGCTCACAAGTGCACAGTCAAGAGACTGTCCTGATACTGACCTGGAGCCTCCCAAAAATGCTCCAGGGCTTCAGGACAGAGCTGATCCAGGTGGGAGATACTTTTTTGCCCCAGCATTTTGAAATAATTTCAACATGTGCTTTGTGGGGGCAGAAGACATTCACTATGTCAGAAAAAAAAAAAAAAGTGGAGGCAAAAGGTTTAGATTGTTAACACCAGTTCTGCCAGAAACAGCCTTAAAAAGATGGCTCAGTCTTTCTGCAGGGTTTGCTGTGTTCAGCATGAACACAGCATTTTATGGAACAGGAGCACTGGCTGGCTGCTTGACTTGAAAGGGGTTTTTAACAAGTCTAGGCTTTCATCAGAAAGGTGCAAAAAAATCCTGATACATTTTGTAGCATCAGTTCTGTGAGTCTGAATGTGCTGTAAGGCAGGGGCTGCTGTGTGAGCCCACGAGGACATGGTGCATGCAAATCCTGCTGCACAAACACAGCAGCTGAGTATTTTCCTATTCTCCCCACACTGTCCCACACAGGTCAGATATTCCTGTTTTCCTGCAGTGAGGTGATGCACTGAGGCAGAACGTCTAAGGGCCAAATATATAAAATCATTAACTCATCCTGAGATCCAAGTCTGTTTCCTGGTGGACTTTTTAAGTGCTGCACTCCCAGTTGCAGGTGCCCCTCTGCATCTTCAGAGGACTGAATACTGCTTGGGATCTGCCCCTGAGTGATCTGTCCAGATCACAGCATTAGTCCATGGCCTGTGGGAGTCTCAAACGTGAGACTGGAAACGCCAGCCTCATTAAAGACCTCGAGGGATAAGGCAGTGGCATGTGGATGTGGCAAGGGAAGGGGGAAAGGTGCATCAGGGGACTCATGAACATCTTCCTCCAATTTCTTGGTGAAGAATGATGTCCATGAGAAGCTAACTTTTGAGGGCTTCCTCATCCTGTATGGGCAGAGGCTTTCTGGACTTCCCTTCACTGTGTTCTTGCAGTGTGAGAACATTAGGACAAGGGAGGGCTGCCATGTCTGGTGTATTGCTCAAACAGGACATGTTTGATTTATTTTGCTGAGTAGGTTTTTTTTTTCCCCCTTGCATCCATAGAAATCATGGAATAAATGACATAGGCTGACTGAAATAGTGTCTCCCAAGCCTCCTCTGAAAACTTAATTAAACCCACAGGGTCTTGTTTGGGGGTGGAAAACCAGCAGGATGTGATACTGAAGGCCAGTAAATAAATTGTTGATGTTCCTTGCTACTTCTCTGTGCTGCTAGGGATGTGAAAAAAGTAAAAATCTATTATTTCTGCCTGACTATTTTATCATTAGTAGCTTCTTTTTGTTTTATCCATGACTTCCTGTTGAAGAAATCTGAACTGGGGAAAAGAGAATTTTTAAAGGTTGGACTTAGGCTCATAAATATACAGGGAGCTTCTCTGCTGAGCCTGAAATTTGTTGCTGCTATTTTTTATCCAACAGATTTCATCTCACAGGCTGAACTGGAGACTTTGGATGTGGTTTGGGATGCTAAGGTGACTTTATGTGACACTGGGACACAGTGGCTATGGTGGGGGATAGAGTCCAGTGACCTCTGTAGTAAAGCTTAGCATGCACAGCCCATTAACCATCCTTAATCCTTATCCCCGTGGCTGGTAAATTATCTGCTCCAGGAAATTGTGTTTTGTATTTCCAGTGATCTATTGAAGTAAGACCCTGGGTGAACAGCTGAGGTACAGTGACCTGGTCAAGGTCACATGAAAATCTGTGTTGGAGCAGGGATCTGGAATGCTCTTTCCATTGGATTGGTAATAATGGATGGGGCTGAAAGAGAAGTATGTGCCCCTGTCAGATCCAGGTAGCAATACAGGATAACCCAGCAAGCAGAATACAGGAACAGGATGTGTGTAATGAGCAAGAGAGGTGCTTGAGATCCTGACAGCCACAGGAAAGACTGAACATTTTATCCTGGGCCTGTCCTTCCTGCTTCCTCAGTGGTGGCAAAGTCTGGAAATGACTGATGCCTGCAGCTGAGAGTGGTGTTTGCAGTCTTCACCTCTTCTGTGAATGTTGTATCAGCCTAATAAACAGTGGGAAAGAGGAAATGCCAATGCCAGAAGAGCTCCACGCCAGAGTCCGTGCCTGTGCTGAATCCCTCATGGGGCAGCCAAGGAGCTTCAGCAGGACATGGCTTGGCACAGGAGGAGGCAGGTTGGCACAGATGGAGACAGGATTCCTGAGCACTTCAGCGTGGGCAGAGAGCCCTCTGGCTGATCACCTTTCACTGTGAGGGAAAAGGGACCCAACTTCTGCTGCTGTGGAGGAGCAGCCAGACAGATTTAGCAGAGAGCAAACAAACTCTTTTGCAGTGGCTCAATCCTGCTTTCATATAGGTAGACATTAATGGAAAAAATGTTGTGGATTGGCCTTTTTGGACACTGGTTATAAAATGAGATGGTTTGATTCAGTCCAAATAATTGCTGTGTTTTCTTCTTCTGTTAATGAAATTGAAGGAGACGTAACAACTTCTGGTTTACATTTAAAAATTTCTCTCCACGTTTCTCTTCAGAGACTTTCCTTTCAATGGTGTAAGTACAAGTGGAGGACATGCAGTTCTTGCTGTTACATGGGAATGAATAATGGTTTTTGGGCAAAGACCAAACTCAGTTTCCAGAAGGCTGCTCTTCCCTGCCCATTCATCTATGTGATATAAAATGAACCCAAAATATACAGCAGGAAAAAAGTACTGTTTAGTATTCAGAGCTTCAAATAAGTTTAACAGCACTGCCCTCACCTAGGAACTAAATTATTTCTTCAAGAACTGTACAGAGAACACTTGGCTTTCAATTTACAGCATGGTCTGTTGGAACACACTGCAGTGTCAAGTGTGCTGTGGCAGGATTGCTGAACTCGTACCAGTAAAGATTCTGAACAGCATCTTGCAATTTCTGCCATGGTAGAGAGTGTGCTGGAGATTCAGATCAGGAGACAGAATTTTTTGATGTTTTTTCCAGAGTTCTTTCTGTTTCTGGAGGATGAATGTTCTGAGGTGAAGAGCTCAGAGCTCTGTGGTTTAAGCAGTAGATGTTCTTCAGGCTTGTGCCTGAGCCTTATTGGCTAAACTAGTTAATGCATGCCTTGGATCCAGCTTTTTAAACTGGGATAACCCACCCCTCTCTTAGACCTTTTCTCCAGCCCAAATAGATTGCACGTTCTCATTATCACAAACAGGAATTGCAGGGCTTTAAAGTGTTTGAGTGAGGCTGAGACTCACAAGGGCTGATCTGAAATAGCCACAACTGCACTATATACAAATATAAGGACAAAACTCCATGTTTTACCAGGATTGAAAAAGTTGTGGAGAGTCCTCTGAAGTTCCCTGCCTTCCTTTGGGCAGAGTAGAACATATTATCTCATTTTTAATTTCATCTATTGAATTTTTGGCCTTTTGCAGATGTTGCTAATGTTCGTAGTTCATGAACAAGCTAGAGTTTGGAAAATGAGAAGGATTTTCCAGATCTGCATGGGAATGTGTACTGCTGCCTTTATGCTGGAGAACTGACCTGGATAACGCTGGGTTCTGTTTGTTTAATGTCACTGGCTTCACTCATTCCTGGACATATGAGGCATTTATTCATTCCAGTTTATTAGAGAAAAAATTGTACCTGAAGGCTAATTTCATTAAGACCTTTAGAAGCAGCAAATAGCTCTAATAAGTTAGTATCTTAAAAGGAGAAAAAAAGAAAAACAAGGGAATCATGCCAAATCTAATTAAATGGGGGGAGAGGGGGGGGGAGGGGAAATGACTTTGTTGTGGGGTTTTTCTTTGGTTGGTTTGCTTTCTTTATTTGGCCTCTCCTTAGATTGTGAGGCCATTTTGCTCGTGGGACAGTGGCTGGCATGTGCCCATGCTGCCTCTCCTGTGATGGAGGAAGATGTGCAGCATGAGCATGTGGGAAGAGACCATGCACAATCCACTGGAGACACAGAGGTTTCCACAGAAATTTTGTAGAAATCCATAACAAATGCATTCTTAGGTTGGTTTATTCCTTCTCTTTCCTGCTGTGTAAAGTATTTGATATTCAAATTAAAATGGTGCTTGTTTAGGACAATTCAGTTATAGAATAAGCCTGGTAATTGGTGCCCGTGGGACTGTTTACACTCTGCTTGGTGTAATCTACTTATGGAAAATTAATGAAAGGCAATTTCCTCCTCCATTGTAGCTGTTTTAATATGTACACTATGTCGTTTCCTCTTCCAGCTGAAGCTTCAGATGGTTATTTGGGGACAAAAGCTCAGCCAAACCCACGAGCTGCCCGGAGAGCCCCTTGGGCTTGCGGGCGGTTTTGGCGATGCGGAGGTTCCACGAGAGCCCCGCAGAGCAGTGACGCAGCACACTCCCAACTCCAAACTATTCCTGTCCCCAGGAGCAGCTTGCTATCAATTCATAACTTTTATTTATAACAACTTATGAGACTTCCCAGTAGCAGCTGAGCTGAGCTGGGGGTTTGTCCAGGTGAGCTGTCTGGCTGTCCCCTCTGGAGCACTGCACAAATTCGTACCAGAGCGTTCAGAGCCAGTGCTTGCTCCTGCCCCAGCTCTGGGGAGATGCTCTAGGGAGGGGACACAGACTTTTCTCAGGAAACTCATGCTTGGAGTCTGAATCTTGATTGATCCAACTGTAGGTTACTTTTCAGCTTCCTCAAGCAGCTGCAGAAGCCCTCATTATAATATTGAGGAGAAAGTGGAGGGGGAAATAAAGGAATTATTGCACACCTCTACATTCTGTGATATACTCAGTGGGCAGCAGGAGTGTGATGGGATGTCAGTACCACTTCTTATATACCTGTAGAGACATTCTTTTCCCTGCAGATTGGTGAAGGGATGACATCTCTCAAAGGCCTGAATGGAACCTGAGCTGAGACATTTCTGTCACTGTGTTCTGATTTTTGATTTCCCATTTTGTTGGATGAGGGGACAAAAGCCAGCATTGTTTCTTTACTCAGGAATATTTTCTAACTGTTTCATGGAGAGATGATTCTAAATGCAAGGGTGCGTGTGAGAAATGAAGGATTTCAGTAAGTAACTGTTCAATTTTGCAAACATTACTAAAGGAGTTTTGGGCTGTGGGATGCCTGAGTCAATATGGCCAAAGCAAAGAGCATATAGCAGCAGCAGAATTGGGAATACTGAGAGTAGAAGTAGCAGTGTTTTGTTATTCACAGTGGCTACAGAAAAAGTTGCTGAGGAAATACCAAATGCAGAAAGCTGGAATTCCAAGAGGAAAATGAAATCAAGATGATCCTGGAGAAATTGCTGCTCTGCTTTGCCTGAAAGGGATGTGAAATCATTGCCTCTTACCTCAGCAATAAAGCATCAGGAGTAGCATAGGAAACATGCTCAGTTTGACTTAAACCCATTACCTAGATACCAGCTCTTCACTGTCTCACCCCAAATTCCCTTCCCTCCTTCAGGCAGTGGACAGCCTGTGTTTTCTTTATCACTTCTAAGAAATGCCTTTTTTCTTTCTGTGTTCAATCAGATTTCCTATCTAGACTGTCATGCCTTCAAATCAAAAATATTGTATAGCCTTCTCTCAGCATCCTTAAAATTGGCATAATTCTCCCTGACCCAGACACAATTACAAGCGCTGAAATGATCTTTCTGATTCTCACTTTTCCTGTTTTCCTGGGAGCTCCTTCAAGTTGGGCCCTCCTTTCACATTCTCCTGCTAAGAGATTATTTGGGTAAGATTAGGCTGACCAAAAGAGGGAGATAGGGAAGCGAGGAGATTGTCCTCTTTTTTTTTTTTTTCTCACTTTGTCATCTCCCAGATGTATTTGCATCTGCATAAATAGCAAGGGACAAACTTTCCTTAGATGTTGATGTGGAAAATGTGGAAAAACTCACTATTTCACGTGTATCTTTCTCTGGTCTACTAATGTGAAACACTTGTTTGGGGAATGGGCTGTTTGCCAGAGAGGCTCCTGGTCAGAGCTGCTGTGCTTTTTGCAAGTCCAGAGCCCAGAGTACAGGCAGCAAATGCTTTGCTGAGCTGTCATTTTCCCCAGTTCAGCACCATCCCATGCCTGTTCTACAACCTCACCTGCACAGTGCTGTGTCTCAACATTTAAAAGCTTGATGTATTGCACACAAGGTCCAAGTCATAACGGGCTGCCTTCCACAGCTCATTTGGTGTCATTCTGAGAAGCATCACTCAGCTGCTGGCAGTGTGATCCCTGAAAACAATGCTTTGTTTTGCATCCTTTGGAGGATGGGGAGGATTTACTGCCTGCAAATAATGAGGATAGGTGAAGTTGTATCCTAGGGAATGGGATGGAGGCAATGAGCTTGAGAGACGAACAGCTCTGGTGTCACCTGGGTGTTCCCCCTTGCATTTTCAAATGAAGATGAATCAGATTCACTCTGTCTCCCCACTCAGTTGTGTTCTTGTGCAAGAGCTGAACCTCTCCATGATGCAGCATCTTCCAAATATCTGGGACATCTACAGGATGCCCTCAGAGGTGGGCTGAAGGGGAGACAAAGAAACTTTCAAAGGTGTTTATTCAGTTCATCAATATGTAAAGGGAGTTGAAAGGAAAAGACATTTCTAGAAAAATTACTTCTCATCCCCAGTCAGTTGAATGTCATTGAAAGGTTCTGTTTCATATCTCTAGGTGATTGGCACCTCCTGCTCTGGACTGAAGGAAACTCTGTTCACATTAACATAACTTTTATCATTTTGTCACTTTTGAAGTCCCTGTAGGCATTAATTTTTGCTTTAGGCATGGCGAACTTTATTATAATTTCATTTGAAGAAAATAATAAAAGGAACTTGCTTGAGGAGAGTCATGTTTCCTCAGGACTCCTGGGTTCAATGACCAAGACCTCCAGTTGTCTTTCAACAACTCACACTTGGTTTTTGCTATGCATTACATTCTCTTTATGGATACTAGATGTAAATGGTAAATATTCATCAACTGCAGGAGCTGTGTTGCACTTCTTGCCACGTAGCTGCCCAGTTGTGCAAGGCAGAGTGCAGTCTGTGGTCCACTGCACCACCTGGGCAGCGTTTTGTAAATGGGGAATTGTTTAAACAGGGTGTGAGAGCTGTCATTGGATGTGGTGGGAGATGGGCAGTGACTTCCTATGTGTTGGGTGTTATGATTTCAATGCAAAGGCAGGAGCACAGAATGGTTTTGTTAAAATGGGCTTCTTCAGGAGCTGCAGGGACAGGACAAGGGGTTCAAACTGAAAGTGGGTAGGTTTAGATTAGATGTTAGGAAGAAATTCTTTACTGTGAGGGTGCTGGGGCCCTGGCACAGGGTGTCCAAAGAAGCTGTGGCTGTCCTTGGACCCCTGGAAGTGTCCAAGGCCAGGTTGGACAGGGCTTGGAGGAAGCTGGGATAGTAGAAGGTGTCCCTGCCCATGGCAGGGGGCTTGGTATGAGATGGGCTTTAAGGTCCTTTCCAGCCCAAACCCTCTTGTTGTTCTGTAACTTGGTTGTCTCTGATTCTGGGAACTACTCAGATGAGCAGTTATAGTAAAATAGTATTTTTATGAGTATTTTTATTTTTTCCTGAAACGGAGTAAGAATATGAGGAAAGTAAGAATATTTGGCTCCATGGCACAGTTCTTTCTAAGCAAGTAAAATTAAAGGATGCTAAAAAGGTCTCATAATGAGTACATCCCTGTTCCCCGATTATTTTCTGCAGGTTATTGGGAATAAAATGCAGCAAAAAAAACGGAGGGCGTCTGAAAATAACTCCACTGTCTGTAAAACTTATGACAGACACTTTTCATTTAATTCATTCAGGAAATCGATGTGTCTTACAGAATCATTTGACTGTGGTTGGCAGGGAAATGATAAATATACATGAAAACAGAATTGGATTAATAATTTTTGACAGGTAATATAATGCAGCTGTTGCTGAATGATATTAACAAGAGAAGACATGTTAAGTCTCAGTGTCAGAGTAAGGCTAGGTGGTTATAATGTCTGAATAAATTCCGTGCTTTGACTGAAGACTCTGGATGGCAGATGGAGATTGACAATATAAAGTTCCATTAAAAAGTCCTTTGCTTTGCTAATTCTTGACTCTTTTACTGGTCAGTAGTCTGCTCATCGATCTTGGCCGACTGAAATAGAATCTCCCCATTCTGTCTGCCTGAGCCAATACATTTTATTTGCAATATACTGAGTTGTGAAAAAATGGGTAACTTCAACCTCCTGAGATCAGCATCCCAAAGACAGCTGTGGTCATCTGGGCAGGGCAGCATATCTCTTTTTGCTCCCTTCTTTCCTAAGGAAGACTGAGATTTTTAGATTTATTTTCTTCAAGATCTACAATATGATTGTAAATTAATATGAAAGACAAAATTTTCCTTGTGAAAGATGTTATACTGGAGGTTTTTTGCAGTTTTTCTCTTCTAGGTTCTTTGATCCCCTTATTTTAATTTTCTTTTTTTTTTTCTTTTTTCTAACCCCCAAGACCATTTGTGTGGGATTTCTTGTCTCAGCTTTCCCTTGTGTGGGATATTTTGTCCCCAAATAACGCAAAGCAATCAGAACTCACTTGAAGCTACCTAGGAATACCACTTGGAAAAGGATATTACATGTGCTGTTTCTTCCCAAAGACAGAGAAGTCAAGATAACCACATTTTGACACTGTTCATGGAATGATGAGATGGAAATAATACCGTGGGAGCTTTTCTGTAGAAAACTGCTGTCTGCACCCAGCAGCCACAGAGCATGTCCATGAAGAGCCTGCTCTCTGAAGCTGCTGTCTCATGGGACAGGGGTTGTGGTAGTTTTGGCTGGCTGCTGAAGACTGAGAATTGCTGCAAGCAGTGAAGTGACTGGGATGTAGAAACGGACCTGGTTCGATGCTTTTTGTACCAGTAAGGAGCAGTTAACACGGGGAGAGGCTGGAATTAATTGAACTGTTCAGACATAGCTCATCCACTGCTCTGTCATGAAATCATCAGAGCTGCCATTTTATTACTCATCCAGGACCTGGACGAATGTTTTAATGAGACAGAGGAGATAAAGAGGCAAGGAATATAATAGGTAGCACTGAAATTATACAACTCTTATTATAGCTTGTTTCAAAGATTATTTTAATTTAATTGATCAATTAGATAAAATTATATACCAGTGTGCTGCTGGCCCAGGCTTGGGTGGGTGCTACCAGAATTTGCAATGTCCATCATATCAGTCACAAATATCTTTTAAAAGTGATTTACACGATGGAAAAGAATGTTTTTAATTAGAGCACTACTTGTTATCTTTATAGGATTATTTAAACGAGCACAGGGAACGGTGTCTTGATAATGTCCCTGAAAGAAATAACCTACCAAGTGTATAATCCATAGATCTTGAGATAGACACATTTTGACTGGCTTTACAGCTTCACACAGCCACTTTTGCAGTGATTAGAAATAAAATCACATCAGGAGATCAACCTTCATACCCAGGTTTAATTGCTATCAGTTAGAAACTGTTTTTTTGCCTAACGTGTGATTTGTTTTCCCCTTCTTCTTGTCATAGTCATCTTTATTCTTTTAACACTTAGCAACAATTTCAGCATAATTTGATCATGCTAGGCTTTTAATAACATAGTATTTAAAAATAAAGACTTCCTGTTCACAGTTCTCTCTAATCTGGACAGATTCTCCTCATTTTGTTAACTTTATAGCCTCTTCCTTTCACCACCTTCCACTGTTGAGTGATCTGGATACTCTGGACTGCTGAAATATGGAACATTTTCTGATACTGCTCTTGTACAGAAATGGCATCTTTCAGTGTCTTCTCAAAACCTTTCTGAATAGAGCTTCAGCATTCTGTATATTAGGGAAACATCATTGCCAGGCAAACATCATCATCAGGCAAGCTACTTACATCGAATTAAATTAAATGTTTTCAGAAAGTATCTAATTTTGTATAGCTGTTCTTTGTCTTTTATTCTCAGGAAACTGCCCAAACTCTCTTTTTACTCAGCTTTTAATTTCATTTTCTTTAGTTTTTGTGTCTAATAAATGCCAGTGTTTTGCAAATGTGTATTTGACAAGAATAAAAAATGCTTTGTTCAACTTCTCCCCAAGAAAGGAAAAAAAAAAGTCTAACTAATCCTAATTCAGGCAGAGAAAACACATGCCTTAACTAGCAAAAGTGTGATAAACACAGATAAAGATGGATCTCTGTGCTCTGGGTGACTGATGTCAGTCAAACCCTGGCCAGGCTTTGCTTCCTGGGAGAGCAGCTGAAGAAGAAGTTCTGTGCTGAGCACTGAAATCTTCTGGAGGGCTGAAGTCTTCCCTGGCCTTCAACTCTCCGTGCTGCATCGGCACGTTCCCAGGAACACAGAGGGTTGATATTTTCTGGTAACTCTTTGGAAGCATGCAGCAGGGTAGACATCGTGCTCGGGAGCTCATTCAGAGAGCTTCTGTGTGCCCGGTTTGTGCTGAAATGAGATGAGTTACTCGCCAGGCACGCAGGACAAACGATGTGCTGCAGTTTGGTTGTCCCCTGCCAAGCCCTTCAGGTGCCTGTGTTGGGAGGATGCAAAGCAGGGGAGGATTCTGCCCTGGATTCTGCCATTTTCCTGGCTTTTAAATGTTGATGTGATCAGAGTGGAGAATTGCCAAATCAGGGCAAGGCAAGTGCCTGCTGCTTCCAGTGTGATGTAACACGCGATGTTACCTGTGTGATCTCTAACATGCAGCCAGGGACATCTTCTGGGTTTGTGACACTCAGGGAACCTGTGCAAATGTTGGGACTCTCCCTGCATCACAGGGCAGCCTAAACTCCATCCGGGACATCAGGGTTCCAACGTGAATTTGTCTTTTCTCATTTCGAGCATTTTTGTCATTTGCCCTGCACAGAGCAAAGCAAAGGATGGCACAGGACAGGCACGGGCTAATCAAGCTGTGACCTGTCTTGTTCTTTCAGCAGATTTCAAGATGAGATGTATGCATACTGCTGGGGGGGTTAGGGCAAAAATATACATTCCTTCCCAGTTTATTCAGCTTTCATTATTTTTTCAGGGAAAATGAGATGAGCTGAGGAGAAGAACCTCAGAGGATGAAATAGTTCCTAACAAATATTCTACATTTGCTGTGTGGTCTTGTAAAATTGGGCAGGCATTTGCAAATAAGAAACAGAGATGGGGGAAACCTAGAGATGTGTTTGTTCTGCAAGTCCACAGCAGCTCCAGGAATGTGTATTAATTTTCATGAACCACTTTAACCAGATCTCACTGGTTTAATGCTAAAGAAGAGCCAGACTGTGGTGGGGCCCTGCAGGAACTCCTGTCACACTCTTTTTTTGGGGTGGTACTGCTCAGCTCTGCCTCCTGCTTTTCGTGATCAGGAATATAACCTGGAGGGTGGCTCCATGAGAGCAGCCTGTTCCTGCTGAGAGTGCAGGGATGGGGAGGCAGGAGCTTCCCCAGGCCCCTTGATTTGTTCTAGTCCTACACTGAGCAGAAGCTCAGTCCAGGTGATGGTAAATTATGTGGTGATTGTCCCTTTTGGTTAAATTTGATGCTTTTTAAAGACTTCAGGCAAAGCATGAGATATGCTGGGACCCTGAAAACAAAAAATACACATAAACCCCCCTCATGTCCATCTTCAAAATGATATGAGTAGTGTATCTGATTTATGAAAAATTTATAAGTGTGACTTGGGAACAGCTTGTGCTTTCACTCTAAATAAAAGGAGAAGACAGAAGAGGGAACTTGAATGTCTGTGAGCATACTCATGTATACAAATGACTGTCATAAATCTTTTTGCATGATTGCTTTGTTTTGTGGCATCTCTTTGGGGAGACCTGCAGGGAAAAAGAAGCTCTGCAGTTTGGGAAACTGGAAAAAAAATGCAGAAGAAAATGGATTTGCTGATATAATTATGCAATTCATCTAGAACATATTTGGTCTGCTAATGAGAATGGAAGGGGAAAGCCTCGGCAGTGCTGTTGGTTTAAGGGAATTGAATTAAGAGACCAAACATTCTGGGTGAGACTGCTGCAGCCTCAGGAGGCAGGGCTGGCTCTGGAGGGAGCTGGAGACAGGGCCCTGCAAGCCCTGCTAGTGTCTCATGACTGAGGAAAAATATGCTTTATTCTTTCAAGATGGGCTGGGGAGAAAACAGATTTCTCAGCCGGCACAAATCTGCCTTGACGTTGGTGTTCATTCACATTACCTGCAGATGTGGTGCACAGCATCCTCAGTTTGGGTCTAAAGTCACTCCTGATTGTGGTGCAGCTCCATCAGCCCAGAGCTCAGGGTAGGATGCAGAGCTCCCCAGAAAGGCAAGAGGAACCTGGGAGAGCTCATCTCCCCAGGGATTTAGTGCTGCTATGGCCAGGAGGGATCTGGACCAGAGCTGAGCCTCCACTCTGACTTCAGCAGCTCTGCCTTGCCGAGTTCCCCAAAGCATTGCTCCCTTTTCTCCTCAGGCTGGAGGGTGAGTGATCCTTCTGATGTGTGAAGTAGGAGAAAGTGAATGAGATCATTCAGAAAGACGGCAGAGAGAAGAAATGAGCAGAAAGACAATGGAAAATAAACAGAAAACTGTTCATGCCCTTCTAATGTGGTCAATAGTCTTGTGCTTTTTGCAGAAAAGCTCCATCTTGTGCAGGGGGGAAAGTCTTCCTCAGCAAACCCAGGCTAAGGAAGTGTGACTGGCGGCTCTGTGTCTTGTTCCTGCCTCTGACTGTGTGGTCCTGGTGTTGCCCTGAGCTGTACATCCCACTCTTGCTTGCATATAATCTTCCTGAGGACCAGGACACACCTGAAAGGTTATTAATAGTTTGCAGAGAAATGCCTGCTAAATAGCTGGGCTTCTGCATGCTTGTGAAAGAGTTAAATAATGTAGAAAGAGTATTAATAGTTATAAAGAATATTAATGATTTAAAATACCCTATTAAAACTATGATAAAGTATCCCTCAAAAGTGCATTTGAATAGCAAGGAAGGATTCACTCTGATGGTACTGAGGACTTTTTGAAGACCATGGTGGATATGGTTTTCTCTTCTGTGAGAGGGTGTGTGCATGTGAGATAGAACAGCTCAGAGCAACACTCGTCACAGGCCCTCCTGCCTGTCCTGAAATGACTGGGAGTGGTGCCAGCAAGTTCAGTCTGTCCTGCTCCTGCTCACATCACCAGCCAGCCTGACCAGCCAGCTGCCATCTGCACATCCAGCTCCAGACCCCTCAGCTCCCCTGCACCACTGCCACCTCCGGGGCTTGAAGAGCTGCTCAGCCTTCCACGAAGGTGTAACCCCAGAGAAACTCTTTCCTTTCTATTCAGTGAGAAGAGCAGTAACCACATGGAAATGCCATCGCCTTTTCATTCTGTCATTGAACTGGCAGGCAAAAGGGAAGAAAAGCAAAGATTACAGCAGAGCTGCTGTTTGTATGGGGGAAGCAAAGTCCTCAGCTACTTCGTACTGTTGTGGTTTTATTTTTTTAAGGAGCTACTTATACTAAAAGCTAAAATAATTGTCTTTGATAGATATTTGTTCCTTGTAGTTGAAAGCCTCTTGAATTTTGAAAGCCAGCAGAGAGTCCCTTTGCTTTCCTCATAGAGTTTTTGAAGTAAGCAGCGAGATTCATGTTGAAAAGGGAACCACAGGACCTGTTCTGTGGTTTTCTCATGCTGTGCTCAGCTCCTCCATCCACAGCATTTGTTTACTCTGGCAGCTCCCAGCAGAGCCAGACCTGGGCTGACTCCTTTTAGCATGGGCAAGCACAGACAGCCTTGGTTCATCTACCAAGGCATTTGTCTGAGACTTTAAATTCTCGTCCAAGTCCCAACTGCAGCTGTTGGAAATCTGTCTCCTCTCTGGCAAAAGGAGCTCAGTCTCTAAAGGACTTGGGTAGGGACAGGCTACCTGTGAGAAGCCACCTCATGTGGGAAGCAATATTTCAGTGCAGAGGCTTTTGCTAAAGGGAGGGAAGCACATCCCAGTGCTTTGTAGAACAGAGTAACAGAAGAGAGGGTGGGATGTATCTTGCTATAAATGCCATTCTGTACTCTTTTGAAATAATCTTTGATAACTCAGAGAAAGGTGCAGCTGTGCCTTTCATTGAACAGCAATGAGTGTGGTGGAAACTGCTTACCCCTACTTATGCAGGGTTTTCTTTTACATTAATAGCCATCCCTCTCCCTGGCTGGGCTGCCCGGGGCTCACTCAATTCCTCTGCTCAGCAGCCAGGATGGAAACTGGGCCACCAGCAGTTCCTGCTGCTGTCATCCAATTTTCCATGGGGTGTGTAATATTAGCAGCATTAGGATTTGGTGGGTTATTTCCCTGTGTTGCAATCTGTCTAATCTGCCCTTTCCTCAGGCCTCCCTGCATTGTCATTGGAAGCCAGGTCTGCTGCAATTTTCCAGGCAGAGGTTAATGGGATAGATTAGCATTTTATTACTATGATTATCTTATTTTTCTTTGTGTGACACTGACCTGGAGTTTGAAGTGCTGCATAAAACATGAAAGAGGCACGAGTCCCACTCATAAAAATAATCTTTAGATTAATACAAGGCTGGTCCTGCAGGCACTCTGGATGCAGTGTGCTTGTTCCCATTCTCCTTCCCAGGATGTTACTGGGAGCATGGTGTTCGTACCAGCTCTCTCCAACAAAGTGCCTTGTACGTGGCTCCTCAGAGTTAGATGCAACATAATTAGGAAGGGAATTTAAAAGGTTTCAGCAGGAATTTTATAAAACTCCCAAGTCATTAAGGAATGCAAGCAACAAAGAAATGGAGTGACCTTTATGATTTTGAGGCCTGAGATGCTTCTGAAATCCCACTTATTTCTGCCTGGGGCCTGACACAGCCAGTGCCAGTTGCTACACTGCTTGTGGAGTGCACTGGTCTCTGCCCTCCACCATGTTCACCCTTGCTAGCACAGCCTCTGGAGGACAATCCACCACTGTTTCCCTTGGCATGTACCCCTGTGTGCTTTTAAATTTATTTTTTGAAAGTCATGTTTGGAATTCCTTGTCCCAGTGCTGTGGAAGTTGACACCTTTGAGCACAAAACCTGTTATTTCAAAGAAAAGAAAAATCCACCCTAAATTAGATATGAGTTTCTCAGCAGTTTGAAACACTAAGTTGAGTCTTGGTTATGGACTTAAGAGCCTGACTGTATCAGGGCTGACTACATTGCGGTGTTTTAAGATAGTATCATAAACTAAATTTTATCTAGTAAGTTTTAAGACATTAAGATCTCATTAAGGATGAACTCTTTACCCCACAGAAGCCTTTAGTGGCATTTGTGTTGTTTCCCTGTCTGTGAATCCTCCTGTGATGGTACTGCTGGCTCTGCTGTAGACTGAATAGAGACTGCTCCAAACAGCAACTGGATGTTTGAAACTCATCTCCAGATACTGCTGTCCTCTGTTCTTCTCAGAGGGGAGTCAAAAGAGCCAACCAGGGAAAAAAGGGCATTTTTTTTAACTATTATTTGAAAAACAGCAATACTTAATTAGTGTGCAAGACTGAGTGTCACAGACCATTCTATCTCAAGCAATGGTTTTCAGAGCCTTTTAGAGATAGAGTCTGGAAACCTAGCAAATGTAAAGCCACTGGACCTATTTCCTACTGGATTTATTTCCATCTGTGGACAAAAAGTGTAGAATCCACCCAGGGAAAGCAGCAGAGTTTTGTGTAGGTTCAGATGACTGTGTTGTGTCAGGGCAAAGAGAACACGACCCCATATTTCTCTGTGGAAGACAAGAGATCACAAAATAGGGATGTGGTGTGGTTGCTGGCTTTGCCTTGCTAAGCCCAGTGTCTTTGTCATGTTAGTTTGGAAGGCTGGTACTTTCTTTACAACTCTCTGCCTCCAGGACTACTATGGGCTGGGAAGAAAAAAACCTGCCAGAAAAAGGACTAAACTCTGCAGCAGATAATGCTGCAGCTGTTGATCATGGTTGCAAGAGTGATTATTTTTTAGTTTTTTTAAAATTAGATAACGTAATGGTTGTTTTCCTCTAATGAAAGACATTTGTCTTTTCACTGAACCTCCAGCCTCCCAATCAAGGGGTTTTTTTGCCCTGCTTTTAATTCTTCTTCCTTCCCCCTCTTTTCTCCTTGTGCAATCAACAACAACGGACCAGGTCTACAGCAGTTTGATGTTTATAAAGTGGTCCAATCATAGCTTCACTTCTGGGCAGGAGTAAATAAATTCATCAAGCAGTTGATGCTTTTGTGCTGCTGTTATGATAAATGTTGCCATCAATTACACCAGTATGCTCAGACTGCAAGGAGCAGAACTAGCTGCACATGCTGCCTGAGAGGAATGACAACAAGACAATTCGTGTTCCCTCTCTTTATGCTTTGTATTCACAAGCACAACTCTCCAATTATACTAATTTGTTTGTTTGGATTAGCCGATGGATTAAGAAATGTTTTTAGTTAACACTGGAGCATAACACACATTAATATTTTGGCAAACATGGCATAATTCTCTGCATTAGGCTGGAATCAGTGGAGTCTCTGTGATGCTGGAGTTTCACCAGCTCCACACCTTTGGAGTGCGCTGAGGGAGCAAATTCCCTTCTGGCTGGGAGCTGCTCACTGCAGCACCCAGAGAAATCCAGATGTCACCAGTATGGGATCTGGTACATGGCTGCATTTGGGAATCACCTGACTTTGGATTCCTCTAGAAAAAATGGTACCAGTCCCCTTACTGAAAGTTGTTCATTGATGGTTTTGATGAGGTTGGAGAGGGTAGTTTTTAGGAGACGTTGGGTTGTTTCATCTCAGAACTGGCCGTACATAAGCAGTAAATGGTCTTTGTTTGGTTTCAATATTGGTTCCAGTGCCCTTGATATGTCTCACCTGCATGGTGTTTTGCAGAACCCTTGCATGGGGTGTTTGCAAGAGATTTGTTAGAGAAGTGGAAACCAAACTGGCAGATAGCACATTGTAAAACCTAAACCGTATTTAACATTATTTAAGATGTCCTTTCTTTGATCATAAACTGTGAAGTTGAAGCCTTGCATGAATTGAAGGAAATTAATTAATTCAACAGAGAGTTCCCTTTCTTCCTTCAAAATTAATGAACAGCCAGCACCTTTCACAATTGGACATTGTCACTAAAATACCAAGAAAAAAGCACACCTTGCATCTCAAAGCAGAAGTAAACATGCAGCATCTGCTTCTTGTGGCCCAGAGTTCAGCATGTTTATTTGCTAACTGGAATTTTAAAATTAAGCAAGCAAATACAGCCCCCATATGAATGGCTGGTGAAGCATCCATTACTTGGATTCTATATTCCTAGATTGCTTGCCTGCAGCAATTAAATCCAGAACAGAATTCTGTCTGGGGTGTGCCATCCCAAGAGCCTTATTTGCCATGTCTGCTCTTGTCCTTACCTCATTCTCTTGCTGATCAGATGCAATGATGGGGTAGCTGTGCCCCGTTTTGTTTATGTGGGAATGGAGATAAGGTGTGTCAAATACCTCTTTAATGGACACTACTGGGCATGAATTTCAAGTTTTGCTGCAAGTAGGATTTGGGTCAAGAAATGTGCAATTCTTAGCATAGGATCAAACTCTAAACTTCCCTTTCTGTCTGCCTCAGTTCTGAGGAGTCAACATAAACGACAATCTGGTCTGTGTAAACAGCAGTTGTTATTTGTGATATTCTTGGCAAAAACAAAACAAAACAAAACAAAAGGATCAAAAATACCGCAAATTGACGTTACACTAGGAAGTGTGAGGCCAGGGATCAACCCAGCTGTGAAGACAGCCCTGAATAGGGCCAGAAATCCCTGTGTGTGTGAGACTGTCGTGAGCACAGGGAGTTCATGCAGCTGCTTCCCTGTGGCTCAGGCCACTTCTCTGGTCCAGCCAGGATCAGTGGTAACTTCAAGGAAAACTCTACGAGAAGAGGAGCGCAAGTGTTTAAAACTGGGAGTGGGATGCTCCGTGTGTCACACATCACACGTTCAGCAGCGTGCTGGAGCTGGTTTGTTACAGTGCAGCACGTGGGTCGTGGGCACTGGAGCATGAACTGAAAAACACAATAAGCAACATCCTTATTAAACACAGGGCATGAGCTGCAGCCTGAAAGGAGGAAGGCTGGACCCTGTAGTCTATTCTGCAGGGAACAATTGTGCCAGAGTTTGTAAATGACATTTACAAATGATCAGAGGAATGCTGTGCTAATAGCATCCAGACAAAACAATTCTCTGGAAGATAAGAAATGGGTTTCAGTCCTCACAGCCTTTCTTTGTCTGCAGCAAAAGGATTTTGCCTTTTTAGCATTTCTTCCAAGGATACATCTGCCTCCTTATCGAGAACTCAGGCTTTCAACTAGCAGAGTTCTGAGTTTCTGGAAAAAGTGCTTTTGTGTGTTTGCAAGTTGAAGGCTGGTTGTGAGCATCATTTGCTCTGTTATCCTGCTGGCTACTTCCTTATCTACTGTAACACAAATAACGAATGCAATTATGGCAGGATAAAGCAAATGTCTGATTTCCAGCCTCTGCTAAGGAAGCAGTGCAAGTCCCCTCGTGCTGCCCCAGGTTCAAGGGCTGCCCTCTGGATGGGGTGGGCACCCTGCTTTCCTAAGGTGGGACAGGTGGGCAGCAACCAAGTGAAGGTCCTGAATGATTTTTCACATTAGAAAAGCCCATTTTATGCTTTCATAGGCTTCTGTGTGAGTGCATAGTGCTGGGGTTTTATGATCAGAGCCAACATGGAAAAGGATTTTCTGATTCCCTGCAATCCCTGATGTTGCAAGGATGGATTTTAGGATTCAGAAATGAAATTAAACAAGTACATTCCATTGCCTCCAGCTCTGGACTCCTGTAAGTGTAGCTGCTTTGGTGGACAAAGATTGTGTTTGCACAAGTTCATTTGCATCCTCTAATATCTCACTTGTTGTTTTGTGCAGTAGCTGTAGAAAGTTCTGAGCTAACCAGTCTGCTCCTGATGTAATTGTAATTGGCCAGAATGGTGACAAATGAAAAAGAAAGAAATCAATCAATCTGATTCTGAAGAGAATTCCTTTTTCTTGAGTGAATCGTCTGTGGAGACAGAAAGTGACAGCTCATGTAGGTGGTCCAGCAAGTTGCCTTGCCATGAGTTTATGGAGGGATGTTGCTTCCCAGACAGACCACCCACTGTCCCCTGTCCCTTCCTCCTTCCCCCAACTCCTCCAGAAATTCTCAAAATAGAGCTGAATACCAACGCTATTTAACTGGAGAGGAAAACCTTGCTATAAATACAAGCAAAAATAACAGAGTCACAGTATACCTCAAGGAAGGATTTAGTAAAGTTTTCTTGGCTGACACACCAAGGACTATCACAGGGACTCTGTGTTTCCAGGGAAGCTATTTTAAGTTATTGTGGGAAAGGCAAGTGTGATTTTGTACTTCCTTTTCCATCCTGCATGACTTCTTGCAAACAGGCACAGCTTCAATACAGATAATTAGGTGAAAAGGGAAGAAAGTGGTGTCTCTTTATACACAAGTGATTGCTGTCACATCCAGGTACTTCTCTCAGAACAGGCTTTGTTCTGTTTTTGCTGAGCAGCTGTGGGTTGCACTTACCCAAAGAGGAGTGTTTTATATTTACCTAGTAGGGCTTTCAGTGCAAAGTCAGCTGCCTAGGTGAATCTCTGGGCTTGGTCTGTGCTGCTGGTGACAAGGCAGCACATCCTTGGGGCACAGGTGGCACCACAGCAGCACGTGGCATTTGTAGCTTTGGTGAGTGGGGATGGATTTGCCACTTCCTCACCTGTGGTTCAGGCATTTTTGAGGCGTGTTTTTTATTCAATGTGAAGCACAGCTATGGCGGTCCCTGGCACATCAGATAAACAGATTTATTCCTCCCCCAGCTTTCTGCTGTGGCCATTGCTGGCATGGAAGTGAGGCAGCCTCTGCAGGGAGGGACCAGCCAAAGGGAACCAGGGTTCCTCACTGCAGCAGGGCCTGAGCTGCTCTGCAAGGGGAGCAGGCAGGTAAAGAAAAAGCTGTTTTGAATCTCAGAGTGATTGTAAGTGCTGAGTTATCAGGGAGCATAAAGAAGGAGCCGCTGTACCTTTCGGAACACCGATACTCTTTGTTAGACTACAGACAAAAGCAGGCTTTGACCCGAGACTACAGGAGAATACAAGATGAGAGCCTATAAAGATGGAACGTATTGATCTTCCCTTTATCTTTTCAAAGCATTCCTCTTTTGTCAAGGGGTCCTATTTTTTGTACAGCGTGACCCTGTCTTCCAATACTTTGTGCATTTCAATGCACGTATTCTAGGGAAATAACTCATTAATATTTTCTGTAATTATTTTTGTAGCTGAATATTTTTGAGTGATGAAACACATACATTTTCAAACAAAAAGTTACTCTGAATTGAGATAGTATAACCAGGTAGGTTCCTGGCCTGGCATGAAAGCACAGTTTCATGTTCTTCACTGAGAGTATATTGATTTATATGAACTAAACATCTTTTTCTCTAAGCCCCAGATCAGAGTGGGTTGTTTTGAAGCATGCTGTTTCCTATAAACTTGAAAAGGGAAGGCTTTACTAAGGAGCTGGAGATATACAAATAATTGGCTTGTTTGTTCATTTGTTGACTAAATCAAAACATTAGTAAAGAGAAATATCTAGACCAAAATGAATTATTTAAGCTTCTCCACTAAAATATATAGTGTAATGAATAAATGAATAAATAAAACTCAAAGTTCTCTAGGGTCAGATTAAGTCCACTCCATGTCAGGGCATTATTTAGAACCGTAGAACTTGAAATTGTGGAAAGATATGAAAATTTTGAAACTAAGTCACCCTTTTAAAGTTTATTTGAAAAAAAAAATCTTACTAACAGTAGCAGTGAATTCATATGGCCCATTTGGAGGTGCCTGAAGTCTGCTTTTCAATGGATAAAATCCCAGGTTAGCCAAGCCCCTTGTCCCCATGTGTCTTGAGCACAGAGTGCTGCTCAGTCCCTCCCATGTTCTGACAACACATGAATGGGCCACGGTGAAATTCCAGGAAATGAGGGTTGAATAATGCTTTCTAATAAAATATGGTGGTGTAATACAATAAAACATGCACACAACCATTATTCAAGGTGCAAACCTTTAGAAAAGCTCTTATGGTTTGGGGTTTTTTTTTTTTTTTCAGTGAGGAAACAATTGAATCTGTCCCAAATCAGCTTCTTAATCCACAGCTGCTATAAATCAAAGAAGAAGAGAATTAAGTTTCAATTGACTTTCCTGGCTTTGAGAATCAAACAAGAATAACTTGAAAGATGGAGGGAACTCTGCAATTTAAAATTCAAATGCCTTGCCCTGATAAGCTCACCAGGGTGCAGCTGAGGGTGCTGTAGGGCTGCAGCAGAGCCCCTTGCAGCCAGGTGGCCCAGCTGGGGTATGACAGCAGAAATGGCACAAAAAAATGGGATTTGCAAATACTGAAGTGTTGAGTGATTCCTTGTTCTGCACAAGCTTTGCTTCCCAGAATGAGAAGTTATCAGGATTGGAACCATTCAGAATGTCAGATGTGGCAATGGGATGTGTTTATTCATCTGAAGACTAATGGAATTTTCTAGGCCATCCTTTTGGAGGGTTTTCTTTTTCCCGTTTCTTCTTTTCGTATTTGAATTATTTTTTTTTTCAACTCAGTATGGAATGTTTGTGTTTCTTTTCTAGTCATGTGAGCTCTTTTATGAAAGTAAAAATAAGTAAAGTGCCACAAGCTTTCTATCTGAAATTTTTTCATGGGTTTTAAAGGAAACTAATAAATTACTGGATTTCCTTCTTCTTTTCAACAAGGAAGAACTTTGCATCTTTAAAAGCCTTTTTACTTCTAAAAGCAAGAGAGATTTCATAGGCCTAAGGAGTTGTGTAATTTGATTTTGCTGTACTTTGATGGAAAACGGGAATTCATCCTCAAATCTGGTAAATCTGAGATGGGTATTTTTTTAAAGTCCCTGCAGGTATTTACAGTCAGTCTTACAGTTTGTTTGCTGGAATTTCAGTGCTTCTTTGAAATATCACCTATTATTGTCCTTGTTATTTTAATGGACCATTCCAGAGGGTAGCAGAGTTAACTACCAGCATTTGTTATGTGCCAGATCCACTTCCAACTTTTGCCAACAGAAAAACACATAGAGAAAAATTCCTCTTCTGTTTTGCCTTCAGCATGATCCTTCCTTCAACTTTGCTATAAATCTGTGCAAAGTGATATTGATTCGTTTTGGTGTCCTTGCTTGAAAGGCTGGGGCACCTTTTCATTTTGGTTTGATGTTCTGGAAAGGTCACTGTGTTCTGAGGTCATCTCCCACTGAAGTCATGCTTGGGGAGTGCTTGGGGCTGTATCCTGAGCTGATGGAAACTGCAGCAGCTCCATTTACAGCTGCAGGATCAGGCCATGGTGTGAAAAATGCTGGAGGCATTTTAAAAAGACATGAATCTTGGGATTTACTTGTAAATATCAATATTAATAATGATTCCAGTAAAAATGAAAAAGAGAAGGAATTAGTATAAAAGAGCAAAAGAGCTGCAAGAAGCAAGCAAACAAACATTACTTTTTAATTGGATTGTGTATTTTCTAATTCCCTTCCTAATCCAGTATAAGCAGCTGGCTTGTGACAATACATTCCCAAAAGAGTAAAGAATTTTCCTCTAGCATACCGAATTGTGTCCATCATGGCACTGTTTAGTGTCTTGTTGGCTATCAGATCTCAGTTTTCCATTCCATAAAACAAGGGGGTCTTGTCTTCTCTCTTCTCTGCACCCCAAAATCCCATTGGGCTAGGAATTTTTATAGAATCATGGAATGGTTCAGGTTGGAAAAGTGAAATTTTGAAATTTCAAACTGAATTATCTATTACAGGATTTACTGTGCTTTAGAGGAGAGGATAGAAAGGCTCCTTTTCTGGCCATTCTGAGACACCATCAGGTTTGCTGCAAGTTCACAGTCATGCAGCTGAGGAACAAGGTGATGGAAGATGTGACTTAGAACTGTTGTGTGTGCTACAGAAAGTGCACTTTGTTTGAGATGAATTTGGGCTACATTTCTCTCAGTATTGGGCTTGTCTGCACACCTGCAGTGTGCTTTGGAAAGCAAGGTGAGCATGAAAGAGAATACATTCACTGATTCTGAGTTAGATTTTCCTTAAACTGAAGGTTTTACCTGGCAAAGGTCAGGCTCAGAGCTGCTTGTTCAGCTCTCAGGTTTAAATTTGCTCTGCTGCTATGTACAATTAGTGGCAATTAAATGAATTAACATTTTCAAGGCAGAGAATTTTCTCAGCCCTGTCTGCTCCTGGTATCCAGCTCTTCCAATTCCATTAGTATTAGTGTTACATGGCAGCATTCACTTATCTAATTTTAGACTAGGCTATTTAAAGAATAATCTGATGTATTCATTTATGTCATACACAGAGTGGGTGTTAGGAAGATGTTCTGTTCTTATCACTGCTGCTATCACTTGTCCTGTCTGTGTATTACATGACAGGTAGAAGCAGCTCCCTGTCCCAGACAAGGCCAGGGTCTTGTTGTAGATAAACACTCCATTCAGGCATTGAGGACAAAAAATTTAGGAAAGTGTCGTGGGGGAGAAAAGAAGACTGTAAGATACATATTGAAGGATTCATCAACAGAATTAAATTAGTGATAATCAGTAGTTGGATCTGTGGCCAGTTAAAAAATGTGTGCTGTGAACATCACTTCTGGCTCCATTACAAGATCAAATTGTAAATTTTCACTTTAAGCCTTTCTTACCCTCTGTTCCAAACCTGACTTGTTCACTCATGTGCTTGAAAAAGGTGTGCCCCTTCTGAAGGCTTCCTGCATCTCATTTCTTTGAAGTAAACCTGCAGAACATTTTCCTGGGCAGGCAATCCAGTTCACTTGCCTCCAGCTAGCCAGGTAACAGTGGCACCGTGTCTGGATTGGGCTCTGGAGCTTTGGGATGATGTGTTTGTTATGTGAGTCTCCTTTCATAGTGTAGTGAATGTTGTCACCACAAGAAACACCTTATTCTTCTTATGCCATTCTGTCTTGTTCTGGCTCACGTGCCAATTCCTCTGAGTCCCCTCTGTGCAATACCTCAGAAATTCTCAGCGTACATGCTGACCTCAAAAATCTTTAAGACTTGGAAATGAACCAGCCTCAGTTATTTTAGCTACAAATGCATCAGATAAATTTAAGGTACTTATTAACTTTTATTCTTTATTTCTTTGTCCATTCTTCCCTAGACTGTTTTGGCAAGTCCATTTGGATTCCTCTCTATTAACCTGCCTGCCTGTAGCTTCCTCCTGCCCTAATCCACTTCATGTTATGGTGTCCTCCTTCTGTGCTCAAGAAGTTGCAGTATTTCATGTGACAGACAATTACTGTTTCAAGAGAATTCCCCTAACCTTTTGTCAAGAGTTGAATAACCCCAGTCTATCACTGAGCTATCCCTTAGTGTTTTCCCTGGCAGGGAATTGTGCTAATTGTGTTGAACCAAGTGCTAACAGGCAGCAGTGGAGCTCCCTGCAACACTCTCTGTTAAATGGCAACTTAAAACCCAGGATTTCAGACCAAAGCTCAGTCCAGCCATGTCCTCCCAGGGTCTGTGTGCCTGAGGGGTGGAGGGCAATAGCCACCACCAAAAAAACCCTTGCTTAGGGCTGGACAGCCCAGACACTGCTTGTTGCTCATCTTTGGTTTATGCAAATCAAAGGCAGCTCAATTACAAGATTTAATGTCTGGATTTGTTTTGTGAGCTGATACCACTGGATGTGTGTTGGATATAATATATAATAATAAAGAACATAAAGAAAACTACAATCCATTTCACATTTCCTTTATATCAGTGGAATGTGATCTGCCCTTTATGGCTGGTATTAATGTCTGTACCACAGTCAAGCTACCAATGTAAAATACCTCCCTGTATTTAGTATCAAAAGCAGTAAGTGATCAGTGTCTGTAATTATACATCTTGATGTAGTGGCCGAAGGCAGGCACAGTATGGAATTCTTGGGAGCTTGGCCAGAGGCTTTGATGCTGCAGTTTCACTGGGGAGGGCTTTGCTGAGAAATCGTTTTCCCTCAAAATTAGTAAATATATAAATAAATGAAGCTTTTCAATTTCATAGCCCAGAGCAAGATTAATTAATAGGGAAAAATGCTTAATCTGTCTGCTCACTACAGAATTAATGAATAATAGAGAATGTCTTCCCAGCATCTAGAGCTAAAAGGGTGATGAATATGTGTGCATGTCATACCTATATGTCTCTGCCTACCTGCAGCTCCCCTCCCCACTGCACTTTTGGTGCCTCCTAGCAGATCCGTTGGTTTTCCTTGTTTTTCTTGGTTCGGACTTCTTTTTGTTTTATACTCCATATGGTCTCTGAATCAATTGAGAGGGAGATTAATAAAAGCAAATTCTGTCACTTCCCTTATGGCAAGCTGTCCCCAGTTTTCAGATGGAGAAATTGAAAGCTAGAGAAGTTGTGTGGTCTGGAGCAGGCAAAGACAGAACAGTTCTGACAGCATTTGCATAGTCCAATATAGTCCTAAATGTTCTTTTCCTACCAACTGGCTCATTTTCACCTGTGTTAAAAAAAATACCTCAAAACTCCCCAAAAACTCTCTCCCAAACTGTTAAATTGGACTTTGCCCTTTACTGGGAATATTAGGGAATCCAACCCAACTAAATGAACGTGGTTTTGTCATCCTACTTCCATCTGTCAAGGCTTCTCACTGGCATAGTTTTAGGATGGAATTTCATCATGCATCAGCCTTTAACTTTTTGTTTTAAGATGAAATATTTTAAAAATACATTGAAGACTTTAATGCTAGAAATGTTTTGGTTTCTATTTAAATATTCTGAACATCTCTGTTAAAGGCAGATACAAACTGTACTAAATGTTCTTTATTACTCATACATACACTGTCCCTGTGAGAAACATCATACATCAGAGGCAGCAGTGCTTCTTCATATTTGCCCGGTGACAAGGCACCATAAAGCTATTCTTTACTAAAAATGTCAATGTCAACTTTATTTGCCAAAACATGTTTTCTTCTCTCAAGCTGCCAGTTGTTGTTTCAAAATAAATGGAATCTAAAAATCTCATTATTTTTATTGTTTAAAGCCAGCATTGGGTGCAGCTCTGAGGGTCAGGAGGTAACAATACTAATTTACCCTGGTGCTGCTGCACTTAGAATATTTAATCTCTTAGGACTTTGACATGATGGCTGGCTGTGTTTCTTAATTTTGTTGTGAAGATTTTGCTGGAGGGCCAGGCAGCTCTTAATAATGTGCATCAAGACAGAGACGAGTAAGTAATGAATATTGTATGAGGTTCTTTTCCTACCAGAACATCAGCCTGGACAAATACCTGCACGAGCCCACCAGCCTGTTCCTCCTGGCAGAATTGGGGCTGCTGCATCGTTGGCCAAAGATTAATGTGCCCTATTGGATTCATTGCAATTCCAGTAGCAAAATATTTTTAATTATTCTAAGCCAGGGATAATGTTCAGCTTTTTCATCAGCTTTCAGCTGGATTGGACAGGGAGCAACATCCTTCCAGCTTTTTAGTGCCAGTGAAGAACTCTTACATTCCACATGTCTCTGAGAACAGGCTTCTCCCCAAAGCCAGCACTGCTTTACTAAAACCATGCTAGAATAGAAAACTTGATCTGGACAGGTTTCCTAAAATAATATCTGATCAAGGACTAATAAAAGACTTGACAGGAAATTGTGCCGCCATAAGGTTGGCTGTTTAAGAGTAGAAGTGGAAATGAGAGAAATGGATTCCAAGGAGGAACTGAGGATCATAATCCACAGATGTCACAGACAGAGCTGAAAATTGATTTTCTCCTGGGATTAGCAGCATCATTCATGAACCCTTTTTAAAAAACAGCCCTAACAAAAAGTAGTGTCTCTTTTAAAGCCTGTGCAGTACATGAGAGCAGCAGAAGAGGGAACATGCAGAACCAGAAGGTAATGTTGGACAGTGTGAAAAGTAGAAGTCTCAGCATGCTAACAGCCTAGCCATTGTTTTGTAAGTTTTCTGGCATCAGGAACAAGTAAAGATGGATTTCAAGGAGTATAATGAGGTAATTTCTGTATCTGTAATAGCTGGATATTAAATTACATTTATATATCTCTTGCACATTTATTTTCTTTAGTGCAACTCTCATAAACATAGAAGCTGTCCTTAAAAGCTTCCTGATTTATTTCCAGTGTGACTCTCTGTCTTATCACAGCAACTCTGAAATTCCTTGCAGTGAGTTATGGGGATAATCAAAAACATCAGTCTGCAACTTAGGATCCCAGTGCAGCAGCTGCCAGGCAGGTCCCAGCCAACTTCACCTTCTTTGAGGTGCAGGTGGGCTGAGCCTCTGTCATTTGGGAGAGACAGGGCCCTCAAGGATGCATTTTTTTCTTGTTGCAGGGGTAAATCTAAGACCCTGCAAGTAATTTTTGATCATGGTGAATGGTGATAATCCTCTCTTAGCAAGCAAGCACCTATTCAGGAATTACAGTAGGAGATAATAATAGGAAATGGATAGAGGACTGTGCATTTGGATTTTTAAAAGGTAGCTCTGCTCAATTCTTATTAAAATTGGTGAGAGCTGTAATGTTTATAAATTAGAGCTTCGTAAAATGTGAGTATGTGGGTTGAATATTTTAGTCTTGGCATTATTTATATTCTGGTTTCACAATGACAGGTTTATTGTGGGTTTTAATGCACGTTTGGATAATTGTTGAGTTTTATCTGTATGCTTTTACTACAGGGTGGTCATCAGCACAATCTCACAGCCGTGAAAGCAGCAGATCTGCTGGCAGTTGTGCTGTCTGTTATAAATTCTCTCCACAGGGTCAACCTGTAGCTTTAATGCAACAGGAATAATATAAAAGAAGTGCATATTTGTGTCACAGCCACAGGTGGTAGAACACAGTATGATCTGTACATTTGAACTGTCCCATGTGAAAGTGGGAATTGCTGCAGTTTTAGAGGAAGCATCCCAAATTCCATTTACGAATCTTTTGTGTAGTCTTACTAAGTGACTAACGCAGCCAAAATTAAAAGGATATGTATATGCATATATACATATATTACATATACATATATATATCATTTCTGAAATGTGCGTTCAGATTTTAAGGCATCTCATTTCATTTAGAACCATCCTCAAGATGCATTTAAAATTCAGCCCCTCCAGTCTAATCTTGTGAATCCTTAATCCCTGTGGCATGCCCACTGCTCTAGGCAGGGCTGCTCGTTATGAGAGAGTCTTTGCACACTAATTGTGGCCCCACTAACGAGCACCCCAGGCACGGTGTGTGTAGCAAGTGTAGCACAGAGTTCATTTTGCTAGAGCAAACTCGTCCTTGGCTCAGGCACAGCACGGCATGTTGGCCTTGTGCCCCAAGGAAAGCAGAGCTGATCGTGGCCAGGCATGTCCAGTCTCCACACACCTTCACTCTCCAAGCCAGTGCTAAATGCTCCCAGCTCAGGATCACTGCACAGAAATCCCTCGTGGATTTTGGGCTTGCAGCCTTTTTACTGCGGTGAGGTGGATACCAGATTCCTCTCTCAGCCTTACCTGGCCGCAGCACTTCTCTGCTTCCAGGGATGGGCACTGGGTCAGCTCACAAAGCCTCAGCATCCAGAGGGACAGGGTTGAAGCCTTAGCAGACCTAGCAGCACCTCGTTACCACAGGAATTATTTGCTATGGGTGTACTTTAATTCCAACCTCTGAGGCTGCAGCAGCAAAAGCAACAGGCTGGTTGGAAACATCCCCAGTGTGACATAGCTGAGGCTTCCTCATTAATTTCTCCCCTAACTTGTGTAAAAAGCTCTGTGCAAACGAGGTGTTTGTGCAGATCTCATCTCAGAGCCTGCTGGCACTGTGGTGAGGAGGGGCTGCACAAACTGCATCGCCCGAGCCTCTGAGGGGCTGCAGTGGCTCTTTGCAACAGGGTGAGGGCCTCAGCTCTGTGTGTCTGGGTGTTCAACAGACCTGAGACTGCTGGCTGCTTTTATCACTGTTTTCTTCTAAATAAGTAGAAAAGCAGAAAATTAAGTAGAAAAATATTAAGCTATAGTAAAACTCAAAGCAAAGCGCAAGCAAATGCAGTCGGGGTTTCACTGGGAAAATGGTAGGTGATGTTTGTGTGTGAGTAAGTACAGCTGGAATCTACAGCTGCAGATCAGCACTGGCATATTTTTTTTTTCTGTGGTGTCTTTTTCTTTCTTTAAAGCTAGTCTTCAAATATTTTAAACATCAAAGTCTTCCCTTCTACACAGTATTCATTCCTGCAAATGTCTCCTGTCATGCAGTAGGATGATCAGAAAGGTACGTCTCTTTAGATATGGTAAGTCAATCTTGTCCTTTTGGAAAAGTGGTTGGGAATGATTTTATAGTTATTAACTTGAATTCAGGTTTTTTTTCAACTTAGGCTTTTCAAAATTACAAAAAAAAAAACTTTCAAGCAACTTTTCAGTCACCCTCTTCCTGCCTTTTCACAAAAGTAAAATCTTACTTTTTTCACTTCATCAGCCAATTCCTTCATCGCATTTAAAATGAAACTCAACATGAAACACCTCACAGAAAATTGAAACTCACTGGTTATGTGAGTATGTACCCACCACACCTGGACTGAAGGCGTGGTGCTGCCAAGGGTTCAGCTGTAGGGATGGCATTTCCACATGGTCTCTCTTAACAGATTTTTCTGAGCACTCTTTGGGAAAACTTGACTTGAGAACTGTCCAGATGATGGTGGGCATGTTGATCATACTCAGTTGCTGTACAATATACAGATTTCAGTAGCTGGCTAAAAATAAAAAGTGTATTGGTTGAGGTTAGTAGCTCAAGATGAACTGGGGTCAGATTGACTTGGAGTCTGTTGCCTTGAGGAACTGCATGATGGGCTCTGAAAATAATGGATGTAAGACTGATGCTTTACTAAAGTTCTTTTCAAAATATTTTAGTAGCTAAGTAGAACAGGGTTTTAAATGCAGAAGCATCTGAAATTTTCCTCTATATCAACATCTTCATGCCAAGATGGAGTGTTCTGCAGTAACTGAGAGGTAACAGAAACATAAAATATAACTGCTGTAAGGTCAACGTTGCACAAGACCGAGCACAGCCTCAAGGAGCGCCCCAGACAACAGCAAGGTTTGGTTTTACATGCTGCTGTTACCATTACAGCCCAGTAGCAGCTCAGAAGTGCCCCAAGGCAATAAACCATCTTTGCTGCTTTTGGGGAGATGCCTGTGGCAGATGGATATTTGATATTGGCTTTTCAGAGTCTTTACCTCTGGCTGGTTGACACCACCTTCACCTGCAGCCAGCTGTCCTTTGTCCAGGTGCTCCCTTTGGCTGAGCACAGTGGGAGCACAGGAGTGTGGAGTGTGATCACCTGCAGGCTGCCCTTTGAATGCACAGTACCTTGGTGTGCCTCTACAGCATCTTCCTAATCCACCTCCAGTGATGAATGGAAATAGGAACCCTGTGGAGAGGAATAGGAGTGAAAATCAGTGTGAGAGAAACTGGATTTGTGGTTTGGAATGGAATCCCAGCACTGCTTCTGGTTTGATCCACTGATGTGGAACAGCTACCAGTGCCTTCCCATGATCTCCTTTTGTAGGATGGATCAGTAATCAGAGCTGATTCATATGGTTTCAGCTGAAGCATTCTCACTGAAATGCAGCTGTTGCATATATTGATTTTGATCAAATTTTCTTTTGGCAATATCAGTCTTTTCCATGGGAATTAAAACTGGAACTTGACCATTTGGGCAGGAAACAGCAGCTTCAGCTCAAGTGCTGTTCATATGAAAATATCACAGTGCCTTTTTTGTTTGGTTCCAAGCAAAAAATAAAGTATCTCATTTGATAATTAAATTTTACCAGAAACTTCTGCTGTCGTTCAGTCAGCTCTAGTATCTCTTTTGCAACTTGCTTTGAGATGTCTAAAGGAACAGTGAGCTATACAAGCTAGCTGTTATTTGAGTGATACTGGGTGAGGTTTCAGCCATGTGAACGTAGACTGGTGTGTATGGAAGCATGCAATAATATTTTAAGATGATCATTCAAGAACATTTACTTAGGTGAAAAAGTGGTTTCCTTTAGTTAAGCCAATCATGGCTGAACTCATGTCTGTGAAAGCCAGTTTAAAACTGCAGTGGTGCAAAAAATCCTCATCAAAACTTAGTAAATTCTCTGAGAAAGTTGAAGGTGTTTTACAAGCCTTGGGACAAACTATAAACTCATGGCAGAATCCAATCTGAATTCTTGTGGCCAGCTCGTGAACTTGGAGTTTATAATGGAAATAGGGATATAACAGATTCTTAACCATATCAAGACCAGCAGGTGTTGCTATAATATATTAAATGCTGTGAAGCCATCAAATAAGCTGCACTTGAGCATTAGTTCAACATTTTCTTAAACCAAATTGTTATTTGCTAGGAAGATGTAATGCTGTGAGAGATTTGCAATAAGAATACTGCTGAAATAATCACAGCACTGGAAATTTCAAATTCTGACCTGCTTCTGCTGAGTGACTGAGAGTTTTGCTACAGCTTGAGTGAAAGATCTGGTCCTGCACCTAGGCATTATTTGTGTTTAAGAATCCAGTAATGTAGGAAATAACTAAATCCTGTACATATTTGAAAGAGATGAGACTGCTGAAACTTGTGGCATCTTCTTCCAGGGATAAGGTTAGGTGATGGTGAAACTCCAGTTTAGGATTTTCTCTGCTCACCACAGGTCTCTCTGGTGATCCTCAAAAGACCAGGGGAGAATTCCTTCAGGACAGAAACACATCTTCTCAAAAAAGTGCACCCTCAGGGGCCTTGCAGAAGGTGAGCAGCAGGAGGGTCAGAAGTAGGACCAGCAGAGGAGAATTTATATCTCAGGAAAACCTGAGCAGGACTTGCCAAGTTTCAACGAACTCAGGGAGGTTAAAACTTTTGCTAGATTTTGAGTTGGCAGCTCCTGAAACAAAGAAGGAAGAATGAAAGGGGGAAAATTCCCAGAACTAGGCTATACCCTATGGTGTGCAACCCTCTAAGTGAGATGGGTATATCTTTTTGTTTACATGGAGGATCACTGTGAACATGAACAGAGAAGCTGTTGGAAGGGCACATTTAATGCCCGTCGGTATTGAGATTAAAGAGCTAATGGGTTTGACCTGAGAGATTATCAGTTTAGACTAGATGTAAAGAATAAGTATTTTCTTGCGAGGGTGATAAAGTGCTGTCATAAGTCAGCCAGAAAACTGGTGGATGTCCCATCCCTGGAAAGATTTGAGGTCAGCTCAGACACAGGGCTCTGAGAAACCTGATCTACTTGAAGATGTCCCTGCTCATTGCAGGGAGCTTGGAGCAGATGGGCTTTTAAACATTTCTGCCAGCTTAAACTAATCTATGAGTCTATATTTCTATGGATGCTTGGCAAGAACTTCTCTTGCCCGTGGATGTGGTCCCAGCCATGTCGTTTCCACGCAGGATCCCAAGCCAGCGCTGTCTGTACTCGGGCTGCAGGGAAACCCACGGAGCTGAGCGTGTTCCCAGCTCTCCCTCTTGCTGGGAGCGTGTGAACTTGTTCCATCTCTTTTCCACCGGTGAGACGGGTGGGGCATCACCTTCCCTCCAGGGCTGCACCGCAGCCAAGGACACCTTCGTCCTGCCGCCCTCAGGAGCCGCCCGCGGCGATGCTCGGGCAGGTCAAGCGCTCTCCAGGTGGGCAGCGGCCATAAACCGGCCCCTGGCTCGTTCCGCGGGCCGGCAGCGCTCAGCTCCCGGCCCGCGGGGCCCGCGGCGGTGGCGGGGCCGCTCCGCAGGGCGCGGACGCGGGGCGGGCTCCGCCGTGTGCATGTAGATGAGATCCCGCGGAGCACGTCACTCCGCACCGGCGCTCTGCGTTCGGGGCGGCGGACAGCGAGCGAGGGCGGGCGAGCGGGAGCCGCCGGAGGAGCAGGAGGAGGAGGAGGAGGAAGAGGAGGAGGAGGAGGAGGAGGCTCGGCGGAGCGGCGGCGCTCGGCCCCGCTCCATGCCGCCCTGCCCGCCGCGGCGCGGGCCCCGCGGGGCGACAGCGAGCGGGGAGCGGCGCGGCGGTGCTGAAGGACAGCTCCGCTCCTGTTAGCTCCTCTCCTGTCAGCTCCGCTCCCTCTAGCTCCGCTCCCCCGGCTCCTCTCCCCGCTCCGCTCCGCGCCCCGGGCGCGCCCCTCGCCGGGTGGCCGCGGGGCCGCCGCTCGCCGCGCCTGGATGCGCCCCCCGCCACCGCGCCCGCGGCTCCCATGGCGGTGGCACGGAAAATCAAAACTTTGTTGACGGTGAACATCTTGGTCTTCGTGGGCATCATCCTCTTCTCCGTCTACTGCAGGATCCAGGACCGCTCCCAGGAGCTGGTGCAGATCGTCCGGAGCGCGGACCGCCGGGCCAGGAGCCGCGGCGCCAAGGTGGGCAGCCTGGCCGACAGGGAGTCCATCCTGCAGCGCCTGGACCACCTGGAGGAAGTGGTCTACAACCAGCTCAATGGTACGAGGGGCGGGGAGGGGGATGTCCTGTGCCCCGGGAGGGTGCTGCAGGCCGGGCAAGAGCCCCCCGGGTGTGTCCCCGCTGGGGAGGGGAGCCCGGGCACGGATCTCACCGACCCCAGCTCTCGAGTGCTGAAAACCGAGCGCAGGAGGTGATGCGGGGTTTTTGCTGGAGGGGCTTGTCGAGCCTCCCACCGTCACCCTGCCTTTCTGCCAACTCTTGGTCCAAAGTCAGGACTTCCTCGAGAGATGCAAAGTTCAGGAGGCTGCAGTTCAGGGGTTTCAGGATCAGAGGAAGTCCCTACAGACCGTACCAGGCTTTACAGTTTGCCTGGATGTATTAACTCTGAATAGGAAGTTGTTTGTGTAGCGAATGCAATGTTAGATTATAGCTGAAAGTCATATACTTGGTTTCAGAACTACTCGAAAAACATTCTGCTGAACTATAACATTGTGCACTATTAATGGTCTGTTTAAACATAGCACCCATATGTTTCCTTAATGATTTTCCCATTTAAATGTGTTATTGTCATTGTTGAGGAGGGGAAGCATTCACCAGTTCTTTTTATGACTTGCCATTCTAACTCACCAGCCTTGGGAAATATTGCTAGGTAAGCAAAGAACCCTTCTACCATGGTAGTTAAAACAGGCTAAGCCATCGAAGTTGTTACAGGACAGATAACATTTCATATAGAAACAAATTCTTCAAAATGAGTGCATTTGCATAGATTTGTAAAGTTCTAAGTGTGAGACATCAAGGAAATAACTATGTGATTGAATATAGCAGTGTTTTGGACAATAAAAGGCTGAAGGAGTGAACTTTTGCATTGAATTATAACATAAATGTAACATTTAGTGTTTCGCAGCAAATGTAATTTTCAGTGTAAATATGTTTAAGTAGAGCAAATGTGCTTCTAGGCTGCTTGTGGAAATCTTACTCGTAACATTGATTTAAGAAAGGCTACTGTAGCCTCAAAATGCAGACGAATAGGAGGGTTAGCCATAAAGCATGTTTCCTATTACTGCTTTGTGAATGAATGTATAAATCTAAGTAAGTTAGGCTGTTATGGTAATATGCAGTTTGTGCCAGCAAGTGTTAGGGAAGAGGCATCTCCTCACACTCTCCTCTGGATGAACAGGGCAGAGAGAGGGGGAACGTGGAGTGGGGTTAGTCCCAAACCCACACATTCAGGAATTAGAGGGAAAGTCTCAATAACTGTGTTTTCTAATCATATTTTGGAACAGTTTTGAAGAATGTAGGATTTAAGAGAAAAATCGTTCTCATAAATTCTACCAAGCCACAAAGTTCCCAAACTAAATTAGATTGCTCTGCAAGATGTATCCATTACAGCTCAATGAATTTTTTTTTTTTTTTAATTGGGCCAAATATATTTGCTCCTGGTGTTTTTCATGGGGGAGACTTTGGGTAGGATTTCCTTGTGCTGTATTCATCCCAGCATATCATCCCCTGGAGAATCAGCAGGAGTCCTTAATGTGTTAGGCAGGCACCATTGCATGCCATGACTGGAAGTTCTCTGTAAAACATGCTTCTATTTTGGGAACTGTTTTCTTTATCTTTAATTCTATTTATTGGATATTGATATTCGTGGTGAAATTACTTGAACTTAGTGTTACGTTGCTTCTTCAGGTCATATCAAATATCACAGTCAGTTTTCTTTTCCTGAAAGTTCATACGCAGGAAAATGCAGAAAGTTTTTCAAGCTGAGCTGTTCAAATTTCATATTTATTTCCCTTAGTTTTTTCTCTAATGGGATTTTTTGGTTTCTTATTATTACACAGTGGTACATTAAGACAGATTAATTATTTCATCATCATTCTGAATTTGAAAAAACAAAACATTTTTCCCCCTAAGAAATTAGGAAGTGCTCCACTGCAATCATCAGAGTTGCATTGCTGTAAGTGAAATCGGGACCAAGTATCTCTGTTTGGGTTTAGCTTACTGCTATTCTGTTTGTAATACCATTGTTCATTATTTATGCCATTAATGGGCATAAATTGCTGCTCAGGCAGCACTGGGATTCAGGGGAGCCTGTGTGACAGGGCTGTGCTGTGTCACACAGCAAGGCTGGTGTTCAACAAACACTCTGTGTGCTCTGGAGCTCTGCAGCTCACCTGAATGTTGAGTAAGGTTTCTCAGCCCCTGTCCTGTACATGCTGCCTGATCATAAGTTCAGAGAGCTGGCTGAGGTTGTCTCGAATGTTACTTTTTCATAAGGTAGGTCCAAGTCTCTTCTATGTGGAGAGACAGACACAGGTAGACAGATTTTATTCAGGAGAAATACAAGTTCCTTGCTTGCCCAGATCCCCTCAAAGAACCAGGAGGCTGAATCCAGCTCAATGTCATCATTGCAGCAGGTCAGCCCAGCCCACTATTTCAGTTTTCTGCTCTTGGTCCTTTCTCTCTGAGATCAGCAAATTTAGAACTACCTAAAAGTATATTTTTGGTAATATCTCAGTGTTCTTTTATTTTATTTTTCTCTTCTATTCAGATTGAGACCTGAACACATAAGACTTACCTGGATTTTCTAGGGACTCTGTTGATGATTCAGTACAATAAAAAGTCACTCTGTGAGAGACCAGCCCTGCAGCTGCACAGAATTTTTTTTTCTGTTACACATATTTGTTTACATACAATCAAGGAAACGTTATTTAGAAGTGTGTACCTTCTACAAGGAAAATAAACACAGGCAGTAACATTAGAAATGTATAAAGAGGCAACCCAAAACTGATCACTTGAGAACTCATTAACTTTTCAGTCTGAATAAAATCAGTGAGAGCAGTGCCTGTGGAGGTGTGTGCAGAACACAGAGGACCACGTACGAAAGTCAGGAGAAAGCTGGTCCTGCCATTCTCTTTGGCAGAACGAGAGTTTTTAGAATAGGATGAATGAGAATTGCCACAATTCCCTGCAGTTGTGCAGACATACACCCAAAAAAAAGTTTTCATTTGGTTCGTGCTCTGGTTTTTTATCAACTTGGGAGAAATAGTATTTCTGAAAGCTTTCTTTTCTCTCAGCTGCTGCTGGGTTTGGTGGAAGCAAATGAACAGAGCATGTAAAGGGAAAGGAAAGCAATGAAACGTGTCAGTGGGATTTTTGTGGTGAGACTTTGTATTACCTCCTGATGTTTGACCTTGGGTACAATGTTTATTTTGAAAAACAGAGTTATTATAGAGCTAGTTGAGCAATGTATATATTTTTAAAGTATTTTTTGCTATAGCACTGCTATTGATGGATATATTTTATTGTTGTTCAACACAGAACTCACATCCAGCTAGACTTGGTAGCAATTCATTAAATGTCATAATGATAACACCTTGGTATTTTCTTCCTTTGCTTTTACATTTTTTGTAAAGGGGAAAAATTAAAAATTATTTGACTGATTTTTTCCCCAAATCAGTTTTGCATCTAAGTCTGTTGCTAATGATTCACCATAGAGGATAAAGAATTTCTGATGCCCCAAGAAGACCATAACCTTTCATGCCAAAAGCAATTGAAGGTCAGACTACAATTTCAGTCTAATTGCCTTTTTCCCTTTTCACTGTCTCTTTCCAGTAATACACAACAATCAATACAGCATGTAATTAGATTTCATTCAATCTGCAAAGATTTAGAGAGCTTTCATCTTCTCATTATGTATTCTCACATCATGTCTTCCTACCCAGGTCTTCTACACTAGACCCCTTTGACCTGTTCTATTTTAGATGTGGAGGAATAAGTTGGGAGTATTCCCTTGAATTTGACAGGTTATCATTCGTTACACATCATAATTTGATTTTGCTCTCTTTGGCAAGATTAAATGCAATACCAATTTCCAGTGTGATAAATGGGGTTTACATTACATATGCATTTCATGGAGGAGGCTGGGGGAAAAAGTGGACAATTCACATAATTGCAGCACAGAGGTTTAAAAGGATGGAAATAGCAGGTCCTGGGTGCAGAGTACTGATTCCTGCTGACTGGGACTCCTGATTTTTAGAGTGCACTGGAAGCCAAGTGATTGCATTTAAAATTCAGCCTGGCAATCTGCATAGGTAAAAGTTACAGCAGTATTTTTAAAAGGGCAGTTTATTCTTCATAAGCTTGGGACTGGTTGAAAATGGGTCAAAATTTCCACATTTGAAAGTAAGGATTGGGAACAGGTTGCAAGGGAGATATATGAATGTCCAGATCACATGTCCACATTGTCCACAAGAAGTTTTTACAGCTGGCACCTCTCAGGTGAGGAGAAGTTCCTTGGCAGATGAGAGAGGTAAAACTACACGTGCACGGGTCACATTTAGTGTGACTGCAGCCTTGTACCAATGAAACTGCACCTGCTCATGCCCACATGTTTTATAACTATTTCTATTTCATGTGTTTATGGTCTGCTGCTGACATACACCTGGCAAAATTCGCACCTGAACACCTCCAGAAATACCAGTTCACATGTGGGCTCTGCTCTCAGCCATGTGATTTTCTTAATCTTGGTGATGGGGTTCTCCTCACATGCTCTCGTTTTGAGGACATTTTTAAAGAAGTGCAAGGCTGGTTCTCATGAAGCCAGGAGGGGAAAATAGGAAAATACATTTTTTTTTTAAAGATAGGCTACCATTTCTTGGTTTGCCACACAATATTTTCTGTTGTGCTGAGTGATTTTCTCAAGCTTGGGTAAGTCACCATTGCTACAGGGCTGACCTTCTCTATTACAGAGTGATGGTCAAGTCCAACAGACCCATTTCCCCATCACACTTGCTTTGGTTGTGTTAATCTTGATTTATGTGGCTGAGGGAACTCACAATCAGTGCTTTCAGGAAGGTCAAGATTCTCTTCTCCAAAACAACAGAAGGAAAACATAATGAGCCAATATTTGGATAGCCTCTATATAAATATATGGTTATATTTGAAATAATATGGCTCTGTTTAGGCACTTCAGGGAGAAAAGTTCTAAAAGTTTAATTAAAAAAGAGGACAGCTCTCTTTTGTAAAACAGGCAAAATTGCACTCAGCTCTGCAAAATATTGACAAATACAAAAAATATGTCTCTATTCCAGCAGCAGATCGGTGATTTTAAAGTCTTTCTCTGTACTTAATGTTTCATATAGTGGTAACTATTTTTTTATGTAATGTTTCTGCTTTTGCCTTTGTAGCTGGGAAGAAAGGTTATTTTGACAGGAAAAAAAAAATCGAGGTAATTTTATCATTGACTTATTTGTGTGGAACTTGAATCATTTGTACCATATGAGATTAAAAGCAATGTTTGCAGAGGCAGAAAGGAAACCTCTGCCTGATGTTGTTTGCGTTGCCTTTTCAGCTGTATTCCATTTCAGTATCTTTCCATTTCTTTGTACGCTTAGCTGGAATTGGAAAAGCAAATATGGGTCTGTCATCTTCCCAGAGAGGAGCAGCAGTGTGGTGGCTGCACACCTACAGCCACTGCACAGGTTTAGAGGATTAGAAAAACCTGGCTTTAACTTAATATCCTCGTTAGAAAGAGCTGCAGCTGGTTTTTTGGTTTGGGGGGTTTTACTGTTTGTTTGATGTTTTAGTAAATAAAAGCAGGTAGCAGTTAAACCAGGAGCATCATTTTAGAATGAGGTTCCAAACACTGAATGTGTGGCACTTATCCAAGGAAATACTAAGGTTTATGAAAGGAAGGAAAATAAATGAGTCATGTTTAACAAATCTGCCTTTTTAAAATGCTCCTCTCTAACTTTACTAATGGGCACTCAGTTTCTCAGCACACTTGGCATACTTTTATTCTTGTTGGTCTTGGGGTTTCTCTTGGTAGTCATTACCATCATTTAGTTTAAACCAACATGCTGAAGGACAAAAAAAGGAAAAGTAGAAAATAAAAAGAGCCTGTGATGTTCTGGATAGCAGGAAGGAAGAGAGCCAGTGACAGCAGAGCAGCTTCCAACCTTGTTGTAGTCCTATTGATCAAAACTGTCCTCTGAAATAACACACCTCGAGTTCCTGAGAGCGAAAGCCAGAGAGAGATCCTCCCAGTGACCCAAAGTCATCTTCTCCTGAGAGCACAGAGCTATAACAGCCAAATACTAATTGGATATGTCTGCTTTTCCTAAAACTCATAGCTGTGGTGCCATGGAAGTGGCTGTGAATATCTGAAAGCTTTATAGGTGGAGGCAAAACCCATTTCTAGGACAGCAGGGCAGGTGCAAACAGATTAAAAACTTTCTTTCTGCCCTAGACTTTCCATCCTTTCAGGTGCTGTGGAATATCTAGGTTCTCCAGACAGTTTTGAAGACAAGATACAGCACAACGGGCACTTACTAGTTACTCAGCAAGTTTGTAGGAGATAAAGAGTGTAAGGCCATCTCCTGAGCCAAGATTTCTCTATTTACACAACAGAAGGCAGCACTGATGCAACTTGGTCTAGGTCTCTGATTTAGCTGGGGTTACTTTGAGTTTAAACACATGGTAGTGCTGCTGGGGATAAAGGTGACAACCTTGGTTCTGTTGGTTATTTCTCAGTTTGATCTGTCAGGCTTTCAAATTCTTATTTCTTGAAGTGATGTCACACCCGTGATCTGGTGTAGGTCCAGATGCAGTGAGCTGTGTGTGCATGTGCACATCTGTAGATGTCCAAGGACGTTGTATTTTAGAGCTGAGTTCTGCTCTCCTATCTCTCTGGTTTGATGCTCTCCTCCCACAGTGAAAAGAAGGGACTTGTGCATTCTGCAGTTCTTTGCACTAACTTTTTATTTCACCTGGCTTAGCTAAGTTGGGCTCCTTGCTGTGCATGGACAGACAGTCCAGCAGCACCTTTTGTGGGAAATCCAGTGGAATGGATGTTCCAGAGGAGCTCTCACACCAATTCCCTGCCTCTCTTACTGCACTTATCAGGCCATTTAGTTTCTGAACAATTCTGTGTTTGTGTTTAATTTACTTGCATGACTTGTTCTGAAGGATCTTCTCACAAACCAAGGATGAGCTTGGGGCCATGAATTGTTTTGTATCCTTGTTGAGAGCAGTCCTTCTTGAAACAATGCAGCAGAAATGGGCTGGTTTTGAGAGTCTCTGACAAATGGCAAAAGGCCTACTTTTTTTTTTGTTTTTTTTTTTTTCCTTCAAATATGTCCTTGATTACTGGCTTTGAAGGAGAGTCGGAGGGCAGCAGCAGGGTGGAGAGCTGAGGAGACAATAGAATGATTCTGCTTTGTCATCATGCGCAGCGAGGACGCAGGGAGGACGCAGAGCTCTCTTGGGGGCTGAAGAGTTGTTAAAGTAAATGAGCAAAACGTTTTTAGAGAAGGTGAGAATATAGATTTCTGAATATCTTAAGCCTTGTATCACCTCCTATGGAGCCGTTCTCTAGAAGCACTTTTACTTGCTACTGGTCTGATTTATACTTTTAATACATGAGCTGTAATTTGCATGTCATCCTGGGAGAGTGGGCAATGATGAAGAAAACTAAACCAAGGAAAAGGTCTTTAAAAGAGCTTCTCTTTAGGAAGCTTTCTGCTACTTAAAAATAGTTCTGTCAGGCAGAGATATTTGATGCCAAAGTTCTACAGGAGAGCGTTACCTGTTTCACAGCACAATGTTTGGAATTCCAATGACTGGAATCACTTTTAAATAACCCAGATTTGGTGGATGAGGATACAAAGGAGCATGCTTGGCTCCTGGGGCTCTTTAGTGTGCATTTGTTTCAGTCTCAGCCTCCTGGGCTGCATGTTAGAGCAACAAGCCCAAGAGGCTGCTGCAACACCTTGGGCTGAACAGCCCCTGTAAAATGGCACAGCACTGGCACGAGCCTTGCTGTGCCCCAGCAGGTTCCTGACACCTCCTTCCCCTGTGCAAAGCCAAGGCAGCTCTGTGGAAAGAATCTGTTTGTGTAAAGGTCTGTGCTGCCTGTGGGCCACAGGACTCACAGCACAGAGCTGGTGTCTCTGGGCTTCCCAGTGTGTCACTGGGTTTTCTTCTGGGGAGCTGTTGAAAGCCACGCCTGTGGTTGAGTCAGCAGTTGTGTGTAGCTGGGAATCTAAGCCAGGTACAAAAGTGACACTGCTTTCCAAGCACAGAGCAGATGCTGCCAGCCCTGCTGTGCTGTAGCAGCGTGTGGGGTGACAGACAGTGCTGGCTGCACAGGGTGACTGCCTCGAGTAGGTTTTTATGACTGCAGCGACGATTCAAATTCTCCTCAGCTCACCAGTGCACTTAGTCCTGTTGAAATCAGTTGCCTAAATTAATCTTTGCTATTGATCCAGAGGCATCAGCACAGTCAGTAGTTGTCAGTAAAGTAACTCCAGTGGTGAATTTGGCCAAGTGAAGGCATTTTTGTCACAGGATGAAGAGTAGGTTTGGTGGTTATGATGATGTATGTAGTACAAGGGATGAAATCTTGCTGTGTCCCTGCACTGCTTCAGTATGGTTGAGAACAGGGTCCTCCTTGAAGGTTTTGGAAGGATTCTCCTTTCTAGTGAAGATCTGGTGAACTCTGTGGGATTGTGCCTCTGACTCCTGTTTCTGGGGACTCTCATTGCTTCTGTGTTTGTGCTGTTTGGCTCCAGTTGACATTATGCAAAAGTAAGTTCTCAGACCAGGTCAGATTAGCACTTCATGGTGGCAGTGGTACTGTACTGCAGGACTATTTGCAAAGGAAAAATGGAGTTTGTTGCATAGGATTTCATTTCTCTTGGAAGATATCCATGAAGACAGCTGGAAAGCCCTTTCCTGCAATACTGGGGAAGTTTGCTGCTTCTTTTTTTTTTTCTCTCTCTAGCATTTTTGGTGGGGTGGTAGGGTTAATTGGTTGTTTTTCATTTGGGTTTATTTTTTTGCTGTTTTTGTATTTATTTGGCAATGGGGCCTTACTGCCCTTTTAGAAATTGAGTTTATTTTTTTTCTACAGCTCTCATATGCCTCTAGGATGAACAGCTTTTGTAAATAAAAATGTATTTTTTGTTATATTAACTCATTTTGAAGCAAGCCTTGTGTTATAGCAAAGATTGGTGGTATTCTTTCCTGTGCACACTGAACTGAAGGCAGTGATGAGACTAAAAATATCCCCAGTTGAAATCGCATTGTATAACCCAAAGGTTAGTTTTCCTCAGGATGAAAATTTGCAGTTGCTCTATAGGTTCTGTGTAAGACAGATTTCTGGTCATGCAGCCACGTGTCAAATGAGGCTTACTGATAGCTGCAAAGTTCTGTATCTGCAAAACTCAGCCCCACTGGTGGCAGAATTCAGCTGGTGGCCGATGCTGGCACCCATTGCTCTGGTGTGAGCTGGGGGTGAGTTCTGGGTGTGTCACCAGCACTGCACTGCACTGTTCACACCTCTAACAGGAAAAACAGCACAGAGCTGTTAATGCTAAAACCTGCTGATGGATTGCAGGTGGCTCCATGTAATAGATGGGAGTGGGGCATGAGGGAACAGTGAGCTGAGCATGTTGGAGTTATTAAACAGCCTAATGCTAAGTTGCCCAGCTGCTCAAAGAGTTGATGCTTTCATTTCCACAAGTAATGAGTGGGTTTGGCATGGAAAAATGGGTGGTTGGGTGGCTTAGGTGTGAGCCTGTGCTAGCCTTGGGTTTTTTTGGTAGTTCTGTTACATAATTTGTGTGTTGCCTGGAGAATCCCCAGGACCCAGGTCTGTGGATTTAGGCTGCTGACTTTCCAAAACCAGCACAGGTATGTGGGCAGCCAAATTCTCCACTGGAGCCACCTTTCTTCCAGGGGGCCAGTCATTTCTACCACTCTTTAATGAATTTTTGTATCTGCCAGAAGTTACAACTTTCTCAGCAGTTGAAAAACATATTTGGTTTACTCACTGCTAGTATCATAAGGAGCAGTGAAAATGTTTACAGGTATTAATTATAAATTTCATTTATTTCTTCAATTTAATATTTGGCAAGCTCACTCAACACATCCTTTGTGGGGTGCTCCTTTAGGCACTTTAGACACGACCATGTCAGCACCTGCACTGAACACTTCACCCTCAGCTATTCCAGCTCTGAGTACACAAATCCAATAATCTTTGATTTTAGACCTGTGCCAGCCTGATGCTCCTCCTGAAATAGATCCATCTGGCTCAATGCATTTCCATTCAACAGAAAATTAATTCCGGAAGGGAAGCGCATTTTATAATGCTTGTATCCAGTGGGGTTATATGTAAAACCTTCTGTTTCCTGAAAGAGTCAGCTTGGTATGGGTCCCATATTCACAGCTGTGTTCCCATTCCAGGCCCACATAACTCAAAGCCAGGCTGCAGAGAGCCCTCTCAGATGAGGTCATGGAATGAAGAATTTCTTCTGTGATTCATTCTGAACCTGATCTGCCTAACAACCGGATTCTTTGTCTCCCTCTTTCTGTCACACATTAAAAAGTTCACAAAGTGAGAATTTTCAGTCTTCTTTGCACAATGAGAAGAGTGAACAAAAGATGTGCGTAAATGGAGGAGAAATATTTATGAGGGAACAAAGATATGGCCTTAACTTTGAAGCTGGGATGGAGCAGCCCAGCGTGCCAAGGGACACTGGCTGAGTGATGCAGCCCTCGGAGAAGGAGATGATTATTGCAGAAGGATTTTTGCATATGTTACAGGATTACTTGTTTAGTCATCTCTCGGTTTTAATTGTGCTGGCAAGAAGCTGGAGCACAAAAAGAGTCTAAGAGACACAGTGGAGCCTGTGGAAGAATGAGGCCAGTGTGAAATTCTCCTTATTGCAGTTGCTTATAGTCGATGGAAGTGCTCATGGGATGAGTGAATTGGGGTCAGGGTCTGTGCCCAACTCATGGCAGAGCTGTTCTGGCCCTAAGCAGAGGTGGAGCTCCCCATGGCAGCACCACGTAGGACAGGTCACTCTGGGACAGCCAGGCCACAGTTTGACAATGCATCTTACCATGGAGTGCTGATAGTTATTGTGGACCAGTTTCAGGAGAGAAAAGCTCTTGTATGGCTTCCTTATGGCACTGAGTAGCAAAGTCAGAACTGGGCCCAGAGGACAGGACAGCTCCAATTAGACATGACTAGGCTGAGACACACTGTATATTGTCATAAAGCAAAATGATATTTCAGGATGGAAATTCATTTTAGAATCAGAAATCAGCGTATGATCTTCTGGTTTTGTCACTGAGCTGGAAGAAGATGCCTCTAATCTGATGGGTGATTATGGCGTGCCTGTGGCTCCTCGGTGCCTTAGCATATGGTTGTGAAACCAGAGGTTGATTATTTTCAAAAGAATTTTGGCAGATACCGAACTGACAAATTCCCTATTAAAAAGAGAAAGAAAGTTTTTTGTTTGTTCCTTTGCTTATGAGGCTTTGTGGATTTTAGGATCATACCTTGCTTTACATTCCTTTCAAAGGTGGGGAGGGAAAAGCACTCCTTCTATAAGCAATCAGAAGGATTACTTTTTTATTAATTCCAGGGGAAACAGGCAGAATTGCATGGAGTGCTGTGCCCCGCTGTTTCACCTCTAAGCCTGTGTTCTCCCTTTCCAAGGGAAGAAGTGCTAATCTAGCGAGTCAGGCATTTCCATGTGAATTTTCTGTAATATGGAAAAGTAGTTTTAAATGGGATCACACACATACCTCATTATTTCATCAGGAATCTCCTAATCTGTGACCAAAACCACTCATTTTATCACTTACCCTGGTTCTCATCATTGCCACTAATCCCTGACAAGAAGCAGAATGTGTGAGCTCAGAGAAACTGGAACTGGAGACAGAAGGGTGCAAGGAAATATTTTAAGCTGCTGCTACAAGTCCCAGACTCAGGATGGGGTGTCCTGTGCTCTTATCTGTGGTGAGAGCTCATCTCTGTGCTCCTCTGATCCCCTCTCCTTATCTGTGTCCTCAGGTTAACTTTGATATTGTTAATCAGTGGTGTATTTAACTGCCAGGCATCCAACAGACCTAATTAACACATTTAATCCTAAAAATAAATTTTTAGTTCCTTGAGCAGCTAAACCAAGCAAACTGACTTTCTTGTGGGCTGGCATTCCACAAGTGAATTCTTGGGTGGTCTCTAACAGCTCCAACAGGTCTCTTGTGTTTGATCCTTGTCCAAACCTCTTCTCTCAGTAGGAACATTTTAATGGCACTTTCTTCCCAGATATTGGCTTCTGTGACACTCACAGAAATGCAGTTTTTTGAGACCTCTCTCTGTCTGCCAAGTTTTGGCTGAAGTTAGAAGCAGTCCTCGAAATCTAACAAGTAGAGTGAAGGGAGAGTCTGGAGAGGGAAGCAGACTGATAGACAAATGGGGACAGCATGATCCCTCAAAATGTTTTTTCTTAGCAAGCCAGGCTAAAAATCATGTTGGTGGCAAATGGGATTTTTACTTATTTAAACACGGTCATGACAATTAAGTTCTGTTCTTTTAAAGGAACCAGACTCAGATGTCCACACTCGACTGCTTTGCTTGCTCTGTTAATTGGCAAAGTTAGCACAAGCATTTTTTCCCCCCTCTTTCCTGCTTATTTCAGTTAATAACTACAGCAGCATGACAATTCCCTGCCACTACACCAGTACTGCAGGACAGCCTGCTTTATTTTCATCCTGCTGAAACGGCAGACTCGGGTCCCACTAGCCTGTCTCAGTGCCTTTCAGTAGTGAGTGAATAATTAAGTTATGAGCAGGGCAGAGCAGAGATCCCGGTGCTCTGTGCTCGGCAGCGTGACGCACGTCCTGCTGCTCATCTCATCTCATCTCATCTCATCTCATCTCATCTCATCTCATCTCATCACATCCCCATCACATCCCCATCACAGCCCAGGGGCTCAGCCCTGCCTTTCTCTGGCACCTCTTGGTCCTGGCAAGCTCTTGCTCCTTGGAGAAATCTGAGTGTGACCTGAACTTTGAGTGTGACCAGAGAGCCCTGCTTTGTGTTGTTGAGGAGTGATGAGCCCAAGATGTAAACTCAGAACTCAGGTTCCTGAAATTCAAATTTTGATTTATACCAGTCTCTCCATTGAAGGATGATCTTCTCCTGTCTAAAGGCACCTTCTATCACTGTCCTCATTTCTCTCTTTACTGCGTAATTTAACACCTCATAATGTAGTCCTAAGTACAAGCCAGAGACATCAGGGGACAGGGACATTCATTCTTTCATGGAATTTTGACATAAAGGAAAGGAAGGCTTGAAGAAAAATGGAGTCTCTGAAAACTTGAGTTTCTTTTTACGTTGCCTTGGTGAAAAACAGATAGTCACTGTTGCAGCCAGTGGCATTAGGAAGGTAAATTGAAGAAGGCTGATCCACAGCTTCAAAAACTTGGCCATTGTCTTTATATATGATCTGAATTCTATATATATGTAGTAATTGAAACGTGCTCTGTAGGTGGATCAAAGCAGCACGTTGTTACCAAATGCATCCTGTCTTTTCCAAGGCAAGCCCAGGGGTCCTGCTGTGGGTTTGTCAGGGCCTAAATCAGCCCTAGGTCACAGTCAATTCGTACAAATACCCACATGCAATGAAGCCAATCTTGTTAATAATGAATCAGTTATTATAGCAGGGCTGGTTTTTAAAGTGCCTGTAATAGTACATTGTAGCTTTCCCACTCTTGGAAGTCTGAGTCAATTTATCTTTATATCAGCAATAAAACAGAAAGGGCAGAAATCAAAGTAAGCAATGTTTTTATTACCGCTTTTAAATAAAACATTGTGCCAATATTTTTTCCCTAACATTACATCTTTATTTTCTCAAATTTATTGGCAATTGCTATTTATCTTCATTTCTCCTTTCTTTTGCAAAGCTATCTCATCCTTTGATTAGCTTCCCTCAGAGAATGTGGTACCTAATTCTTTTTATTTGTCCGTGATAAATCCCTGATTAATTGTATGTTATAAGCAATCCATGCAACTTTGTGCCTTTCATTTCTAAATAGGCTTTCTGTTATGAATATAAACAGCTAAAGCTTTATTTCTAGAGCCAAAACCAAATCCAGACTCAACATTTCCTTTAAAAATAGCAAGGCACTTAAAGTAAGATTCTCAGCACTGTGGACTCCTATTCATCCTTTGTGAGCAGGAGAGACTCAGAATTTTAGTTGGGCACATCTTCTAGTAGATAAATCTGTTATTAATGTGGCTGTCATTTCATCTCATCAATTAGGAGGACTCTGCACAATAACTTACTTCATCTATTTTATCTTCAAATCTGCCATAATTTGTTAATTTGTAAACATTTTGGTTTAGGTGCTGAATTCAGGACTGTATTTTTGCTGTTTGAAATGTGTTCCATATTTGGTTTTGAGCTGACTTGTCCTGCTGACAGAAAATTAAATCATACACACATTAACAGGCTGATGGAAGGAGGCACTGCAGCCTGGCATTGACAAGCAAGGCACAGCTGTGGTGTATGTTGAGATGAGAAATTAAAATAAAGTGAAGGCAGGAAAGAGTAGGAAAAGCAGAGATGAGAGTTCTGTCTCAACCAAATTCCCAAGCCAAGCTCCCTGAGAGGTGTCAAAGATGTGGCTGAGAAAGAAGAATGTGAAGACAGGTTAAGAAAAATACACAGATCTACAGATCTAAAGTAGACAGTCTGTCAGGAAAATGAGTATGTTTTGAAACCAATGTGCAATGATGCAAAAAAAAAAAAAAGAAAAAAAAAAGTATGTCACCCTTACAGAGCTTTTAAGGCAATACCACACTGAAAGGAACGGAGAGGAATCAAGGCTCTCTCTGGCTCCTGTGAAAACCAGTATCCAAATTAACTGTTTTTCAAGAGATTGGGTAGAAGTATTTGAAACCTCACATCCTCAGTAGCAGCTGATGTCTTCTCCCATCTATTCCCAAGGAGAAATGTCTGATGCTAAGATGGAGAGGCAGCAGATAGAGAACCAGCCCTGCTCTGACAAACCCAGGGACTTTCTCAGATCATTTCATTCTCTGGTGGCCAATAGGAAGAGCACGGAAGGGAGAGCAGTGGATGTAGCCAGCAGGTCTGTAGTTGTTAGCACTGGCTCTTTATTGTGGTTGCACTGCCAGGGGTGAACTCAGTGACTAATTTCACAAAAGTGGAAAATCGAGATCCACTTTCAAGCACGATGTGACTCTGAGTTCCAGCAGCTCCCACATCTGGGTTTAATGCTGCCATCCTCTGCTGTACAAAATGAGCTGAACAACCAGGAGCTTTTGAGCCGTACAAATGGCAAAGTGTTCTATATGACTTTGTTGTTGGGAAAGCTATCTCTGTGATTATGTTAGTTTAATTTAATAGCAGGCTGTTTAGGTAAATGAGCAGGGAGGAATATGAGTGTCTGCAAATAATGTGGAGCATGATTGCAAAATGATGCTGCAGCAGATGGGCTTGTCTGGCCCTTGTTGGGGCTCTACAAACACCCTTGAGCAGGAGAGAAGAATCTTCCTTAACCTTGGACAAAATCCCACTGAGACAGAGACCCAAGGGTGAATCCTGGCTTGAAAGGCAGTAATTATGCAGGTTGGGCAATGTCAGATGTGGTAGAGCCTTTGAAGAGTTTGGACTTTATTATCAGCACAATGGAGTCTAAAACAGAATGAACCTGCATAGGACCTGAAATGAGATAGATTTTTTTGGTTCTTTGTGTTTAAGGATTTTTTTTCTCCCCTTTTGGAACCTATACCTGTGGGATTGACTGTTGTAGTGGAGCTGCTCTGAGAATAGAGCAGCCAGGGACTTCTCATCCAGAATTGCATCACAAGTCAAAGGGGTATTTTTAATGATTAGAGGTGTGCAGCCAGCTCTGTAGGGTCAAGGAAATGTCATTGCATTGAACAGCAGCTTTCCAGCTGTGGCTCCATCCTGTCAGACCTTGGGCCAAAACTCCCTTCCTGCAGTGGTCCACTGCTTCCCTTCCCCACCTTTGATTAACACAAGCAAACTCCTTGCTTTGCAAAAGATATTTTCCTCATTTATGAAATTAAAACCCTTTAACTTGGCTGAACCAACTTGTTCCTGAATCTAATTAAACAGCCCTGAAGTTTTAGTGCTTGCGCCATGGAGCTTTTCAAGGAGAAGTTGCTCTCCCTTCGTCTAGAATGGCTCTGTTATTGTTTTAATGATCACTTCACCCAGGAGTTTTCACCTCTGTTTCCCTGGAAAAATTAAAGAAAATCTAATATATTAATACAGATGATCCATTTCATGTGAGTCAGTGACACTCTGACCGTGACAGTACCAGAGAATTCATTGCTGCAGGAGCCCATTGAATCTAATATTAGTGGCTGGGCTTTTAAAGGACACTGGGTAGTTTTATGCCCTGCTTCTACCTGTCTGGTTAAGATAATGAGGGTAATCCAATACTATGCTTCAGGGCTTTAGTTACCTGCCTATGGGGTTCAGAAGGGAACTCTGCTTGCAGGGACTGTGCAGAGTTTAATTGGCCAAGTGCTTTATCATTTGTGTTTCATTTCCTCTGAAGCCTCAGGTATTGGCCACTGCCAGAGGACAGGTGCCAAACTGATGCCACTCAGATTTTGTCTCCTTTTAATATCAGTGGGCTGCCAGGCAGATACACCAACATTTCAGCTCCTCCCCCTTAACTCCAGATTTATGCCATCACCATAAGTGTTTTCTGGCTTTCCTCCAAAGCCCTGAAGAGAAAAATACATTTTATATTTCACCAACAAAAACCACAAGTCATCTGGGATTTAAAAACTTCTATTCTAGAAGAATCGTGGCATCTGCTATTTATTTAAAGATAACAAAGTGATCTTTTTTGGGACTGATCTTTCTGATCACTGAAATGAAAATTAAAAAAAAACCCAAAAAGAGTCGCATACATATAATTTAGAATTATGCATCTGGGGTAGGGGCTTTTTGTTTCATCTCTCAAAACATATCCTTCTATACCTCTTCCTGCTTAAGGAGGAAATCTGGTTTTGTTCATATCGAGTTTCTGGCAAAACTCTGGCACCTCTCTTATTATCTGTAAATTTGGGATCAGTATCCTACCTCACAAATAAGCCTTTATCTTCATCTCAATGGACTGTACAGCTGCTATTTCTTGGTCCTTCCAGTCGCCAATCTGTTTATCTCCTCCTGAATTATCTGTTGTAATTAGAATACATTTTCTCATCTCAAGGGTAACCAGCTCCAAATGAGTGTTCTATAAAAGCAATTACTTTTGATATTAGATATCTGTACATAAAAACACAGTATTTCTTCCAATTAAAAAGCACTAATGAATTTTGTGTCTAGAGAGCAGTAGCCTACGCAGTGCTGCAGTTTCTGTGAAGCCAAGGAACAAAAGATTAGGCCTGCAAGAGGGCAGAGTTGTGTGTGCTGCACCATTGAATAGCAGATTCAGAGAGAACATGGCTCTGCAAGGACATCCTGTTCCTTTTTGTCCCCAGCAGGCCTTTTGTCAACACTGATGAACCAGATCTCTCTCCACATTGTGCCAAGATGACTAACACAGTTTGTCCTACTGTGTCTGTCTTCTACACCTGGCCCTCAGTCTTTTTATTTCCTCTGATATTCCTCTCTTCTTCCTCAAAGTATTAAGTCTTGCATTTGGCATGGGGCAGCTTTACCAGATGTGGACTCCTTCCCCCTACAGACATAGACCTGCCACCTTTCATCATCTCAAAATTACCTGAATGACTAGTGAGCTTTTATCCCAAGCTTTTCTACAAAAAGGATCATTTCAGAAGCACCTTGACCTCGTTACATTGTCTTCATGTCTTCTTTCCTCATTATCTTCCTTGAATCTGGTTCTTGTCTTTATTGATGGCGAGTTCTTTGGGGTGGGCCCTGTCTTTTTGGAGTCATGTGGCATCTGCTGCAGTGGAACCCTGAGTCTGGACTACATGCTATGGAAACTCTAAGGAAAAAACTCTTCTGGCCAAATCCTGGACTGGTAAGACTTACCATGTAGGATTTAAGGACTAAAGCATCAATATGGTGGGAGCAGAGTGTGTAGGGTAGAATAAGGGTCAGCTTACAGCCCAGATGCTGAGAACAGCCCTGGGCATCTTCATGGAATTTTCCATAGAATGTATTTTGAGCACTTGACAGATATGCACATGTTGTGTCTCAGAGTGCTCTCTGCAACCTGGAAAAGTCCCTGTTTAGAAGAAGAAACATATGGTAAAGCAGACAAGGGGTTGGGTATTAGTCCTCTTTCCAGATAATCTACGAAATTTCCAGAGTCCCTGGTTCTGCACCCTCTGCTTCACTGGCTGCTGTGGGTGGGAAAGGAGCAGCCCCCTTAGAAGCAGAGCTGCCAAATCCCTTCATCCCTTCACCATCATTCAGCACCCTTCTCACAGATGGACGTCTTATAGGATTGCCTCTCATCTGGGCATCAAGACACAAATACTGTCTCAGGCTTTCCACTGGGGTCTGGAGATGAGGTTAAGCTACAACATCCTCTTTCTAGAGCCAAATGTTGCATATTAAGTGCTTCAGCTTTATAAGTCACTGTACTTTTTTTCCTTTTCAAGCCATCAGCTGCAGGATGCTGTTTATCTTCTCCCTGATGTATCTGCAGAGATACTTGGGGCTGATACCAGGCACCAGGGACATAAACTTTTCAAGCAAGGATGCAGCAAACTTGACTGCAACTATAAAAAAATAGGACTGTGGTTTGGGTTTCAGATAAATGGAAGTGCTGGAGTCACTTAAATTAGATGGGTTTTGTTTGTTGCTCTCCAATTTCCAAAAGCTGGAGCTTGTATCCCAGTGGGATGTGATTTGCTGAATGTTGCTGTATGTAAAATAAATCTCCTCCACATTCAGTATTCCTTCTAGCTCAGAAAGTGAGCACCTTTTGATATGGGCAAAAGTCAGATCAGTTCTCTGGGCAGCAAATCTTACATACTATTAATGCTTGCTTCAGGGTCATGGTGGGAGAAACTGATTTGGGATATGGAAAGTTGGGATATGCAGAAATTAAGGGTCAGACTCTGTTTAACATTTAGATTGAATCACGAGCTAGACACCAGCAACTCCCTATGCTGCATGCTACTGTTTGCAAAGTTGGCTGAAACACTGTCAAGTAGTGAAATAGTTCCAAATAAAATTATTTTTTTTTTCCGCATATTGTTGATCCTGGTGCTTGCAACAGAAAAATGCTTTTACTTATTCAGGTTTAATATTGGTGCCAGTGCATTCACTGAATTTATGTCTATGGGGCTGTGCTAGACGTGTGTGAGAGGCAAGGGGCTGTTTAGACCAGCGAGCCTCTCTCCAGTGTGAGTGTGCTCTTTTAGAAATTATCAGATAATAGTTATTTTTAGAAATCACTAAAATGAAGTTATAAACAGCTGGTGAGCTGGGACCTGTAGTTTAGTGTTGAATGGCTCACTTATACTGCACTTCTCCTCCTCCAGCCAGCTGCTTTTCTTGGGCATCTGCTTCACTCTGACATGCAGCTCCTGAAGGAGGAAGATCAGTGCTTCACTCCATGCCTCCAGATATGCCATTCATCGAGGCTGTAACCTTCAGCTGAAGTTTCTAGCTGCAACAGAACAAGCTTACAAAATTAGCACAATACTGTAATTCAAGGTGGAAGCATTAGGGCTGATTCAATAGTTGCAACTGCTCTAATTCCTGCCTCTAAACAGGTGGGTTTATGTAAAAATAGCTAAAAAAGACATTGTAGGCTGAGTCTTTTCTAATCTGTTATTGAACTTATTCCAGAATCCCTGAACCTTTTTCTTTTCTTTGCAAAGCTGTAACTGGAAATGCTAAAAGCCAGCTTTTTCAATCTATGTGGAGTTACTCTTGTCCCTGATTCTTCTTTTTTGTGAAGCTAGGATCCAAAGATTGCTATTGACTTATATGGTATGCAGTGATATTCTGAGCTGAGAAATAATAACTGGAAAAGGAGACAACTGTTTTGCTGATGAGTTTTATATTTCCTGTTTAAAAGAGACAAGTGTTTCAGGAGTCACAGGTAGAATTGCTAGGTGACTATGTCAGGTTTTTTTACCTATGCCAGGTTTTTTAAAAGGAAATGTTTTATCCCCTCCTTTTAAAGTGCTAGAAACTGAAATACTTTTCTGCAGTTATTCAAATGTGCAAATGATCTAAGTGCAGATAAAGCTCAGAATTCTGGCTTTGGAGCCCTTCTCAAGCTGGGGCTGAGATAGGCCAGCAAGGGCATTTCAGAGATTTTGCAGCAGTTCTGTCAGCGTTCTGACAACCTGTTATTATTTTCAATCACTTGTTTTTATTTTGATTTGTCAAAAGTTTAATTTTTTTCTGAGAACCTTGGCTGAACCTGATTTACAGCTGCCTGTAATTGTGTTGCAAATAAGAAAAAAATGATAGTAAAATAATCACAGCCATAATCTGATCTAGCTTTTTGCCATAGTTTCTCATATAAATCTCCTTAGGAATTCTCCCATTATGACAGTGTTTATGATGAAAAATAGAAGATCTCTTTTCTTCCTAGAAAATGATGCATCCTGTGGAGTAATTAATCTGGTTAAGGAACTAAGGCTAGTTTGTTCTGCTCTCCATTCTCCCAACAATTTCTGTCCCACACAGAAATCTCTGCAGTGAGAGAAATAAATTTGAAATTAATGGCAGACACTAATTATTTGTGACCTCATTGTCATCTGCAGCATGGAACAGTCTATGACCATTCCAAATTTATCAGCTGCAGATATTTTTAGACTAGAAAATTTAAAGAAAAGACAGCTTTAAAAATAGCTGCTCACTGGACATCCCCTTTCTGCACATCCCCATTTCAGAGCTGTCCCCACGATCTCAATCCTTGCTCTCATTGGCTTCTGATTCCATGAAAAAATGGGTGTGGGTTAGGACTGCAGGTGAGTAACCCAAAGATAAGTGAAGGAGCTGGAAGTCTGCAATAAGCTTCAAAACAAGAAGGAAACAGAAAAGTGCTCTCAGATAAGGGCCTGGAGAATGTGCTGGAAGATGTTCACCAGCAGCCTCTGCTTCAGCCAGACTGGTGGATGCTCATCCCATCTCCTGTCCCCTGATCCCATCTCTTAATACCAACCTATTTTTGTGAAAATGCTGCTGAAATGAAACCCCTTTTCTTTTTTTTTTCTTTCTTTTTATTTTTTTTTAAGGCTGACCAGTGCAGTAACTGTGCACTTGGTGGTTAGCAAGTCATCGTCTTGACTTAGAGAGTGATGGGAGAGAGCTCTCTGTTGAGGACATAGTTGCTGAAGCAACAGCAAATAAAATTTGAGATAGAAAATGCAATGCAAATACATGAGACATGGTCTGGCTAACCAACCATGCATTAAGGAACATTGCCTGTAATTGCTGCATCTAACACACATGCACATATATAAAATACAGTATATTCCTTGTTACTAAGAACTTCTAGAGACACTTTAGTGCTCTTCTTGAAGAAAGAAGCAGTGTGATATCATTTATTTAATTGCTGATATATATATTGGTCGATGTTGCCACATTACTGGGATAACTGTCAGTCAGACTAAGCTACAGTTTGGGTAGAGAATGGAGAAAAAAAGCTCACAGCAATATGCTCTGAGAGGAAGTTGGACAAATCATGACTCCTTCCCAGAACAAGATCAGATTAGCAGCACAAAGATCTAGAATATCAGATTTAGAAAAAGGTATATGAAATAATTGTTATCATGCATGGCTTGGCAGGCTGTCTAACTGATTCTCTCAGAAGTAAAATAGCCAAGTGCTTGATGCTTCCTGTGGGCTGGAAGTTTCATTCTCACATTACTTGTGCCATAAAGACTCAAGTGTTTTGTTCCATAAACTGCAAGAGCATATGGTGTGAAGAATAAAGTTTTCAGCTACTGGAATTAAATTGTTGCTTCAAGTCAAATAAGCATGCCAAATCTTGGAGACCCTTTCAATAAAGCAGACCAGTTAATTTTAATAAAGTCATCTTCAATTTGCTTTGATGTTACATCAGAACCTAGCCCAGATGATCCCAAATGATCATCAAATGAATTTCCACATTATGGTCTTTCAGGTATGTAGGCTTTGCCAACTTTTCTGGGGTTTTGACTTTTAAAGTGTCTAACCTGAATGGTTTTTGTTTTTTTTTGGTGGGAATTGCTGACTTTTCTCAGATACTGAGCCTCCTTTAAGATTCCATATATTGGGCATGTCAAGCAGAGCTTGTAGCATCACTGCTGGGGTTTCTCTTAAATCTAGGACTGTATCATACAGGAAGATTAGGCTGCTGTGTTTTTCCTTTTGGGTGGGGAGAGATGCAGAATCCCAGACATGTAATTTCTGTAATTACTCAAGCAAGGAATCATTGTCAGGCCAGGCATGGAGGGCTCCCTGTTTTAATTTCTCCAAAGGAAAGTCAAAGTGCCAAGTAGCCTCTCATCCTAAACTGGAACAAAAAGAGCAAATGTCACAATTTCCTTCAAAATTAAGCTCCCTAAAATATTTTCAGAAATATTGCACATGGGTTGAAGCACTTCATTTAATAAGCTAGAAGAATTTCTCTGGTTTGAAATACAGATTAGTCTTGAGTTTTAGTCATGTTTCAGTGCATGGTGATGAGGAGCATGAAGGCATCAAAGACACAAACACAAGCAAGGTCTGTCCTGACTCAGGGCCACTGATTGCAGTATTTATGTATTTTTGTCCACAGTGTCTGAAATTCAGTAGCAGAATTCCTCAGTACTGCAGGTACTCAGCCCTTTTTTGTTAATTTGTGACTGTTTGTACTGCTGCACTTTACCTTAGCACAGGATTTTGTCCTAAGCGCTGCAGGAGAAAATGCAAAATTTCACTCCTTCTGACCAGTAATGAGCCCCTGTCTCTCTGGGCTGTCCTGTCACTAAACAGAGATGGTCATGGAGCTGTAACAAGTAAGGACATTGTTAGCAGTGAGGTGCAAGAGAATTCCTTCCCAAGGGTCTGAACTGCCCTCCTAAATGTGACTTGGAGAAGCCAGTCCCACGTTGGTACTGCCATGTGTGTTTGTTGCTACCAAACGCTGACATTTTCTGTGCTGCTTTTCTTTTTTAAAAAGAAAGAAAGAAACTATCTTGGTTTCTTTCTTTTTTAATCGTTTAGTTGAAATAATGACATTTTCCTCTTGAAGAAGTCTTGATTTGAAAAATGTTGAGCGGGTCAAACTCTAATTGCTTTACTTGGTATGGTAAATGATTTGGGGGAGAGTCACACATTCTGTATGGTGTTCCCAGGATTATCATAAATACCTTTGTCACTTATAATGACTTGTTGATAGTGAGCCTCTTGGAAAGGAAAGCTTTGACATTAAACACAGGATATTTGAGGTGCTTATTTATGAGGATTCTGCACCAAATTAAATGCCTGTTGCCATGGAAGAGGTTCTTGGTGGTGTGATCATATGGACATTTTTTTATGTTGGTTTAGTTTTGTTTGACTTTTATTTTTGAGTTGACCAGTGAATGAAACCTGTAAATGCAGTGTTGACTGGCTAATTTCTCAGCACTAAGCAGTGCTGCTGCTGTGAGCTGTACAGAGCTGAGTATCTCACATATTTCATTTGTCAGATGTGAAATACAGAGGAAATCTGGAGTGCTTCCCAGGTGGAGTGTCAGCTCCATTAACATAGTTTTAGCACATCTTTGTGGCATCAGGCTGGGCAGAGTGTGTATTTGAGTCCAAATGACCCATCTGTTGGCTCAGGCAGTGAAATCAGATTTATTCTGTATTTCCTGCCCAGCAGAAGCTGGTGATCAGAACTGTGTCCCCAGCATGGGAACCAAACCTCGACCAGAGCTGCAGTGGTCTTGGAGTCACAGAGCAGGTACCAGAAGTGACACTGATGTGGAGTTAAACTGGCACACCCACATGTGGTAGAAATTCAACATCTCTCCCTTAAAATGAGTGAAGCTTTAATGGGCTACATGGGGAAACCCTCCGGGTCTAATGGGGAAAATTTTTTCTTAATTATCCTAACAATAATTAGGCATTTTGGAAAAGAAGTAATCGTAGAAGCTGCTAATTGATTCTTTATAGTTTGCTCGTTACGCACAGATACTACAAGATGTGTTGATTTGGACTTTGGTTTGAACAGCTGAGAATAATTTCCACAGAGCCATGAGGGTTTAAGAGTTGAGCTTCCTGGGAGTTCAGATCTCATTTATCTGAAAGCATTCTGTGGTCACAGAAGCGGTTCTATCCATAATCTTTATATTAATAATTTTTATTATTTTTTTTTAATCTGTTTCATTTAGGTTTGGCAAAGCCCATGGGATTAGTTGAAGGTCCAGGAGGCTTGGGCCAGGGGGGAATGGCTGCAACGCTGAGAGATGATAGCCATGAATCAGAGACTAAGTATGAAGAATATGGTTACAATGCCCAACTCAGTGACAGGATATCCCTGGACAGGTCCATCCCTGACTACAGACCAAAAAAGTAAGTTGAATTCTGCATTATTATTTGGAGTAAGGGATTTACTGTTGTTCTGCTGACCCATTCTTCTCCTCACATCCCTTCCTGGTTGGAATATGACACCAGTTACTTGTACAGATACCCCTGAGCTGAGTGAAAATGAAGCAGACCCACTGCCATCTCAAGCCTGAAGTGCCATATTAAATGCATGGCTAATTCTGTCAGTAGTACATTAATATACATATTCAAGGCCTCAGATGAAAACTTGCATCGGGATATCAGTGCTTTTTGAGTTTGGTTCACTTGGAAAAAGCCTTCGGAGATGGCAGATTTAGTCTTTGCTTCTTGTAGTCACGTGCAGTGGGAGAAGGAAATGCAGCAAACACTTTATAGTCACTGGTCCTTTAAAAATAACCCCAGCTTATCAAATCAATTATCTTTAATTGCATTTGATATTAGAATTGTTTAGTCAGGGTTTGCAGTGTGCTGAAACATGGACTAAGTGCAATCCATCGGGGTCCTGTAATTGCAGTAAGATTTTTTTTTTGTCTGTGGAATGTGTGTCTATTTTTATTCCAGTGTTTACAGTCTTCACACGCCTGTGCTATGCTTGACATCACAATTACATGTTTATTATTTGCACTGATTCATTATATTTTGTATTAAATAACTTTCAAATCTTTCATATTTATGGAGTTATATATTTTCCAGATGAGACATCCGCACTGTCATCCCATGAATGACAATCAGTAATGTCTTAATGCAGAGGAGATCAGCAACAATGCCTCGTTGCTCTCAGGAGACAGAATTGAAAAGAATACTTAATTAATTTCTAATAATAATCTTCTGTTTTAAAAGACCCACTGGGGCTCCTAGGCAGAATTGAAAGTTAAATAAAAAAGTATCCTATTAAGTGGTGAGAAAAGTTTAGCCAAGCTAAACAGCTGTGCTCTGTGAGTAGATTGCAATTGAATTAGGATTTTAGGCAGTTCAAGATGCCAAAAACAAAACTTCAGCTTAAATACAAATTTCATTAGCTGTGTTACATATTAAACTGATCTCAGAAGTATTGACTCAGCATTTGTTTTCAAATGCTTTCTTGCTACAGAAAAGAAAACTCAGGTAACAGAATTGGCAAAGAGAAAACGATCTAGTGCCTTGGTACCACAGTTGATGCAAGTACAGTGACTTGTTCAATGGTCTCATCTCTCCTCTCTTGATTATTATAAAAATCCATCGTGGAATTATGCTGGGTGAAGAGGAGTCTGTAGCAATGCAAATATTGGAGTTGTGCATCAGATCTGGCCCAGAGACTTTAAAATCAGAGTGAAATTTCCCAAAGGAAGGTTGGCGAGGTTTGACCTGGCTGTTATTCACTGCTGTGGTCAGGGGGGATGAGGATAAATGAGTTGTGTTCTGCTAGGAAATGCAAAAGCAAAGGCTGCAGAGCTCAAATCCAGCTCAGCAGCTGTCAGAACCATGAGACTATTTGCAACACAGTGATGTTTCACTTCAGATTATGCTCTCCCACAGCTTTACTTGGAAGCTTTGATGAGTCATTCAGATGAGCTTTTTGACATTCTCATTGTGGGTATCTCAGCAGGCCATGCCACATGATTAAATATCTGTGTTACTGGGAGAACTGCCATCCTTGCTGTGTTTTGACACTTCTGAGGTGGTTCTAGTTACATCTAGATGCTGCAATTGATGCACTTGCCTCTAGATGCTTATGAGTCACAGGACAACCCTTCAGATTGAATTTGCTGTGGAAAATGTGTGAAAGTGGAGAAAGTAGAAGGTCTTAGTCTAAGAAGACTTTTTCCCACTTAGATGGATTTGGAGCAGCCCTGAGGAGGAAGATGAGGGGGTGTTGGTTATGGAGCTCAGCATGGCCCAGTGCAGGGTCCAGAATGCCAAACGTGTCCTGGGCTCATCCCTCCCCATGGGCAGCAGGGAAGGGTGGGGGTTCTGCCCCTCTGCCCCACTCTGTGAGACCCCAGCTGGAACTGCACCCAGCTCTGCAGCCCCAGCAGTAGAAGGACATGTTCCAAACTGAGCTTGACTGTTTGGTTTAGACACTCTGCTCTAATTAAGTTTTGGAGAGAACTGAACCTCCAGGAGCTTGAGACAGACTTTGCAATACCACTCCTGTGCAATTTCTCTGTCTACTGACGTGCCCAGTGGTCTCATGTCTCCATCGCTCACTTCTCAGTTTCCTTGTCACTTATATTCATGTCATTCCCAGAACTGTTCATTTTTTAAAAGAGAGAAGTAAGGTAGAATCAATGTCCAAGGCCATGTACAGAGTCCACAGCCAGCCTGTGAATAAAAACATCTGAATTTGCATTCCCAAAGTATTAAACTCTGCTTTCTCCCCCTTCTGGTTTCCATTTAAAATATTCAATATAGACATACTCACAAACCAGTATTAAAGATATGAACTAGGAGAATTCATACTCAAGTCTACATTGCCCAGGCACAATTTATGAAAGTAAACATGATTTCAGTGTGCAAGCTCAGGACTTGTAATATTCCAAGCTTTATGAGAAATATTGTGTTTTAGTTCATTTGAACTCCCCTCTTACTGTTGTCCACTCTCTTATTCTGATAGAATAAGCCTTCTATTCCATCTACAAGCATAGTTCATAAACATTTGGCAGTTTAATTGCTTTTCAGGAGGTATTTTCATCCCCATGCAGCAAATTAAAAAAAAAAAAGTTGCACTACAGAGGTGCACAGTCAGTCAGGGTGACCCTGAAGGCTCCTGAATTGGAGTCACCTCCCTGTCCTCCCACTGCAGCAAAGCCTCAAGCCTAGGTGGGTACTCCTGCCCTCGAGATGCCTTTCTCACATTTTGTTCTGCTTTCCTACCTGCTGCTGCCACTGCAGATACTCCTTTTAGTTCAGAAACCTTTTCTTTAGGAAAAGAATTTCTATTGGTACAGGAGACAAGAGCAAATTTTGTGCATGTTGTGTTTGTTTGCCAAATAGAGGCAATGGCAGTAAAACTGCTTGCTTGTGATTACAAATCACAAAATAATTACAGAATTGCAGTTCAATTCTAGCATGGTATGATAAATATATCTCAGCTTTTTCTTCTCAATGACAGAGATTTTTAAATATCTATCAGAGATGTATGAATAATACAATATTTTAAGTTTTTCAAGGGCCATACCACTGTAGAAAATAGGTTGTGGAGAGCTCAGACAGTTGAATGTCCTTATTTCTCTTCCCAGCAGTAAAGCATTAGCAGGACTTCTAGCCCTCACTAACACATCTTATTTCCTCCATGAAATGGTAGAAAGAGAAGCTTTTCTCATAAGGAACAGATTATTTTTGTTTCACAAGCACATGGCTAAGCTGGAATTTGTTTTGTGGTTCTCTGGAAAAAGTGTTATTTGATGGTGAAGTGTTATTGGAATAATTTCCATATATGTTCTCCCATATAAAAATGAGTTACCATGATTGAAAAAACATGAGCATGAAGTGAAAATAATCTACTGATGCCAATGAACCTTGTGTGTAGGAAAGCATAAGAACATGTATTTGTGTCACTTACCCCTCCCAATATGTGTAAGTGTAAATAGTCCTGAATCCTGCCCCTGGGAATGCTGTAAAATCTGCTGGGCTCTGTCTATGCCTTTCTTACCATAATGTCAAAGGGAAAATATCTGAGTGAATAGTTAAAGCCAGACCTGGAGCATCAGAGCTGAAATTTTGGTGGAGATTCTGCATTTCCCAGGGTCAGTCACCTAAACCCCTGCAGGCACTGGGCAGAGCAGAGCAGGTTTCCCTGTGTGGCCACATCAGGCTGGCAGAATTCATCCTCCTGCCCTTTTGGGGGAATAACAGGCTCCACTGCTGCCAGTAACAAAGGATCAGACTCAATCCTTCCCAGCCATGCATGAAGGCAGAGGTGCTAAAGCCCCATGTGACAGTAGATTTTGACTTTATCAAAGTTAAAGAAAGTAGAAGTCCAAAACCTTAGGGAACGTCATTCAAAGGCAGGGGTAAAGGCTGCCAGACTTACAAAAGCTGCTTGTTTTACAGTGTAGCATGCTGGAAAATTGGGAAGTGTCAGGTAACCAGATGCTTTCAAACCTAAGCTTTGTCTCTCAGGATAAAATCAATTCCCCTGTTCTTTTTGATGCACAGGCTGGATAGCAAGGGGTTGAATTGAACAGGTGCAACACCTGTAAATCCAGCATTTGCTATCTTTCTATCTCTTGACTTTGCAACTTAAATAACTTCAGGAGTTTCTTTACATGCAGGACACATCCACACACACAGACACACACACACTCAGGCACTTGTCAAAACCACTTGCTGTCATACATTATGCATACTTTTGAGAAAAGTTAATATGATCCTGCAGGTTCCATAATGGCTAAATTGGCTTTTACACAAAATTGTCACTGTTTGGTGAGGATCTTTAATTTAACTGATTTTTTTTTTTTTAATGTGCAGCTGGATGCCGAGTGCATTGTGGCAGTTCAGTGATAACAATAATATTAATATATGGATTCAGTCTGCTGGCTCTATGAGCCAAAGAAGAGATTTCTTTGTGTTGCGGTCATGGATGTTTGTATTGAGAAAATTCAGCCCTAAAGAACAAACTTATTAATGCCTTGGCAACTCAAGTCTTTAGCCATAAAACGCAGAGAAATCTGGGTCTCAAGGAAATTGCTTTCATTTATTCAGTTCTTTTATGGAGGCAAGCAGTTTTGTGGTTTGCCATAGACATCTCACAATAGCACAAGAATTGCATCTCTAGGGCTGTGAAGTGTAATTAATGGTTCAATCCACTCCCTACCTAAGGAAAAGCTTTTTTAATTACCTATCAAAAAGAATTCTGGAATTGATCAAATAGTGTTACCAAGGGGGCAGGCTTGGTAAATAGACCTCTGATTTGTTCACTCAAAGGTTTAATAACAGCAGCTCGAGTGAGGCCAGCAGCTGGAGAGCAGCCCTGCAGCCAGGGACGGTCCTCGGTGAGCAGGGAGCTCTGCGAGGGCAGAACGCTCACCTTTACCTTTGACCCCTTCTCTTGGTGGCACATCTCTGTGGAGTCCCTGTGGATTCCAGCCGTCAGTCAGCAGCTCTCCCGAGCCACATCATCGGTGTGTTTGCAGTTTCTCTGTGGGGAGGAGGGTCACTGGGGAGGTTGGGTGGCCCCTGCCCGCGGCTGTGCTGGACGTCGCTGCAGGAGCAGGGCACGAAGGCAGATGGCTTTCAAAGAGCGTCAGCTTTTGGGTCAGTGCTTTGGAGAAGGCTGGGTCCGGGATTATTTGGTTTTTCCCCACTCCTGCTGCTTGCTCTGCCTCGTGACCCATTTTGCAGATCCTCTGGGGACGTTGGGTGTTCTTTGTGCCACTTAGAGAAATGACACAGGAAACTCCAAATTAAAACAGACCCTTAGGATTCTTTCCAGTTTAACCAGAGTGCAATGTAATGGGCCTCTTCGCAAGGAATATTTGATGTGGAACAGATCCAGAGCTTTCCAGGAATCAGAATTTCTGATTAGCAGAAAATGACAAGTGGAAAAAAAAATCGCCTAAAAATACTTTGTGTTAGGCCGAACATCTTCTGTGAAATGTCTGTTTAAACAAACTGTTTAGACCAATGAAACATTTAGTTTCCCATTTAAAAAATCACTCTTGAAATGATGAATTTTCCATGACTAGCTCCTACCGATACTTTCAGGTTGAGTATCAGGTCACAGTAAAATGAAACATTAGCTGAAATTAAGCATTTCCAGGTTTTTAAGCAGAACAGTGTTTCGCAATCAAAGTATAGGCATGATATTTTGATTTAAATTAGGCTTATTTCTTATAGGAAAGCATTTGACTTGTTTTGGGGGTTTTTTGCACCCACTCTCAATCAATCTAATAAACCATGCGAAAATTCTGAAAAATCCTTTTTTTTTTTTGGCCACTCTGAACATATGACGTAAATTGAAGCAGAGAGAATGAAAAACAGAGAGAGAAAATTGAGCAAACAGAATTACCTCTGGGCAACAGATTAAGATTGTTTATTGGAGGGAAATTCAGTACGAGATGAAACTAACTGAAGTGTTTGAATTAGATCCCAAATCAGTGTCCAGATGTGGATTTTGAGCAGGGTGAAGGAGATGGATATAGACACATACTCTGGGAGTTTATGTAGCTGTTGACCAGCTTTGCAAAGTTGCATGGGCTGGGCATTTTCCTCGGGCTGTGAATCCCCTACAAACTGCACCTTTGCATGCACATTATCTGTGTGAACAACTGCAGATACAGCCCCAGAGAGATGCAGCCAAGTTTCAGCTGACTTTTGCCTTGCCCAGGAGCAGGAGGAGCTGGTGTGGACTGAGTAAATCCCTGTGCTGCTTCCTCTGTGGTGAGCTGGGCTCTGACCATCTCCTCAGCATTTTGTGTTGTAGTTCTGACTCAGATCACTTGGGATATCAGCTGACAACCTAAATTCACTCATACTGCTGCCCCTGGGCCAGCTGTGTTTATTTGTGTATCCCTGTGTACGCCACAGGCTTGTCACTGCATTTTGGGAAGTGTTTCTTGTTTGGCTGTAAGTGGCTCAGACTGGAACTGTGCAAAGCCCTCAAAGGAGAGGAAAACAAAATCACCTGTTTCTTTGGCTGGGCAAGAAATCTCTGAGGAAGTCACAGGTACTGCCAGCCCCTACATCCCAGTGCTCTGTATCAGCAGAGTCCCTCTGTAGCTGTCACTGAGTCCTGGACTCATGACCTGGCCCTGTTTATGAAGGAACTTCTGTCTTCTCCCAACTTTGCTCACCTTGCACAAATAATGATTGTTTAGGTGGAATGTGGCCTCAAACCTTGGTCTCCCAAATCCCAGGTCATCTTTGGGTCTTTGTGTATTTAATTAGTTGTGCAATGTTAAATTACTCCAGTGAGAAGACTGAGGAACAGGTTAAAACAGTGACTGTGTTCCCCAATAATAATAAAAAAGATATTGAGAAACCTCCCATCCCCTTTCTGAGGCCAGTACTACAGTTTTCTGCAGGACGTGGCTCATGAGCAGAGCCTCCCCATCACCAGACTCCATGCTGTCTCCATAGCAGCAGTTCTGGACACATGGCAGCATCTCACAGTTATTTCTGATATTCAATAGATGTTTTCTCTGGCTTTTCCCATTAGATTCATTATTGATTCCCTTTTGTTTAGTGCTAGGCTTTCCAATTAAGTAGTGACTTTAATTATACTGCAAAGTGTATTACATAGGTCTTGATTATTAACACTGACCCCTGGGATGAAAGGAGCACAGAAAGGCTAAATTAAAAAAAACATAAAAATGAACAACCTTTTCCAAAAAGCCACCTTTATATTCAAATGCAGTAATTTTCCTCTTCTACGTTTTTGCAGTGCCTTTGTGTGTACTAATTGTTGAAGACAAGTTCTGCATGACTGTCAGCACTAATAAATGTAGATTTAGTGAAGGCTGAACTTGATTAACTAGGGAGTATGAAAAATAACTGATTGCAATGTTGTGTTTAAATGCAGTGAGACTGGAAGCCATTCCCTGGAATTTGTCTGCACCAGAATGTACTCTTGAATACATGAATAGTTTACCTAAGGTGGGTTGCATAACAGTGACTAGAAATTAGACATCTAATTTAGGGTGATGGACTTGCCTGCTGGTGCAGTGGCTGGAGATGCCATGGCAGCATTGCTTATCATGTACAGAGTGCAGTGTCCTCTGCAAGTGCCTCCCTCAGGAACCAGCTTAAATAGGATTCCAGGTGAATCCAGCCCAAAGTTACATGCTCTGAGGCACGCAGAAACAAGACCAGATTTCTGTACTAGCAGCACTCATGGAAGAATGACCTGCCAGCATGGGCAGCCTGGTCAGCTGGGAGGAAAAGAAAAAATTATCCAAAAGCTGGGTTGCATCCCTCAGTTTTTCTCATCAATCCTCAGATTAAATGTGTCTCATGTGACCTGAACATTCACCTTAAGCACCCCTGGTTGGGGTTTTTTTTTTCCTTTTAAAGTATGCTTGAGAGACTGTGGTAATTTTTTGAACTTGAAAACAGAAAGCCACAGTATTTCCATGGCAGAAGGAGTATTTCCTCCTACAGAAGAGCAGTGGTGGGGTACTGTCTACAAATTCTGTGAGCTGTTCTTTCAGAGGTAAATGCATATCTGTAGTGCAGAAACACTGCTGAGATCCAGCCAGGACTTGCAACTGTGTGCTGGCATTTTAGAATTTCTTTCTTTTCCCTCCCCTGAGCCCATGGCTGGTTGTTGCCTGCTATCACTTCCAGGGAGAAAAGGGTATTCCTGTAAATATCTGAACTGTCATGTTATGTTACACTCCATGATATCACATTACAGGATAAAGAGAAGTAACAGAACAAGACAGGAAATGAATTCAGGGTGGTATTTCTTTTCCTTTTATGTTTCCTTGCATGTACCTCTGTTACACTATATCTGAGATTCTTTGTAGGGCTTTGAAGGAGTTCTAATGGTTTGAAATAATATTTTCCATTTCTTTCTTAAAAGGTTTATGCAAATTTAGTTCTGCTGACAGTGTGGGGTATGTATTATCTTCAGATGTAGCTTTTAAAAATCGAGTTCTTATTGCTATTTTATTTGGATAGGTTTCATAGTATAGGAAAGTCAAGGTTTCAGGTCACATAACCTCAAGGTTTTTTAGTTGTTGTTTCTGTCTTTGTGATAAAAACATGAACAGGCCAAAATGTCAGACAATTTACTCCTCTGTCTGAAATAAAACTGAATTGTGAACTCCAGGTTGATGCAGTGTTTCATTTTAATAGTGTCAGTTCGTGCTTGTTTTGCCTGTGTCTCCTGTTTTGAGTGAATTTAGTGCTAATAAAAGTGAGAGACTCTTAAAAGTAGCCAGAACCAGAAGTACCTGACAGATACAGGCTGGCAAATGCTAGCTCCCTGTCTTGGTTAGCTTGATCTAGATGCTTTCCAAGGTTTGGTTTCTGTGAGACAGCACCTGCCAGTTAAGCTGTTTGAAAGTTTTATGATATTGGAGTGTGAGGACTCTATTTTCTGTTCCTCCAGCTTTCTGAAATGTTGTCTTCTGTTACATTGCTTCTAGACCTTCTGTCATGGTCTCAAAAACCACAGTCAACCCAGGCCACCTTGCTGAATGCAGCACCAAAGGAGCTTGGTCTAAGTGCACCCACAGTTTCAGGTGGTCTTGGTGTTTCAGGATTTATCAGTGAGGCTCAAGGCAGCTTTAAATTACTGGAGACATCATCTCTGTATATTGCTTCTGCACAAGCTCCCTGTTTCTCAGCTTCTAGAAAGGAAACCCTCTGGAATTGCCTTTTACCTGTGTGAGATGCCTTCAAGCTGTCAAATAGTTCCTTAATTAGTTTATTTTCTTCTTAGCTCCAGGGGGTGAGTATATTATTTATTCTATGCTACCAGACTTTCCTTAGTATGCATTTATACATTTTGTCTTCTGAAAGCCCCAGCAGTGGGCTGGCCTCTGGGGTGGTGTGAAACACTCCTCTCAGGCAGACACACTACTTCAGACTTGAATAATGGTGGAATATTAATAGCAGCAATAATAATTAAAACAGTGCACTAAAATACCCTGGGGTGTTGTTGCTAAGTTAGTCTGTACCCCTAAAATTTCAGAGGAAAGGCATAAATCTTAGTTATTTCCATCCACAAAGTGAAGTTGTCTCATTCAGTGACTGGAGTAAGCTTTCATCCCTGCTGTGGATGTTTCATTAGGACACAGTTGTCCCAGAGGGTCATGGTGCAGTTTACATTAAACTCAAGATAAAAATGACATTGAAGCTTTGCTCCTGTATTTTCTACACTGCCTGAAAACAAATGCTTGACCTCCAGCTACTCCACTGCCTTATTGCCTTGGTGTTATTAACCTGTGTGTACCAAGAGACAGGGAATTTGTGTTCTGTTTGCTCAGGGAGGAGCACTCCCCTCCTTTGCCTGACATATCTGAGAATCTATGGAAGCACTGGGGGGAAAGTTTCGCTAAGTGCAGGTCTGAGCAAACAGCCTGGAAGGGTCTGGTTGAATGTGTGTGTCTGCAGATGAGGGATGGGGAAGGGCACGACTGTGAACAGAACCTCAGCCTGCTGGGCACACACTCGATGGGAATGCTCTGTTCCCCCAGTGCAGAGCACTCACTCCTGCCTTTCTCTGTGGTGGCAAATTAATTTAACTCTGCAAACACTGAGGATGGGATTTGAAAATGCTTGTGATCTGTGGACAAGATAGAAAAGACACCAGATGACACAAAGTGGAAAGGGAAGTAGTTTCTCAGCAGGCTGGTTTGGGCAGGAGCAGTGCAGGAGCACTGAAGTGGCCAAATCTCAGAGCCAGGAAAGGGCTCTGGGTGCCCTTGGTCTGATCAAATTCACAGCCTTACTTAAGTACCTTGCCTGGTCTAGGATATGTGCCTAATTTCTGTCAACCTGAGTGAAAAGCAAGGGAATGTTGGCTTGTTGGTTTTGTTTGTTTGTTTGTTTGTTTTTGTTTTTAAATTAGGATAAGAGCTCATAAATATAAAAAACCCCATACACTGTACTGTTTTGCTGTTATAAAGTGTGCTTTAGGTGTTAGCTGTGTGCTAGACAGTAAATGTGGCTGGATTTTTAAAAACTTTTTTCATTTCTAAATGTAACCGAAGCTAAATAAAACCACAAGAGTTTTCTCAAGTTATACAAGCTGAAGCTATATAAATAGTTAGAAAAGAACTGTTGTTAACATTTAACTTCTAAGTGAATGAAAATGTCGAATGTTGTGCTGTTCACCTCTAACTAGCCTTTAATTTAAACAAAAGCTATAAAAGTGCAATTAGGCTCCAGTCCAATGGAGCACTTAAATATGTTCCTAGTTTTAAGTGTATGAATAACCTCAGTGAAGCTGAGACAAGTTTAGGTGCTTTACTTGAATAGGACATTTCATGGAGTGGCTGTAATGCATAGAGAACAGTCCTGCAGGTATTACTGGGGAAGATGTAAGGGGGAGTGAAAGCCCATCTTCACTTCAGGATTTGGCAGCTCTTGCCTAATGATTTATCCTATGGGATCCTGACCTAGAGCTCATGGAGAGCTTTGGATGTGCTTCATCATCTGATTGTCAGGCAGCTTCCTACCCACACACAGCACATGCACCTTCCTTTGTCCTCTCTGCCTGACTCAGACTTTTTATAAACACTGCTGCTGCCGTCAGGCTCTCTCCTCAATCCCATATAAAGCATCTAAACATCGTGGATTTAATACTCCCATTTTCAGTGCTAAATCAATGTTTTTTATGCATTTGTTCTTGGAACACTGCTCTATTTGAACCATAATTCCTCCCACATACCATAAACTTGGTTCTGTTTTTACTCTGATAGGAATTGATCATTTAAAGTAAGAGGAAGCCCGTGACTACTGTTCAAACATTTCAAGGCCATTTCTGGTTACTCAAATGATCTTGTGCACCACCTCAGCAAAGTGCTGGGATTACCAGGGGACCATTGCCTTTCTGGGCTACAAGCAGCCTTGCAGCAGCTGGGACAAGTCAAGATTAAAGAGCTTCTCACTACAGCTTTGGCAGGCAGTGGTGGAGTTTATCCAGTTTATGGCTGACCTCCCATTTGGTGGTTTACTCCTCCAACCATCCTGTATTTGTACATAGGTAGAAAGAAACATTCTGCTGCATAACTGAATTTGACCAAAGATTAAAGCTGGTCTCCTGTGAAATACACTGGAGCCTATTAAAGAAGGGATTCTTTGCCAAACGTTGTTGTATATCCTCCCAAGACCATAAAAAATATTGTTAGCTGAAATGATAGTGGAAAAATATTGCATTTCACTATTCTCCTCCTTACCACTACACTGCAATGTGACAGCAAGCCTGTAATGAAATTCATGAAGAGCTCTGCAGCAGTTACCTTGAAAACTTTTTTATTGCCCTACATTTCCAGGTAACACTGTGGTATTCAGCCTCTGTCCAGCACCAGCAACACCAGCTGAGGCAGAGATAGTCAAAATTAAACACAAGTACCTGGAATTTTTAATGTTAAATACTTGCAGTAAATTTTTTAATAGGCAAGGATAACTTTCTGTATTTACATATTATTATCTGAATAACAAATAGCTTCAAGGATACAGCAAACTGTTCTGTGCAAATGGAAATGGGCGAGTTTACTCTTATGCATTATTTATTAAAAATAATTCCTTTGATTTCATCCGTTCCACTGCTTTTCCCTTATGTCTGGCACAGGCTCAGTAGGCAACAGGAGAGGAGCTTCAGAGGAGGTGGTATCTTCAGATATGTAACCTGCTGTTGGATATCTGGGCTGTTACCATCTCACTCCCTACAGACATGCTGGGATTAATTATTCCTTTGCCATAAAGAACCTTTTTCTGGGATCTTGATGCATCACCTTGAGTGGAAAAGTGGGAAAAGCACTTTAATGGGAAAAGTGCTAACAGCCACTGCTGGAAGTGCAGCTAAATGGCTTCACATGGCTTGCTGGAGAGCAATGACCCTTGGTGGCAGCAGCAAGGAGTGGTGCCACTGAGCAGCAGCCAATTTTGTGAATGCACCCTGGAAAACATCTTCTGGCTTTCTGGATGGCTCTTTGTGAAGCTTCCCTGTTTGAAATACAAGGTCTTAGTTTTGGCAAAGCAGAAATGAGAGTGTATGTTCTCTCTTCCCCACAGACAGCATGGTTCCCAGAATGAAGTTTTTTAAAAGTTGCACAAAAGGTAGTGTTTTCCTGAATGTATTTTGCTGATAAGATCTTCAAATCAAATTGACACAATGCCTTTAGTCTGGCCTTTATTTCACCAATTTTTGTATTTCACTTAACTTCAAAGAGCTCTCCAATCTCAAAGCAGAATTTTCTAAGACTGCCCTTATGGCTTTTTTTTAAAGATAATTCTTCTGTAGTTTTTACTTTAAAAAGATGAAAGCTAAGAATCCAATTGGAATAGGGGCAAGGATGTTTGCAAATCTTGAGAATCACTAAACAAGCCATTTGTTTTAATCACCTAAAATGAGGCAGAATACATGTCACTTGGAATTTAGCTGAGCTCCTCCTTAAATTTAAGTGCAGCACCATTAAAAATAAAGTTGCATGGGGGATCTGTTTTCTTTGGGGATTTTTGGAAAGCATTTGAAAGCAGATTTCAGCCTCTCCATTAATTTCCAATGAGCCTAATGCTTTGTGATGCAGCATGCATACAGCCAGAGGCAGATCCGAACAGGCACACTCGGGGATAGAGTGGAAATTTTTTACAGATGGTATTTCAAAACATATTAGTGACTCAAGTTAAGTTACCAAAAAAAAATGGCTAAGACTTTTTACCATAGAAGGATGTGAGCACAAGCTTTGAGCCATTTTTCATGTTAATAAAGAGGCTTGTTTTAAAAGTGATTGAAACTAGTTTTAGCATTTTTATATGTATAAATCAATAGGGGTATTAGACATAATGGCATGTTTCTGGTATTGTTTGCCTGAGGAAAACCAGAAGTAGCTCACTGAAATAGAAGCCTCTTATTTTATGTGTGCAGCAGCTACTTTTGAAGAGTCTAATAATCTTAAATATAAGGGTTAATATTCTCTACAAGTAGAGTCTTCGTGCTGCATATGTTAACTATGCATATATATTGTGCTATCAGTCACTGATTGACAGTTCTCAGGGCTTTTTGCTATAAATATAAAAATAATTTGTCACAGAGAAAGGAGGAATTAAACCAAATAGAGCAAACATGTTATAAAACAAAAGGCACAAACATGTGTTGGGTTTTTATGTGCAGAGCAATTAGTCACAGTTGTACTGGCCTGGAATTTAAAAGAAAGAAAAAGGAACAAAAAAGAGATCTGTGATTCTCAGGAAACACTTGTCCAGTTTGTGTTATTGCAAATTCATGGGGAGCTATAACCTACCTGTGTGCAGCTTGAAAGGGCTCTCTCCTTCATAGAAATATTACAGGACAGAAATTCCTGTAAATTTGGTCTTTCCTGTGGGAACTAGGACAGTGAAGAGAGAGTCCTAAGATATAAAAGACAGTTCTTTTAGGAAGGCTGCTGCTGTTCTTCAGTCTGCAAATCCTGCAGACATCAAATGCAATTGTCCAGCCTGGGAATGTGGGAAATTCCCATGACTAGATGTGTTCTGGAAAGCTCATTGCACATTGCAATCATTTGTTTGTGGTTGGCATGAAAGGACTTTTTTCCTTGATACAGGAAATGTTTGAGGTTAGCTCAGGTAAAAGGACTTGGCCTGGTTTCTTTCTGATGAGTGTGGGGGATTTCTTTCTTAGACTTTTGGATGCAAAATAAGAAAAAATATGTCAAGGAGCACATGAAAGAAGCTGCTGGGAATTCCCACAGTATGGAGTAGATTTAAGGTCTCACTTTATGAGAAAATTATCATCAACATCACTGTGTACAAGAAAAGATGGAGAAAAGGTTATTTTAGTGGATGTCCCCAGACTAACAGCACCAACAAGAACTGTGCTGTATCTTGTACCTGCACTACTCCAAACAAATTCAGGAAGAAGGTGTTGATTTTTCTGCTGTAGGATAATTCAAAATGGAGGCTGTTCCATAAGGAACACAGACTGTGAAGAAGGTATCTTCTGATATCACTATAATTTCTAGGCTTTTTCTGAAAATGGCTCATCTCTCTTTTCATCTTAATTGTAAATACAATGTGCTGTGTTTCTCAAGGTGCATAGAGCATCAGTGTTCTGTACCACTGCTCTCTTGTTCACAGTTTTATTTATATTATGTTTTCTTAGGTAATGCTGTCCCTGAGCTGCAAAACGGGGCAAAAGTAAGAGCAAGCCTTGAACTCAAAATTTTTCCATTTGGGTTTTGGGATAGAGCAGGAAAATCCACCCTCAACAGAAAGAGAACGTTGTGCCATAATACAGTTAACATCCTCTGTTGAGGAGAATTAATTAGAAGGAGTTGGAGCCTGTGGCTGACAGATTCATGATCCATGAAGCTAATCAGCTCTGTGGCCTGTCACTGCTTCTGCTGCAGACTGGTCAGCAGCTGCATCCCATGCTGGGGAACGAGACATTTGCAGCTTGTCACGTTGCCTCTCTTGTGCCAGTGTGGAAGAGGAAGGTAATGTGAGTTTATTTCTGCAGCTCAAAAGTTACTATTACATCCAGCACTAGCTGTAAAGCCTCAGTGGGTTTCTGGAGAAGGAGATCAGGCGCTGAGCTAGGCACTAAATTTAGTGATTTAGCAGTGGTGAATTGTCTGTGCCTACAGAAGTCACAGTGGCATTTAGGTGCTAAAAGGTGACCGTGTTGGTAAGATTAGTCTGAGCCTTTGGTTTAACAGGGCTCAAAATACATATTGATCTGGTGATTAAAACTACTATTTGTTAGCATTAAAGAAAGAGTTCAATAATCTTTAAAAATATTTATCTTTGTCCTTTCATTGATCATGTACCAAATAAGGAGCTGTTCCAACTTGTTCTCCTGCTGTGGCTATAAAACATGAACACAGATCTTTCTGAAGCTTTCAAGGTAAAGAGCATGTAGGGGTAGGGTTGGTTTGGGCTTTTTGCCAGAACTGCAGATGGTTCTTCATGCCCAGCAATGTCATCAAGTTTGGGAAGGAAAGAAACCTTCAGTCATCTCCATCCCAGTAGTTCATTGGAAAAACGTATCTTGTATTAAGCACTTTAAAGATTCATGAAGCAGCTTTAATTTTGTTTGCATTTCTTCCTGAAGGGTAAAGCTGTCAGAAATATCTAAATGCATTGCTTAATCCATTTCCAAACTCAGTATATTAAGGTCTGTGAGTAAAATTCATTTTTGGAGTTTAGCAAGTTTGCAGACAGGAAAAAGGACAGGGGAAATAGAGCAGGGAAGATTTTTTTTTTTCCCCCCTGGGTAATGTGCTGAACTACCTGCATGGCTACAGTGACAGTCCTTCACAAAAAATAGTGCAACCAAATGGACTATGAGAACAGCCTGATAAATAGAGGACTTCACTTCTCTTGGATCACATACAAATAGAGTAAATACATCTATCATGGAATGAAGGTTCAGACAGAATAAAATTTCCTTGTCTTTAATGCTTCCAAGCTTACAAGGTTGCCAGGTTAATGTGCAGCTGAGTACCTTTTGTTTTCTCATGTTCCAGTTTCTGATCTATGACCTTTTTATGGTAGTACATGGGTTTTTTTCCAAGTTTCTGGTCTGCCAACCAAGGAGCTTTTCCCATTTTCTTATGCCTGCAAGACAGTGCTCACAGTTGGGCTCAGGAGGCTGGCTGGGAAATGTTCATTTATGGAGCCAGTTCAATGTGAGGGAAAGAATGAGTGAAAATCATCTGCAGAATAGAGAGAAATGATCTGAAAGGAAATACCTCTGGGTTGTCAGCCAATCTCTGCGGTAGCAAATACAGAATGAGGGCACTCAAAGACCTTTCCCAAGACAACAGCAGGATGCCCCAGGTTTGATGTTTGGCATGTTGTATAAAATGTGCCTGAAGGGTTGTTTCACATAGCAGGTCTAATCTGTCCTCAGCTGGCCCATGGAAGTGATTAGCCGTGGCATTGTCAGCCTTTGCTACAATCCCTAGTCCAGCAGTGTGTGCTTCTCCAGGGTACCCGTGTGCTCTGGAGACCTGAGCTTCTGTGCTGGCTGTACTCTGTGGGACCTGCTGACAGTTCTGAATGCTGATTTAAAATCACAGGAATATTAAATATAATCTATGCCTGCCCAGCTCAGACCATCTTTAGTTACCACAGAGGTCAAATGTACTCTCAAGTCTTCCCAAACTCAGGAGTGTTGGATGTTAATGAGGCCAAGTTTCAGCTGTCATTTACTGAAATTGTCCTCCCTCACCCTCTTGCCACAGTTCACAGTGTGGTCAGACCTGGTGCAGAGAAGTGGAGACTGTGGTGGGACCCAGCTCCCTTCCCTGGCAGAGCATTGGGAGCTTTAAACACTCAGGCACTGCACAGCATCAGGGCTGAAAAAGGAATGATTTCTAAATTTACTACAGTTCTGTTGGCAGTAAGGCTGAAGGATTATAAAGGTGTGCCTTGCTAGTGCATTTTGTACAGTTTGATTTCTTCCCATTCTGGTAATTTTCTTCTCAAAAGAAATAACAAAAGTGGCTAGCCTTGTGCTAAGCTGCTCCATCATTAGCTCATAGGTTTCTTGCCTGATGATTTCCTCTGTGTCCAGGCTGCTGCTCCAGCCATTTTCTGCAAGGATGCCCTTTGGCTCATTGGAAGTCAATACAGGCTTGTTACAGCCTTACCTTTTTCCTCTATAATCAACTGTCCCTGCTGCCCTGCTCCAGGGCCACTCCAGGGCTGCTCCAAGGAGGACTCTGTGAGTTCTGACTCTTTCTGTCCCTGGCATACAGGCACTGCTGGCTGACCCACTGCACTGCACTTGGTCCATTGTCAGCCTCTGGCTGAGCAAAGGCGACAGAGGTGACAGCCATGGGTGTGCTTTGGCAGTGTGAGGCTTGCTAATGTCACTGTTTGGCTAGGAGGGTCAACCTCTGGTTAGAGTTTCTTGGAATGAAGGAAGTATTAACTGTAAATTGCTGTGGCTCGTGTCTAATTAGAGAACACTTTGGGAAGAACTCGGGCGACAATCCAGCAAAGCACTTAAGCACCCACTGATTTTTAAGGAAAGACACCTTAACTGGGATTGCTCATGCTCTCAAACATCATCAGAAGCGTTTGCTAGTGGACCAGTAATTTCTCCTGACTACCTCAGCACATCGATCTCATTTTGTGAAGTGACCTAAGGAGCTAGGAGTTCAAGGTTGACTTGAAGTCTGCAGGAAATAAACCCTTAAATCACTGCTGTGCTTTGGAAAGTACTCAGCTGGACAGCTGCTTTTGCTGTTCTTTATCCTCACTGCAATAAATAAATTTATGACAGCTTTTAAACCACTGCTAAATTCTGAAGTCTGCTTTTCCCATCTAGGTGTTCCTTTTGCAGTGGCACTATGAAAGATATTCCAATATATATTGTTTGGAGTGTTCTTTCCAAATGCAGTCAAAATGCAGTTTTTCAACTATGTCCTGCTTAAAAAAAAAAAAAAAAGAAAACTGAGAGAGGGTTGTGGTGAGAAGTGGTAGGGATGACTTCATACAGGTGCAATAAGAAATTCAAACCAGCTTTTTATCTAAAGCAATCTCTGATGCCCTAGAGTGTAAGTAATCACTGATAGCTAAAGCATGAAAAGTCTTGTGAGCCAGCAAGGCCACAGAGTCACACTTGGAACAATAATGCATTGATTTAATGTGATGAAGAACAAATGAATCAAAAATTAGGAGGCTACGGTTTAGGTGTGATGGTTTTAAAGCTAGAATTGTATTTTTTTTTTCTCAAAATGAAAGTGAGAGTATGGCTGAAAAGACTGGAATTAGTCCTGCTTGTAGTTACCCTACCAGTCTGACCAGGAGCATTTGGCTGGGTGCCCAGATGTTTCAGTTCACTTGCCAATTAAACAAATACTTTTTACTCAGAAACGTTCAGCAAAATCCCTAATTCTCTGGGATCTTGTAGTATTTCAGCGGTTCCCTGTCTGTTCCTAGGCAAATTCAGTCCTTCCACACATGCCTCTCTACTTTGGACATTTGTGGTGATCCCACCTTTCCTTTAATTGCTTCTCCCTTCTGTAGTAAGTGCTGCTTTGACTGGCCTCTCATTCTTGCTGTAATCCCTCCTCCTGTGCCACAACCTCTTTTTTTGTCTCCAGATGGGTCACAGACTTTCCTTCCCTCCCTCCTTTCCTGCCAGCTCTGGGTGCTGCTGCAGGAACCCTACCAGGAGGGATGGCCTGGGGTGGGCTCCCTGCTCTGTCCCACCTTCCCCAGTAGTGCACCCACTCCCTGAGGACTGGTCTGACTTCCTGAGGTGCAATTTGTGATGTGTTGGTACAAGTGAGACTCCAGAGAAAATTGGTGTCAGGTAAAAGATGTCCCTCATCACAGGAAATCGTGCAAGGTCCATGTTTTTAGCTGATGGCTCCTTAATTTTACTGCAGTATTCCTGATGGACTTCTTTGATACATCGGTGTGCCCAAGGGGAAAATTGCATTCAAAAAAGAAATTCAAAAAAGAGGGCAGTGTAAGAGCATTCATACCTCCTGAAAACCCCTCTCCTTGTTCCAGGCTTATTTTTAGGCTATGTAAGAATGCTGCTTAGCCAGAAGTTTCACACAGTGGTCCTCTGTGTGGTGCAGGCCACCAGCAAGCAGCCAGTAAGTAGCTATGGTAACACTGAAATCAATGACAAGTGCTCAGGTCTCTGAGCAAATAGTGCTGGGATCAGGAATTATGAATAATTACACTTTACTAGAATTCATAATCCAGAGGTTACTCAGCAGTCAAGCATTTGTCACCTGCCCTATTCCCATGACTGCTGATAGTGGGGAAAAAAGTGATTGTTATGCCAAAGTAATGAGCACAGAGGTCAGAAAGTTTGATAAGAGCAGGAGAAGTCATTTTCTGTGATATCATTAGCAGTATTTTAGAGAGCAGGTTCAGTAATTGCTATGGTAATTCTGAATGGCTTTTGACTGTGATAACAGGTAGGTGGTTTTTAAAGTTAGCCTCTTTGCTAATGGGAGAGAATCCCACTAAAATAAAGCAGTATGGTGTTACAGAGGGGCACGGGCCAAGGACTTGGGAAGCAGGAGCTCTGCTCTGTGCTGTGTAACTTCTCCAGGCACCAGTTTTTCTTCTCAGAATGGTCTGTGGTAAAATATATGTATCAGTGAGCAGCACAAAAGCAAACTGTGAATCAGGATGTAGCAGCCCAGCAAGGCGACACCTCAGAGGGAGCAGACCTGTTTGCAAATATTTCAGCATGTGCAGGCCTGTACAAAAACCACCCCGGGCTTGTTATTGCTGCACAAACCGTGCAGTCAGAAAGGGTGGCAAGTGCTCTCTCTAGGGGCAAATACAACATTTGCTTGGGCGAATGCTTGTTTTAAAGTTCTAGCAGCAGATGTGCTGATGGTTCCCTTGGGAGCACAGCCAGGGTGTGGCATTGGAGGCCTTCTCCAGATTCTTTTTCAGCAGCATTACTGCTTTGGTTTTCAAGAGATGCTTTTAGCCTCACAGGGAATGAGAGCTGCTACAAATCTGTGTGCATGCACACACCTTGTGTTTTATACTGGGTTGATGGAGAGGGTGCTGCTCCTGGCCAGGTTGATTCTTTTGAGCCTTTACCACATCCTTTCCTTGGGGTTAGAAAGGCCAAAGTCTGCAAATCCCTACACGGATGGAGAGCAAGGAGAGGAGGATGCTCTTCAGTCTGTTTTGCCTCCCAGTGGCTGCTGGGGTTTGAATTGTGCCTTTCCTCTCTCCAGGTGCAAGCAGATGACCTACCCAGATGACCTGCCCCAGATCTCAGTGGTGTTCATATTTGTGAACGAGGCTCTCTCTGTCATCCTGCGCTCCGTGCACAGCGTGGTGAACCACACCCCATCCCACCTGCTCAAGGAGATCATCCTGGTGGATGACAACAGTGACAATGGTGAGCTTTTGTGGCTTCGCCTCTAGTTCTGTGCCCCGTGTGATTTCTAGGTGTCAAATGGAAATGTGTTTGTTGATAAGAGGGTTGATTGAGCCATTTGCACAAAGCTGTGAGTAAATATTGACTGTTTGTATAACAAATAAACATTATGTGGATAAACCCTGTTGATTTCATTGAAATCCTAACAGAATGAATGGCATTTATGTAGGCAATCCTAACAGGACTCTTTTCTCAAAATTTGCGGATCCAGAGCAATATCGTCATCAATAGAATAAAAGTTTAAATTCTGCAGCCAAGGAAAACCGAGGCTACAGATTCTCCTTAAAGATAGTTGATACTCTTTTATATTGCAGCACATTGTTTGTTCATTATTAAATCCAAAATCAAAATATTGGTGAGCATATAGGGTGCTATTATCAGCCTGTCTCACAATACAGTCATGTTTGAAGACTCTCAGGATACAAGGGACTAGCAGTGTTTTCATGTTTAAATTTGTACATTACACTTCTAGAACTGATACATCTTCTAAAATCATATTTACTTCCAACAAGCCTAAAATTTAGCATTTCCTCCTCAGATCAACAGCTTTAAGCTCTTTCAGTTTTAAGTTGCTCCTACTCTTTGAGATCCCCAAAGAGAAGGGAGAGCTGAGAGAAGAGGTAACTCAACAAAAATAAGTTCCAAAACCTATAGATTTAAAGAAAATGTTTATGCAATTCAGATTTCAGTTATGACAGTGTAACCTGTGGAGTAATTATGTGAGATTGCAAAGTGTTTGAGTCAAGGCAATCCTGGGGAGTATTGAACTCATCATTTCTCAGTGAACTTTTATATGGCTTTTCTCTGCCACTCTACTAAATAACTGGAGATTTATCAAGTCTTTGATTCCAATGATAATGATTCTACTGTCTAATATAGATCAGAAAAATGAGACTCCTAATGTCCTGGAAGCTTCTACTAGTTTTTCTGATAAATATATTTAGGCAAAAGCCATATTATGAATAAGTTTCAGTGTAAATGAATTACCAAACTGCATTGATTTAAAAAAAAAAATAGAGGCCATTTTGTAATTTGCCTGTTTATAAGCCTCCTGAAATGAAGCTGAAAAAGGGTGAATGAGTTCTGCTTCATCTGTGATTGAATGCCTGAAAATGAACAAAAGAGAAGTCTATTTGAGATATTCAATATCCATTTAGTTAAAAAGGAAAGAAGCCTGGTATTGAGGAATCTTGATTATATTTAAAGGAAAACCCTAAAAATTAAGGGAAATTAATTGTGATCTGAATTACATCTTGACCCAAAATCCATTGAGGTTATTTTTCTAACTCTTACTTAACAGCCTAAATCTGAAAAAAGAATCACCAGACTGGCATGTTACACTTCTTTATGGTCAGAATTGCCCTTCCAGAGGCCAGTTATAACCTAATGCAAATCGTCAGAGAATCAGAATAGTAATCTTTAATAAATGTGTGCACAAACTACCTCTTCAGCACCATACTCAAATCCATCAGGCCATATTAAAGCTGGGCAAGTCTCTGGTGTGCAGGGGATTTCTCTGGGCTGAAACCCCTGGAACTGGTCCATGCCTCAGCTGTGGGTTTGTATCTATGAGACTGACCAGGGGTTTGGAAATATTTAAGGATTCCTTTCCCTTTCTGTTGCAGAATAAAACATAACGTTGCAGTGCCTTTCTCATTCTAACTGTTGGTGTGGGTTTTATTTTTGTCCTGCAGTTGAGCTGAAGTTTAACCTGGACCAGTATGTCCATAAGAGGTACCCAGGTCTGGTGAAAATAGTGCGTAACACCAAACGGGAGGGGCTGATCCGAGCCAGGATCCAGGGCTGGAAAGCAGCAACCTCTCCTGTGGTCGGGTTCTTTGATGCCCACGTGGAGTTCAACATTGGCTGGTAAGTGCTGGCTGTGCCCAGAGGGACAGTGGCACTGGGACACTGCCCTGGGGCTCCAGGGCTGAGGGAGGGCTTTGCTCAGTTCCAGGGATGAGGCAGCTGCAGGCAGCTGTTATCACATCAGCAAGTACCCCTGAACTGTGTTCCTGATTATTGCAGCATTGCTGACAGGCTCCTGCAATGACTGCAAGACCCATAAAAAAGGTGTTGTGCCTGGTCTAGCACAGCTCAGTGGAGAGAGAAGTAATTGGAACCACAATGGATGTGAAATCCCAAAGCAGTCAGATGGGGAGACACCATTAAGGAAGCTCTAGGCTGGAGGATTTCAAATGCTTTTTTTATCTCCTTGTCATTTTCTTTCATTTCGTCTTAGAAACTTGGATACCAATCTGATTTCCCCATAAATTTTCTTGTATTTACATTTGAGCGAAACATTAAATTATTGCCCGCATTCTTTTAATAGGGCTTGAAATTAGCATGCCTTTCCCTATCCCCTTTTGGTTTAATGGGCCAGAACTGCATTTGGAATAAACCTTTGTAGCACCACTTGGTGGCCAATATTTGGTGTTACTGGAAGTCGGGACTGTAGGAGCTGATCTGTACCATCAGCTGCAAAAGGACTGCTGGGGCCTTCAGCATGTAAAACATGCATTTTCCAAAGATAGGCTGGTATTTGATAATGATGATGCAGAGTTATGGTGGAAATGATTATGCTCTGCAATTCTGGGAGATATCCTCAAATTAAAACTAAAAATAGCTGTACTTACAACTAGAGAGAAACTTAATTGCAAAGGAGTAGAGTGTTTATTTTAATATGTTCATGAATATCTTTATAAAATGGAAGATGCAATAAAATAAGTCGTGTAGTGCACCTGCTTTATGTTCATCCCATTTTTTTTCCTTAAGACTGTGTTAGACTATAATAGCAGCTGTAGTAATTTTCTAGAAGCTTAAGAGCTGGCTTAATCTATTTATTTGCTTTTAAAGCAAGTAGACCTTTCCAATTTGTTTCAAGTACTCATCTAGGGTAATATCAGCTATGGGACTGGATCAGGGACTGGGGAGAGCATGCTCTGGGTGCTGTCCCCAGTGCTTGTCTTGCCCAAGCTGCAGGCTGCAGTTTTCTGGGGCCTTAGGAGAATTTTGTTATCATTTTATAAGGACATCGAGATCTGACTGATGTACTGTACCCAGGGAAGCTCAGCAATGGTGTCAGTCAGAAGGAAAGGGCTTTGTGGTTGCTTTGGGGTTTGTTGTTTTGGGTTTTTTTACTGTACTGCTTTGCATTAATGTCAGAAAGGGTCGACATCAGAGTAGCAAGAACCCGGAGTGCTCAGTAAATGAGTGTGTATACCCAAGATAAAACGTTTGTGTTTTCTGCCCCTGCCTGGTTTGTGTTTCCTACCCTCCTTCCAACAGAGCTCTCAGGTCTCAGCTGCTGTGCTGAGCCAGGTTCTGCCCCTGCTGTGGGGACTCTGTGGATCAATGGGGACAGAACATGCTCCTGGAGCGTCCTGGATCCCTTCATTTCTGAGCTGCACCTGTGGGCTCTGAGTGTTCCCTGCTGGTGTTTCTGCTCTTGTTCCACTCAACCTTTGTGGCAGCTCAGAGCCATCTCAAACCCTGCTCCACCCACTCCCTCCCAGTTTTAAATCTGTCCACCTGTGCACGTGTGGTTGCCTGTCCTCTCCATTTTCATCTCATCTCCTTTGACTGGGAGGAACTAAAGTCCTTCCATCTGGACTGCTCTATTTTTTCCCACCAAGTTAGCACTGCCCCCACTCCCCAGCCCTATAAACTCAGGAATCGGGTGGGAGTCTCTTGTTAAAGCTCTGCTGTTCTATTCTCCTACTAAGTTGCACCTTGCATGAATATTTTTCCCATTTTAAATGGTTATTTATGTATTCAGAGGCCATGTGGATTGCTCCCACTAAAAGCTGCCTATGGATTATTTGTGAGGCAATTAAAAAGAAGCCAATTTCTTTACCACAGAAAAGAGCATTAGCTTTCTGTTTGGTTTGTGTTCCATCTAGAAGTCAAGTGCCTGTAGTGCAATTTTGTTTCCCAATCCGTGGCTGCTTTACCTGCCTAGTCAGTTGGCAGATTAATTCATAAAGAATCAAAGAAGGACTTCATCACTTTCTCATGAAATATGCAGGACTGATGACAAAAAAAAACTTCTTTAAACAACAGTGGCCCATTTACAGGTGGCTTTTTGCCTGATACCGTACTAGAGCATTTTATGGGCTCTCACAGCATTGCTCTCCAGGGACACTTCTTCTAAACTAAATTTCAATCTGGTAGGATATCAAAAAATACTCTACAACCTGGCAGGTCAAATTAGCTATTGAATTATTTATTTTGCTGTGCTTAATTGCTGCTTTTTGGCTTCTCAGGTGTAGAAATATGTTATCTCAGAGAGGTGATTTTCGACTGACCTGTTCCCCTTAAGGCTTTTGATAGTGTGAGCCAATGCAGCTGCTGCGAGAGTGGAAGTGGAGAGGACTGCCTGAAAGGGAGGCCATTGCTATTAATTCTCAAATGGGATTTTAAATTAGAATTACAGGGTAATGTATGCGTACATTTCATCTGTAAAATTCTACCTGTCCTGTTGTAATAGAACCTGGTCTGGTTTTAATGGTTACTTGGTGTCGATGGGAGTCAGCAACCCAGAGGAAGGAAAAGCTCCTGTGCTTTCCTCTCTGAGGGTATATTTAAGCTTGTTTAGTTCAGTTTTCTTTCAGCCTTCTGAAGACTTCAGCATTCCTGCTCTGACTTTTGGGTTAGATCCACCTAGCGTGCCTGAAGCCATCCCCAGTAACCCTGAGAGCAGACCAGCACATCCTGGATGCTGACTGTGTTGCAGAACATGTAGAGCACTGTAGGAACTCCTGTCTTTGAGAAATGGGGAAGAATAACATGACAAGGAGAAGAGACCTTCCCTACATTATGTCTGGGAGCAGGAAAGAGATTACAGAGATAGGGTGTTAATTCTCTGGGTGAGAAAAAGGACACATAGAGTGAAGGAGAGCAGAAATCAGTATGTGAAAGGCAGAAACCACAATATATTAGCAGCCATAAAGAAGGTGCTAGGAGCCATAAAAGAAGACATAATGATAGAGTATTATAGTTGCATTCTATCTTAGGAATTGCTTTTGCTCCTATCACAGAGGTATTATCAGAGCACTGAATGGAGTTATGCAGTCCCGTAGTAATTAAAATTTTGCCAGACAAAGGGCAAGTATCAATAAGGAAGCAGTGAAGTAAGAGGATTTAATCAAAAGATTTCAACATACCAGACGGGCAGAGCCTGACATGAGAAAGAGAACATGAAATATAAGTTGAGTTTCCATTAGATTGTGTCACACACGTCCCATCTTTATGGATTATCCCTGAAGTTGTCAGTGTTTAAAAAATATATGAAACTGGTGTTTTAATAAACTAAGGAGAACTGAATATCAAGAACCCTAGGCCTGTGGATGGTACTTTGCAGATGCTGCTTTATACTGTAAGGTGTAACACAGTTTGTTGTGGTGGCCATAAGCAATGGATTCTCAAAAAGGAGAAAGGAAGTTGATTTCCTCATAATCTTCAACTGATTTTGGTTATCTCAAGAACTCTGGAACAGAGATGTGGTTGGGCTTTTGTGGGGCAAAGCCACAAGGTCTTTGTCCCCCTGAGAGCTCCCTGATAACATTTTCATGCCAATCTCTACCTGCAGGTAACCTCCCTGTCCCCCATGTTCAAGCTCAGGTGGCTCTCTGGGGACATGACGAGGTCCAGGCAGCTCTTTCCTTCTAAATGAGAGAAGTGGTGAAGGTGAAATTATCTTTGCAGTCTCTGGGCAGTCTCTCCCCTCTGGAGCATTCAAGCACATCACTCATGCTCAGGACATGGCTCATGGCAGCATCCCTGGTACTGGGCCAAGGCTGAGCTGGGGAGCCCAAACGAAAAGGAAAGGACACATGTTTGTTAAGGGAGATTTTCATCATCCAAAGCCTTAGGATGTCTCTGGTAATTTAATGGAATGCATGCTTTAGGTAGCAAGACCAATAAATATAATCTGAGTGGAGCATGCAACAGAAGCCATGTGGGCCTTTGGGATCCATGGGACTCTGCCAGCCTACCCACAGAGGATGTACCAGCAAAGCAGCTTCAACTATTCATCTACCTCAACGACCTACAACGTTCACTGGAGCGTCCAGAAAAGAGCCACTGAGGTTTGGCTGCCAAAGAGCTGATCTTTAACTCTCCAGCAGGCGTTGGTGCCACGTTCCCTCTGTTCCACCCAGGGACTGTGGGTTTGAACTTTCCTGGGAATGCTGATAGAGATGTCAGGCAGGACAGATGGGGAAGTTCTCTCTTCTTGTAGAGACCGAGGAAGGGAGAATTAAATTTATTTCTTTTTTGGTTCTCTGAACACTTATTTACAGGAAAGGCATTCCACATTAAATATTCTGCAGATGGCCTCAGTGAAGAATTATGTATGTCAGTAGATCTGCTTGTCTGCATCTGATAAATGTATATTGTCAGTGAAATGTGAGGTAGCCTGTAAAATCATGCAAAATAAGCTTTCAGTTTACACAGCTTTCTTTTTTTCTTACGTTTCTCTGTTAAGTTTATACTTCACGGTACCTGACAGTGGTAGAGCCAGAGTAAAATACAGTGTTAAACCTACTGAGCCATAAAATCTAGCAGATGAGGCCATGTTGTCTTTCATTTATGTCTTATAAGGACTCTTCCCTAACTGCTTGCAAGAAGAAGAAATTTTGATTTGTGAAAGCAGGAAAAAAAAGTAGGATTTTTTTTTTTATTTTAGTTCTTCATTTTTTATTGGAATAAAAAGTACTATAGTGATGGTGGAGAAGGAAAAAAAGAGAGGCATGTTTATCTTAAAAGAACCCAGGGATCAGGGTATTTGGGTACCCTGGGATAGGGCAGAATTGGAGAGACGTTTCCCAATGCAATTCCTGTCATTTAGGAAAGGATTCACTTTTGAACAAGTTTACAAAAAGTGACATTTGGGCTGCAGGGAGGAATTTATTGACAAATGCCTCCTACAGCCATTCTAACTAAGAGCTGGAAGGTAAGGTCTGTTTCTCAGATGCTGCATGTTAGCAAAACATCCCTGAAGTAGTGAAGGCCATTGAAATGGCAGAGCTGGGCAGCAGAGGATCTGGCCTGTGGCATGCATGTGGATTCCCTTGGACTGTGTGCATTTATTCTGATGCTGTGCCTTTTTAAAAATCTGCTTGAAGTCAGCAGGTATTTTTACATATTTAAAAAGGTGAACTATATAATCATGTGCACTGAGGAGCTCATTATTAACTTCTTTTCATCTGTTTTTTATCTGGAAGAAGCTGTTCTTTTTAGCATTGTGAGGAATCAGGCTTTCCCTTTGGCATGAATTTTTCAGCAATCTGATAAGGACGTAAGACAACACAGAGTTTTTGTTTGCTGTGGTTTCCCATGGGATTTGAGCTGCTCTGAATCAAGCCAGTGTTAAATACAGAATACATATATGTTCAGAGATAGACTTACAATGGGATTAGAGAGGCCTGTGTGATCACAGTATGGCCCCTGCCTTTGCTCTCAATCTTCTTACAGGCTTATTCTGTACTCTGGCTTAAATTCTGCCTTCCAACTCTTTTCCTATCTCCAGTGTTTATCTTGGGAGCATTTACTCTTTGAATCCCACAGAACTGCCTCCCAATGAAGTCATCATGGATGCTCAACACCTTGGAAAATCTGCTGTTAATGAAGAAATCTTTCCACTGGTAGGCAAAACCACTGAATTCATGTGCTGCTTAATGTGCTCAACAGACTTGGACAAATCAAAGTGAATAAAATTGAAGTGAAAATTCCTCTTAGCCTAGTGGAGTCTATAAGAGAACTAAATTTATTGCCTTTTCTCTTCTGGTTTTATCTGTTCACCAACAATCTATTCAGAGAGAGAGGAGGACACTGACAAATACCTAGTTTTAGAGAGGATGGAAGGGAGAGGATCTTCATATGTCACTCAAATTCCAGTCCGAATTGTCTGCTTGGTTTTTATTAAGTGGAGAAAAAACCACTTGGATGATGTGAAGCACTACCTTTAAAGCAGAATCTTTTGATTATATTTCGTTTACTGAAATCCATCTTGTTTATGAATATGCTTGGCAGAATTTTCCCTCCTGCTCCAGTAACAATGCATGCTGCTCTTTGCCTGTAAAGTACCTTGACTCAGATGCAAACTAGGAGCCTCATATTTTTGTACCTATGAAAAATGGAGGTGGATCCCAAAATTTACATCTGGTTTATGCACCTAATCAGGCAGGGCTGAATCCTGCCTCACTGCCATGTGGAAAGGAAATACTCCAAGCACATATTGCAGCTCATCAGCTCAGTGTTTTGGACGTACTTGGACTTCAGCAACCTCTTCCCCTCTTATCCCTTCAGTCCTGTGAACTGCCAGAAGCACCTGACTTCTGCAGATGGACAGCAGAAAAACAAGGCAAAGTGGAAAAAAAAAAAACATGGAAAGAATGGCAGTGTCTATAAAGAGGATGGGTAAATCTACACAATAATTAAGCAGTTTGGAATTAGGGAAAAAAATTAGAAATTACTAGGAAAGATTTAATCATAATCTTTTCAAAAACGTGATGCAATTAGATAAAGCCAGAGTGACCAGGAAAGTTGACAAAGGATTTGATGAATGTGCAGCTGAGCTCAGCCTTATGGAGCGACTCTGAGGCTGGGCTTTGCTAGCCATGAATAGCAATGAAACCCCCTCATATTCCATGGATTACTCAGGATAAGCAATGCAAACACAGTGCATTGCCCAGTCCTGTTCAAACTCATAATCCTTCTTTATTGGCCATTACCTGGGGATCTTGGCAGGCAGAAAAACACCCACAAGCAGTGCTGGCAGAGAGAGGGCATTGGCAGGATCTGGGATTTGAGTGTTCCTGCAGATCTCACGGAGATGAGCTTGGGCTGAGCCCCATCTGAATACCCCATTGCTCTCTGTGCTGTCTTTTCTAGAGCAGGACAGGCTGTGAAATCTCTCAGGTATGCAATGTTTAATTAAAAGGCTCTCCATTCTGCGTTTTTGCTAAGAGAACAGCTCTGTCCTGGATTTTCTCTTTCCATCTGTGACTCAGAGCCTACCTTCTTATTTGTGGGTGTGAAAATATTTTGAAAGTTAGGGAGCTGTGCAGTCTGTCCAGATACTGAATGTTTCCTGTTCCTAATACATGCAATGCAATTGCAATTGCCATGTGGCATGCAATTGCCACATATCTGGATACCAAAAGAGCTAGGAAATCACCTCCATGGGTCAGATGGGATGTTTAGAAGAGGAACTTCCAGCAGTTGCTTTCATACCAATTGACTCCATAGCCTTGGCATGGCACTTGACTTCATCTGTCAGAAATCAGCTCTTGTTGAAGCAGTAATATCTTAAATACTTAACATTTCTTGAGCACAGGGGACTTAAACAGGACTTCCATCACATGGACAGTTTACAGATGCCTCGGATTTCATGAAAGTTCAGAATCTGTGAATTCACATTAATAGGTTGATAGAGATTAATGGAATTTGATCATGTATTTTTGATCCCAACTGTAGTATTACACTCCAGAGAACCCCCCTTGTGCCATTCACATGCAAAACACCATGCCAGGTGGTAATAAATGTGAGCCACACAAATGGGAAAACACAGAAATTCCTCAGATGTACAGTGACAGGAATAGTTTGGTGATAGCTTGTGTGAGAGCAGCAGCAGAGCTGGGAATAGATTGTTCTTCATGTAAAGAAGAAAATGAGGACCCAGGTTAGCAATTCCAAGACTCAAGTGTTGGATTAACACAATCACAAATATGATTAAGGGCTGAAAACCAGTGTGACTGTTGAATATTTTCTTCACATTATTCCTCTAACCATTATTTGGGATACACTTCAGCAGTCCAATTTTAAGATGTCTTGCAAAGTAGCAGGCTAAATTCCCTTTATATTCAATATAGGCTCCTCTGGAACATTATTAATCTCACCCAGTTTCAGTGTCTACATTATTATGAGATGCATCTGACTATAAAAGTGCCAGCCTCTGCCTCTCTCTGCTGAGAATGAAAGTTTGAGGCAATTACTGTGCATGTGGGGGGTCCATTATAGGTACCTGACATTAAGAGAGAAGAATTCCTTATTTTCTTTCAGCTTTTCCATTGTACAATCTCAGTCTATCCTACAGAGTATAATACTTGAAAAATGAGCGCCTCAGGAGGAGCTGTAGAAGGGACATGATAGTTTTGAGTATGATGGTTAAACAGTCTTGTTTTGTATCAATATAAACATGCCATTAATTGAGGACTTGAGGATTTGGTGACCAAAGGATTCCTACCATGAGAGATAAAAGTAGTTTGGAAAACTCCCAGTCTTTCCTTGTTTGTCAAAGACCTGTTTCCAGAGTCAGACAGTAGTGAATGACAGAGTTTGATGCTTACAAAGAAAACCCATTTATAGATTTCTGTTTCAGAAGGCATGCAAGCACCTTTCCTGCTTTTCAGGGCAGATCTGGAAATCAGACCCAAACATTTTAAATTTGTTCATGCCACGGGAGTCAGGCAAACAATTAGTGATACCTGTACCTGTTGTCTGGTGTTTTGTAATCCTTTGTTTCAGAGTTTAGAGGGAGTTGGAGAGCTTTGTGCCCAAGGGTTACTGTGTCCGTGCATGAAGTCGCCAGATTAGTGATGGCGTGTCCATCATTCTGTATTTTCTTCTGCTGCTGAGCAGAGATAACATGATGGAAAGAACAAAGCAGATTCAGCTTTTCTGCATTTGTCCCTGCTTTGTTGGATTTGCAAGAGTTTTTCTGCTACTCACCCAATGGTTTTTAAAACACTCAATCTCATAAATATAATCTCATACTAATAATGGAAGGGGCTTATCCAGATCTGGTAGGTCATACTGGCTTTATGAGGGTGCACAAGTGTGGCCTAAAGCCACTTGTACAGTATCTTCTGTTGACCTACACAAGAAAATTCATGGTAACAAACTGAATATAGCAAACAAAATATGAGTTAACAAACTTGAAACCTCAAAGGAGCAATTGCCTTCTGACCAACAGCAAAAGTAAAAGTGAGAAAAGATTAGTGTTCAAATCCTCCTACCTCTGTGAGTTGCAGCAAACCACCGTTCCCTTAAAGATCCATGTGAGAGCTCTGCAAAAAGCTTCAAAGCACATTTCAAGGGGGAACACACTTACAAAGGAGTGAACCGGTGGCTCTTTCTAATTCTGCTTTGAGGAATTATTTCCACCCTTATGTAAGTCTGCTACCTCTTTGGATCAGTTTCTCTGTAAATTCACAGCAAGCTCAGACTACCTTGGTCAGAAATGAGTGTTTGCACTGAAGCTTTTTACTTTCCTTTTGGGATGTAGCTTCTGTGGAAAGCACATTGATGTTTTAAAGCCTTTTGAAATGATGGAACATTTCCTGCAGTTCACTGCTTTTGCACCATCTGGCACCTGAAATCTTCTCATCACCAAAGAGATTTTAGAAGGCATAATGCAGCCACATTTGTCATTCAAACTAGATGTGATGGGGTCAGTCTTGGGAAACAGGATTAAAACCTTTGAGTAACCTTCAGATTCTTGCAGCCCCCGGTGTGTGTTTAGTTCTTCAGGCCATGCCAGCAGTCTTTAATTGCTACCAGGAATCCTGGTGGTGTAACCAGTAGGAGACCATTTAGCCGCTATTGGTGATGGTGTCTCTCAACAATTGTCCACTGTGAAATGAATTAGCAGTCTCCAGGCTTCAGAATGAGCGTTTGGTTAAATTTTGTGTTGTTAGACTCTGGCACAGCTTCACAGAGGTGATAATTCCTGTGCAGGTGCTGTGTGCAGCACCCCACACCAGCTGCAGTCCCGGCAGCGCGTGCCTGCGATCTGAACCCCGTCCCTCTCTGGGCTTTCCACCTTGCGGGGCTGACACTCACAGGATTAGAGAACCTCATTTTATCAGCCTGCAGAGCAGGAGCTGGGACTGTGGGATGGCTGTGAAACATGGTGCTGTTTTCATTGCTCTCAGGGTGGAACCTGCGCTTACCCGGATCAAGGAGGATCGCAAGCGGATCATCCTGCCCGCCATTGACAACATCAAGTACAACACCTTTGAGGTGCAGCAGTATGCCAACGCTGCCCACGGCTACAACTGGGGGCTCTGGTGCATGTACATAATCCCACCACAGGACTGGCTCGATAAAGGGGATGAGTCAGCTCCCATCAGGTAAATCTCCCCTGTGCTGTCACTCTGGGCCGAGCGATGTTTCCATTTCAACTGTCTGCCAAGGGGGATTTTAGGTGAACGAGGCTTTGTGCAGGAATAACAAAATGAGACTGGAGAAAACATGGATCTACAAAAGCTGTGGGTGTGTGTGCTGCCTTTCAGAGCTGCCTCACAAGGTACACAAGTACTCCAGATCTGAATGTATGCTTCAAGCACATTTTCTGACTCTTAATAGGATAGCAGGATGTGTTTCACCTAACCTTTTATTTTCCAGTCACTGGCCCATTGGGCATATGAAAAACAAAGGTATTGTGTGTGTGATTACAAAGAGACTGGTTTCACTCCTCCTCTGTGGGCAGCAGTCTTGGCCATCAGTCCAAACCAGAGCTTCCCAGGAGCACCAGTAAGAACTGTGTTTGAGAGCTGCGCTTTTTTTCTTTTCTTTGTGGGTTTTTTGGGGGGAATTGTTTTTTTCTGTTTGGTTTTTCGGTTTTGGTGGTTTCTTGCAGGGTGAATTTTTTGTTTGTTTGTTTGTTTGTTTGTTTTTTGGTTGTTTTGTGTGTGTTTGTTTGTTTTAGAACTTTGCACATGTTCAGAGTTTTCCTACTGGTTGAATTTTAAAATGAACCCACATCAGACTGTGTAGTCAGTGTGTCAATTTACTTTTCCCTATAAGAGAACATTTTACATTACAGAAATTGACTTTTCTGAGGAAATGCTGTTACAGGAATTGTGAAGGTGTTTCTGAGAATTGTTACAGTGGGAAAACTGGAACTGATGTGAAAAGAGCTTTCTCTCCCTTCCATTTGAAAATTCACATCTCCTAGGCTTTCATCTGCAGTGCAGATGCTTGTCTAACAGCTCTTCTGGGACATATCGTGCTGGGTTAAGGGTACTGTTATTACCAACTCTAGAAATAAATGGTAAGAAATTTGAAGCCTAAGTTTGCACCTTAGGATGCTCTTATTTTTAAGACTTCTTAAGAAGGACACAAATTACCACCTTAAAGTCATCTTCATTTTCATGTGTATTAGCTTCATCTTAAAGTAAGCTAAAACTCTATGGTATGGTCCCAGTGTGGGCTCTGGCAGAGGAGCTGATGTACCTCCCTTCCAGTGCAAAGTTGTGAGATCCTGAAAAATTCACCCAGGCATTTCCAACACACCCACCTGAAGAAAATGCCAGTCATCTTTTGGAAGTGAAAAGACACTGACACCCTGATCACATTTCTAAGTGATCAGAGGGATGGGACCACCTCACAGGATCCTTCCATCCTGCAGAGTAATATTTTGATTTGTATTTCAGCAAGTGTTGCAAATTGTACTCAGGTTCATTCTCGTGCCCTGTGACTGCAAAACAGAGCTATACAGTAATATTAACCTTATTTGCTACAGGACAGCACAGTCCTTCATCACTGACCTTTTGCTTGGCTTGAAACCTCAATAAGCAGGGAAGTAATTACTTAGGAAATCAGTTTTCCTGGATAACATGCCCTGCTTGCCTCACATTGTTTTAAAAGTGCAAATGTTTTATACCTGTTTCATTCAGCCCTGAGAAAGTTTATTGATAAAGGAAAATTAATCATCCAAAGCTTTCACTCCTGAAAGGTTTTGTACACTTCATGACTCACAATTTATAAGTGAAATCATTGTAGTAATTTTCCCATGGATTGCTCCAGTAGTTTAGTATCTTCTGTGCTGGCGACAATGATCACATAACAGGTAAGACTGAGCTAAGAGGTTAAACCTCAGCAAGAAAGGGCCTGATTTACCATGGACTTCCCTCAGATTTACGTTCAGGCTCTTGCTGGTGTCACGTTGTCACTGAGTTGGACTGACAGAGAAGTGAACAAATCCAAACTCAGTCACTGAGCTGTGTTAAAATCTGAGGCACGTGAGTAGCTGGCTCCCAAGAGCAGTGATTTTATTCTGAACCTGAATGAAGAAACCCTCCAATTCAACAGTGCATAAACTGCCCAGACACAGATGAGACAAGCAGCAGAGGGAGGAGAACACCCAACCCTTGCTGGAAAATACCAGAAGCACTGACACACTGTGACTGCCTAAGCATCCCTTCTGCAAATTAATAATTCCATGCCCTAAAATGCAGAGACATCCACACGGAACTGTGACCACTTCTGTGTCTCCCTGGGCACAAGTTCTTTGAAGGCAAGGATTTAGGGGAGCACAGCGTCCACTTTATGGCCACACTGCACTGTTGCTGAGGGACCTCTGAAGCTGTAGCACCTGGATGGATTTGCTCAAGCATTTGGCTGTTTGTGTTGTTCATGCCTGTGGAAATATAATGCAATTTTGTGGTTTTTAAGTGATATGTCAGTGTAATTATGGTAATGGGAAGAGTGACTGTGTGAGTGTTATTGATGAAAACAATCAGGATGCCTGTCCTCAGGACTGAGATTTGAAAGCATGGATGGTAGGGACTTAGCAGCTGTGGAGTATTTTAAGCATGTTCTCAAAAGGAAGGTAAAGTCAGGCTAGTGAGAAAACTTTTAAAAATCTCAGATGTGATTCTTGGTTTGGTAGAGGTTTTGGGTTTGTAGTCAGTTTTCCAAATCACACGTTACAGCCATGATTCCTGTTTCAGTCCACTTTGCAAGACATAGGAATGGGTGCACTTTGATGGTGTTTGAGTCCGTGTTTCTGTCCAGTTCATTCATAAGATTGCAAAGCTGCTCATCAGCATGAAAACTGCAAGTTCATTTAGTCTTTGCTACCACTGTCCCTCTCAAGGCTTTGTTTGACACTGTCTTCAGCAACTAATGGGTTTGGTTTGTTCCTCTCTGTGTGTTTTGTGGAAGAAAAGGCTGGTAACAACCCTGTGACTGGTTTTGTGGTTGGTGTAGCTGAATACTTCCTGCCAAATCTCCAAAGGGATTTGAGATTTTCAGCATTAAAGAACATGTGTACCCTGGTATCAGTGAGGATCAAAGCCCTGGCATTGCTCATGTTTGCACTGTATGAATAAATATCATCGATGTGCGGAATTGGGCGAGGCATTTGGAAAGCAGGGTCCAGTTCCTGTTTTCCTCTGGGGCTACACAACAGATGTGCTTCTTTCCTAAGAATTTTTCTATTTGACATCTGATTCTATAATTTCTTGAATACTGACAGTTGTGTGATTCTACTCAGCCTTGCTAGGAAAGGACAGGAACTGTCCCTCACGCCAGTGGGTCATTCATGGGCAGTCATGTCAAGTGTGCACCATAAAATGTCACATCAGCTGTTGTGAGCTAAGTGACAAAGGGAACGTGGCCTTCAAGTGCTAAAAAAGGTAAAAAAATAGCAAGAACAAAGTGTCGGATTTTGTAAAGATTTCTGATGCACTTTTAAGTCGGTTCTTTCTTTTTCCCCCACGTTAATACTCTGAACTTCAGAACAATTGATGTTCCCCGAGTTGGCTTCTGCAGGCAATCCATTTTACATGTTTGACATTTGAGATGCAAGATGTCTGTAATGTGAAGATTTAAATGAGGATTGTTATTCTGACACGCTCTGTCCATCACGTCATTTTCCATTTGTGTTCCAGCAAGCGCGCTGCCCCAAAATGTCCTTATCATCTGGCAACAAACTGTGTAACAAAGGATCCTGTTTCAGAGGGCTTCTAATGAATTTGACTGTGCATTGAAACAGGCTGGTTTTTTAAATGCATGCTGTATTTTTATTTTTTTTTCTTCTGGGTTTTGGAACAGCAAGGAAGGTTTCTGGTATTCTGAGCTCTGGCTCTGACTTGTGTTCCCTCACCTGCCGTGATTATGATGGACTGCTCTGCATTTGATTTCTTGATCAGCAGCCACTAACATTAGAGTCATTAGTCAGCCTCACCTAGCCAAGCGCTGCACAGCTTTCCATTTTATCTTCCTCCAGCAGCAGTGGTGCATTTCATTGTTGCATATGTTCTCACTTACTGCTCTAATATGCCATAGCTTGGTACCAGTAGGGATGTGTGTGGACATGCACTGCATCAGCCACACCAGAAAGCGCCAGTGCCTTGCTCGTGGACATAAATTAGAGTTTGATGTGCCCCCAGTGAAGTGCTTTGTGCTGCTTCCTCTGTCTGGGGGTGTGTGTGCCCATCTCACGTGGAAGTCAGGCCCCGTGCTGGTCTGCAGTGACAATTCTGATGAAGCCAATCTGGGTCCTCACTGCTCTAGGAAGAAATCCACCTGTGTACCTGATCTTAGGAGGTAAAGTCTTTCATGACGAACCATGCTGCCATGTAATAATAAAACTGGTGAGTGTTTACTGACTGCTTATAGTAATTTTTCCAGTTTCTGGTTCACAGGAGCCTGTAACAGAGCAGTTTTGCTTTCATTTGTCCAGGTTCTGATGGGTGTCCTGTCTGTTCTAAGAAATTTACTTCCACAGGGCATCAGAGAATTATTCTACATCCATATTTGTTCTGTCTTTCTAGATAAGCATTAGCTTGTCATCTTGTCATTTTTTCCTCCTGTATCTCCTAAGCAGCAAATCTGTCCTTGAGTTCTGTTCTCAAAGCCTGGTGTGACTCTTTCTTGCAGAAGACATGAGTTATAAGAAAAATAGAAATACTTCTGCAGGTACCATGCAGGTTTCCCCACTTACATGTCAGACCAGGGCTGAGGTGCTGCTTAAGAATCTGAATCAAAGAAACATCCTGCTGGGAGAGGTAGAACACTCAGAGAAATTATGTGTGATGTCCTTTGAAACTCTTTGTCTGTATATATACATACATACATATATATATATATATATATATATATATATATATATATATATATATATATATAATGCCTGTATATATACATTTATGCTTATATATTTATTTATGGTTCTATTTGTGTTTGAATTTATGCATTTATTGTGAGTGTTTTACAGTTTTCCTGGAAATTGGAGTTGGTGCTCAGGAAATTGTTTCAAATGTGACCTGATTGCATTGTGCACATATATCTATATAAATAAATAAATAAATAAATGTATATGTATGCTGACCTTAAGGCAGGAGAGAAAGACGCATAAGGCAGAGGAAGGCTGACTGTATCACGTGCAGCTTTGTCCCCATTCCTTTTTCCTTCACTGGTTCTTGATGAAGCCCCCAGGCATCTCCCCTCAGTAAGGGGAAGGAGGGGCATGCACCTGGCTGGAGAAATGGGTATCAGCACCTGCTGGAATTTTACCAACAGAGCTGTGCTCCCAGGGATCTCACTGGCACAAAAGAGTCCTGACTCAGACCTGCAGCAATGCCTTTCTTCCCTGGCCAATGTGCCCTCTGTTCCCTGTGCCCCATCCCATGCAGGCATTGCCCTTCCCATACAGGGCCTCTCTTCCTGCTGCCACAGGCAGGGAGGGATGGAGAGGTCACCACCAGAAACCTCTCTGTGCCTCCTCCCTTTCCCAGGGCATTACCCAGAGCAATGTTTCTCTCATGTCTTCCTTGCTACAGCAGTGCTGTCAGGTAATTCCCCCAAACTGACTATGCTGTGTCTTCCTCCAGTGCAGAATCAATACAATTCTATGCTGCATTTGAAGCTTTTAGCTGCAAAACCCATTTTGCTGTGTTTCCCACGTTATCCTTTGAGTGCTGCTGTTGATTATAATTAATGCTTATAACATCCTCCATTGTGTCAAAGAATATTCCACAGATCAATTAAGTTTCACAACACCTTTGAGGTGATGGTAAAAAATGGTACATTTCTAATTGCTGTTTTCTCCTTCTAGAGGTGTCTCTGTTTTACTAGAGGGTGCATGATTAAGGGAAAAGGTTGATTTCTATAAAGCAGGTTGATATGTTGTGTTCTGAGGCTGTGAAGTGCTGAGGGCACTCACCTTCTCCAGTGCTGCCCAGTGAGCTAGAGGTGCAAGCACAGCTGCCTTTGCTCGTGTGTCCATTCCTAGCTTTCAAGATAAGTCTGCTGCACTGCACTAGAAGTGGTGGATGTACTGGAGTGTTTCAGGAACTGGAAAAACCCAGTTCTAAGGCCAAGTGAGGGCCTTGAGCTTTTTTCAAGCATGTTTTTGAGAAGCATTTGCAATATGTCAGTGTGACACTGTAGTCCAGTATAAAGTTATAAAAGCTGTATGTGGTTCCTTCTGTCATTGTTCTGCTGTTGTTTCTCACTCCTGAAAACATTTTTTTTTTCTTCTGAAAAAGCTATGAAGGCTTGGGAAGTCTGTATTTGAATATATATAATGAGAAGGAAGAGAGGGAGTTGCAGAGACAGTCCTCGGTGGCATTCGTCTGTGAGTGGTGATTATGTAGTTGCATCTAAAATATATTTCCCACCCCCGTTCAATTAGCAGCTCAGTGTTTTAATGGACAGAGCCTACAGCTGCAGAAATCCGTCCCCTAGAGAGATTCCAGCACCTGGGAGCAGTCTGCAAAGCCTGGCAGTACCATTCCTCATTAGAAAGGGAGGAGATCTCCTCATGGGAGCATCCTACTGCTGTTAGGAGCTGCCTCCAGAGGATTTTTGTGGGGGAGGCAGGGCTGGAAAGGAGGAGTCTGAGCCCAAACTAGCATCTCAGTTTTGCAAAGCAGTGATGCCTTGATCCAGTGAAGCCTGTGTTTAGCTTTAAATACATGAAAAGGAAAACGAAGAAAGTGGTATGTGTTTCTTCCCCTCATCTCCTTCCCTCTTTTATCATGGGTAAAACTTAAAAACTGTATTTGAAATATTTCTTCCAAGGCTTATTTCATTGCAAAGATACTGAATTTCCTTACCTTAGTCGTGTCCTTCTTTTATTTTAGTTCCTAGACCAAATTTATTCCTTGTTATCCTAAGATATGCTTTTCAGTGGTACAAGATGTGAACTCAATATGTATATAGGATATGTCCCATCCTGTGTACAGGAGAGCTTGGCTGTTTCCAGGCTTGGCTCTGGGAAATATAATCAGGAAGTTGTATTTTATCAGGTAACTTGAATTTATAAATTGAAAGATCTTGGTGTATAAATACCTGCATCAACAGAGGATGGAAGTGCCCAGCCAGGAGTATCCAGGGCCCTGTGTGGCTTTTGTAGAGCTTTGAGACCACTTCTAACTAGAGAATGATTCAACAGAAAGTCTTCAGAAATTACAGCTCCAAATAGAGAAGTACTGGAATTTCATGCAGACATGAAGTGCCATGTGTTTGATGCTAATAGATAAATTTAGAATGTGAACTTGAAGACTAAGAACTGCTTAATCTGTGTAAATGTGTTATGAGATGGACTCTGTAATAGTTAATCAATGGCTGATTTTTTTTGCTTTAATCTCTCCATGCAGGACACCAGCCATGATCGGATGCTCTTTTGTGGTGGACCGAGAGTATTTTGGTGAGATTGGCCTGCTTGACCCTGGCATGGAGGTCTATGGAGGAGAAAACATTGAATTAGGCATGAGGGTGAGTAACAAAGAGACCCTGTGCAGTGTCCATGTGCAGAGAGTGCTGGGGAGCTTGTGGCCCAGCAGAGCTGCTGTCTGACTGATGGGCCATTATGCTGGAGTAATTGATGCTGCAACACCATCTGGAGGTGACAGTGCTAGTAAATGAATGTTCCTGGCCTTACAGGCCTTGAGAGAACTGATAACAGTCAGGAATTTGCTTTATTAGTTCCTCCTGTCAGTGTCTGAACCCAATGAGAAAGGTTTTCCCCTTTCCCAGTATCTTTCCTTGTGCAAACAGCCACTCTAAGTCTCCACGTGCTCATTGCCCTTAGCTGGGGTTGTACATTTGTGGTCTAACAGATGCAATACCTACAGAAAACTAAGGCCAGGCTGGTAGAAGTCAGTTGTAATGTTCATCATACACATAGATCATACATTATGAATGCTGGCACTTTTTACAGCTCTAAGATCTCTAAGTTCTTTGGAATAGGAGCTACAGGGTGCAGGTATTCGATCCTGTTGGACACATCAGTGGGAAGTGTGTAGAGATGACTTTGGAACAGCATCAGTCCCTGTGACCTGGACCTAAAGGAGATTTGATACCTGTGATCCTTTGCCCTTGTTTTCCAGGTGGTGCTTGCCAGGAAATCCTCCTGAAGCCCAAGGAACTTGTCTTTGCTTAGCATTTGAAAATTAGGCCACTTAACGTTGCATGAACAGAGTTTCCTCATTATAAAGCTGACTGTTTAATTATCTTCTCTTTACTCTTTATCCCCTGCTTTCCAGTAACATGTCCCTGGTGCATGTAATGTGCTCATTAAAGCATATATTCTGCTCATGGTGAAACACTGAACACCAAATTAGTCCATTCTTTATCTGGCTCTTTTTTCACTTTTCTAAAATGGCTACAAACTCCTTCACACCATTGGACTGAGGAGGAAGGTCACTGCAGCAAGAGTTTATTTTCACATATGGGTGTGTATTTGTTATTCCAGCATTGCAAGAGGGATGGGGTTTGTAATGGGACTGTGTGAATGCACTGCTTATACTTTAAGGTTCAGAATTCACATAGGGGACAGAAAAACTGCTACCACAAATCATCCAATTTTCCTTAAGAGGGTCAGGCTATTACCAGGATTGTGTGAGCTTTCCTTTATCATTGTGCAGGGCTTTGAGCTGTTTGAAACTTTTTCCACATGGCTGCTTCCAGAATAGATTGAGCACTCTGGCAAAACTCTGGCGTGGTTGATGAATAAGCCTCCTAAGAAATCTGAAAGCTGTCGCTCTTCTTAAGACCAGGAGAACTTGCTGAGTACGATTAGGGCTCCTGGTAAACAAAGGCAAAGGTTTTAATAGGATTATGAAATAGCACTTGCTTGAAGAGACAAGGATTTGAGGTGAGTGAGGATAGGTTTTCAGGGATAGGGGACCTGTTAAAGCCAGCAGAAACCTTGGATCTTGAAACAAGCTCTCTTTCTTTGGGTTTTATTTTGGTTGGGGCTTTTTTTTTTGCCCTATAGAAAAGCTAACCTACTGTTTAGAAAAGGTTTTATGAAAGTACAAGAGTATGAATTTGTTGTGAAATAAGCTGTGTGTCCATAGCAGAGGTCTGTTACTCTGTGTTTCCAGCCTGGATCCATCATGGTAAGTAATATACAGTGTCTGCCTCCTAATTTGCAAATCCTATGTGTGATCCCCTCCTGTGTGTCTTTCAGAGCTGTCAAAAACTAACAGTGTGAAAATGCATAGGAACCTTCTCCCTTCTCTCTAGGCTATTTATAAAACCACTGTGAATTTACCAAGTTGGGATTTTTTAACTCCAAGTAAATTGCAAAAAATCACTTCTTTCCTAAGGCCTGATGCAGTGACCTGTGCAGGGCTATTTGGTGCATCCCCCACACCTGCACAGAGAGATGCTGTTGACCATGTGTGACTGCTTGTGTGAAGCAATGAAAGATAGAAGAAGGAAGGAATAAATGAATGAATAAGCAATGTACAAAAACTATTACATAATAATAAATAATAAGCTGTAGGGGAAGTGGTGGCCCATGCTTGGCTGAAAACAGTCCCTATTTGAAAAATCTGTAACGATAATCCTTTCTAACTTTTTTTTGCAAACTATTATTATATTACTGCTGAGACAAAAGGGATTAGGCTTGGAGTGCCTGAAAGAGATTACATTGCATCTAGTGAACCCTTGTTTAAATTGTTTTAATAAAGTGAAATAGGGAAACTCAGTGAAACTAATGAGCTGATTTGGGAGGATACTGTTTGATAACCCAGCTAATTCCCATGAAATCTATTATTTATTTAAAAATCATGATCTTGGGTATTCCATTGTTGGCTTTGACCTTTTCTAAATTCTATAGATGGAAATATTTAAATAATTAACTTAAGTGATTTTCTGTTCTGAACAAGCAGTGCAGCAACAGACTGGGGCTGCCTACTATGCCTCCTGAAAATATTTAGGGCTCTGCAGCTGTTTTTAAAACCCCTATTATTTTTTTAATAAACTTGACTGTGGTTAGAGCTGCAGCATTCTCCTGATGGGGTGACTTTACACTGAAGCCAATGTGTGTTTGCCAAGAGAGGGAGATTCTGGTTTGGCTGAGAAAAAGCACCAGCTGTACTGGGAAATAAAAGGGAGATGGACAGGTTTGCAGGCCTGTGATAGTAAGATGTACACTTACATAATGTCACCTTGTGCTGTATTTTTAAAGGTGACAGTTACACCACCAGGTGGATAAATGGGGGGAATTCTGTTAGGACAAAGGGTGCTGTTCTCTCCCTGTTCTCCAACCAGCTACTGAAGCTGATGGGGGTTATTATTAACACCTAAACACAGGAAATTACAGCATCCAGTCTAGGCTGACTCCTCTGTGGATGAGTTGCCCTTCATGAACACAGGCTGAAGAAGACACTCTAAATTCAGGGTAGATCATCTTTGCTGCTCCTGAACATCAAATGGTCTCTCTGACCTGTAGCACAGAGAGATGTCCCAATAGGAAGAGAAATTCAAGCATTGCTTGAATGTGGAAGAAAACAGGGATCCCTTTAAGTGAGGGTCCCAAATCATGACCCCATAAGAAACCGCGTGTTTTGCAAATGTTATGTGAGTTCCATTCCTAGTGGGAGCTACAGACACTCTTAATAATTTAGAAAGGGATCATATAAACATTAAAAGCCTAGTTTATGATTTAACCTAATACAAGCAGTTTATGATGCATCTTTTTATAGTGAGTCATTAATCATTGCACTAAGGATCCCTCGCTTCCTCTGGTGCTCCAGTGATAAGGTGAATGAATTGCTGCTCTTTTTACTTTGTGCCCATCAGCTGTAATGGTGGGTGGGAAGAGATCAAGCATTTATTTTAAAGGATGCTCTAGCAGAAATTAAATTCTGTTTCCACCATTAGGAATCCAAACAAATTCAATTAAAAAGTGTTGCCACACTGATAACTGCAAGTTAAGCTCCTTTTCCTTTACGGCCAGCATCAGACTGCTTTATTCTCAGTAGCACTGTGTCAGCATCAGCAGGTGTGTGCCAGGTAACTTTGGCCAGTTTTGTGGCCACTGTCAGTGGAATGTCTCTGGGAGCACAGAGCTCCTCAGGATTGAAAAGAGGTGACCCCAGCCAGGCTCCAGCTCAGACCCCATGTGCTCTCTGGTGTTGTGATTTAGTTGGTGATGGAGGCCAAGCTGAAACCATGGGTTGTGTAAACAGAAATGCAGTCCCACCTCTGGCTTACAAGTACTGTGTGTACTGTAAAAACAATCATGATGCAGATGCACCAAAATCTCTTTATGAGAAATGAAGCTCATTACCTAATGGGCTTCCATACACAAGCAAATCATTATACTTTCCAAACTTATGTTATATGCCCTGCCTTTACTTTCTTTAAAAATAGATGAACTACATTTTTTTCTGAGCAGAAATGCTAATGGAAGATTGTTGAGTAGTGAATTTTTGACCTCATTTTATTACCTTTAACTAAAGAGATTTAGATACCTTTGAGCAGTCAGTGTTTTAAATGCAGATTCCAGACTGGTATGCTGTAATAAAAATGTCACAAGGTTTATGTATAGCAAACTTTAATTCTGAATTCTGGACAATGCTTTTTGCTCTGTGTGATTCATGAGGCCAGGTCCCTAATCTTAGAGCTAAATAGAAACTCAGTTCTGGTGATTTACTCAAAATTCCAGCATTTTTTCACACAAGCTGTGGTAAAATACAAGTGAAAATTGTACAAAAATAGATGTTAATCAAAGTGCCCTATTATGGTGAATCTGAAAATACTTCGTTTTTATTTTGACCTTTCCCCACATGTAATTTTTAGTATAAATTAATTCAGTTTTGAATTAAAAGTCTTAAAGCCTACTAGTTCAAAGATGCTTAATCACTTAAATGATATTAGCAAAACCCCACAGTTGCTGACATCTGAAAAAGTAGCATGCTCTGTCCTTAGACATGCCTGTTCACATTGGAGTGCAATAAATCAGCATTTTCGGTGTGAAGTTAAATGCTATTAAAATGTTTCTGAGCAGCTCTACACTGCCTAAGCAAAATCCTAGTAAGTGATGTAATCTGCTGTTACTGGAAGTTGCCCCAACTGCTTGGGCTGCAAAGATCTCAGTGACAAAGCTCCCAGGTCTCACCCTCCAGACAAAGTGTATAAGGAAAGGTGTCCCCTTTTTCCATCTCCAGTTTAATTTAGCAGTTTTAGAGGTATTTCCTAAGGGAAAAGAATGCTAAGCTTGTCGAGCCAAGCATTAAGAAATCATGGAAGGACTGAAGTTGTGGTGCCTGGATTACATTAATTCAGAGCTCCCTTCCCTCCTCAGAGCAGGGATTGGAGCAGCTGGTTCTGTGGTGATGTGCGTAAGTGATGAGCCAGGTCCTCAGCACTTCCAAGGGTTCAGCATCTTCTTATTCCACTGGAGTTGCACAGACTCAGGATGAGATTAGGCTTGACACCTGAGTACAGCAGTAATGCATTGTGCCTGGAAAAGGAGACACAAGGAGACACAAAGGCTTCGTGGCAAGTGAAGGAGCTCGTGCAGGTGTTAAATCCCAGCCTGCTGCACCCTGGGTTGTCCCAAACCACCCAGGGTCACTGCTGGTGGCTGCCCAGGGCCAAAGTGTGCAGTGGCCAGTTCCATGGGCTGCAGAGAGCAGTTACTGTGTTAACACCTGGGAGGGAGCTCCCTGCAGTCCCAGGGGCTCTGATCCCAGCTCTGAGCTCAGATCCTGCCCCGAAACAGATCCAGTGCTGCCAGCAAACAGGAAGATGGTGGGAAAGTAGATGAGGGCAGGCTGTTTCCAGTGATAACCAGCACTGGGGACAGGGTTCAGATGTCTGACCTCAGCCACATTTCAAACCAGAGGGTTTTCTCTGTAAAGGGTCTTCCCCACATGAAAGAACAGGATGTGCAAACTGTAAAGCAAAGCCAAACTGCTAAAACATGGCCCTGGGCCCGTTCTGATGAAGTTGAGTGCTTAAGTTCTTCTCTGACCAGATTATTAATATAGTCTTTATTGTATTTTTGATGTATGATCCTGGTTTTGGGGACAGAACCCACATCCCTGTCTGCAATTTCTTTGAACCATACTGTCCTCTTTTCTTTCTTATTTTCTTCATTATTTTTCTTTTTATTAAATTGAGGGTAACTTTAACCTAGCATGAAAAACAATGGTTTCATCAGAACACAGCACAGTGGTGCTCTAGCATGAAATTGCCAGTGCACTACAGGACTGGAGCTTGTGAGTACCCTTAAAAACACTCTCTAAAGTGGGAGCATTGGAAATAGCTCAGAAAAGAGCATCTGGCCATTTGGCTTCCATATCACATCATGCTCCATCGAGTGTAACACTTTATGTTACAAACCCTTTCATGTACCAGGGCACTATCAAAGCACAGGGCTGGAAATTTCAGAAAGAGATCAACAGCAAAAGAACTGAGGAAAGAAAATGCTTCCTTAGTCTTTGCCACTTTCTTCTTGGCCACTTTCCTGCAAGCTTGATCTAAATCTGACACATGTTCCTCTTCAGAGGCAAGTGTGAACTGAATGAGAGAGGGGTGGGGAAAATGAAGAGGAGTGTGTTAATTGTGTTGAGATTGAAATAGGTTTCACTTGCCTAATGATGAGTCTGAACCAAACACTAGAGATGAGCTACAGCTGTTCAGAAACTTTCTGATACAACATATTCTGTGTTGCAAAGTAACAGCTTATCCAGAACTCCCAACGGTCTGTAGGACTCTAAATTTTGATGCTGATTACTGAAAGCCTGGCTTGGGCTGTTTTGTACCCAGAGGTGTCCAACTGTCAGTCTTTAGCTTGGTCCCAGCACACCTGGCAAAAGATTTCTTTGAGTTTTCCTGGAACCATTTTGAATCTCTCTCAGAACTCTTCAAACAAACAAACAAAAAAATAAAACAAAAAACCAAAGCGCCGGTTCTGTGGAAAGCATCCTTTTCCCATGCAAAAAAAACAAGATGTGAAAATGATCCAGGATAGCAGCTGCTCCTCAGTTGGTTCTCGATTTTTGGGGGAGGTGAAATGTTTAATCAGGAATCTTCAGGAAATATAAAGGGCTATTAGGATGAGAGGAGTCCTTTCAGCCCAGATTTCTGCAGCTGGAGCAAAGATTTGGCTTGGAGCAGTGTCCTGTGTGGTCACCCCCAACCCAGACCAGCAGCCTGGGTAAGTTCTGGAGGAGCACCCAGTGGATGTGTGGGTCACAGTCCAAACTGCTTCCCTTGGCAGTGACCAGGGCTAATGTGTGCTTGTGTTGGTCTCCCCAGTTACCTCCAGATAAACAACCCCACTTGGCAAAGTGCTTTTCAGCCTTAGGGCTGAGCTGTCAAGCTCCTCCAGGCTTGAGTGCAGGTCTGGAGGTGGGGTTGTAGGTGTTGAAATGTACAGCTGAGGTGTTACCCTTGCAGAAGTGTTCAGGTCACCATTATTCACGATGTTAAACATCACCACTGGCAAGTGGAAGTTTTTTTGTCATGGGGGCATGAGGGTGAGAGAGCTGATGTTTGAGAGCTGTAGGTTTGGAGGGATAAGAGTTGTGGAGCCTAAGTTTGCTTGGCTGTTTTAATTCTGCCTGGAAGAATTTGTGAGGTAATGCGACATGATTTTGCTGCACCTTTTTTGGTCTGCTAAAGAAATCTCTAACTGACTAATAATCATCCTTGCACTAGTGTCACCTGAATGAGGCAGAGCATGTCGAGCTGACCTGTGTGACAGGTACCTCTGAGCTGAGGGGCAGGAGGAGGGAAGGAATACTGCACGTAGCTGTGTTGTTGGATTAAGGTCCACTCCTTGGTGCCAAGTTTATCATTATCTGCATTGTGTGTAACACATGGAAAAGAAAAGGCAGCTTAACACTGAGCTTGAAAGAGCATTTTCTGCAGAAGGCAGCAGCAGATTAGCCAGCAGTGAGGTGCAGTTGGTGCCTCTCCTCCAAAGAGCTCCCAGAGGAGTGAGACCTGGCACCTCCTCTTAGAGGAGCCAGAACAGGGCACAGGGAACAGATCCTTATCTGGCTAAGCACAGACAGAAAAATAACTCAAAAAACTTCATTAAAACACTTAGAGCAACAAAATTTCAAGATACTCTTAAATATTGTTTTCTACACAGCAAAAATAGGGAAACCGGTTGACTGAAATGTTTTATTAGCACGATTATTGTAACACAAGCTCTGTGTGTAGTTTCACTGCTTGCATGCTGCAGCCAGTCTAGATTCACATAGATAAATTCCCTCTGCATCCTCATATGTCACTGTTTCTCTTCCATGAACATCAGATTAGATTTCATGGCAGTGTTAGACATATATTTAATGTGCACAAAAGCATTGGTCAAAATGCCAATTGCTTTCCATTGGTAGTTTTCTTTCAACATAATGGAAAGGTGTTAGCTACTTAAAAGAGAGGGAAAACAAACACAAAATGACATAACTGTCATTTCTATTTGTATTCTAGGCTTAGAAAAAGCAGATCTCACTGAAAAAATCATATTTAATATGACATACAGAATTTATAGCATGAGAAATGCAGCCAAGGAGAACCCAGAGAAGCAACAAAATAGATTTGCAAAATCTGGTGTGGGTGCAACTGCATATCACATAGTCAAGTGTTTTGACTCTGATAAAATAATCTATTCACGTGTTTTAGTAAAACTGTAGCTGCATATTTCTACCTAAAATGCCATTTAGATTTCCTCTGTGTCTCTGAGAGAATGCCATTTGCACAAATATCTTTCTATCATAAGAAAAGCAAATGATTCAATAACCTCAAAGTAGATCATGTCTGTAATTCCTGGCACACTCTGAGGAAGCAGATAAATGAGTTTGGATTCATTAAACCAAGGGGAAACTGAGGCAGAAGGCTCCAAAGATGTCCTCATGGGATGTCTGAGAGTCATCTGATAGCAGAGCCAGGCTGAAACTATTTAAAACAAACTTTATTTTATTTCTCTACTAATTGGTCTGAATTCAAAACCTGAAATGACTACTGGAGGTTACAGCACCTGCATACATTACAAGAACTGCACTTGAAACCTTGTGTTCCTTTAGGGCCTGATTGAATGAAGAAAGGACAAGGGTGATGGACTTCAGCAATCCTCTTGAGATCTGTTTTTCCTATTCCCGTGTCCAGCTGGTGTTGCCATGTTGTGCTGGCAGGATCCTGGTGGCTTGCAGATTTTCTGATATATCTTCTGTGGCCAGGTCACCACCACAGTCCCTGATCCCCAGGGAGGGGAGGTGGTGTCACTTTCTGACTCTGCCTCCCCTCCACTTGCCAAGAGCAGCCCTTGGGGCCAGTCTGGCAGCAGCTGAGAACAGCGTGGAGTATCCTGCCTGTGCACACACACATCGTGTTCCTTCTTCACTCCCTCCCCTCCCTCTTCTTATCCCTCATCAAGAAATCCATTGGTTCCCAAACACTTGGACTGCAGGAATGTGCAGTCTCGAGCTGTGATGCCTTGGAGTGGCTGCCTAGAACAGAGGCTAGACAGAGTTAAGAGGATAAAGTGGGTATTTATCAAAGGTCTTCAGTAGGTAGACCCTGGGCAGCCAAAAGCCTTGCAGAGGCTACACCCAAGATGGACGATGGTCACAAGTTTTTCAGACTGATATAAGTTTGGTCTGTTTACATATCAGGGGTTAATGCTCCACTTACAGCTTCAGGTAATGAAGTCATATTCCCCCAGTTTGCTCCTTCTCCAATTCACTTTTGTTTACAGTTTCTGGGGCCTGAGGCCATAGGGTGTCCTTGGATCTCAGGCCCAGAGGGGTTATTTGATCTAAAACGTGAAGACAATTAACTACACTTTATATGGAGTTTAGAGCTAGGCACTGATGCAGTATAGGATTGGAAAAATATAAAAGCTAAAATCATAAGGCATCAGGTGCACTGGTGCATATGCTAGGCTGGCTGGTGGGTCTGTGACCGCTGAGCTGTGAATGATGCTGTATTCCCTACCCCTCTATCTGTGGCTCAGCCTTTGCTGCTCCTGGCCCCAGTGTCTGCTGCCCTGCCGTGGTGCCTTTAGCCGAGAGGCGCCGATCTGCCAGACCCCGCCAGCCTCAGAGAGATGCTGACAGTTCAGCTCCAGTTAGCTGCAGTTCAAGGTCAAATAGGACTTTAAAATATGAATAAATGTCAGGGTTTGCTGGCACATCGATCTCAGTCTTTTTGATTACTGCCAGATCCCATGAATAAATTAGCCTTGACAGGTGCGATAAATTGTATAGACTACTGATCTCAAACAGTAAGTGTTAGAGAAGGACGTGGAAGGCCTGGAGGGGAAAATACGCTCTGCAGATGCTTGCATTAAATGAGGTGAGCTTTGATACAGTGCTCAGGGGGTGATCTTCAGGCAGGAGGAGGCCTTTTGTTCATTTGAGATTGTGTGCCAAGCCAGGGCACGTCTCCGACTGTCATATTGATTTCCTTTGTCAGAAGGAGTTTGGGTTGCTGTACGCTGTGAAGTGAGAGAGCTCTGGTGTCTGTCCCACCCACTGCCCTCCCCATCCCAGGGATGTTCAAATGGCCTGGGCTCAGGTCTGCTGAGTCCCAAGAGGGGATGAACAGCAAGCAGGTCTCTACAGCAAAACAGAAGTAGAAGGCATTGGAAGTGGCTCTTGATATGTTGTCATACTGTGCTGAACACTGTCAAGCCACAGCTGACTTCTGTATGTCAGATCTTGGCTTTGCAGGGTCTTTTTACTTAGAAACCAATGCTGATATTTAGAGAAACTCACATGACACAGAGTGCATGCTTACTTTCTCTATGATTTCCTGTAAATCATAACTGGGATGCTTCATTTCCCTCATGCATAAATATTAGCAATGCCAATCACTAGTTAATTTTATTTTTAATAAGAGGTTTTTCTCTTCTGTTGGTTGCTAAATAAGCATGTGAAAAGAACTTGGGGGGGGGGGGGGGGGGTTTGATCCTATTTCATGTATCTCCACCTAAGAACTTTAAGTTTTCCTGACTCTACAATCAAATATTGTAGTCCTCTCCAGTATCAGACACATCACAAAGCCAGACATTTTGTCACAGACATTTAGGCTTGTTCTTTTACTGATATCCTTTAATTAAGCATGCCCTCCTTCTGCAGCATCATGCACACATTCTGTCTCCCCATCTTGATAACTCATCTGTGTGTTTGTATACATAAGTCTGTTTATACATATTTATATGTAAGTAGAGATCATGGACTAGTGCTCATTTTGGGCCATTCTTCCTCACAAGGGCTTCTGTGAAATACTTGGATTTATGCTGAGACACTGAGCTTCATAGTACAGTTAATCTGAAATGCACAATTTCGAATGCAGAAGCATTTTTCTCTCCAAAAGCAGAAGAGTATGGATGTGCTATATTTTGTAGCAAGAGAATTAAAGAGAGAAACTTCAGGTTTGCCTCAATCGATTTTACAAAATGAAAGCAGAAGAGTCTAAATTCAGTGGAGTTTAAGTTTTCATTGTGAATGTTCTGCGTAGCTCCATTGTCTTTACAGATATACAGCCAACAGTTCTGTACATAAATTGTCCCTTTAAGACACATAATCAATAGGATATGTATAATCTAAAAGAGACTATTACAAATCTGTTGTTTATGTGCCAAAATGTTTGAGTGCTCTGATGAATTGATACATCTTCAATACATTAGTGTTAGAATGGAAGGAGTTGCTAAAAAGGATTTTTACTTGTATAGAAATGCCTTTTTAAATATAAAAATTAGGTGGGGTAGACAGAGATCAAGACAGAAAAGGCTGGGAAAGAGAAGGGGCCTTTCCTATTACAAGACCTTCACCAGATGGATGTTACCCTGCACACACAGGGCTAAGAAGGATGTTAAAAACAGTGATGAAAAAATGGGGTGTATGACAGAAAGGAGGGTCAGCCGTGGTGCTGAGTGGGAAGAAAAAAATTGCCTAGCAAAAAGGATTTTGAGAATCATAGAGGAGCTCTGGGAAGATTAGCCAATGCAGGCAGGTGTCTCCAAGCCTCAAAATGTGTGCTTTTCTGATTACTGGTATTAGAGAAAAAAAAAAGTGTTTACAAAGCGATAGGGGGGAGAATGAAGATTATATTTTGAGGGCCAGGGAAGTATTGTGCCAGACTTAGGAACTGCAGCAAAAAAAGCTGTTGAAGTAAATAGATAAGAGAGAAGCATTAGTATTGCTAGAACTGGGGCTTCTTGAACACATGCCAAATAAAATGTGGAGGGATTTGCTCATAAGAGTCGAACAATCTTCAGTCAAAAAGGCTGCAGAGATTATTAAGGATGTTTTTTGAATTCCTACAAAAGTGCTTCCCTGCTTCCACTCAAAATACCCATTATTTTTCTGGTCTGGGGGCAGGGCAGCAGAGGGCACATGGCTCTGATTCTGTGCCAAACCAAGCTTTGCCAGGAACCTCCTGAGAGAAGGGCTAGAGTCTTGGTAAAGTCAGTTTGGAAACTGCCACTGGTAGAACCAGCTGCTTGAAATGAGCCTGGCCCATCCCTGCAGGGGTGGAGTTGTGGATCATGAATTGTGGAGCCAAGTCCTCAGTGTTCTGCAGTGAGCATCCTCAATGTTAAGCCAGACCTGGTATAAACTGAATCAGCTCATTAACTTTCCAACTTTACCTTGCCTTCTCCTTCCTATCTCCTCCCTAGGCCATTTTTTAACTTGAGGGTCAAGGTGTTTTGCTTCTGGAGTTGTGCTGAGGTGTTCTCTGGGCTGCAGCAGAAGTGGGAAGTGATTTTGGAAAGCTGCAGACAGAGCCAGGCTGGTGTCATTCTGTGCTCAGTAGCATTGTAGATGCTTTCATTCCTACAGGTTGTCTCTAGCTGGAATCACAGCAAAAATAATTGCTGAGGGAAATGTGGTTCATTTTTCTCCTTCCTCATTAATCCCTATTTGGTATCTCTTCAGGAAAATGCAGTGATGTGCCAGTGTGCTATAACTTACTTTCTCTCCCTTTCCATTGCCTCTGCCTGTTTTAATTAGGCATAGCCCTGTTGTCCATCTTACTGGAGCAACGTTTCATGTCATGTCAAATGTCAAAGGCACTTTCTACATAAAAATATAGCAAGTTGTTGCACTTATTAAGATGGCTCTTTTAGATCTTTACACAAAATTTTGTCATTCTGCATACCTCGTGGGGCGCTGAGGATTTTTTCTAGAGTGTAGATGTGAAGGGCTGACTGTCAGCCACGTCCCTGTTTATGTCTAGGCGCTTTCACAACACTCTCTGGGGTAAATACAGATCTGCTGTCAGTTCTGCCTGGTGTTTCAGCATACAGAACCAAAGCAGGGCTAAGGAAGGTGTAGATGTAACCATGCTGGTTGTGTGACAGGCACCAGCTTGGCAATCATGAAAATGAGATGCAGAGGGAGGAACATGTTTGACTTTGCTCACTTTTCAGCCCTGGCAGGCAGGTGTGGTATGCAAGCAGCACTCTTTGAATCCTCTCTAAGGCAGACTTGGAGATTTGGATATCTTTTGCATTTTGCACATGGAGCTGGCAACAGAGGAAGTGTTTTGTGGGGATAGTGGAGGTGAGCCACTAAAGTGTGTGAGACAAATGGCCAGGACCAAATCATCCTGAGCTCTCCAAGGGCAGTGTTGAAAATTCATACAATTTTCCCACCTTGGTTCAGCTTTTCTCCCAGTCTTAAACCCTTTCTTTCTGGCAAGTCTTTAGACTTTTTCTCCACCTTCTGTCTCCTGCTCTTGCCAACGTATCTCATTCTATTTCATCACTCTGCTATCCCTCCCTCCACCTTTCCTGGCTCAGCTCCACCAGGCCTTAATGTTCCACGTTCTCCTCTAGCTGTGCTAGTGACTTATGAGCTCAGTGCTGCTGTGGACACCAGACCTCTTAAGTACCTTAGCAACTCCCAGGAAAGCTCATAAATGTCTTTCACAATGGATGTTCAAAGTAAGAGAAGCATTAGCGGTCTGAGGGATTTCTTGCCTAATAGGAGAAGCCTAGACTAGATGAGAAGGGGAAAACTTATTACTTGGGTTAGAAAAATACAGATGCCTTTTTAATTGCAAGAACAACTAAGCAGGTGTGTGTGGCATGAAGTGAGAATGTAAAGGAAATGGTTTAGTTTGAACAGAAATTAATACAGAGGAAAAGTAGAAGAGGCTTATGATTTGTAGGGAAATTAGCCTGTGTTGATCACTTTTGTGAGCTGTCTTTTGACATCCCCTCTGACTGCAGAAAGACAGTGGAGTAAAGACTTCTGGAGATGTTTTATGTTTAAAAGAAAAATTAAATAGTGACCTCAGGAAACGAACACAGAAGTGAATGTAAGAAGAATCTGATTAATGAGTCAAAGGAGGGCCAGACTCAGATGCACAAGGTGAAGTTTCTGAAACCCTCAAGGTCTCATGAATGAATCCTTTTCTGAGGTTTGTCTGCTGTATCCCTTGCACCTCTGTTATCTCTTGCCTGATTGTCTCTCCTGCCCCTTTGGTCTCCCTTTCTCTGTGTGGCTGCTTGTTTTTTTAATGCTGCCTTCTTTCTTTTCATCCACTTGTTCCCCTCAGGTAGTTGGACAAAGTAGCTCAGAATTATCTCGTGCTAATGAGAATCCAATGCTGCCTTTCTCCCACTTGATGAAAACAGACCTTGAGGCCCCATACTGCACAAGGAGCAGATTGCATAATATGGAGACAGTTTTAGTACAAAAACAATCGTGGAGTGTAGAAGTGGACCAGAAAACAAATTTTAAATCCTTACAATGCCTTGTATCATTAAATCCTGGATATTTAGCCTAGGTGCATCCCTCTTCATATCCAGGGCAGCCAAATTGTTTTAGGGATGGTTTTAATGCTAGTAACTGCTTGATATCATAGACAGGTTGATTTGGTTGATTAATTTGGGTGTTTCAGCTTATGTGCATGAGTATTCCCAAACCAGTCAGGGGTTTTTCCAATAACTTGGCTGAGGTGGCATCAAGCTGTGGCTGACAATAACTGTGCCAGCTTATGAATTTCGATCCAGTCAGTCTCTTCTCTTACTTTGAACCAAAACATCGAAGTACCTGTTTATTTTTTTTTAAGCAATCACCTGTGGATTTCTATTTGTTTGCATCAGTAAAATGTTAGTGGAGGGTGTCTTAGGAAGCAGTTCCTGTGGATGTTCAATGCCACACGATTTGAACACCCTAACAAACAGATGTGCACAGGCAGCTGCCTGGGTGCAAGGCTGTGTTTTTCACTGAGTGGTCATGGTGGAAGTTAAAGGAGTGAGCCCATGCGCACACTGCAATACTGCTGACATTCAAATGGCCAAATCCAAACTAAAGGACTGGTGTCATCAGTCTGAGACACACTGTCTAATGTCTGCAGTTATGCTTTTGTTTCATGTGTATTTAGGAGGTGACTCCTTTGGGTGTCTGTCTTAATGGGCTTTGGCTTCTGGTGAACATAAGCCTTGTGTTTCAGAGGAGCTTAACTCTCTATCAACTTGACTGCCCAACAATAGGAGCACTCTGTCACTGGTGTTTCTTAGTGATTGACAGTCTGTAAGGCACTCTGGAGTGACAACTTAACACTTTTCTATGTATCACTTAGCTAGGTTCAAGTGACATCCATGTGTTGGCTCCAGACAGTCATTTATACGTCTGCATCTCAGACGAGTGCCAGATGACACATTAGATGTCATTAGCTCTGACAGCGTGGAATCCAGATTTCCAGCCCAAATCTGGGCTGGAATGTGGTGTACATTCTGCTGTATGTAGGCATCAAGAACCAAGGAAACTGATAAATTGTTGTTGGGGTTCATTTTCAGAGTAGTGTCTAGCAATGTGGCTGGGCAATTCCATTAATATTAATAAGAATTCAGCAGATAAATCTCCTTGAATAACTTTTAGAAAATTTACCCTTAATGTGCCTTACATTTCAATAGGCTGAGCTGTGTTTCGGAATTCCATTTGAGAAGGGTAAAGTGATAGATATAATAATGAGGAATATGCAAAAAAACAGTGGGATGCATTTTTCTGTGCGACACTAAAGACTTACAGTACTTTTAAATCAGAGCATCGTGGAATACTATTAATGAAATCCCCCTTAACCTTAAGGGGTAATTTTTTCTAAGTGATCCACAGGGGATTTGGCTGTTAAATTTCCATTAGCAGTAATGGGATTCACAGTATTACAAAGCAAGTTCCCCACTAGCCATGCTTAAATTCTACCCCCTGCAGCAATTAATCATGCCCGTTGGGCTCGTTAATGGAAATATGAAGCAAATTATCTGGCTAATCGTGATATGTGATCAATTGGCTCTCCTGCAATAATTGATTGCCAACGAGTCAAAGCCAGCTCGCAGCTTTTGTAGCCCAGTGATGACAGACGAGGTGTCCCTGTCACAGGTGGAAATGCCAAGGCATCTGCAGCCCTTGGATACCACAAACCAAGGCTTGCAAGCAGGTGTTCCACCTTGGATTTTCCTGTCCTCCATCTCCTGGTAAACACTTTTTCAGCAGTCCTGCAGGGGCTTCCATCCTTTGCCCTGGGTGTAGCAGTGTCCTTTTTTTTTTTTTTTTCTTTTTTTTCTTTTTCATGTTTGGTTAAATCTAAGCCACTTAGGTGATTGGTTTTGGGGCCTTCTTCCTCACTGGCATTCCGTGAAGGCTTCACATTCTGCCAGAATATACCTTTAGCTGGGCTGCAGACTCAACTCTTGAGGATATTTTTTTATATACATGATGGTATTATGGTTAAGCTAACTGGCAAACATGCAAATCCAGGAGAGCCATGCAAAATCAATAGCATTTCTTCAGGCAGCAGCACACTAATTTATTGCCACACTGCATGACTGTGTCGTTTTCCTAATGAATTCTCCAGTGTGCAGAGGTGCACTAAGCAACAAAGATAAATACTGGTGTGCAGAGGAGCATAATACAGATTTATAGCCATAACAGCACACAGAGTACAGATGTTTTGCATACAACCAGGATTGCTTTATGAGTTTTTGCAAGTAGGGGTATATGTATTGTAACTAAGGACTGTTTTTCAATGGAACTTGAGATTAATAAAGCAACACGAATCTTCTTAAAATACACTTTGGCACCATCCCAACAGCAGTGTCTTCTGCATGCCCCACTACGTGTTTCAGCTCTTACTGAGATCTGTCTGATGGCAGAGGTTGCGTGCTAAAAAGGAAGAATCCTTAAGATCACCTGAGCAACTGTGAAACAGATGTCATTGAAAAAGGACGCTTACAGGAGCACTAGGCAATTTTTAAAATCCCTCCCAGAATGCATATTAGGTTAGCCAGGCACCAGCCTAATGAAGAGCTTTTCATTGCTCACTCTCTCATTTGGCACAGAAACATTTAGTGCCTTGTTATTAATTTTTATATATTTGGGAGCTTATTTCTGTGGAAATCTTGATTTTATTTTTCTTCTTGCTGGGGCAAATAAACAAAACTGCTGGTATTCTGTGTTTCTGTGGAGAACTGTACTAATGTACATAATATGCAACAGCTGATGGCAAGTGATGATAAGTTGCTGATACCACGGGGAGCTCGGGACTGAGTGGTTTACAAAGCCAAGTAAGTAATGAAAGTCCATAAACAAGACACTCCACGGAGCATCAGAGTGACAGAATTTTGGCTCCAAGATTGAGGCTGTTTGGCTGGTATTGGAAATCCATATAGCATCCTTCCCTCCTGGCATCTGCTACCTTGAGAAGGTTCAGTTCATTACAATAACAAATTTCAGCTAAGCCTGATTGCAGTCTGGGCCCCTTGGATGGATGGCCTTACTGGAACATCCCATAGCTTGGTCTCACACTGCTGGCTGCTACAAGACAAGGCCTCTGTGGTCATTTGTTACTCCCTGACTCTAGGCAGGGTACATGTGCTGATTTGTAGTTAATGCAGGTGATCTTTGTACCCTTTCTGATCAATCCAACCTAATTAAAGGAGTAATTCTCTGGTTTTAGGGCCAATTTACCTTTCCAAGATGGTGTGAATGCCTGCAGCTGAACTAATAATGAGGTAGCATCTTAGAGGCAATTAAGTGAAAATGAATCAGTAAAGCCCATTAGACTTGGTACAGTTCAATAAGGGATGGAGCAGGTGAATTTTTCCTTGTTAGGAACTCTGGTGTCTTATGGAAAGTTAGAAAAGTCACAGCAAGAACCTTCTCACACAGGAATGTCAGGCTCTGAGTTCCTGAAAGCAATCCTACTTTTCAGATTCAGCCAGCAAACTGATGACTTCCTAAAACAGCTGTGCTTCTTAGAGGTCAGGGATTCAGAAAAATCTATATGGAACATATTTCTGGGTGTTATTTAGTGAATATTCTTCCAGATTAGCCCTCGTCCATGAAAAGATTCTATTAATAAAACCAGCTGTGGAATAGGAAGGGAGAATGGTGTTATTAGTAACTGCAAAACGCCTTCAAAGCACTATGCATCATCCAAATAATTTACTAAATGGTTTCTGAGAAGAACTATTAATTAACTGGCAAGAATGAGCCACATTAACATTTGTTTATTGCACTATGTCTGTTGGCCTCGTGGGCTTGGACCAGAAGAGAAATTATCACAGAGGGCAAATTTTAGCTTTGCCTTGCATGGGCAGAATATCTCAGTGATTCACACTGTTCATGAAAGCTCCTTGGGATTAAGGCCTGATATGAAGCTGTGGTTCTGCCCTCCTGTCCTGCCTGATTCCCAGTCCTCCAGAGAAACAATTCAGTGGCTGTATTTTAATTAGATATTTAATACTGTGCAAATCAATTTGATGAGAAGAAAGAACACATTATCAATGTAATTTAAAATATGCATTTGTTTTTCTCTTCTGAAATGGGACAGATTTCAAACATTGATTCATTCTGTAATTTGTTTTTTCTCTATTGAAAAGTGCACTTCAATAATCCCTATGATACAGGAAAAAAAAAAGGATCAGGTTTTTTTCAGTCCTTCTCTCTTCTCTGCTTTATTCATACCTATCTGTGTTTCTATCTCATCCTTGCTTCTGTGTGCAGATAATTAGGGTTTGTTCATTCAAACCTGGAGTGGGATGTGCTGCTATTGGAGAAACACACGTTCAGCCTGAATTTATTCCTGCATCCAGGTCATCACTAGAACAAGAGGAAACAACCTGATTCTCAGTTTCCCCTTTGAGGAGAGGAAATAAAGAACAGAAAGTGTATTTTGTTTACCTGAATGCTAAAAGCACTGACCACACAGTGGCAGCCTTCGTTGCTGTAACTCAGCTGGTTCAGAGAGGGTTGGAAAGGCAATGGTGAGTTAGAAAAGGCTGCTTGAAATATCAGTGTCAGGCTGTAATATAAACCTTGGGCTTAATCTATGGGTTCTTCCAGTGTGAGATATCCATAATGTCATGGGTTTTCTCAGCATGTGCTGTGTCGTCTGTGCTGGTTGGGGTTTTTTTGTTTGGTTTTTTTTTTCACAAAAGGGAAAAAGCTAATTGGATGATTCAAATATGCAAGCAGAGCTGGTTATCACGAGTGTCTTATGCTTCCTTGTCGTGTGCAAATGGGAGAAGGTGGTTGTACAGCTGATGAGCCTATTAAATAGATCCATGTCTTTGGTTTCATGATGAGATCTAAATCAGAGCCTAATGTAACCTTGCTTTGCAAGTAAAATAATTACCTTGCTTTTAGTAATATGTTACACACTTCTTGTAAGCAGCTGTGCTGTGGACAACATCTGCAGCCCAGTCAGTCTGGTCAGGTGTGTGAGCTGCTGTCAGGACATCTGGGCAGCCATGGTCAGTGCTGAGTCATGTCTGCATGGTCATGAGGGTTTCATTTTATTAAAAAAAAAAAAAAAAAAGCAAAAAAAAGCTGTATGGGGTGCAGTAGGTTGACAAAGTGTGAAAGGCTTTTCTATGCTTTTGTTCCAAGCATCTCAGTGAGGTTGTTTTCCTTCTCATCTGTTGTCTCTGTGTTTACCAACTCCAGTTTCAGATTGCTTTAGATTGCTCCTCCAGCCAACATAAATGCGTTTCACTGCTCAGTGTTTCACTTCAGTGTTTCAAACGGGTGCCACTAAACTACTTATTCATGTCAACACTGAAGACTAAATCACTTCTCTCACTTACATGTCTGTGACAAACTTCAAAGTGTTTTCAGAATTTGACACATCCTTTCAGTGAAGATGTCAAAGAAACTAATGTCTTGCTGATTTGATTCAGAAAGAGTGAATCAATTCCAAGTGTGAAGGGAACATCTGTGTGCAGAGTTGCCTTAGACTGCTAACCCAGATCTGCCACGTAAAGAGACTTCCACCTCAATTAGGAATTTCATAGTTGCCCACTGTGTTTGTTTAATTATACACATTCACTTCGATATCTATCAGTTAATCAGTCTTAATTATCTTCGTGTTGAAAAGCTCTGAAGCATCTGGATCAAAAGGAAAAAGTTTTCTTTTGTGTCCTGCACCACTGAGCCCTTAAATGGATTTTCTGTTGTGCTAGGGCCACATGTTGGGCTGGTGGGAGAGCCCTGGGCTCAGTGACTTTTGTTCATGGATAAATGTATATATTAGACATGAAAATGAATATCCGAGGATTCTAAAATATTTGTCTGGTAGTGAAGAGCAAGAGAACCTTTCCAGAAGGAAGGATTTGCATGACATAGATTATGAAATGTTTATAATTTGATTCTTATCTCTTCCCCAAGTTCTAGGCTGTACCTTGTTCTGCTTTTTGTCAATCTCAGACTTCCTTAAAAACTTTCAAGCATCTCGGAGAGTAAGAAATATGTTAGCCTAACCTCTTGCAGACAAGCACCCATCTAGCATAAGAATCAACTCAAAGTTCTGGACTATAAATTTTGTTCTTGCCATTAGATCTGAGTACCCTGAGCTGAAGATGGACTAAGAAAGAACAACATTCAGACTTTTGAAAAATTGCCTCTGATTTACAGTGGTGACACAAAGCTAAGTATTGAGTTCTCAGCACATTCATCACTAGATTTAGTGCAGTATCTCAAGATAACTTTCTTTTTGAACGGTGTTACTGTCTGATTTTTGTGAAGCAATCTAATGTGTCTTTTTCACGCGCCTCAAGTACTCCTTTATGCAAGTTATTACCCATCACTTCCTTTAGGCTTTTATTTATCTGCCCTGTGTAAACCTGCTGATATTGCATTTTCTTTAACTTCTGAAATATGTCCTAAAACTTGGTTATGGCCAGTGATAAAGGGGTTACGTCCAATTCTCAGTGGACAGATGAGTGTGGTTTCCTTGAAATTGTTAATGAGATGCCAGTCCACACCAGTTCAGAGTGTAAACCAGGAAGCTGTACTGGATCCAGAGGCATGTAGAGCTTAAATTTTATTTATTTCTCAAATGTGTTAAAAAGCCTTGTGTGAAATGTTTCTGCCTTAGCAAGCTGAAAGCTGTTGATGTTTTTCCAGACATCATCCTCTTAGAGCTGCAATCCTGAAGAAAGCTGAAAGGTGCCAGACTTCCTATTTCTATAGTCATGTACCAGTGAATCAGAACAGCTTGAATTTAGTGCTGGGGGTTTTTTGACAGCTTGGAAATGCCTTATGCCATTGGAACTCATGCTTCGTGCATGGGATTTGCTCCTTCAGCTGCTCAGAGGACAAACCTGTCAAGTTCATACCTTGTGCCCACTGAGATGTGAAATAGGACCTTGTAATGTTAATTTTTCCCCTTTCTGCCTGTTCTTCTCTGTACTCTTGCCTTGAGATTGTACCCTAATGGCCTCTCCTATGTTACTGACTTGTGGTTTTATTTCCAAATTAAGCCTCCTGTCCAGAGTGACCTCTTTTTCCCATTTTAAAGACCATAAGCACTGGGTTTTGTGAAGGTCTCTGTGATCCAGCAAAGGAATTGGACCTGGGTGCTGAAACTGGGTCAGTTCCTAGGTAAGTGGCTCAAGAAGAAAATTAGCTGTTCTGGAGAAAATAAAGTCCTTATGACTTCCATCAAAATGCCAAGAGGCTTTTAATTTTCTAGGGTCAACCTTGCCAGAAGGGTACACTTCTTGATCCTCCTTTATTTTGCAGGGGCTGGTAATAGTGGTATGGGGCCATGTGGACACAAGTAAAGCTGCAGCACTTAAAAAACTGTATTAAAGTAGAGATCAAGCAGGAATTAAGAGAGGGCAAGGAAAGTGGAGTCAGTATCTGGAGACTGAGAAAGCACTTCAAAGGAAAATTATGTCAGGAAAGAAAATCTGAAGGCACCATGTTAAATTCTTTCAGTGTCCCTGCATTATCCCGTGTGCCTGTTGGAACATCCTCAAGTATTACAGCAGCTGAAACTGCTGAAGGGGAACAGTGTGAAAAATAATAGAAAAATAATCTCTTTATAAGAAGTGGGGTCTAATGCCCAGAGGCATCTTGACAACAAACAAATAACAAATCTCTTACACAAAGGAGAGGTACTCAAATAAGGCAGCAAGCCTCCCTGACACCAAAGCCTGCTGAACAAAGCTCCTCTTGTAAGCCCTGCCCACTTGCTTGCAGTAGATAAAAACCACTAAACCTTTTAAAAAGAAGCTTAAGAAAACTAACAAGCAAATCAAAAACAAACAAAAAAATCCATTAACCTGCAATCTTCACTTTTTGCCCTGTCAAATGCCCAAGACATATTTATTTTGACATGCAGCCAATAGAGACAATTCAGAAGAAAAATGAGGGCCAGGTCGTCTGATAATGTAAATCCTTCTGACTTGATTGCTAGCCCAAAAAATCAAGTGGATTGAAAGCAAAAAAGTAATCGTAATATTAAGTATTATTTTTGCTTGCAGGTTTGTGGCTTTCCCTTTCTGTCCCCCTTCCCAAGCACACGTGCTGTCACATTTCTGTTTCTTTATGAAGCTAGGTGTGTATCTGATTTGAGGCATGATCAATAAAAAGGGTGAAATTTTCCAGAGGATGTTTGATGACCTGGATGTCCAAATCCCATTGAATTTTCACTTGAAAATTTCCCTGGTAACACTTTGGCTGCAGTTCTGTCAGATCCTCTCTGCAGGGAGCTTACAGTACTGTAGCACACCTCAAACGTAATTTCATATTTGTGGTGTTATTTTTGCTGAGGTGTTTGTTCAATTGGAGTGATCTGGAACTTAGCACTGGGGTATTTTCCCTCAAGCAAAAGCTTTGTGGAAGGATGCCAAGAATGTATATATCTATCCCAAATATATATATATATATATACACACACATATATATATACACACACCATATCCTAAAATTATACATGTGTTTATATGATTTTAATATTTTGTATCAAAAATTGTGTAGCCACCATGACATTTTAATGACTGACAGGCTCCCAAAATTTAAATGGTGTGTCAAAGCCCCCATAGCTTGTTTGCCTGCTTGATGATTCACATGTAGTAATAGCAGGATTCACATATAAAAATAAAAATAGGGGGGGAAATAGTTTCCATTAAAATTTCTAACCCGATTTGCTGGGTAGAAGAGCATAGTGGTTGATTTTTCATCAAATAGTTTTTATGTTGATTTTTCATCAAATAGTTTGGAGAAGCTTTGGGATGTGCACCAGCCAGACATTTGAGCCAACCCAAACTTTTACTGCATCTCTGGGGCTCTGCCATCAGTGAAGCACTTGTGCAAGTCCCCTTGATGTCACCAGGAACTGAGTGCCTGGTTAAAGTTAAGCTCATGCTGAAGAACTTTGCTGCAGGAGATGAGTGCAGGTGAGCTGGGAGGTGTCCTGTCTGCAAAAATGAGTGCCTCAAACCAAACAGTGACATTTGAAAAGTGTTGTAGCATTGGTTTTCACAAAGACACCAGAAAGAAATCTGTGAGAAAGTAGCAGGGATCTGTTCAAGCCAGTGTGGTCCTCTGCTGGAAATGAATAACAGTAAGGAAGGGGATGCTGACTGGGAGGGAGGAAGAAATGATTGGGAAGTGCTATTAAACAGGTGCACCATCTCCCTGGCTGGCTCTTTCCTTAGATAAAAACTGAGCTTTTCGGGAAGTTCCTGCCTTTGTTTCATCTGTTTTCTCCATTTGTCTGGGAGGACAGTGAGTACTTTGAGGTAGGAGCTGGTTTGCTCTCAGTGTGTTTACAGTGCAATGATGCCCTCGTGTGATGCTGTACTGGCAGGAGTGATGGTGTGAACCAGTGCACCTTCTAAAAAGCAGAACAATTAGAGCTTGTGCTCTTTGGTGACTCAGATCACCAAATGCTGCCTCTGCTTTGTTTCTTCTGAATGACTTGAAGGAGTTGCAAAAGCTGCTCCCCTCTGACTTAGTGGTGCTGGCTTTCAGAGCCCATCTAACATGAAAAGTCACAATTATTTTAAGCAACAGGCTCATGGGAGACACCTCCTTAGAAGCATTCCTGAGAAACAAAGTCATTAATATTTGATTCTCATACTGGATGCTATTGGAGCTGCAAAACAGTAAGGAACTGCTGACAAGTCAATGAGATTTTTCCTTGAAGAATTTCACAAAAGATGGATTTTTTTGTAACATTGTCTTTCAGTAGATAAGCTGAGCAGGGCTGTATTTTGAATTCAGTCAGGCAAAACTCTTGTCAGTCTGTGGCAGTTTTCTCAAAAAAGCTTTTTCTTGCTCTATTTTCCTTAAAACATTTACATTTTTTTTTCAGGCAGTAAAATACTTTACCCACATGGCTTCAGCCATTCCTTGTGGAGTTTGCCACTCTTTTGAAGCATCCTTCAGGTTCTATCATAGCAATAAGAAAGTTGGGTTGTTCCCAGGTTTTTCAGCCACAATTTTTGTTAAAATTCCTTCATGGTGTCTTTACTGTGCACTTGGTTGAGCCAAGGGTCTGGATTCCCACTCATGGTATTTATGTGTGGTTTTGCATTGTAATGCCACCCTTTAATACCAAGATAGGTGGCTGGATGAAAAGAGAGGGTATTTGATGGGATCTTTGTTTCTAAGTGCCAGGTACAAAGTTTGTGGGTCTAAGACTGAATTTTCAAAGTAGTGCTGTGGAAGAAGGAAACAATCATATGAAAGCAAACAGGGAGTCATGTATTCAGTAGCTGAAACCACAGAAAGAATATGTTTTATAGTTGACATATGTGCATAGAAAAAGTAGGAAGTTTTTGAGCACAGAGAGCTTTCTTCAGTTTTTTTTTTTTTTTGGTCCCTAAAGCACATGATTGTAATATCACTAAGCATCATTTTACAGCAGGGGTGAAATTTGTTTTGTATCATTCAGCTGAAGAAAATGAAAGCCATGTTTTCTGCAAAATTTTACAGCCCTGGGCTGCTTTTAAAGATTGTAAACAGAAATATCAGATCTTGTTTTCCTGAATCCATTGCATATTTATCTGAGTTTTGAAAGGCAGCTAGTGGAAGCATCAGTTCCACGGTGTGGCAGGACTAAGAGAAGAAAGCAGCTGGGTGGGAAGTGCTGGTGTCCCTGTGACAGAGGTTTGAGCAGGCTGGTTCCCTCCTCAGCAGCAAGCCCTGACCTGTGTTCTGATGTGCAATGCTCTCACTCTTGTGCCTGCTAATTGCAGGTTCCTGACTGCTGCCTGTCAGTGCCCAGAACGTGTCTGGCACAAATGGGATCGCCACGTCGATGTTTTCTTGTGCTAAAAGCACTGTAAGGCTTTCAAAAAGTGAAAAATAGAGCGGTGTCATGCACCTACTCCATCTTCAGTACCTTCAGATCCTCACTTGAAAGTTTCATAACTGACAAATGATGCTGCAGACATTTCAGCAAATACAGTGTGTGGTTCTTAGAAGGGCTTTTATCATTTTAAAGCTGTGATGTTTCTCTGGGGTTTTCTCCTCTTTTCTTTCACAAAGCAGATGCTTTATGTTTATAGGTTCAGTTTCTGTATTTCTGCTGATGAAAATGTATTTTGTTTCTTTCTGTCTGAGTGCAAGAGTTGCCTGACAGTGTGCCAGTGCCACTGATCACCTCACTAATGGCACAGCCCAGCACTTCCAGTGCTTCTGTGTTTGCAGGTAAATTTTCCACACCAACAGATGGGCCAGGCTAATACAACTTGGAGCAAACTGTGAGCTCTCAAACCTGCCCCAGGTGCTCAGGTTACCCATGGGACCACCAAGCAGCTGGGGTGTGAATGCTTTGGTTCTTTTTGGGGCTGCAAAAAGGCAAGGAGAGCTGGAAAAAAAGCAATTTCTCCTTCAAGCTTCACTGAATTTCCTCTTCTGGACCTACTTGAGAGCCAAGTTTTGCTCTCCCAGTATCTGATGACACTTTTAATTTTGCTTAGGGAAACACTGGAGAAAGCAGAGGATCACCCTGAGGCCAACTTTTATATCAACAGGGCCTATTCTGTGGCTAAAAATGGCTGAAAATGATGAAAGCTGTATACACTGAAATGTTCGTTGTGTATAAATGGTTTAAATTGCTGCCCATAAAGATCAAAGACTTAAAGAACAATTTACTCCATTCTCGGTGTAGACATCATCCATGGCAGACATAAAATGCTGGTTTGTTGAAGTATGTCTTGATCAAATTGCTGGGAGTAGTAACCATTTCACAGATGACACTTCAGCTAGGGGACAGTTATATTTAATGGCATGTCCCCTTCCACTGGTGGTGATTCACCTAACAGAAGGAGTGACGTGCTGCACAGTGTGCTGAAGTGGGGAGTAGCACAAAGGGGGTCACCCTGCTCAGCCAGCATCTTCTTGCTGTTGCTAAATTGGGAAATAACTGCAGGTGGCTACAAAGAGATGCATTTGTTGACTTTGAGGAGCCCCAGATCTGCCACATGCAAACCAAGGCGCACCAATAATCAGGGATATCTGGAGGACCCCCACTCTAAGTCAACACAGAAAGTCCTGCCTAAGTATGTGTGAGCAATTCATCAGTATTTTTACATTTTTTACTATGTAAAATCATCAGTCTTTTCACAGTTTTTAACAAAACAACTCCGATGTTGTTTTGTTAAGAACAAAAATAATAATAAAAAAACAAACAAACAAAAAAAACACCCCAGGGTCCTTTCATTGCAGTGTATTTTTTCAGCTTCTGATTCTCCTGTGTCTTCAACAGTAGGCAATTTTATTATCTGCCCTTTATATGAAGAACACTGAGATGTGAGGTGTCTTATTCAAAAACTCTGCTTTTGGAAGAACCAAGGATTCCAGGCAGCTCTGCTTCTCAGGCTTACAAAAATGCCCTATCCACAAGGTTATGTTGTCTTGTTACATAGGTTTATTATGCATAGTTATTACCCATGAAATCAGTACCTGAATTTTCCACAGTCTCTTTATCATGTTGAGACACATTTTTTTCAGCTTCTTGCTTTAGAAAACACACTTTATTTTGGCTTCTTTCATAGTTTCTATTAGAAGTAGTCATGGTTTGATATTAATGTCTGCAGTGCTTTTGACACAGTCTAAGGTATGAATATCTGAAACCCGCTCTGCTTTGTACATTTTGTCAGCAGTTTAATGTCATTTCTCTTGCTGAGCAAGTGAATTTGTTCAGAATACAAAATGACTGTAATTTAAGGAAAAAAAAAAACGAAACCTGCCTCCTGTGCAGCAACTTGCAGATGTGAAATATCAGAGAAGTGAAACAAGGCAGGATTGGAAGGGGGGGGGTGGTGTTCATTCATTTCTTAGTACATTTTTGGCTAACTTAGCCTACTTTTGCGAAGCTCAACACTTTAAACAAAATTGTTCAAAACATATCGCATTTATCAAATATTGCTTAGTTATTGTTTCATTGGTTGTTGAGTTGTTTTGGATTTTTTTTCCTGGTCAGACTCAGAATGTCCTTCAGTGATTAAATGCCATATCTGAATAACAAATTAACCATGTTATCCACATAGTGAACTCAGAATTCATCAAAACAAACTATGAGGACTGTTACTTGTCATCTGAAATTGTGTAATCACAGCTCTGCTGTGTTGTGTTTTGATTAAGTGGAAGATGATTACAGAGATGTGTCTCGCAAAGATGCAGGAGCACCCAGGGCAGATTTAATTCCATTCCTGTATAATAGAGGTTTTTGAGCACAGTTTTAACTTCCTGCTCAGGCCAGGGAAAATGCTTAAAACTGTGCATGTGTTAAAGGCTGTCCACCCATATGTTCCATCATTTTCCTTTTCCAAATGAAGAAATGGATGATGGAGCAGAATATGGACAGGAGGGAATGTGCAAATTTTGTGACCATAGTATAAAGCACAGACTTCTGATATTTAGCCAAGACTGAGTATCTCAGGGTCACAAACTGATTTCTTCAAGTTGTAGTGTTCAGAGCTGGAGTGAAGAACCAGGGCTGGCATTTTCCAGCTTGGTTTAGATAATATGGACTGCTGTTTGGAATTAGCCTTTGAAGAAGTCAGAGGTTAGAATTGGAGCAGTTTTCTGTCCAGAATGAGGTCACTCAGAGGTCCCTACTTCTCTACAGTCATTATGACATCAGGGACTTTTTCTTCAAACCCTGGAAGTGTCAGCTCAGAAACTGAAGAATGAAGTTCAAGTCTATTATCTGTACTATTTCCCTGAAAGCACTTGATCACCCTATACAATACTTCTCCATATGATAAAAATAGTGTAGAAATTTCATTTTCAAGTTCATTTTAGTTAAGGTAAGTTTAGAAACATGAAGCCTCTCACTACAAAGCTGAGCACAGCATTCAAACAACTCCAAGAGTTCCGTAAGGCAAATTGCAGTAATATGCCACTAGTTTTGTTATCAGTTGTGTCTCTTTTTTTTTTTAATATTCTGAAATCACAGTGGATTCCAAGGTCCAGTTGTGATAACAAATCAGGTGACAGGAGAGGATTACAAAAGCTGTTCTTATGGCCAGCTGCTGCCTTTAGACTGGCATAGATTCAGAGTAACTTCACCACAGTCAATGAGTCAATGCAAATTGACAACAGGCAAACTGAAAGTACAGTTCAGTCTTAGTGCCAGAGGAAAAAAGAGAAGGAAACAGAGGATATGGGCTCTATGGCAATGATGCATTGTAGGGCACAGCTCCTAGAGAGCATCAAAACGAGAGCACTGAGGCAGCTTTAAATGTAGAGCAGTGTTGATGATCGAGGCATGGGCATTTTCTCAGGTGATGGGGCTTTTTACCTAACTCTGTGGCTTTTGATGTTCTCTGGGAAATATTCCTCATGATTTTGTGAAGAGACAAATTGTTCCGGAGCATCAGACTAGGTATGTAATGGGAAATTTTACTTGTACAAAGTCTCGTATAATTCACTTATGACTGGGGAACTTGTGAGTTATTGGGATTTCAGATGTGAGAAATAACCCCCATAAGTCATTGCTGCTATTGTGACCCATCCTCTTTTCCTTTACACATGGTTTTTCTTCCTTACCCTTCTTTCTAGCTGAAGCATATTACAATTATTTGATTACATCTGTTTCATGCTGCTCTATGGAGCAAAATGATGAGACTGTTCTCCCAAGTGAAGTTCTGTTTTCAAGAATGCCAATTTCATCCTGAGGTTATGTGTGCTGTTCTCATTTTAAATAAAACCCAAAAATCACCTCTTCTCAGAATTTTAGTAGTCAACGTGAGTGCTCCAGAAAATTCTTGCAAGATTAACTCTCATTTTTCACATACCAGCACTTTCAGGCTTTAGCTGAACTAGAAAGGTGAGAGGCTGTTTCTGTGCCTTCTCCAGCCTTGCTGTTCTGGGGAAGCCAAGTCTGTGCCTTTGGGAAGTTCACCCAAAATAAACCTGCCAGTGGACAGTGACAGGAGCTCTCCTTGCCCCCTTGCTGGACTCTCCCTTTGTACCTGCAGTAGAACACTTCAGGGAGTTATGCCTGCTGGGATAAGAATTAGAAATTCTTCGCTGTCGAACCCATTGGTACAGCTTTGCCAAATCTGGCTAGGCAATCAGATTGAACCAGCTGGTTGGTGAGGTCTCTGATGTCCTAAATGTCAGCACACACCCAAGGCTCCTACCCACAGACACGGAGCTTTTCTTCCTCAAGCACCTTGGGCTTGATTTCATTAGCAAGAGGCACTACTTAGAAATGTGCCACTTTCTTCATAAAGTTTATTAGGTATTAAATTGTTTTATTGGGTATAAAATTGGTTTAGAACATTACATCCCAGGCTACTCTAGCTATAAAGATTTCAGTGGCAATTCATGAGATTCATGGAAAATTAGAGACAGCAAGACTTCCTAGGTAAATCAAAAAAAAGGAAAACCCACCCACACTGTATATACTGCCTGAGGAGATGACTGCTAATGAGATAAGTGTGATGTACCGATCTGTTATAAAAAATTACATAAGTTGGAAAGATAACAGGTTCTTCAGTAGATCTTCTCAGGGGTGTTTTCAGGAGCACATTTGCTTGTTCAACTCGGAGTTCAAAGGAGTTTTTAAATTCCAGAGGAAAGCTGCAATGAGAGGGAGCAACAGCCTAAGCAGGTTGAGTTATTGGCATTGAATTGTTAACAAGCCAAAATCCTACAAGGCACTTAACCAGGCATTTAATTTTAACTGTGTGAGTGGTCCTGCTCTAGTCAATGGAATAACACAGAGCTGTGCAGTTAGGCAAGCAGTCAAGTGCTTGGCTGGATCTGGAACTACAGGCAATTGCAAATTGCTTTCCTGCCCTCAGTAAGGCCATTCTGCAGCAGCAGCCAAGGCAGGAAGGGATTTCCTAATGATCTCAAGGGATAGAAAAAACTTTTCATTGCACGTTTTCCTTATGTTGGCAGACAAAGGCAAAGTGCAATCTAATGGTTAAAAATGGAAAGCAGTGTGGAAGTAAGGTTCAGGTTGAGATAATCCACACAGGGACACAGGGAAAGTCCTGGCATCTGCCTTGGGACTGCCCTGCAGAGACACCTGAGTCCCTGGGAGCCCTGTGCAGTCACCCTGACAGCTGGGAGGTGTTTTTGCTCTACTGGTTAGAGAGGGTGGACTTGGGAATACCTCACTTCACCTGCCCTCTTCCCAGTAACTCTGCTACTAGCTTTTTTTACTTTTGTTTTAACCTAGCATCATATGACGACTGTCCCAAGGGCCAGCTTCAAAATAAAGTTTCCACTTTCTACTTGTGAATGACATTGACAGAACGTTTTCTTCTGAGGCGTTGCATGTTCAGTCCTGGCCATGGTTATTGCTGTTTAGTAATAGCTGTTTCTTGCTGCCTGGTCTTGAGTTTATTAATATTAAACCATTATTGTACTGCTCAAAGTGCAGTAAGTCTGTTCTGCTTGATAACTTTTGGTTTGCTGCACATCCTTAGCCATGACAAGCAGAGGAAGACGTTGTTCTTTTGTATCTTGGATTACCAGAAATTTGATGCGCTGTGCATTCATTATTTTTCAGCTTGTGAAGGAGTTGTTAATCTCCACCTGTATCTCTTGCCCTGTAACTACAGTAATTGTAGTGTGAGAGATTTGAGGAAAGAAATATTGTTTGAAGAAATTCTAATTCTGTATCAAAGGATCATTAGGCTGAACTTAGCTCAGTCTAGGAAGCTTGCCTGATTAATTTTTAATACATAAAAGTTTTATATAATTTATAAACATTGGAGAAGTAAAGTTTGCCAATTGATGGACTTTCTTTTGAGCTGCGGTATTTTTTCCTCCCTTCTCTGTGAATTTGATGTACAAGGTTAAATTCCCCAACTTCCATCAGGCTTCTTTAATTAAACTGGCTAACGAAAGGGCCAAGATCCTGACCCAGAAGCTTACACAGAGAGCCACATCATGTCTGTTTGAGTTTTTTGGTAGATTTTAGAAGATGCCTACTCTGACTGCAAAAACCCTTAAAGTAGTAGACAATTTGCCACAGTGGGTCAGCAAGCTGTTCAATGTTTAATTATCTTTGTTGTTTAAAAAGCTCCAATTTATTCTCAAGTCAGAATTTCTCTGGCATGATCTACCAATTATTAGATTTCATTATAACTTCTGCTACATTAAAGAGCTACAACCAGGAATTTATTCCCATGCAGCTGCTTATTAAACTGTCTCTTGGACTTCTCTCAGAAAATAGATTGGCCTTTTTACATCTTACTCTGTTGCACATTTTGAGGTTGAAAAACATGCTTCTGCTATTTAGGAGGAAAACTAGTGAAGTATATTTGTCCAAGGAAGACAAGTACTTTTTCTTGGTCTGTTGGCACAAGTTTGAGCTCTTAGACAAGTGCAGACATGGGACAGGTTTACCCAGGCAGAGCTTTTGGGTTCTGCCTGGCTGCCCCTTCGGGATGCTCCATGAGCAGCTCTGGGGACCCTGGAAACTCATGGGAAGGTTGAGTATTCGCTGGAGCCCTGGTCTGGCTCACCTGGGGCTGCCAGTGCCTCTCAGCTCCTGTCAAACACCAAGGGGGATTTCTCTTCAAAATAAGAAAGGTGAGAAAGACTGGGTTGGACACTAATTCTGAAATACTGAGCAGAACTGATGTTTTCTAGCCAGAAATCCTGCAGAGATCTGCTAATGAGTAACAGCGCTCTGCCTGTTCCATGCAGAGCCCAGAGATGCACCACAACAGCTGTGTTAGGATAAATCCTTGGCTAAAGATTTCCAAAAATTGGGAAACCTGAGTTGATTTTTTTCTGGGTCTGCTTTAGGTTCAGATTTGACTTTGAATAAGACATTCTATTTTTGTATACTCTTTTTTAATTTTTTCTGTGGCAGATGGGAGGAAATATTTATTTCCATATTTATGTCCGTCTTTCAGAGGATGAAATGCTCTGTATTTCAAAATGCATGTGGATGTAATTGAGGCTTCCATAACTGCTGCCACATTAACAGCCACAGTACTCCACTTTTAAAAAAAATGGAATTTACCCTTTAACAGGTCCATGCCTACATAAATTATAGTTGGGCATTTTGTTTCCAGAAATAGTCTCCTCTTCATTCTGAAACAGATTACCATTTGCTTAAACCCCAGCTTCTTGCTTAGCCTTCCCAAATCTGTCAAAATGATGCAATACCTTACTATTTGTTTAAACTAGGTTGTATCATCTTGAATTATAATTTACCAAATTTATGGAGCATTTGCACAAGCAGCTCAAGCAGCAGGGATGGAGGAATATGGAAGGCAGGAGGAATGGACCAGGGCTGGCACAGACACCTGTGGGATCAGGACTTTACCTGGCCCAGCCAAAATAAACCAACTAACCCTCAGTTTAGTCTGAGCAATGGGACACAAGACACCCCAAAGCCCTTTCTGCTGCAGGGTACTTGAACTATTCCTTTAAACATCCTTCATGTAAAAATGGAATTTCTCAGCATAGTTCAATCATGGAGCAGAAGCTGTTGCTTGAGCTGGTTGGCAGCAGGTGACAGAAACAGGGGAAATGAGAAAAGAAAATGGTTGTTGCCATCAGCTGACAGAGCAGATGACAATCCCTCTGAAAATGGGAGCAGTAGAAGCAGCAGAGCATGTAAACATTGACACAGGGCAACAAGGCAGGATTTTGATAGAGTGGACACTGTAGTTAGAGCTAGTGAAGAAGTCCCTGGGGGCCCTGACTGTGGTTATTGCTTTTGTCTTATTTTATCTCTGTAGAAGTATTAGCTGCTTGTGACAGCCTGACTCTGAGAGAAGATGGAAAGAGATTATTTAGAGACAAGAGGACAGACAAGTGGCTTGTATTCCATGTTACTCACAGCAAACATGCTCCAGGGCAAAATTAAATGAACTGCAAGTCCAGAAAAGTACCTTCATAAAAATGATGTAAAGCTATATTTTTTTCAGTTTTTCTTATAGATGGGAGATAAACCAATGCAACCACTGTAATTGTTTTGTTGGTTTGCTTATTTTTTTATTATCCATCCCATTTTACCAGGAAACTTATTTCTTTAGCAGTCCAGAATGTTTACAACAAAGGCTCCACAAATAAATAGTTGGACGAAACCTGAAGCTCAGTAAATGAAGAGCACTCGTGACCCAGCAGGGGTAAAACACATCAGCCATGTGATGAAAGAATTACTTAACCCGGTGGCACTGTGTCTTTCATTTCTTGGGAATTCAGACTTTAATGAAGCAAAGTAACATTTAATGATTACTGCCATTTTGGAGAAAAAAAAAATACCAGAGTAACAGCGGAGTTGTTTTTATTTCTTTATTTTAGCCAAGCTGAAGTGTATATTCTGGTGTAGAAGTACAGGCACTGTCTGGGAACGTGAAATGCTGTGGGTCACTATGTAAGCTCTGTATTTATTCTAATCTAGGATTTTTCGGGTCACATCTGGCATGCTTTTAAGGTAAGTTTTGTGCTGATACAAGTGAAGAACGATGATGAATGACTTAATTAGGGAAGCTGTGAAAAGACAAAAGGTAAATGTTAATGCCTTCTTTGTAATCAACTAAGGATCTTTTTGTCTATAATGGGCCATTAATTTGCCAATAATTTATCTGAGAAAGAATATAGATTTGGCAAGGAAGTATATCTAAATGCATGTGTTGAGAAAGGGAAAAGAATATTACATCTTCAAAGAGGTTATTTTCAGTTGTTGTTGAAACACAGTATTGTGCTGGATCTGAAATGAACTTTCAGTCCGTACTTTGAGTTGTCAAACACCTTGAAATGTCAAGCACAGTTTTGGTTCCATTTGAAACCATGTCTGTATCTCTATATATTGAACTTCTAGAAATCTCTCGCAAACAAAGAACATCCCTTATTTGCTCAGCACTTTTATAATATGGGACACTATCTTCCCAATAAGCTGAAGCTAATATTTGCAGAGTTCAATTGTGAGGACACTTTTAGCTCATGGGAAAAATACTGCCAAAAGTGTGTGTGTGTATTTTCACATCCTTATGCTACATGGAATGTGGCCTAGATAACTTAAAGAATAAAAACATGCCTAGCAAAGTCTTTTAGATGTCACCATTGATAAACTTCTGTTGGTGTCATTATACAATACAACAAACAACCAAAAAGAAAACCCATCAAACAGAACAATTTGTAAGCTAAAGCAAACCCTAATCTAAATCTTAGTAAATGGGAGTAACTGGTCTTGAAGAAATAAAATTAAAAGAACCAGTAAAAGGCTGTGTCTGGTGATATACCTCACTTCAAATTTCCCTGGAGAGGCAACAAATCTACAAATGTGACAGCCTACTTTGCAGTCCTGGAATTTGCAGATTCTTTAGGGAGCTGTTCATCAAAATCACAAACAGCCTTTTTCTTTTGTGTTTTACCCAAATTGCATCCCCTTACTAGCTCTTTAGGTGATGTACAAAATAGCTTAGTTTGTCATTCATTTCACAGCCTATGATTAATGTTAATATCTTTCCATTAATAGCAGCAATAAAGCATTTAAGCAGAGTGACTCACTAGGACATAATGGCACTTGCTTCTCTAAAAGTTCCTTTTCTCTGCCATTTTGCTTTTTCTCTGAGGTATCCAAAAACTGTTCCAGACATCTGCTGTCTGATAGTCAGAAAAGTAAAGTCAAAGCATGTTGTAACAGACTCACCAGAGGGGTTTTTTGGTATTTTTTTCATGTTCTTTTTGCAGCTCAGGTAGCTGCCAAGGCTGGTGGTGCCTGGGTAAGAGTGCAGTGTAGGCAGAGGCATTTTTCAGGTTTCAGACATGTTTCAAATATCCTATTCCAGTCATTTATTGCCCCTCCTCTGGCATTTTCCCATAGCCCTGGGAGGAAAATATTAACAATGGATTTGTCATCCCAAGTGAATAAGCATTCCCAGTGAAAGCCATGCTCACACACATCTGCATCTAATGTTTATTAAGGATTTGGCACTTACTGTGTAAAACAGGACATCAGCTGAATTCAGTAACCATGTATTGTTTTAGTGAGCAGGTGCTCCAGCTGAACTTGTCCATTTTAAGCAGGTGGTGATTTGTGGGTTTTTAAGTATAAATTGTGGGTTTAGTTTGCTGAACTTATGTAGAATGGAGTGTGGGAAGGTCTGCCTGGAATTACTATAATGATTTGTTAGTACTTCCACTGGCAAACTGATCTTTTTCTTACTGCCCACCTCAGATATTTTATGATTTTTCCTCCTTGAGATCAGTTTTCAGTGTAAATTCTAGCTCCAGTTGGAGTTCTGCTGTTCAGGGCACAGGAGAGCATGCTTTAATGTGGTGTCACAGGACTGGCTGGGCTCTGGGCATATGAGGGATGAGTTCACACAATTCCTTACAGCAGGATTATCTCTGCTGTACACCTAAAGCACTAAGAGTTAGCAAGATTTATAGAACTATTAGGGATGAGCTATCAGGTAGATCTCCTGGGTGATAATATTCATCGTTCTGTGTTCGTACAACCACTCCTTCAGAGAGGTCACAGAGGAGGAGCAAGGTGGAATTAATGCTTTAAAAAACAGGAGTGCCCCCCTCATCCTCAGTACATGTGCAGGTGAGTTCAAAGAGCACTAACAAGAGATGGAAACTTCCACAGCTCCCTGGGTGCCAAGCACCCAGCATGAGGAAAGTGGCTTTCCTCACTTCTGCCATTTTTCCCATTTCTGCCTCACTTTCTTTCAGTGGTGTTTTTTTTTTGTTTGTTTGTTTTTGTTTGTTTGTTTGTTTTTGTCGTTGTTGGGTTTTTTGTTTTTTTTTTTTTTTTTGGGGGGGGGGGTGTTTGTTAGTTGGGGGGTTTTTTTGGAGTTTTTTTTTGTGTCAGCACTGCCCTGGAGATCATTATGGAGCAGGGCTGTGGAGAACTCCCAGCTCTCTTCTTGTGTATCTCTGCTGCTGAGGCTTCTCTGCTGCCTGCATGCCTCAAGTGCCAAGGCTTGAACAAATCAAACTTTTTGTGCTTCAGCCACCCAGGGGCTTTGTGCCCCTAACACCAAGTTTTTGGGACTTCCTGTTACCATGTTCAAAGCTGAATTTAAGCTGAGACACCAGATGTTTTCATGGTCTAAAATATTAGTAATTGATCTGAATTTATAGTGTTCCTGCCTTAGAAGAAGCTTTTACTTTAATAGCCTTTTCTTTTTTTTTTTTTGGGGAAAGTGTTATTCTAAGTAGATCAGCATGCTGAAATTTGCATCGTAAAAGATTGTTTTGGAACAAGGCAGGATCTAATGAGCATATAGTAAATCCCTTGGCTCTGCAGCAAAGCCACAATAAGCATAATAGCTCTCACTGAATGAATCCCTTGCAGCCTAAAAGCTTTTTTCTTTAAAATGAAATAGCAACCCTGCAGGATTTAGTGTAGACAATATGCAAAGATCATTTAAGGGTCTACTATGGAAAGAGAAAACAAATGAGGATGACTCCACTTAGGGTCCTTTGAAAAGACTCTTTGTGATCACTTCATTAGTCAGTCTGTTTCAATATTTTCTCATTCAAGAATGACTTTATTCTAATTGAAGTATCAATAAATTCCACTCTTTATTCTTCCTCCCTGTGGTCTCAGCTAAAATGTCAGGAAGCATTTTATCATTTTTCAGCCTTCTTACTGAAGGCTGAGAAGACAGTAAGTATTATTTCATTAGCAAAAGGCTGAAAGTGTGAACTACTGGTATTGATTGCTCAAGAAAGTTGAGAACTCACTTTGGTGGAAAAAAAAAAAAGTCAAGTTTTAGTTTTTATTTCCCCCTGGCTTATCTTAGGTAACACTTGAAGGGAAATGCTGTTGGAGGGTTAGTTTTGTGCTCTTCACAGAAGATTTCTGTGATGATGTGAATACCTGTATGTCAAGCAAGGCATCCCTACTGTGACCTCAGGTCTTCTTGCTGATCTTCCCCTGGCATCTGACAGAGATTAAACGTGGTTTGGAGATTGCTGCCATGCTCAGCTGATCTAATCTTGAGCATTTGCTGTGGACTGGAGTGTGGCAGTGAGTGTCCTGTTCTTGTGTTCCAGAAGCTGAGCTGACCAGTCAGCATTGCCTGGTGCTTTGGTGCAGGTTAATAAAGCACTGTCTGGCAAAAAGGGGTATTTTCCTAAGGACTTAAATGTTGCAGGAGCTCAGCTGCAGATTTTCTCATATAAGCTTAGTGTACATAAGGCTTTATCCCTTGCTGGGGTTTGAATTTAGAGGGAGATTTTCTCTGTGGTCTCTTGGGATAAGTGAGGAGAAACAACCTAAAGTAATCACATGAAGGAGATGTGAGGAACAAGAAAAACAGGCTGGTCTTTAATGCTGTTTCATATAGCCTCTATAGACTGTATTTTTCCAAGGCCAATTTGTTGAATTTTAACAGTTATAGTACAAACAGTATCTGTGCTGACATATTTACAGAAATGGCTGACAGTGATTCTATTGATTTGGGAAAAAGTTGAGTAAATTTGTAAGAAAGCAGAAAATTATTCTTATCAAATGCATTCTTAAAGAATATGTTATGAGAAGCATCTGCCTGGGACAATTAGCAAACTGCATTAGAGATACCAAATTTCATTTTATGGAGGAAAAATGATTTGTGCTTGCAAAACACAATATATATGGTACTAGACCAGAAGAAATCTGCAGCCTCTTTTAGACTTGAGGAGGATTCAGAGAAAATGGAGTTATTATCTCTAGTGTGTGAAGTTTGAGGGTTTGCCTCTAAGCAGTCTCTTTCCTACGCCTGTCATTTACATGATAGGAGCTGTTAACGTCTCCTGGAGCATTTTGAGGTGCCAACATCCATTAATTTGCTAAGAAAAACAAGCTTCTGAAAATGAAAACCTTGCTCTTTGGCTGTCCTTTCTCCCTTCTCCCATTCCTCAAGGCTTGCTTGCCTGTCAGACCCTGCTGCCTTCCCTGAGCAGTGATGTCAGGGAGACTGGAGCAGGGGGAATTTGTCCAGCATCACTGCGCTGACTGAACTTCCCTAGCAGGAAACAAGAATTCCTGAACCACCACCACCTTTTGGAGCTTGGGATATTTTATTCTTTGCCGTTTGAAGTCCGTGTGTAAAGCCCAGCAGTATGGCTCAGGGCATCCTGCCTGTGCAGGGTCAGGCTGCTCTTCTTGCCTTAAAGGGTTTTTGCAATTTCCCTCCCCCACCAACAAGACATTTCAGAAAGTCTGGAATTTTTCATGCAGAAGGGAGATCTGCTTCTTCCCCAGACACACTCCTTTCAAAGGTGCATTACCCTTTGTAAAAGTTGTGCAAAATATGGGTTTATGGAGATCGGATTAGTGGTTAAAGCATATGGGGCATTTTTAATATTATTTTAAATCCTATCTCCTCCCTTGCATAGCAGCCAGTCTATTAATTTATCAGCCCTAGTTCTTTACACACAAAGTTTATCTTTACAGTAAGATAGCAGTTGCTGAGTGTGAGTTTCTCTAGAACATGTTTCAATTCCTTCATGCTTATCTATTTCCCTCTGTAAGAGGGTTAACAGAAGGGTTTTATCTTCTCACTGTTGTTATATCTGAGATCTTAACTGGCTTGAGGTTCTGCTTAACCTCTAAGAAACATGTGAAGGACAGCCTCTAAATTTGCTACTGAAGAGCCACCAGACAAATATAAAACACGCATGTGTTGAGTGTCTCATTGCAAGAATGTTATTGTTCCACTGCCATTTTTTTATCTGTAAATACCATAAAACCTCAAGGGATCAAAGCTGAGAGGTCAAACTCCAAAAATTCTAACACATTTTAAAGGCTAATCAGTACCTATGAAAAACGTTTTTTTACTTTTCTATAAAGAAAAGGTATCATTTTGAGTCTGCTATGAAATCCACTTTAAATTACTCTGCAGGAGGATCTTGAACTCTGCTGTAATAATTGTGAGACAAGCACCAATTTCTGAGTATTCCTCATTGGGACAACTGAAATATTGATAAAAATAATAATCATAAACCAGTAATAGTAGATCTAAACATATCCTAAAGACTTGTATGGCTACATCTACTCTATCCTCCATGTCTCTGCTTCTCTCTTCAAGTAAGTTCTTGCTGTTTGAGCCAGGAAAAAAACGTGAGGAGAGCCCGAGGTGAAATTCAGCCCTCCAAAACTCCTCAGTCCAAACACACTGTTCTGTGTTTCCAGCCTTCCAGGGCAGCAGGAATAAGGGATGGGTATTGAAACACATAGGATAAGAAGACTCCTAACAACAAAATTAGCTTTCATGTTTGAGGTTTTGTCACACTCCCTCTACATCTGCTGTGAGCAGATTATCTGCAAACTGCTTGGAGCAGGAGTTGAGAGCAAGAAGGGAAGGATTGTCACCCAGACAATGTCAGGATCTGTCAACCAAGGACCCTTTTGGCTCCTGTAATTTGAAAGTGTAGGTCAGAAGCGTATCCTGAAACGTCTGATAAAATAAAGATGTGTGGCTCTTGAGATGTGATTTCTTCCTTTGGTTCAAGTCTCTTTTTGGCAGCTAAAAGTCTCTGTAATGTAAACTGGTTTGTCCCAGCTTGGAAAGACTTTTGCTCTAGAAGTTCACCATTAACTAGCACAGGCTATTTTGAGAAATGACGGTCGGGACTTTTTAAACCATAATTTTGGCTGTCTTTAAATATGATGATAAAAATGCAGTTGGTGAGCAAAACAAGACCATGTGATTAATTTTTCCATATGATGTGTTTGATTATGACAGCTTCCCAGTCTCTAACAGCTTCCTATGTGAAGTTGAAAACAGAGAAAGAGTGTCTAGCACAGCTGACTAAATATGACTCTCTAGACAGCTCTGAGAATACACGCAGGAGAGAATATCCATAAAACACCATTAGAAAACAAGACAATGTCAAGCTATAAATTACTTTGAAAGATCAGTTTTCAGTGAACTATATAAACTGCCAATATCAGAGATGCAAGAACACTAAGTGTGCTATATTCCTGTTAATTTTCTAGTGTGGGCACTAGAAGAGTTGGAACATGCCTTAAGGACTGGAGGATAAGTACAGAGCTCCCATGTTTCTGATGGGAAAGGATTTTATTGTTATCTTTCAAATATACTTTGAAGAATCACTTAGGATTTAGACTTGTTGGTTCATGGCTGACTGGAGAGAGAGACTGAAACTACAGCAGGTTTTAAAGAATTAAGAGTTACCTTTCTGTTTGACTTCACCAGAGTATGAATTTTCCTGTACCTGCAGTATACGTGGATTTTATTTTACACTATGGTGTTACAGGGGCCGAAAAAGGCTCAGTGGTGCCTGCTGCTGTGAATTTACTGTGTGTCCTCCTGCCCTTCAGGTATTGCAACTTTTGTCAGAAATCAGGCTTTTGTCACCTCAAGGAACCACAATTTGATCCCTCTGTCAGATCCAGCTGATGAATTTAACCAAAAATACTTCTTTTGAACACTCTGCGCTTTGGCACGATTTCTAAATCACAACAAATACTGATTTTAATGTCATCAAAAGATTGTGTTACTCTATTTTCACAACAAAGATTTGTGTTTTCAGTTTAAACAGACCTTTCAGATTATATATATATGTAATCTTACATTAAAAACTTTTTAACACCAAGCAGATATTCTGAAAATCATCAGTTACTCAGTTTCAAAAAAACCTTTGTGGGGAGCACAGGTGGAGGTAACAAAGAGCTTGTATTTCAATCAGTGAAAACATTTTAAATTTATGTTACTCTTGAAAATTTAGGTCAACAGAATTTCTGAAACATGTGGACATTCTTTCATCATAGAAAAATCTTTTCCAATCCTGCTGTAGGTGTGTGTAGGCTGTCTAGAAGACATCCATTTCTGGTAGGCTTTGCCTTGAAAATCAAAGGAAGCTTGAAATCCCCGACTTTTAAGAATTCCCACGCTAGAATATCATAAAACGGGGATAACTGAGCTGCTTTAAAAACTCTTCCATCTCTTCTGCTGCCTTCACTCAGAAAAGAAAGTTTGAAATCTGAAAGGCTACTTCAGTGAAGTGCTACTCAGGCAGAGTTCAGAGCTGCTCCGTTAAACATCAGAGCCCTGTTCCAGCACAAGAGTTTTGTTTCAGGATGTGCAGAACATCCACGTGTGAAATGCTGCCTCTGGCAGGGCCATGGCACGAGTGCCAGGTGCCATCCTCTGCTGGCTAAATCAGAAATCAGGGACCCTTCTGCCACATGTGTGTTTTGAAGCTGGTTCCTTCCATTTTGTTACTGCTGGAAGATGCAGACTGTGGTTATTCCTTCCAGGAAAGGGTCACTGAAACGTCCCCAGGTTCTTGGAAGCAGGTAAACACAAAGCTGCTACAGCACCCATGCACGTCGTTCAGTGGCACCTCCAGTGAGATTGCTACCTATGAAAAATGGGCTCAAAGCCTTAATGAAAATTTCATTAATTGCTATATGTTCTATATTATTAGAAAAGCTGGTCTTATCCCAGCTCTCCTGGAAAAGTCAGGTTTTAAAAGAGGCGGAGACCAACACATTGCAAATGCCCAAGTGACATTCCATTGGAGCAGCTTTTGCATCTATAAATGTGTGGTGTTGAGAAGAATGGATGGAACTGGTGTGTCTGTGAGGAGGGTACAAAAGTGTTGGCAAAGGGAAGCAAATCCCCCCCACACTGAAGTGTCCTTTCCACTATTAGCCATTCTGGGATACCTCATCTCTCCAGCTGCTTAAATCAAAGGTCTATTTGATGGGAAAAAAAAGAGTTGTAACAGAGAATCTGAGACTTTTCTTTTTCTCTCTCACTGAGCACCAGGGTGTTTGAACTACAAAATCCACAGCAAGGTACAAAGTTCTTCAGGACCACAGTCTTTACTTCCAGTCTAAATTTTCAAAGTTCAAACTGTCTCCCCAGCTTTTCCTTCATACTGATGCTGTTTTTATTTTTACCTATTGATTTTTTTTTTTTCTTTCAGTGAGATCATCAGTACCAAATTAAATAACCCTGTGCAGTCACATCAGTGTACACAATAATATGTTTTCAATTTACAGAGCACCATGGAGAGGGAAGAGCCCTCCCTATAATCAGTGAGAGCCTCTTGAGAGCTGCAGCCACTCTCTTGCCAATGGCAAATATTAAATTCCAGGAATAATATTTAAAATGCTAAAATTGGCAAATATTAAATCCCAGGATATTTCTGAGCTCTGACATTTGCTCTGCAGGACACGATGCTGTTGGAAGCATGTCTTACCTGCAGAGCAGGTGCCCACATCAGCAATGTTCTCCCTATGTATGTGGCCAAGATTTAGGAATTGATTAGCCCAGCACTCCAGCCAGCTCTACTTCCTACTTAGTGGTGGCCAGGTTTGTTTAACTCTTTCTAACTTTTAATTTTTAAAATCCCGATAAAGACGGTTCAAATCTTCAGCAGAAAGTTCTTGTGGGAAAATACATTACGTTGGAAATTTTATTCTTGTTTGGCAAGAATTAAAGCTTGGCACCTTCTTAGCCTTTCTAATTAATGTATCCCACCTGCCTTCAGAGAACTTTGCTAATGCACAGTTGAGGCCATGGCAGACAATCATGGCCACATCTCAGATTTTTTCTGATGCATAAAATGTGATGTCCGGCTGGCTGCTGCATAAACAAACATTTTCCTGTAGGACAGCCACACCTCAGGTGTACAGGAATAGCTGATAATTAGTGTCAGTAAATCATTATAGTGCAAGCCACAAACATTATCACTCCATTTGTAATTTATTCCTGATGGGGGTACTTGTTCTTCTCAATACTTAATATGTCTGTTTATAGAAAAGTTGATTGAGATAATTAGCAGTAAAAATGCTAAGGTAACACGGCTGTGGTAACATTTAAATTGCCATCAATTTTGTTTATAGCAGCCTAAAGATCAGTGCTGAAATTAGAAATTAGCTACAATTAGCAAATAAATTGAGTGTCTCTTGGAATTACTTGATCATGTCTTAAAATGTTGCACAGTGTGATGCTCACAGAGGCAAAGCTGAGTCCCTGGCTGCTCATCTGCACCAAGTCAAGGAGAACACATCTTGCTTTGCTGCTGCTCCTGGCCTTCCGTGGAGCCTAGGCTGTTGCCCCACAGTATAGTTTGATGAGTGTGAAGCCAAAAATAATAAAAAATTCTCTAGTGGATTTGTCTCTCTGTAGGGGAAAAGGCAGAGTGGGATTTTCAGTGATGTGCACCCTTGTGGGGAGCAGCTCAGAGACTGCAACACTTCCACCAGCTCAGTAAATGAACCTTGAGACGGACTTGTCATTTACTTTGGCAGCTCCATGTGAGAGGAGTAACTTGGGCTGGAAATGTGTTGTTATCCCAGAAGATAAGCTGTAGATATTGAAGGCAGTTTTCTCTGATTGCCTGAAATGTGTCGCTTTGGAGGGCCTTGGGCATCATTTTATGCTCACAGTTAGAAATAGTTTGGTTCCCCCAGTAAGGTACTTTAAGGATCCTGCTTGATAAATGCTTTACAGAGACATGTAATTATTTTTCCTGGCATAATTTCATAATTTGATGTGGAAAGAAATGTGTTGTCTGCTACTGTTAAAATCAGTCATTAAGTGCAGTTTTGAGAATGAAAAGAGGAAGGGAATCGACCAGTTTCAGGATGAGCCTCTGACTCACCTCTCTCTTACCTGACTCATGCAGTAAAAGTTTTCTCATTCTTTCACCCTTTGTTTGAAGCAGACAGGCAATGGTTTTTGCACCACATGTGCCTTTCAACTCTGTGTGCAGAGAGGAGAAGGTGCTGCTGAACATCCCATCCTCCTCCTTCTAGCACAAGTCTCGAGTATTCATCCAAATCTCACGTGATGGCTCTCAGCTGCTGGGATCTTGCCCAGTTTTGGATGCACATATTTGATTATACTACAGAAAGTCTTCTATTTAGTGTAAGTTTAAGTAATTATTTGGCTGGAAGGGAAGGAGACAAGATCTTCAGCCTGTACTTCGCCATGTGCTGAAAGGGTGTGGGGATACTGGATCACGTGTGTGTTCCACAGGACAGCACCTGATCTTCCTGAAGTCAAACAGGAGACCTTGTCTGGCCTGGAAAGAAATGTTCACAACTGTGGCATTTGTCTGGGATGTGGAGAAATGGTGGCACGATGATGTTCACCTGGTGATACACAACTCTCTGCCCCCCTGCCCCCTGTGCTCTATATCCACTTCTCTTTCTTTGAGATTGGGAATACCATTCTTATCCAGGGAAACATCTCCTGCTGGTGTTAAAAGTTACATATTCCTTGAGTATTTCCTGGCTGTTTCCTTCCTTCTTCTTTCCTCCTCTTCAGCAGATGTTGCCTCTTTAAAGAGCAAAATTGGGCTGAGGGGAAAGGGAAGAAGTGACAGAGTGTCAGTGGAAAGCAGTCCAAGGGATTATGGATGGGGCAGTCACACCACAGGCAGACCCGTACTGAGAGCTGAGCACCAGGATCAGACAAGTGAGAGTTACCTGGCCTGAAGCTGCTGCTGCTTTTTTTTATTCTGTTTCCTTCAAAGCCAGAAGTCTGTGTTCCCTGTGGATTTCATCCGTGGAGAATTTATCACTGATAACTGTTTGTGTTGAATTTACAGATGAGCTAAACTGTTTTCTTTAATGTTGCAGTTTAGTACCTTTTCGTTTTCAGGTTTGTGTGAGCACTGGCATTCAAAGGAACTAAATCTGTCACTCAGATAATGTACTTGCCCTTGGTACCAAAATACATAAATAAGAGTTGCAAGGTCATTAGGCATATCAATAGAAAGAAAAATGTGCTGTGCATTAAATAGCTGACTTCCAGGCTGGGCTGGGGAAATAGCAGTATACTAAAGTGTACTGCTCATTTCTCCTTCTGATTGTGAAAAACAATTAATTCTCTTTTTTTTTTTTTTAGCACTTCCTCTTTGCACTGGAAACCCTCAGCACATGCCAGTCCAAATTTATGAGCGGTGTGTTTTTCAGTGTATTCCATTTATCAAATGTAAATTTCAGTGGCCAGTGATTTACTACAGAACTGTTTGGAAAGCAGCATGTAAATATTACCTAACATAGTATTAAAAAAAAAAAAAAAGCCAGAGCACAGGAGATTTTATTTGCCACTTCCCAAGCACTTTATCTTTGTCCTTGAGAAGGCAGGTTTGGTGGAGAACTGCTCCAGAACAGTTCTGGAATGCGTCTTGTATGTAAATGTGCTTTTATTCTCAGTAGAAGACAACCTTGGAAAGTACTGAATTATTGCTTATATTTTAATATCTTTCACTTACTTCAGTTAGACTCTACTATGAGGTGCAGACCTGAGGGAGCTGAACCTCCCTCACTCTCCATCACTCCAAATCTTGCTGATGAAAAGAGACAAGTCCTCGTTGTCCTCTGCCATGAAGTTCAGGCAGTAAATAATCATCAGGGAGAAAATTACACCATGAGGGTTCCATGGTGTCTGGGCAGGCTGGGTGATACAGTCTCCACTCAGCCCCTTTTAGCCCTTTTCATCAGCTCAGGGGTAGAGAGACAAGATGATGAGAGGTGTCCTGTGGAGACAGTCTGAGAGAGTTGGAGATGTTTAGTCTGGAGAAGAGAAGGCTCCGGGGTGACCTTAGAGCCCTTTCTAGTACCCCATTCATGTGTCAAACACAGCCAGATGACACAGCTGATTTTTGTTGAAGTAGCACTAGTTTAAAATAGCACCCATGGCAGAAGTTACTGCCTCACAATTTGTTCTCTGCCTGATGGTCCCAAGACCAGTGAGATTATGGTGAAGGACTTGTCTCTTTATGGCTTCTAAACTTACGTACCTAATGCAGCCGTCTGCATCCCCCTCAAACTCAGCTGCAATGGTAGATTGGGCGATCCTTTTGAACCCTTCACTGGCCCTCACCTCCGACTAGCAAACACTCTACCCGCAGCACCCGCAAAGAAGCCCTTGTGTTGCCTCTGAAGAGGGGAAAAAGGAGCCACGTGGCTGTTTTGTGTGCCTCCCCCAGGTGTGGCAGTGCGGGGGCAGCATGGAGGTGCTGCCCTGCTCCCGCGTGGCGCACATCGAGCGCACCAAGAAGCCCTACAACAACGACATCGACTACTATGCAAAGCGCAACGCCCTGCGCGCCGCCGAGGTCTGGATGGATGACTTCAAGTCACACGTGTACATGGCCTGGAACATCCCCATGGCAGTAAGTACAGCTCACGCTCCGTGCTGAGCAGAGGCAGAGCTGTGGGTAGCTGCTCCTAACTCGCTCTTGGAGTGAAGGGTGTTAGTACAGCTGTGCAAAGCTTTGGGAAAGTGTTTTGGTGCATGCTCGGTATGGAGAGTTCTGCCATGTGAACTCGCTTCCTCCATCTAAGTTTAGTCCAGACTGTTGTGGGCGGTGTCACAAATTTATAATTTAACCAGAGCAAAATGTCTCAGGTTTATGTGCTACCCCAGAAGTCATTAATTTGGGGTGCTGTTAAACTCTGAGGTGTTCATATGCTACAACAGTGGGGACAACAGAAATGTCCATAAATAAATATCATCATTCATCGTGATACTCAGTAGACCTCACCAGCATAAAAAACGCAATAAAAGAATCGCACATTAAATAGCTTTATTGTCCACAGGCTGAGAGGTGCAATGTGGGCACGTTCTGCTTCTCACTGTGCATACAAATTGTAGTTGGCCTGTGGGGGCCTCTAGGAATCCATGTAATATAAATATTAGATAAACTGTAGGTTCAGTTTATCACTTTGTTCTGTAAGTATGCTTAGTATCACATGCTGCATCTGCACTGAGCATAATTCTTGCAGTGAAGAGTTTTATGTTATATCCCAGCCAGGTGGAATCTGGCTGTTGCTTTGTTCCTTGGCTGTGTTTGCACCCAAATTATTCATGAGAAGGGGCAAAGGGAGAGCAGCTGAGGGGTAACGTCCACTGATCTGTAGGTAAGGATGGTTTAGTTAACCCTGACAGCAGGGGTTTGCTCCGAGCTGAAGCAAATTGGAACAGGAATGTTCCTCTCAGAACCGGAAAATACGCAAACCCAGCGGTGCCTTTGGGAATATTCAGTTATGACCTAAGTTCATCAAAGTCATGGCAGTCTTGTCAAAGACTTCATTAGATTTAGTCTGTCCTAATCATCTAGTCATGCTTTGGTACCTAGTTAATAAGTGACACCCATTTCTGTTCTTTCCTCTTACAGTTTTTTAAATACACATACCTAGAGGAGCAATGTTTCCTCCTTGTCCACGGGATCTCTGAATATGTCAGATATTCTCACAGGTCTAAATTAGCTCACTGCTGTTCAATATTGGGCTCTCTGTGCAAAGGTCTCCATAATGTGTTTTTGGTGACTTCTTTTGGCTCAAGAGGTAATTGCTGAGAATTATTTTGCCTTAACAAAAGGCAATACTGCATCACTTTTTCCACACAAGATTTCTGTGACGGTAGGAGGAAGAACAGAGCAGTGTCCATTAAAGATTTATGGGCATTCTGGCCCTGTCTGCACACATAAAATACACTTGCTAAAATGGTCAGTTTTCAATTAGGAGATGAAAAACGAACCTCTGTAAATGTGCTTGCTTGATGACATGTGCAAATGAATTCTGAGAAAAGATGATATTTAAATAAGCATTTACACCAAAATATGATTTCCTTTAATCTCTCTGAGATTACTTATTGATGCAGTTTTCTGCACTGAGCTATACAGCAGAGCTTTTAAAAAAGCCCAGGCACATCTACAATAAAAGATATAAAATCAACAGAAATACTGAACATTAAAATTTTCTTTCCATAAAATAAATTGATTGATTGATAAAACATAAAAATAAGCCTATTAGCTCTCAGGAAAAGGAAGCTGATGTTAGTGTTCATGACATTATTCACTGTAGTATTCAGTATGGATGACAGAAGTACTGTACTGGCATAAGCCATCACAGAAGCCTTCTGCAGGGAAATTAGAAACCTTGCTAACTGGTTAAAAAGAATATATCCACAAAGTAAATCCTGTGGATACCTCATTCTTGTATCATCACACTGTAACCTGCCCATGGTGACTGCAGCTGGCACAGAGGGTGAGCACAGCTTTTTCATTGCTGCTCAATTTGCTGCTCTTGTGCTGTGTAGAAACAGCACTGCAAAAAAGGACACTGTATTGCCTCATTTTAAATAGGGCAGAAAAGAGGCAGGTAAAACACATTCATTTTCCCATACCACAAAACTGATCCAAATTAACTCATCTATAACTCCCACCGTCTTTTTCACAACTCAGTTGTTTTGAGATTATTGAGGTTATCGAGAATGTGTCCATAATGTATCTCTCGATCAGCAGATGGTCTTGGCACACCTGCAAGATCATGTTCCTATAACCTTCAGCAGGAGGTCAGCACAGCTTTATTTCAGTTAACCAAATACTTGGTACGTCCCCACTTATGATTTATTCCTCAACAATTTGAGTGATAAAGGAATCTTACATTGAATGATTTATTGCACTGAGTGCCTCAGAGGATTGCTCTCCTTCCACGCAGCCTCAAGTGCTACGTAAATTAACATTCATTTGAATGGATGCTGTGCTGAGGGCTCCTGACAGAACGTGCAGCAGCAAGCAGCAGTGAGCACAGCAAACTCTTTATGTGGCAAATAGGAAAACCTGTTCAGTATTACACTTGTATTCTCTCCTGAAAACCAGGCATCTGTTTGGGATCTTAATAAACCATGAGCTAAGATTTGCTGCTGTCTTGTAACCCTGCATTAGAAACAATCTGTAAGATGTACAGATATTCTTCTGGAGGAAAAGCACAAGGCACTTCAGAGAGATCTCATGCAAAACTCCCCAGTTTCAGTCCATTTGATTAATATAGTGTCGGGAAAGGTTTTTGGATGGGGTAACTCTTACTGTCTTAATGTTGAACTGTGATGATTTATAACACTTTAAATCAACAGACTCTGACTCAGAACCAGCCAGTTTTAAATGGCTGACTTTGTTCATATTAACTTGTATCTTCCAGTCTGTGTCTTTCATGGGATTTGTATTTAAACGTGAATTAAATTCTGAAGTAGAATTATAAAGGTTTTGAGTTTAACTGCCTTCTATGGCTCAAGTCTGCAAATGAGCTCCAGTTCTAGTGAAAACTGAATGCTGGTCCATATGAATGCTTAGTGGAGCTTAATGACTTTCTGAGCAGCTTTGCTTTGAAGTTTTAACAGATCTGTTCTGACATCATTTACATTACTGAATACTCAAATCTCTTACTGGAGTAAAGCATGACCAAGCTGCTGTATTTTAGATCAGAATTACTGCCTAAATTCTAAATGAATCTGAAAGGCTGCAAGATTGATTGCAGACATTTAGAACTGCTGTAAGTAACAACATTCTAATTGTATTCTTATTATTTTGACTTATTTTTGGGTTTTGCTTGTTCTTTATGCTCCTTTTTCCGCTGCCTTTCATTAATAATTATTGTCTGCACTCAACAGCAGCTGTTTGATGAGCTGCTGCTTACAACAAAAGAAGGAGGAGAGGGAAATACAGCTTGGTAAACAAAATGAACTCCAATTTGATTTCAGTAAAGATTAGCAACCATAAAGCCAGTGCAGTGAGATTTCTTTATTCGTTTTCTGCTTTGCAGAACCCCGGAGTTGACTTTGGAGACGTTTCTGAAAGGATTGCTCTGCGACAGAGACTGCAGTGCCGGAGCTTTAAGTGGTACTTGGAGAACGTGTACCCTGAGATGAGGGTTTACAATAACACAGTCACTTATGGAGAGGTACAGTACGTCTTTGGGAGCACATCACAGCTGCACCCGAGCCCTCCTCTCCTTTCAGAGCTGGCTGTCAGGACGTGCAGAGCACTTACACATCAGCACAGCAGTGGCAACGAAAATGCCCTCCCCTCCTTTTAATCAGCACTAAGGAGGGTGGCTGTGAGAAGCCCCTTTCCTTTCGTTGGAGGGCAGCAGGTGAAGTCATCCTCACTGACAGTGACATGCAGCCGCCTTGGCTCTCATTTTAAAATACTGACACATAAGTTTGAGGCAATCATTTTCCCAAATAAGGTGCCACAGACATCATAAAGAAAACGTCAGTGGTCAGCAGAGCTAAAATAATTGTCTACATGAGCTGCAATTAAATCTGAAGGCAATATATTTTCCTACAAGATAACTAAATGGAGACTGTTCCTTTCTCTTCCATTTGATTGACTTCATATAAAAATAAGTCAGGCACTTGAGACGTTGATACAAAGTGCAATTTTCATTCCATGATATCACTTTGCATCCCAATATAACTATCCCCGTCAGGAACTGAGAGTTCAGTAAATTCAAGAGGAGCTGTTGGTATTTGTCAGCTCTTCGAAGGTCGTTAACAGTGAAGAACATTGGCAGAAGTGCCAATGTTGTGTCAATTATACCAGACCCTGAGCAATCTGGGCTCTAAAACAGTTTGTTCCTCTTGAGCTGTCACATAGAAGGTTCTTGAGTCAAATTGAGGAAGTTCAGTGATGCAAATATCAAACTATTTAACATTTTTAATAAGATAGAGCCAATATACAAGGTATTTACCCGGTATAAAGTGACCTAGGTCCCTTTCAGTCTCACTTTAGGGTTCATCCTAAATGACATCGAGCTTGTTGTTAAATACTTTCTCTTCTGATTATTTTCCTGGAGGAAAAGATGTCTGGATTTTTGTAAGTTTCAAGGAAAAGAAATGTATTGAGTAGATGTGAAACAGATTGAAACAGTAGTAAAAATATATTTCCTAGTGACTCAATTCCTATTTTTTTAAAGCCAGCTCATAAAGCTGCCTTCATGTTCTTTAGCCTTTATAACACCCAAGCCATAAAATAAATCTCCTGAAATTTGGTTGTTGGTGAGCCCCCTTATCCAATTGGATTCCCTGTTATGCTTGTACACTATAATATGAAGGATTATATACTGATTTCTTTTTCTGACTCCTTATGCAGCAGCTGTTTCTAAATTATGGATGTATGGACAGGTACTTCACAGTCTAAAGCAAGACTAACCTGTTGAGTCTTTTGAGGTGTCTGTGTAAACTTCTTGTTTACGATATCCCTAAAGTTTTTCTATGTTCAAAATATGTGTGTAATGCTTCCAGCCTCAAGAGAAAGGCTGAAAGGGTTTTCACAAGAGCTCCATCCCAGTTTTTATAGACTTGTAAATTGTCCTTGTCTGGGGAAGCACAGGAATTTTTACCTCCTTGGATCTCTGAACCTTTGTCCTTTCATAAAGCGTGCTTTATGTCACCTCTGTACAAAAGAGTGTACTATATTTTCAGTTCAAATAAAAAATTTTCAGATGGTTTTTGGTTGCATATCAGCAATAGGAAGAAACAGAAACATGTCACATCCAACACCAATCCTGGGTAGCTCCTATCCTGTTTGTAAACCACATTCTCAACATCCGTTGTCAAAATTTATGTTTACGCAATGGCAGTTTGGAGCAAAACTTGGCCTGGGTTTCTTAGAGTGAATTTTAGGAAGTTCTGGCCCTTGAGTAATTGCCAAAAATATAACTCTGACCCAAGGTGTGTACAGACAGCAGGTTGTCCAAATAATGTCTTTTCCTGGAGGAGATTCACTGCTGGCACCCTGTCATAGCTGAAGGAGAAACGTGTGTCTCTCAGAGAGAAGCTTTGCATAGCGCTTGTTTCAGGAGCTGTAGCACAGCTGAGATTTAGCTAGACTGGACTAAAATAGGGGCTAATTTCCAACTGAACTGTTTCGTTCTGATCTGGTTATAGGTGCGGAACAGCAAAGCCAGCGGCTACTGCCTGGACCAGGGGGCCGAAGAGGATGACAAAGCCATCCTTTATCCATGCCATGGAATGTCCTCCCAGGTAAATGGGGGAAATCCCATCACTAGAGAGAAACCTTGAACTTAGAGAATATTCAGAAGAAACAAAGAGTAAATTATGTATTTGGGTTGAGTTTGGTAGTGAAATTCCTGAGCTGCAAAGGCAAATGTCTGGCTTTATTCCAGTCTTGTTGGGTGCCTTTTCAAAGGTTGTCCAGCATGTGAATCTATACTTTGCAGTTGCCAGTTAGGAAAGCAGAAGGATCACATTACTTTGTTTAAATAACAGGGTTCCACTGAAGATAAATTAATTTAGGTAGTCTGTGTGAGTGAGCAGTTCCTCTTGTTATGACATGACTTATTCATGGTACCTCTTTAATTTAACTGTTCCTTGGTCCAACAGGCTCCTGGGCAGAAATTATTTATCAAGCTGCTGATTTGATTCCCTGAGTAGGCAAAATGTTAAGCACATGTTTAACATCAACTTCAAAGGGAATCAAGAATATTCTATAAGTTAAGAATTTTTTAAAATATAAGGTTTTATTTTTTTTTGGTCAGTCCCTGTACATATTATTGTTTTCTTACAGATGTATGGAGATTTTTAAACTACATTTCTTCCTTCCACACTCGTAGTGATCTTACTTATACAAGTTGGATATTATTTAAATCCAGGACTTGAGCTTCTTCTGAAATGCAGTTCTAGTTTCTTTTGAAGTAGCACCTGAATCAAAACTACGTTTAGTGAACATTCTAATGTGTAAATAAACTCTGACCTTATCAGGCTTAACAATTATCTGAGGTTCAGTCATACATATATTGATTGGAAGTCCTGGCTTGCTCATCACCAGGGAGGCAAAGTGAGACAGACAGTAATTCCTGCTGGCACAATGTCCACCTTTGGCAGGATCATTATGGACTATTTGACTGACACTCTCCTAGTAGAAGTGGAAAGAGCAGCCTTTGAATAAGGTAACAAAATAGCTTTGCTTAATTAGATGTAAATTAGCTTCTCAAGAAGACTCTCGTTAGAGATGTCAAGGCGCTCAGAGAGAGTTCAGTCTCTTGCTCCATCCTAATCTGAACAGAAAGTTGCAAATTTAAGTCCTTCCAGAAAGCCCCGTAGCAACATCTAATCTCTATCAGAGTGCTAGCACTTAGAGGAGTAATGAAATAAATGGTTCTGACTGTAATTTATTTTGCAGTTTAAGTCCTTAACCTACTTGTTTGCCTCTGAGATTCCTGTTTCACAGAGCAGGCTTTGACTACAGGAGGAAAATAGATGAAGGCATAAGTTATAGTGAATTTTTTCCATTTCCCTTTAAAACAAGCAAACAAAACAACAAAAACACAGGAAAATAGTTTTCATTCTGCAAGAAGCACCAAGTGAAGATGGAGGTGATGTTTTATCTAAGTTGAGTATTTCACAGACAAGCATGGGTTGGAGCCACTCAAATGCAGCCAAGTTAATTAATGATTACACAGCTGGAAAACTTCTATCATCTCACCACAATTTACAAAATTAATTCAGTGTGAGAACCACAGCTGCACAAACCCTAATCAAGGATATTCAAGCACATAGCATGAAAGGTGTTGACAGCAAGTGTTTTAATATATTAAATAAACATTTTTAAAGCCCCTCTTCTAATCAGCCTGGGTGAGCATAGTTGTCTGCTGCATTTAGCTTTCCATTTCTGACATTTTTAATCTCAAGCATAGGACATAAAATACCCCTACTGAGCTGAGATTTGGGTTATTTGTACATGCCTATTGAATATAAATTAATATAAACACAGAACTCACTTTCCCCAGTTGGGTTATCACTGGTGTCCATATGTCCTACCAACGTGAAAGCCTCTCCCTGTTCAGCTACTGCCTTGTTTGTTTTCCATACTCTTCAATTCTGACAAGCAGATTACCAGTGATTTTAGTGTATACGTGGCTCTACTGAAACCCACCCAAGTCAGACAGGTGTTTAAAGAAAGCTGAGTTAGGAACAAGATTACTGTTCATCTGTGATAAAATGTTCTTTTCTCCATGTCTTACCCTTCTGTTTTGTTGCTGTTCTGCATTACAGTGGCAAAATAAAACCACTCCACTGTGACTGCTCCATGAACAAAATGCTTTTCCTTATGCGAATTTTCAAGATCAGTTTTCACCAAGATAAATCATGTCTTTGTAATGACATCAGCTTTTAAATTTCTTTATTTAAGCAGGGACAAGCTCTTTTATGGATGCCCTGGAATGCATTTAGCCTGAGTTTACATCAATTTGGTTTAATGAGTTTGTCTTGAGCTAAGTCGTTGTAAGCTAACAGCTAAGAAAATCCAGACAGAGTTTTGCATCAGACTGAGTCGATTTAAAAACCTATTTTACAGAAAAGTAGTGTCCCTTTTATATGTGCTCATTGGATCTGAAGTTTGAGTCTAATGGCTTTCAGGAAAAAAACTGTTTGCAAATACTGCTGGGAGAAACAGTCCAGGGCTACAGAAGATTTGTAAATAAAGGAATATATTTGGAGCCTTGAACTGCTCTGCCTCTGTGTGTGGCCTCTGTTGAACAATCAGCTGCAAAGCCCAGTGGTTCTATACACTTCTGTGGTAAAATAAATTTAAAAAAAAAGGTGGGGTGATGAGGACGGATACAACACCCCCAAAATTGGAATGAATTGTTCTAGAAGCTTCATAGAACAGTTACAGGTCATGCAGGTTTTGAGCTATCTGAGAGCACTTAGCCCCAGAATACTACAGTGGAAATATTCACTGTCTCAGAGTCTGTCTTGAATGCCATGATGTGGAGCTGATTATACGATATGTGAAAGTGAGGAGAACTTAATGAAATGACATCTTGGGATAGAAGGGCCACGGTGAACATCCTCCTTCTCCACCCTCCTTTTCCTTTCACAGCAGAGAGAGGGGAGGCACTGCAGCTGGGGAAGAGAGAACTCCCTGTGCCTTGAGAACAACCAGAAGGAAGGGAGAGCTCCGTGCTCAGATTGCCGGGGCTTGCAGCTACACAAACAGAGGAATGAGAGGAGATGAAAGGCTCTACTTAAACTGTTGCTAGAGGGCAGACATTTGAAGTTTTGCTGGGTAGAGCTGTGCCTGCCCAGACTGGCGTGCAGGGCAGCAGGATGGATGAACAAGTGGTTTCTCCACTTGCGGGAAGCACTGGGTGGGATTCTGGCACAAACATGGAAGTTTGATACCTTGTGGTCTGTTTGCCTTGAGGGGACAGGTGCTCTGGAGATGTAGGGTGTTTGGGGTTCCTGCCTCACTTGCTGCTTTGGTCCCTGTGTCAGCAGACAGCTTGTCTTAACTGCAGGACTGAAGAACCATTAAAGATTCCCTTTTGCCTGGAGAGCAAGAGTGAGAGAGAGAGAGGTTAAATTCAGTGTGGAAAGCTACCAGGCCCATCCCAATAACTGTTTCCTACAAACAATTACCTGTAATCATTTGGTGCTTTTTTTCACCTGACTGGAAATTAGCAGGAATTGATGGTTTTGAAGTCAAATCCTCCCGTTTAAAGCTGCCACATTAATATTACTGGAGGATCATATTCCATAGGCAGCAGCACTGACTATTTTTGATCCAGGTATGGTGGCATTCAGAAACAACCTTTGACATCTTTTGCATTCTGCTCAGATTTCTAAATGTTGAAGAAAAAACTATCCTATCTTATATCAGTATAGCAGATGGCATCAGGATTAGATCTTGAGTATTTAATAGAGCACTTGGCTTCAGTGTCATTTGAATCCTTCAGCTCTTCCCAGATAAAAGAGAAAAGCTGAGTGCAGGTCCATCCCCATATGATGTATAAAAGTGTGCTTCTGTTCTGCAACTTGCAGTTTGGAGTATGTGGATACCTGAGGATCTCAGCCCATCAAAACCCGCACAGATTCCTTTTTTAATTAATAAGATTTAATATTTCTTAATATAAGGGGACTTTGTAATTTGATTTTGGCTGGTTGACACTGGGAATGGATTTGACATGATGTATCATACCCACAGTCCTAACACAAATTCAGGGATTATTTCTTTGTGGGTACATTAGTGACACTTAAGATCAAGTTTGAGCGCAGGAGGTATAGTTTTAATTGGCTGTATCCCAGTTCCTGCTTTCTAGCCTGCAGAAATAAGCAACTTATTTTAATGCTCATTTTCACACCTCATGTTGTCTCTAGGAAGTTAAGATAGGAATTCTTTGGAGGGAGATTTTATTAATCATATTGTAGTTTCTCGAAGCTTAATTTCTGGTCTGATTTTGCAGAAGCAGGCACTACAGCTTTCCTATGTAATATGGTCTGAACTGAGATAATTCTTTGTGGGTGGTTATTTTTAGAATTCTATTGTAATGTGGAATAAGCCTAAGTTTTCATGACTGTTGGAACAGCCATAAAAACTTGACAGAAAGTGCAGATTCAGGAAATTAAGCCCATGTTGTTCTATTTGTCTCAAGATTGTACAGATAAGGGTTTCCTGCACTGAGCCATCCCTGGCCCTCTTGAGCTGTAACACAAACTGCCACTTTCAATACTGCAGATAGTTTAGAATAGAGTTAATGTATTTTCCACTTCTAAACCCTGAGCAGAACTGGTACTTTCTGCTTTGACAGGCTACTCTATAACAAAGTGCATGGCCACTGTGATGCTACTGAGATTCTGATGGCAAAGAATGTTTTAGACCATTTAAATACCAGTACAGAAAATGCTGCTCATCTCAAAAAGGAAAATCAATCCTATCCTATAGAGCAGACAGCCCATTATAAACAGTGGTCCTCGTTATTTGCATAAGGCAAAGCCAACAAGCTTGTGGGGTGTTTTTTTGGCACTACAGAGTGATAATAAAGACTTCAAGATGAACAGATTTTCTGGTCAGTGTTTTAGCCAAACCTGCAGTTCATTTTTACTCTGCTGAAAACCCATTGAATAGAAGTGTGAATTATACAGTAAGTTTTTGGGGTTTTTTTCTAATAAATAAATAAAAGAGAAAATGTTGATTTCTATTTTTTTCCTATCTCCTTTTTTATGTGAAAAAACAAAATTAATTTGTCTGACCTGGCAGACCCTTCATATTTTGAATTACTTTGCTTGCTTGAGCTTATTTTACACATGTCCCTCCTAACCTGAGAGTGGAAAAAAAGCCCCAAAAGTGTCTTGATTTAGTGTGTACAGACTGTGCCATGACAAAGGCACTGTTCATACCCAGAGCATCCTCGTGTGGCTCTCTCTGTGCTCTCTCTGATGTAGGCTCTCTTCTACCTCTGTGCTTCACATGGCTGCTCTGAACAGAAGTGGCAGGTGGGAAAATGAACACATACTATGTCAAAGAGCATCTGGTCTGGGAGCAAGTAGACCATGCTCTTTTTACCACCAGCAAGAAATGATTATTCACAGCATGATTCTTCTGAGGTTAATAAGGATGGCAGTAGAAAGCCAGACTCTAATTTGAGTTTTTTTGATTGACTCTTAACGATATCTCACACACTGGTCAGTGGCATCTTATAAATGCCAGGCACTTCTGACCTTCCTTCCCATTCTTGTTAAGTAATTTCAGCCATATAACAGCAATAGGACCAGACAGGCAGTGAATTTCCTGAGTGGTAATTGCATTTCTTTGGTGGCTCAGATCCTCGCCCTGCAGCATCCAGACTCACAGCACACAAGCCATGTAGCTGACTCCACTCTGCAGTCTTTTGGCACCTGGCTGTTGCACTTTCAGAGTAAGAAGGGCAAAATATTATGCTAGTTTAATGACTCTGGGTTTAAGCACAGAAGTGGGAAGTAGATAAGTCTGATTTAATGTATTGGCCTGCTGCCAAATTAGCATTGTGCATTTTTGCTTTAATGTGCTTTACACCAAACTGAAATAGCAGAGTGTCATTCTTATTATGTAGACCTGAAGCATATGTTAGCAAATTTGCTGCCATTTCCCTCATGGCTTTTTTTTCTTCTCATATTTTTGGCTATTGGTTGCATGCTTGGATTTTTTCAGTAATGTTTATTTACAAAAACTAATTAGACTTGTTGCTATCAATAGCCTTTAACAGAGCTCTTAAGAACAAACTACATGACAAAATTGACATTGTGTCCTTGTTAAATCAACTCCTGCTGAGTGGGCACGATTTACATATTGATTACTTCACTTCACTTGATTGCCCTTTGCAGTGAAATAGTGGGTGGGGAGTGGTGGGGAGCAGAGGGGTGGGACAAGGGAATGTCGTGTTCTAGGTTTTACCAACATTCCCAAGGTTTGCCCTTGAGCAGTGCAGCACACCTGATGTGCAGCAGCATAAAGGGCTCCTGACCAGCTCGGAACTCTCCTTTCTCTCCCAGCTTGTCCGCTACAGCTCGGAAGGTGTCCTGCAGCTGGGGCCACTGGGCTCCACCGCCTTCCTGCCCGACTCCAAATGCCTGGTGGACGATGGAAAGGGCAGGACACCCACCCTCAAGAAGTGTGAAGACGTCCTGAGGCCAGCACAGAGGTTCTGGGATTTCACACAGGTGTGCAAGAGCTCAGGAAGCCTTGAAGAGATCAGCTGGGGAGGAGTGATGCTCTAGAGAGTATAGAGAGTATATATAAGAATTCCCCCCAGTACTTTTTAGAAATAGCCAGATACGTTTTCCACAGATTATGTGCTACCCAGGAATATTCTTTCGTTATTGCTAGAAATTTCAGGGTACACTTTTTAGTAATTTTTACCTATCCTTCTTAGAATATTCTCAATTTCTCTCCTGATTGTCAAGAGCATGCTTATAATTGTTTACTGTCCAGTAGTTTTTGCATCTATAAGTTTTCTAGAATTTTTCTAGCACCTTTATAGGCATTTTTTAAGATCTGAAATCTTCAAATAATTCTTAAGACTTTCAAAAGCATTATTACAGTCTCTGGGATTTCCTATTTCTTGGGCTTTGTAGGGATTCGCCAGTGCTTTTTAGAGATCTTCTAGTGATCTGGGGGGATTTTCCCAGCAATTCCTAAATGTACAGTTATCAAGGAATTGTTCTGGTAATTTTTATGTATTAGCTAGCTTTCCCTAGGAATTTCTAGCACTTTCTCAGGCATTTATCACTTGATTTATACGCAATTACATTTTACAATGTTTTTTAAGGATTTACAGATCTGCTTCTTCTATTCTGTTCACCTTTTGTGTTCCTTCCTCTAATCCTTTTTCTTTTCCCTTTGTTTTTCTTTTTCCCCAGAATGGTCCAATCATCAGCAGAGACACTGGCCGTTGTCTAGAGGTGGAAATGTCAAAGGATGCAAATTTTGGGCTCAGATTAGTTGTACAGAGGTGCTCGGGGCAGAAATGGATGATTAGAAACTGGATCAAGCATGGTCGGCACTGACTGTGGGGCTGAGCTGCCTCTCCTGCTCCTTGCTCAGTGTGCCATGTCTTGTGAGGCATTTGTCTTAAAGCAAATTATTTTGAACAAGTCTTGGCTCTCGAGAGTCCTCCATAGTTGGGCATTCCAAGGAAAGAAAGAAGAAAAAGGAAAGCAGACACACACATGCCCTGTTTGACTCTTCCTTGCTCCAGCAGATGATGCGGAAAGCTTAACGAGAGTTTTCTCTTGATTTTGGAAATCTTGTGAAGACCAGAACACAACAAGAAAGTGGATTCCTTAAGCTCTCCTAGAGGAACTGACAGACAGATCTTTCTATGCCGAGTTCAAAGGAGACATCCCAATACTGCCTCATAAAGAGAGTTCTCTGATGAGTAGCTTTTTAGCTTTAAGTTTTGGACTGGTGCACAACTCCTATGGTGAATAATTATGTGCCTTTTTTATTGTACTTCGTATAAAAGAGGACTGGAAAAATCCTACCTTTTCAGCATGTCTGGTTCGTTGTACTAAACAAGGAGATCTGTAAATAACACCGGAAATATATTATACTATATGATACATTTCAAGGTTGATTGTTTAGGAGTCTCTGTTTCTAGAAAGAGACTGTTCTGCAAATGTTTACAGGTGGTTCTCAACCTTCGGGCTGCTGGAAAGCAGCATTTTAGAGACCTCTTCTAGTTAGACACAGGTAAATGTTAAACAGTAAAATAAATAACCACATGCTCCATTATATTGCCACATTTTACATTTGTTGGCTGTAGAGGCATCACAATTTAGCACTTGGATATGTGGCTCTTCTGAGGCAGTAAATGTCCTGATGGACAGATTGATGGATTTCAGGAGCCTCAGCTGGCCCCAAAGCCCTGAGTGTGTGTGGGTCCCTGTCCTGCAGGTCACTGCTGTGTGGTTCCAAAGACTGCCTGGAACAAGGATACTCCTTATTCTGGAAATAGATTGACTGGCTTAGGTGCCATCTGCAGAGCTTAAAAACTTGGATCTTCCATTTTGTTCCCCATCCTGTGAAAATGTCAAATGTGAGCAAATATGCTTTGTGAGCACTGTCTAGACAAATTTCCTGAATAAACCAACAGTCTTTTCAGCATTTGGAAAACAAACACAAGCCTAGTGATAAGAAGGCAAATTAGAGCAAGAGGTAGGGAGCATATATAAATACTGTTACTCTGAAATATAAATATTTTACTCTAGCTAACCCATTGACAGCATCTTTGTGAACCTGAATTTGATAATGCATCCAGTGGTTCATGCAGGACCAGTGCATATGGACAGAACAGTGACAAGGTCTTATCCAAAAGGCTGTCAAAACTGATGAGCACAGCCATCAGCAGATTTTGGATGTGGGTCATGGCACGCAGCTTTACTGTACAGGTGATGGCAGTCAGACTGAAGGAGAGACACAGATGGTATCTCTTAATTTCACAGTTTAATATTTTATAATTTTTTTTTCATTGTTTTGTTTTACTGAGCCAGGAAAATAGGTAATTGCAGTCACTCTGGTGCCATGAATCTTGGTGATCTGTTGCTTGAATAACTTTTGCCATTCCTATTTCAAGACATGCTGAACAAAATAGAATGGAAACAAAATTAATTTTTCAAGGGCATGATGTGTAATAAAATATTTACTTTTAACATGCAAAATCCATCAGTTCTTGTCAACTTTTGGTTAGTATCTGGAAAGCATATCGCTATGTTTTGCCCCAATTTTATTCTTGAAATAGAGTGCAAGATGCAATACAAAGCCAGTTCTCCTGGAGCTTTCTTGAGCCTAATTGCTGATCTTTATTCATGTCTCATAGACCAGGTTACACATGGACATATGCAAAAAATAATTGTGGATGAGAGTCTAGATACAAAAATGCTTGAAATTCTGATAAGTTGTACACAACCTTTTGAACAGTGTAATAAGACCTTCAGGGAGGATAGCATCTTTAATAAAACAAGCAATACTGTATAAAATCATGGACAATCTCAGTATTCAAGCCTTCCTGCAGGTCCAAAACAGGTAGGAAACTTCAGGCTAAATATAGCTTGGGAACAGCTGCCCTGCATTTAACTTCCTTATGTTAAGCTATCAGACAATTTAAAATTATATTTGCCATCTATGCAGCAGATGTTGAAGGCTTTGTACAGGAGTACATTTGTGAATTTTCATCTTCTCTCCAAATACAATTTCCACCTTTTAGAATGTATGAAAGCTGTATTCTCCTTTTGTTTGCTCTTATGGAGTTTTACTCCTTGAGGGAGGTGAGAAGGCAAAAGAAGGAAAAGATGGTTTTGCCAGGTGAGATTTTGGGGGACTAACAGGTCATTCACACTCATTTTTAGTCTTTCCAGTGAGTAAGTGCTAAATATTTTATATGAACATGGCAGGAAGTGGAAATTAATTATATATCAGTGTGACTAGTAAATACCTATTAGCATACAATGTTACAGTACTGAACAGGAGCAAATATGCCATGTGCTTTCTTTTTCCCTTTTATTTTTCCTTGTCTTGAAGTAGCAACCTACACTTGATCCTTGGTTAGCAGTGGGGCAGCAAGCCTTTCAAACCCTGGGGAAATGAAAAAGGAAAGCTGAATATTTAGAGGAATTTAAATCTTCTCTCTTAAAAGGAGTCTTGCATGGGCAGTTTAGGAGCTTTGAAGCTGAGAGGACCAGATGGGTCTGTGTTTACTGGCAGAGATTTCAAGGGAGATTTCAAACCTTCACTCTTACACCACCATGATGAAAGAGAATTGGTTGTCTTGGAATTTTGCCCCTCAGTGCTCAGTGCAGAGCATTTTATTGTGGCCACACTGTCTGAGAGTGGTCAGTCCTGGCAGGTTTGAGTGCCAAGGCCACTGGCTGCAGGAGGCTTGCAAGAACCAGACTTTTAGGGTATAAGAAGGAAAACAGCTTTTTGTGGTAGATAATTGAGATCTACATAATAATATAAAAGCAATCAAATAACTCTTAAAAGGTGAAGTTGGTATTTTATGTGATTGTCATTTTTTTAAGGCTTGCTGGAACAATTTCTTATATTTGCAGAACACATCTGTTGGATTAATTTTGCTTTATTCTTTATCTGTATGAACCACTGCTTTGGCTGTGGTGCTAACATGGTGACTCTGCATGTGAGAGAGTCTTAAATATTCTCCCCTCAAAGGAATAATAATAAAAAAAGCCTTGAGTATTATCTGTTTTAACCAAAGTCTATGGTTCTTTTGTCAGTATTTCACCCCTTACTATAATCTGAAATCTTGCTTAATGGTGTTCAAATTTTCAGTCTTGTTTCCCACAGTGCAGCATTCTAGATCTCATGAAAAGTATTCAGTGTCGTGTAATATGCTGTGTGGAGAAAATTCAGATCAAAGTCTTTTATGCTATTTTGTTTGATTTAGGGGATTATGGAGCTAAATACTAGGTCATAGGACAAAGGAATAGAAGGTAAGAAAGACCAGCACACTGGTAAGAAAGTCTAGCACACTGTTGTCAAAGGCAAGCCAGGAAAAACATACTTTTCTAAGCATGTCAGGGTCCCTAAAAATTAGCTTGAGTCCTAAGGTAATAAAAAGCCCGTTCTTTTTTTGGGAGCTACAAATTATTTTCCGAGCTGAATTTCCTTTGGGTCTGGTTGAATCTATTTGTTCCTCAGCCAGAACAGTCCTCTAGCCTTACTGGCCCACTGGTTCCTGAGGCATGCTGTGCTCCAGTGGGAAGGAACCAAGAGAAAAGTTGATGTTTTAGAAGTACCCACTGGATTCCCCTGCAGTCATATAAGGTCTCCATTGTGCTCACCCACCAGAACTTTTCAGGGCTGTTCCACATGCTAAAAGCCAAACTCAGGTTCCACAGAAGTGGTCTAAGACCAAAATATGGAAACAAACAACAGGTCTTTATACGTATTTTTAAACTGTTGAAATATTTATCTGAGTTGAATGAATCATTTGGAGCTCAATGTGTCTGTAGATGAAGTCTGCACAGTCCTCCATTTATATTCCTTTTCATCAGCCTGTTCCTTTATAAAAACTGTGATCTAGTAGATGAAAACCTCACTTGCCATGTGACGAGGGGTGTAATCTATCTGACACAGGATAGCTGCAATTTTAAGTACTTAAGTCAGAGCTAATAAGATTTAATGAAATAGCAGCAGTCCTAATCTGTTCTTTGGATCAATTACACAGCATGTAATTCCTTCAGTATCCAGTATTCATTTGAAATGGCTCATTACCAGCCATACAAAAGTGCATCATGGCCTGTTCCAGGATCCAGGGAGTTGGGCTGTAAGAAGAACTGCAATAGAAGTTGTAGTTCAGAGGGAGTTTAGCATATTATTATTCAGTTAGGGTACAAATACCTTTGTTATTGCATGAGAGGCTTTGGGAGGAAGAACAACTACCAAAATTCACTTGATTGAAGGCATTTCTAACAATGATGTTCTATTTTTGCCTGCTGCTATTTTGGCTGCCTGCTTGTTAGTGCTGATCGAAGTCAATGGTAGAGGTCATAGCACAGATAAAAAGATGGTATTGCAAATTAGAAGATCCAGCAAACAGGCTGGACAGAAAACAGGAAATGATGAGGTCTTCACATGTCTCTAGATCTAGATGCTGTCACAGTAAACTTAATATACAAAAATTCTCTCTGGGAAGAATCCCATACTACAGTGACCTCTTTAGTATATTATAATGGGTTTCAGAACGGCTTAATAAAATACAATGACCTACATGTAACTGAAAGGTATTGAGTTTAGGGGTTGTCCTAAGTTAAAACAATGGGTTTTGGCCAAGAATTCTTACAAATACCCAGTGAAACAATATATGTCAACCTGATTTTGAAAAACAATTTCTGAATCAAGAGCGTCTTCAAAGACATGTAGAAGCATTAATTACTTTTCATAGTATTAGTGTTTCCTATTGGCCATCAACAAGTGTTGTGCAGTTCTCAAACTCTTTGTGATGTTTAATTTTAAAAAATGCAGCCACTAGAATGCAAATATTTTTTTCATTATGTGGCACATCATCAAATCAATTTGTATTCACACTGAAAAAGTTAATAAATAACTATGCATTTTACTGCTGACATGAGCTGCATGTTTTATCGTTATACATTTGGACAAGTGTATTAAAATTCAAAGATTCACACAAAGGGAAGCTAGAATAGCAAAGCATATGGGCATTTTAAAATTTAAATTGCACATATTGTATTCTGAAAGGTAGTCACCACACACTCTTAAGAGACTTGGCCCTGAGGGTGCACATCCAAAACTGGATTGATTAAAGTGCAGGCTACTGTCATCTACATATCCCAGCATCTCACCACTGCAAACAGTCAATGATTGGTGTTTAGAAGAATGAAGTAGGATGCAGGGAAATTGTAGAATGATCCTTTCACCATATATCTCCCCCTTATTTCTCAGGGTAAGGCCTTCCCAAGAGGCTCTACACAGAAACCCAACCATTAGATTTAATGACACTGGGCCTGTATGTATCCACTCCACTCAGAGCTCTGGATATCACAACATCCTGCTGTAATAAACAGCACAATTGCTGTGAGTCAGCACCACAGACTCTCATCCATAGGATGCCCCATAGTTCTCTTATGGTGAAAAGCTGTGAATAACTGCTGCCAACTCTTTTTTAACACCCTTCTTAGTTTGACCTCTGTCATCCTGTTTTAAAATATATTCCTGAACTGACTGTCATGGTTTTTTTGGTTTTGTTTTTTTTTTTTTTGTGTCACCAGCAAACAACTTTGTAACTGCACAAGCAGATGCTCCATGTCATCTCTTGTGCTGGGTGATAGCAGGGTGAGAACCCATCAGGTTCCTGAGCTGCTCAGTGGGATAAAACATACATTGCTTGTTTTAGCATTTCTTTTGGATCTCAGCCAGGCTGTTTCTCCAGCGTGTATGAAAAAGTTTGCAATTTGTGATCAAGGAGAGCAGAGCATCTGAAAAAAATGCAAGTCCTTCTTTCACTCTTCACTGCCCTGCTGCTCCTGCTGGGAAGAGGCCATGGAGCACCCAGGGTTACAGTTGAGTGACCAGGATGGGACATGTGCCCACATTCCTGGACCTCTTACACCCCTCTGGTTCAGCTCAATCAGCTGGGTGACACCTGAGTGCATAAGATTTTCCTTCCCAATTTCTGCAAGGACAGTGACTGCCTAAGTGGAAGAGCAGCCGTTGATTCCTTGGTTTTCCCAGAGAAGGTAGGGTTGGCTGTAGTCTGCAGGTGGGTGACAATACCACCACCCTCAGAAGGAATGGCCTGATACAGCCTTGGCAAATTTAGCTCCATCCCCAGGATCAGTCTTTGCATTCTTTTCCCATTTTTTTGTAACCCCACACTGAGGACTCTGTGTAGAAACACTGCTTTGTTTCCAGCCAAGGCATTCTGTAGACCCAACTTCCTTTTGTAATCAAGCCAGCATTTCTTGGAAGGAGAAACATCACCTTTGAAAGTACCATATGCTTGCTACAATGAATATTTCGTGAATAATATCTGGCAAAATTAGGTTTGTATAAATATTTTTTCAGCAGTTCTACATCTGACAACATTTGTACTGCAGAAGTTACCCTAAGCATCAGATTTTTCACTGTGAAGAATGTATTCCGTGGATGTAGCCACCCTTTTTTTCAATAAATCTTAATGAATTGACTGTGAATAATTAATATGTGCCTGCAAATGAGCACTGAGTGGCAGTGGTAATGATTTTTCGGGCTATAATGGCTTGGTCGTGTTTCGTTTTGTTTTGGCTGTCTGTTGTTACTGTAATGCAGTTGAGTACCTTTATTAGTTAGCCTTGCCTTTGCATCCTGACTCATTATCTAGAATGTAAAGCAAGAAAACAAGGACAGGAGTATTTTCTTGTTTGTAATTTTGAGGTAAAAGCAAACAAACAAATTAAACACCCTTTCTTTATCCTAGAATTTATGAAATGTAGGTGTAGAAGAGGAGATTACAGGCAACCTTGCCCCTGATAAATTACAGCTGTACTTAGTGCCAAAGAAGAGGAATAGCCTTGCCTTCAATGGGTTGGAGCTGTGACTAATAAAGTGTGATAAAAGGAGTGGGTTGGCTGGGGATCTTGAAGGAAGAGGGTCTGGAGGAGTTGGAGGAGACCCAAGGAAGAAGGAGTGATTCAGAGAAGGATGAAACAAGGAAGAGCTGCTGTTGTAAGAGATCTGCTGTGAGGTCAGTCTGGGTCAGATGGACTTAGAGCCTGCTCTTGGTGGCTGCACTCATAGCTGAGCTAGGTGAAAGCTGTGTTCAGAGTCTGCAAACCAATACTTGCAGTCAGAGTGCAGTAGGAAATAGCCAGCAGTCAGAGCCTGCAGCTGGACCCTACAGTGGGAGCTTGCTGTAGTCAGAGCAGGATGGCCAAGCTGTAAAGAAAAATATGCTGGTACCCTTTTCATGTTGTTGAATGAGAGTTTGCATCTTGGCTCATTTCTACCCCTAACAAGAGATCTGCTGCATCAATGACACATTCCTAACTTGTGAATTAATCCAGGAGTTTATTTCAGTGTTTAAAACTAACTGTAATCCTAAGAACCAGCAAATAAAACCCATGCAAATTCAGTGCAAGGTTTTTCTGGACTTTGTTCTTCTTGTAATTAGCCCACTTTTACTGCTTAACCATATCCTAAAATATTTCAAAGGGATTTTAGTCAGGATTCAGGAAAGTTTTTTCTGCTTTTGTAGTTCATTACAGTGAAGTCTGCCTAATCTGTTGACAGAGCTCCAAAACACACAGGTCAATGCTGTTGCATTTTAGCAGTGAAACATTACCAAGACCTATTAAAATTCTCCATGTACTTCAAGCATTGGCATTCTGAGGAGAAGCTGGTGCCACCTTCATCAAAAAAAAAGAGGAAATTAAACACCGAAGTGATGTGTTTAAACTGGAGAAACTGCTATTTTCATTGCAAAGCTAGTTGTCTTATATTAAAAAGGCAATTAGCAAGATTGGATGATCCTGGGTGCGGTGCTGACCTGGCCACTCTCACCCTGCAGAGGAGATCAAGGCTAGGCAGATTCTGGATGTTCTGGCCTTGCTGACCAAAGAGAGACTTATGAGATTATCAAGGGTGCAAGTGCAGGTCAAGCAGATCAGATGAGGTCCAACTTATCACAATTAGGTAGTTAAATATTCTTGCAAATCTGAACCTAAATAACTTTTGCTCCAGTTTTTCTCTTTTAGATGTTATAAGTCATTTTGAGTCACTCTTGAGAGCAGAGTGTAGGTTCATTCAAGTGGCACAAGCATTTTGAAAGTGTTTTTCCCTTTTCTTTGAAAAGGTAGATTTGGAATGATAACCCTGCTGGAGTTTTTGTTTAAAATACTCAGAATACATCTTAGCATGTCCAAGCCGGGTTTTGTCCTCACAGTCTCAAGCCATCATAATACTGAGGCCGAGGGTACTGCATTGTGCCTTCTTTTTCTGAAAAGAAATTAAGTTCAAAGTTTCACTGGGCTCCTGAGGGGCTGTGAGGGATTTGTGTTGTGTTCAGCCTTATTGGAAAAAAAGTCATGACACTTTTCATCTCTTAGAGGCCTGCTTCATGTTTTGATCCTGGATCCCAATCATCTTTCCTAAGCCTGAATCAGAGACCCTTTTTGCCAGCCATCAGACCAGGGTGACACAAGGCTTTTCTCCCTCTTTATGTCTCTGTGGAACTATTAAACCTATTCAAGACCTTACACTTCTAATGGTTTTTGAAGTAAATTTGTAAGTTCTTTGCCTGATCACAAGTCAAAATAATGACCTTTAGGTTGTCTTTCTTTTTTTTTTTTTTTTTCCTTTGAAATGCATTGATAAATGCATGGGTGATAAATTTAGTCTGAGGCAATGCACACAGCATCATGTCTCACAGAATTGTTCTTTGATACACTCTCTGAAGATTCAGCTTAAGTAGAAAAATGCTGGCTGCTTAGAAAAATGAGGCTCCTAATCAGTTAATTTGTGCCAGGCCTGAGGACTTCATGAAAGGCTGTGGGTTTAATGTGCAATATATACATATCATGTATGTATTAGTAAGATACACTCTAAAAACTACTTCTCCTCCTCTTGGTAATGTGCTGATGAATTCTGATTCAAGATAAGGTTCTGAGTGACTTGGTGTGTAGATATGTGACGTGTATCCCAGAGCTCTTATGGCACACAGAGTCTAAACAACAGAAGAGCATCAACATCATCATAGTACTGGAAAAGGAGATGACAAGTAAAAACTATTTTAAATGTGTTTTTACAGTCTTCCTCCCCTCTCCCTCCCTTCATTCTCCAAGGGGAACCTCTTGCTGCCAAAACTGAGTTCTGTTCTAGAGATGTTTTGTCGTGCTTTATCACGTAAAACAAATGTATTTCCAAAAGCTTTCTTACATGAAGGCAATGAAGTAAATCTAATATCTAACGTTCAGCTCAGGCTTACAGAAGGGCAAAGAGGGCTCATTTTAGCTTGGATGACATTTATGGCCTGCAAGCAGCTCATGGATGGGAAAAGGCAGCATGCTGTTCTCTGTAGGGTGTGCAATCTGAAACAATTTTATCAGAAAAGTTAGGTAGAAATCTTAATAAGCTGGAGTTAAACCAACTGGGTGGTTTTATCTTGGAGGCAAAAGGGAGACCAAACCCCACTACATTTAAAATTTGCCATATGCACAGTAACTTGCAGTTAGTAATTAAATTCTCACAACATCCTTCCACAGTGCCAGGCAGAGCATATTGGCTTAGGTTGGCCCGGTTGTCAAGCGTGAACTGAAATGATTTCTATCAGCAATCAAATACATTTTGAAATATGCTCATAAAAATGCTAGCTCGGAGGCTCAAAGCAATAATGATTCATGTATTAGCAAATGAACCTGTCCTTTGCAAGTTAGCCCCTGAAATGTAATGAGGGGTCAGTCCAAGGAAAGAAAAAAAGTGTGTTTATTAAGAATTTGAGAGGTAGTATTTTGGGATGGGAGTTTGGGGTGACATCTATTCAACATCAGTGGATTGAGGTGGTGGACTGGCCTCCAGAAACCAGTCTTTGTCAAGGGTGCCTTTATCAAATCTATTATCTACAGAGGGATTTAGGCAGTGTAGTTGGTGGTACCACCCAAGGGAAGCTCTTTGGTCCTATGAGCAGGATTGGGACACAGAAGGTGAGAACAGCTCTCCTGCATCTCCTGTGCTGTGAAGATGCTCAGGAAAGGCCTGTGTGTGAGACCTGGGAGATCTCAAATAACACAACTACCTGCTGCTATCACTTCTGGACATGTCCAAATACACTTTGAAGAGATTGTGAATTTAAAAAAAAAAAACTAATAGTCTCACCTGGAGCCTAATGAGCAGAGGCTGGACACTGCCTTTCTTCCTTGTTTTGAGCATGAAATGGAAATCAGATTCTCTCTCCTCTTGAATGCTCATCACCTGGCACTCAGAAGGGCTCATGGGGCTGGAATTTTGACTTGGTGAGCCACAGAAATTTGGGGACCCAGGCAGCCCCTGGGCTGGGCTCTGCCATCATTTCTTCCGGTGCTCTCAGGCAGAGCACCATCAGTAAGAAAATGGGAATAGGAGAGGAGCAGCACTGTGGAGAAAAAGTCAGTAAGGACTCAGGTACTTTATGGGAGCAGAACAGCCTTAAATAAATATCAGCACAGAATCTGCACTCCTTGCATCTGCAATGCAGGCCCACCTTTAGTCACAGAAATCTTCATATTTCAAAATTCTTCCCTCTCCCCAAGTTTGATGGCTTCAGACTTTGAGACAGCAGCCTGATACTGACAGAGCCTGAAATTTCTCATATGAGGCAGAGATTTAATCAGGACTAGGGGCAGCTATCAGAGCAGGCTGCCATGCCTAAGAAACCTCAAATTATCTGCTAATTATCCACCTACACTTCTAGGGAATAAATAAATAATGACTTTAGTTTACTGTGCTAAAGATAATTCCAGATTGCAGGCTGGGTTTTTTTCCGTGGTGTGTTGGAGGTGAAGTAAGAAGCAAAAGGTTTGCTCAGGAGTGACTGGGTGGGTTTGGAGTCCCTTGGGCTCTGGAGCAGCAGAATCAAAGCTCAGGAGAGTCACTTTGGAGGGGGAAACTGCTGGTCACTGCCTGCCTCCTGAAAGGGCTCTGTAATGATGTGTGCTCTTTTCCACTCCACTTTCTTGCTGTGTAGCGTTGCTTTTAATCCCAGGAAAGGAAAGCAGGTTCAGGGAAATAGGCTTTGTCCTCACCTTGACCTTGCAAACAAAAGAAAATGCTGCCAAGAAGATCCTTTTTGAGTCAAGGTGTAAGATGTGCTGTTCAAACCTGAAAATTTCTAAAACTGTAATCCAGCTAGATTAGGCTCATGCCTGTGAGTGAAAAATAACGCCAGTCTTTCTTTTAAGCATTTGAAATGAAAGTTTGCTGGCTCGCTTCTTTAAAACTAGAAAAATTAGTTTTTCCATTCTAGGAGTTCAGTGTTTGCTCGAGTACCAAGGCTGCTGGCAATATGGGAAGGTATGAGAAGAACTGTGAAATTAAATAAATTGACACTTCAAGAAAATACCTTTATTGTTGCAATCCTCAAAACAGCAGTATAAAGCAAACTTATGGCATTTTGCCAAATGTTATTTTTCATCAGTTAAGAAAAGCTAGAGGTTTTTCTTAACTCTGAAAGCTGGGGGCCTGGTTTGAGACACGTTCTGAGGGTGAGAGCAACTGTTTGCTGAACTGCAGGCAGCCTGGATTTATCTCTTCTTTCCTGCAGCTGTCAAATAATGAACTGCTCCTGGATGGCATTTTTCTTAAGGACTTATCATTGAGACTTAAGCTCACATTATATGATAACTTCTTTATTAGATTTTTTTTTTTAAGTACAGTGCATGCTATGAAACCCATACAAATCAATTCCAGTTCTTTAAGGATTCCAATCATTAAATAAATATTAAGGATAATTACTTCTTATTGTTCCTATTTAGGTATTTTCATCTCCTTTCCTAGATCTTCCTTCCCCCTGTTGCATATTTGGAATAATCAGCTGAAGCTGGTGAATTTTGTTAGTGCCAAGAACAACTGTACCTGGATTTGAGGAGGAAGGGAAGTAGGGAAAGAATGAGAAATAGGAGGTAAGGAGATTAATGTAGGCAAGAAAGACTGACTATTCCCAATTTGCAAGTCGAGGTTTAGGTGGGTTTTTTTGTTTGTTCAAGTTTGGTTTTGTCTTTTTTTTAGCCCAAGCCATTGAGCATTGATATCTTTTTCTACATAAACCATTTTACTGGTGAAATTCAGGAGCTGTACATGCTCTGCTTCAGGGTAATTGATATCTGCTGGGCAAAACAGAAACCAGTGCAAGAGTTCAGACTGCAAATCAGGGCAGTAGAAACAGATGAGTCTTAACAATGGCCTTGACTGCAGGGGTGAGTTTTTTCCTTGCTTCACATATTTGGAGACCTGGATTTGTTCTATAAAGTGATGAGAAAAATGGCCCACGTGGGAAACCATTATTGATTGCTTCCTCTGCCCTTCAGTGATAAATATTGCATGACTGTCTGCTCATCCTTTGCATTAAAGGAACAATCCAATATCCATTTGTGTTTTCCACACTGTGCTAGTATGACAAGCTCTTTCCTAGTCTTCATATAAAGCAAAACCCAAAGAGGTTTCTTCTGAATGCTGGATGACAAATAGGAGAGTAATGCCTTCCACAGGAAATCTCATGTTGCTGTTATATACACTGTTAGGATATTTTTTTTTTCCAAATTGATAGTGGAGAATATTTCAGAGCCATTTATATGGGAGATAACTTGATACATTGAATGTGTTCTTACCATTAGGATTCCCAGGTCAGCTTCAAGACACTTGAAAATGTTTCTTTTGTTTGCTTGCAAAATCATCACCTGCAGGCATGCTCTCTTAAAGCTTTCCAGAAATATATTGACAGAACAAAAGCAAAACTTGTCCTTTCCAAACCCCAGTATTCTGCAAGTAGTGGTTTTATTTCCTTTAGAAAAAAATGAAAGGATATTGATGATCTCAATGAGCAAAATCAGTGCAATAAAATTTAGGGTTTTTTTTCTTCCAGCTCTTCGATCTAAAACCAAATGTAGCTTTGTAATTTTACAAATTGTTATGAACAATCCAGATTTTATATTTAAATAATGTGACATAATATTTCTCAATTATTTCCACACCTTGAAGCATAAACAGCTGAAAAGATATAGGGCCCTGATAGGTTTCTGTTGAAATCCCCATCTCACAATTCCACTGCTTACTTCATTGTGTTTGAACTCTGGTTGTAAATTTTCACTCGTGGGCTCCTTTGGGCAAGGGACCTGCTTGACCTCTGGGTGTCCCAGTTCTGATTCCCAGTTGTGAGCCCCATTTATTGTCATCTTATTCTTTCCATCTCCCAAGTTGCTCTGCACATTATTATGCCATTCTATATAAGTTCTTAATGCTATCCCAATTGATTTCCAGGAGATAAATGTCAGGCATGCTCTGTATGTCACTGTGATTTAGCACTGGTCAGCCCAAGTGAGCAAGAGAGGTGAGGAGGAGTGTGACAGCATCACACCATTCCTGGCACCTGCTCTTTCCCCAGGACAGAGAACAGTGATGGAACCCTCCATGAATAACTTAGTTTAAATAGGTGTGGGTGGATGGAAATCTGCTGAGGAGTCGTGGGTAGGTGGTGCTGTGGTCTGCTGGCACTGGTCCAGCTGATAAGAGATTATTTATTCCTTGCAAATCAGCCCAAAACCTGGATGCATCAATCTTTCTTTAAGCAGCTCTTTGTAGCTGAATGTTAACAATGCAGAAATATTGGGAGTGTCTTTCCACACTGGTGCAAATTGGCTGCTTTGGAGGTGCTGGTTCAATCCAGCAGTGACTGCAACCCTTCCTGAGGAGCAGCAGTTGGAAGAAGCCAAGCATAAATTGCACTGGAATAGCTGCTCTGTGCTGCACAAACTGCATGCTGGGTTCTAGAAATTTCAATCCGCCCATCACTTTGTTTGTGCCATTAGACAAGCTTCAAGTTACCAGGTCCTGGGCAAAACTACTCCTTAACCTTGTCTGACTACTTTTTCCTGGTGTATGTCAGTAATAAAGTGGGGAAAATACATATAATTTGTGAATTTCAAGACTTTGGAGTAAAAATTTAGAAGCTTAAAAAAAAAAATACTCATAAAATGCTGTGTTTTGCACTTTTGGAGGCTGGGGGAAAGTTTATGCCACGTATTCATTATGCATATGTTCTTTCATTTGGTTATTACAATACAAATATCCAGGGATAACAACAAGGGAAAATTTTTCAGCTGTGCTAAATCCCCATGTGTTGTTTGATAAGGGCAAGACATCAGCATTATCAGATGAATTTTTACCAGAAAAATATCATTTTGGGAAATGTTATTTGAAAGAGAGAACTGTAATATTAAACTTGGGTTAGTTTGTATCATTTTATCTTGCCAAGAATAAGGAAGGAAATTCTTTGTTTCCCTATTATGCAATGTAAAAATACATAAAGTAGAAGGTTAAAGATGTTTTATTTCACTTAACATAAATATTTCTTTTCTTCTGAAACTGTTTTGCAGAATATAGATTACTGAGAGAGCCTCTGTTTTAGCTTTTTTGCACCTCAGACCTATTCTTGGTTTTCTTTTGCAATTGTTCTAAGAAAAAGTAGCACAGATGATATTAAAGAAGTCATTTTTGAAAGAGAATTGAAAGAACTCATAATTGGTTATTATCACCTGGAAAGTTTCCTCAAAATTAAATGTTCTGGAGTAAATAAGGGTTAGGTAGCATGAGTTAAGACCAAAATTAAGCCAGGAAAAATATACCAGCTGGGTGCTGGGGAACAGGAAGGGGGGATGAAAAGGAAAGAGTAGGAAAAGGAAATTTGAGAATTGAGTTATGCTTCATGTATACCTATCAAGTTTGTTGAAGGGGAGAACTGGGATGATGGAAAAATAACTGTAGGGGTTTTCTACTCTAAAAAAATTTTATTAATACTTACATGATAAAATATTTAAACAAAAAGGAAATTCTTATGTTCAGACAGTGCATCACTTTGTCAGCGGGTCCCAAGATGATTATTCCAGAATACATTTTTTAACCTAAACTTTAGTCCTGAGAGAAAAGGAGAGGAGGAACGTGAAGAGCCAGAAAAAGAGGAAAACTTGGAGAAGCAAGGGAGGATTCCACATTCATGAGAGCAGAAGGACCTTGCCTTCCCCTTTGGCAAGACCTTGTGTGAGGTGCCCTATTCATTGGTGGTTGGTTCCCTGTACCACTGCCCTCCCTAAAGCATTGGCAGACCCTGGACAATTTTAAACAAGCTTTAAGAAAAGGCTAAGACCAAAACATTCATAGGAATATTTTTCTGAGTAATCAAACTTTGTACAACAGCGAGCTGCTCCCAATTCTCCAAACCCACCCATCATGCAAAAGCATTGCCTGCCTGTTGCATTTGTAGTTCTAAACAGGGGGGAAAAAAAGTTAAAAACATTTAGGGTTAATAATCATATTTTATTGTGGGACTAGCAGTTACAATGACAGGCTGTTTCTTCAGTACTGCCATTTCTGAGCCACCTAATGAGAACGTGTTACCGTGGCAAGCAAGCCAAAGTTGGGTTTTTTTGTTTTTGTTTTTTGTTTTTAAGTAATTAAACTTTCACAGTCAATTTGCCCTTATGTGTCAGGTTAGGAAATGGGATGTTGCTTGTTGTTTTCTGCTGGAGCACTGAGGTAACTCGGAAGGCCAGCAGGGTTGGAGCTACCTGAGGAGATATCAACTATGCAAGGCCTTTGTTAATAAATTGTTCTTTTTCTGTTAGGTGTGGGAGAGCTCCGTGAAAACTTGGGAATAATTCTGTTCCAGCTGGATTTGTAGGGTGTTGCTGAGTGGAGACATGAGGTTAAATACAAAGACTTTTGTTTTGTGACCAGGTGAAGGTACGGGAGACCAGGATGCTCAGATGCCATTGAGATAAATGTGTTTGAGCATGACATGAAAAGCAGCATCTTTGCCAGGCTGATAGTGGAATGAGACAGACATTCAAGCTCTGCTTGGTGCCGTCAGATGTATTTACCAGCCCTCATCTGCTGTACAACATGGAGTTTATTTCCAAGGCACGGAATGCCCTAAGAACATAATGGAGGGAGGGACTAAGCCTGCTCAATTCCTGCAAAACAAGGATCTGTAAAGTGCCCCGTTCCCTTTTCTGTAGCTTGATGCACAAACGTTTCTGGCTGTCCAGGGCATGCTGTGCTCAGAGCCAGCTTTGGGAATACCCAGAACATATGGACCAGCCACAGAGCAGGATGGAAAGTGAAGCCCACTTCATGCCTCCTCTGATTCTGCTAGGATTTCCTGAAGTCACTGTATGCCTTTCCCAATGCCTGTCAAACCTCATCTTAAAAACTACAGCTGTCAGCTATAAGATCCTGTGAAGTTTATTTTAGCTACACTCTGCTTGTGCCCTTTAGCTCAAAAGAGAATGAGTCTCCAGCAGAAAGAGGAAAGAGCCCCTTTAAGTGTTTTAATTTTTAACTGTGAAAAGGCTCGGCTTAAGCATCAGAGACAGGAACAACAACCCAAAAAAGCTGCAGACACTTTAAAGTGTTTGGGTTTATTGATCATACTATTTGCTGTTCCATTGAAATGATAAGAAATAAGGTATAAAGTGATCTTTGTTGAATATTTGATATCTTGACTTCTGTAGGACAAAAGAAGATCCAAGCAAATAATGGGGCTTTTATGTTTGGTGGCTAAAACTGGAAACAAATTTTCTTTCAGCTTCTCCTGAATGCCACACTTCAGCTTCTCATAACAAACTAATATTTGAGGCAAGTAGTCCTGGTTTAGAAAGAACTTTGTTATTTATGTGATTTCTTAACCATAACAATGAATTCAGCTATTAAAAATTACAGAACCTGCTTATTTTCCCTTAGAGTGTAATTATTTCCTGCTACCTAGACAACATCTCTAACCTGTCCTAATAATGTCTGAAGGCTTATTCGTATGTTCCCAACCTATGCCAGTTGCTTCCTGCCCCTCTCTTCAAGTGCCCTGATACATGACAGGGCTCTTTGCAGTATTTATTGTCTTTGGAACAGTCTCTGCCCTGAGGGATCTCTGGGTGTCTCACTTGAAACCACTACAAATCTGTGACAGCATAATTAGGTCAATCTGCTGGATGCAGGTGCCTTTTTAAGTTACTCTGGTGAATATGGAGCAGTTTCACAATGACATTCCCCCTAACAAATCAGAGCTCACAGTTTGCCATCACAGCACAAGTTTGCTGGCTCTCAGAGTGGGTGAGTGATGGAGCAGGAGAGCAGCTTTGACACCACGTTTTATTTTCTCCTTCCCTCTAAAACCTGGTTAGCTGATATGAAAGCAAGAGGGCATTTGTCATGTGGACTTTTGTTTCCCAAAGATCAGAAGCTCACCTCAACAGCTCAGTCTTTGCAGATAGGGGAAAACCTCTGCAACAGGTTACTCATGTTTGCACATGGGAGAAGGAGTCTGGCACCATCAAAACTTCCTGGCATGTCCCTCATATATGAAAATGTGAAAAGAAATAAGAGGAAAGCAATAATGTGAGGAGTCAGAGATATAAGACACAAATAAGAAAGATTGAAAGGTAGTGTAATTTGACAGCAATGAGGAAAATACTGAGAAACCCATCACATCTGTGCTCCTGGTGTTAAGAAGGCAGAGAGACCTGTTAGGAAGGCACAGAGCATGAACCCCCAGTACTTTTATGCAAAGGCTACAGTAATGAATTCCAATCTTGCCAGGGAGCAATTCTTAAAATAAGTACAAAGGTGAGTTTGGATTATTGATTTTTTTAAAAAGACGATAAATTGCAGTGAGTTGTAAAAAGTTACTGCTGCCTGGAACAGTTCACATTAAATCAGTGCACAAGTAAAGAGGTGCAGGCTGGAAGGGGAGTGTATCAGGATTGAATCTGGATCTTGGAATCATTGCACAGTAGGGTCATTCCTTCTTCCATTCTGTTCCTTTCCCCTTCCTCCTTTGTTGCACTAACCCCTGTGGATAGATCTCCAATTAATAAAACTTACCTTTATGTATGCATTATCATAATACAAAGGCTCAAGGGGAGCACAATCCCTTCATGCCTGAGCAAATTTAAAACTCATGATTCTCCTGGGATGCTTGCTGGGAAATAGAGAAAGGGAATAAAGGGCATTCCAACATTTCTGCTGAATTATTGCTACTCCTTGCAAAGTGCTATGAAGCTTGTTAGATGCTGAACATTTATGGGAACCTTATTGCTATTAGATCCTTTGAAACTACTATAATTAAAAAATTCTGGTCCTTTTTACATGGAAGATCTGCACTGTGTGTTAAATCATTTTCTTGGAAGAGCCTGGGAGAAATTAGAAATGTGATTGGTACAATAAGAGCAAATGACCAGAAATATTTAAATTGCCAACATCTTTTAATGGGAAATGCTGTGAATGCCAGGTTTCAATGCACATATACATTGGCCCATGTTTTATTCGTGGGACACAACTGTATGCTAATGATTACTGTTATTAAAAATTCTGGGTTTTTTATTTTTTTGGTCTGCTGTGTGACTAGAGGAGTCAGGCCCATCATAGTTTGTGCTGTATAGAGCATTTATGGAAAGGCAGCTGCCCCAAAAAACTGTTAAAATCTATCAAGGCTGTAATGACAGACTCTGTTAAAGAGATGGGGCGAGGGAGAAGTCAATAGCCCAGTAATGCAATTATGGCAGAGTTATAATTAGTGATCAAAACACTTCAGCTTCCCAGCCATTGCCAAGTGGTCTTCAGTATGCCAAAAAGCACAACTGTAATCCAAGACTTGAACACTAACTTGGTGGTGTTGGAGGATTTGTACGAGTGCTCACACCACATATGCACATTCAATGCAAATTGCTGCCCATTAAGCAGATTTAATAATACTTTGCAGAATTGTGACTTTCATTAGCAATCACCTTGGAGTACCAAAGGGACAAATGAGAGGATGGGTACATTAAATAAAGAGATTTTTACTATTTGGCCTGTCTGTGGAATGTAGCAACTTTCAGCTTTCATTTCTCCAAGAGTGAGCACAGCCAAGGAATGTTTAGGGCCCAGGAGGAGCCCAAAGGAGCATGAGTTGCCTATTGATGAAGCTGGGTGTCTAACTGCAAAGAAATCCTCTTTTGCCAGAAGAGGAACCTGGAACTTCACTAAGTACCTACTTGACTAAGCCAGGTTCCCAACAGATAGCAAAGACTTTTCACTTTGATCTAAAACCTTTCCCACAAGCAAGGCATTCATTCTTTCTTTGTAATCCCATGTTGGGTGAGAAGCCAGCCACCAATTTATGGTCCAATTTTTTTTTGTTCTGTGTTTCATCCAGTTTTCTATGAATTTCTTTGTAAAAGTACCGAGTGAGAGTGTGGGGATATTTCTTCTTGGTTTTATAACCTGAAGTTAATCAAAGATTTTTGTCTTAATGGTTTTGAAAAAAAAACCTTGTACGATGTCTTGCTTCCTAATCCCAAACTGTTCCTAGAAAGGCAAGGTCATTCCTTAGTGATTTCCTGTACATGTTTACTTTTAGCAATACCAGATAAATTCCCAGAAGGACAAGTTTAATTAAACTGCTTGCTAAGTCATATAGTTAGCAGCTAGTAGATAAATAAAATGAACTCAGACTTATTTATTTGTACTCAGTCTTTAATCTCCCAATGGTAATTTCATAATTGAATTAAAGTACTTAACCATTCTAATACAAATTATCTGGCTTACACTTCTTCAGTGAGTAAATTATTGCAAATCAGGCGCCCATGATATCAACATTATTCGCTTACACTTAATTTATCTTTGTAATAATGAGCTAATTTTTATGTATTCCAGAACTGGATGCATTTTTATTTGTGAAAATTGAAAATTTAAAATGTTGATCGCTTCATTTTTTATGTTTTTTAATGTTATTTAATGTTTTATCGGGCTAGAAAGAGAATCCAGGAAGGGTAAGGATCATAGTAGCAGGCCAGCTTCCCCTGCAGTTTTGATACAGTGCAAACAAATGAAGTGTAGACAACAGGAATGCTGCTAAATATCTGAGAAAGAATATAAGAATATTTATGAGAGCATGCACACTGTTAAGAACTCTGTTTCACGGCTAAAAAGAATAGAAGGACTTGCCTACAAAGAGGAATTATCCTCACTAAAAAAAAAAAATTAATTAGAAAAATTACTTATGATTTAGCAGAATATTTTATACTACTTCAGAAATGTTTGTTTTGCTCATAAAATACTAATCAGGAAGGATTTACTAGAGAAACTGCATACAGATAATTCTGAAACTGCAACAGGCAAGTCAAGGAATGCAAACTCTTGAATCAAAATGGTCAGCAAGGCAGAATGTAACTTCAGACAGGCACCTTCTCCAGTTAGAACAGAGTAATTGGACAAGCTACAGCTACTGGGGATTTTGATCTGAAAAGGTGAAAATGCCTCTTCTCCTAAGGGATGTCTGATTAGCCTCAATTAGCACTTGTAAACAGGTGCCTTTAGCAATACAAACCATGGTGGTTGAACAGTGGTCCTGCTGCTCTGTTTTTCCAACCTGCTAAGAGCTTACAGAAGCCTTCTGAAATTACAGAGAATGGAAAATTATTTTTGTTCTGTTCTTGTTGTATGTAAGAGTGCTCTTGACTTTGTTTCACAGAAGTATTGTAATAAGAAGTACTTCCAGGAATTAAAAAAAAAAAAAGAAAAGTTGCTGACTGCTTTTGAGGCAACTCTTGTCAGCTGTGCAGAGACTGAATTATCCTTCTACTATAGGAGAAGTTGTACTGATAAGTTCATAAGGGCCATGAGCAGTTTGTTTTTACTTTTTTTTTTCCTTGCCTGCTCTTTTATTTTATTTTACTTTTATTTGTTAGCTTTTGCAGTTCATTGTTTTAGAACCTAATTCTGCACCAAATATTAACCTGATGTATCATCTGTCTATAGATACATGAAGGGAGGAAAAAAGCTTATTCATTCTCTAAGGATCACTCAGTCTTACAATAATACAAGTCTAATTTGATAAAAGGCTAAGGATTATTTTATGTGATGATAGCAAAGTACATATACCCTTACTACTTTGTTTGAATCAAAGAAATAGCTAACTTCTGATGTGGATTCAAAGCCTTAAGTCAAAGTTAAGACACCAGGATGGGAGGTAGGTGGTATTTATGTGCTGCAGTAAGGTTTAAAACTTGTGCCTGGTGCTGGGGTACTCTTTGATGTGTGAGTGCTCTATGTGATCCTTGTCATGTGGAGCCTTTCAGGAAAATACAGTGAGGAGCTTTGTAGCTGCCAGGATCTGTTGTCTGTGCAGTCTCTTTCAGTGCCTCAGAGGTTTCAGAGGAGTTCGTCTGCAGGTCGGTGTAACTCTGAGTCAGATGGGAATTTCTGAAAGAATTAACAGAAATTGCCTTCACAATTTCTGAAGTAATAATCAGTCGTTTTTTCACTGTTAGAAGGAGACAACAGCTTAACGTTCTCCTTCCCCTGTACTCTTACAGTTTGATGCTGTCACTTGCTGCTCAGTGGGTTGGACAACACAGTTTGAGGCTCCAGAGCATGAACTTGTCACTCTGCCTGCTGGAGGTGGACCACTGGTGGGAAAAGCACCACCTGGTGCTTTTTTTGCTCTCTTACTGGGATGACTTGGAATCTTCTTAGCATGCTCCTGCTCTTTTTTGGGTCTCTGAATTCATAACAGACTCTTCCTTCACAGAAATCCCTGTCATTTGATTGCTCAATTATCCTTGTCTGTACAAAGTCTACAATGACTAATCCAATAGAAGCTTGGAGTGGGATTGTGACTGCCATTATTAGCTGCGTTTGTAATATCCTTACTCTTTAACTTCCAGAGTTAAAATATGTTAGTTTATGGTATTACTTTTTTTGACAGTGACAAATAAATGCCTGGCACAGTGGGAGCTCAGAGCACAAAGTGGTTTACATGAAAGAGTTTTACCCAAGGTTAAAAATTAGTTACCATGAAAGGAAGCTAATTGGATTGTGAGGCTTGCTTCCTGTTTAAGGAACATCAGATGTGCAAATTCCCCCATTGTTACACTTGCCACGTACTGGCAATTAAAGCTTTTACCTGAAAACACCAGACATTTGTATGGATGTTAAAGGGGGAGAGGGAAAATCATTCTTTTTGCAGTGTACTGGGGAGAAAATGATGGCTGGTACCTGATTAGGGTGACAAATGTACAGGAACTGTAAAACTCAGCTTTTAGTTTGCCTGGCTGTTCTAAATGAATGGTTTAATTTGAAAACGTTGTTACAAATCTGGCTGGACTCTAGCTCCCACTAACCTCTGGCTCCTTGAGTCTCTGCTAATGAGGTGCTATTTATCAAACTCTATCATGAGCTATACTTTCCATAAAATGGTTCTACTGGCAATATGATTATTTGATTCTAAGACTGTTGCCTTTGTAATCTCTGATCATTAGAATTATCCTCTTTCACTTTGCAGTTAAAATAAAATTTCTGTCTTGACAATGGATTTGTGTTGGCTCAACCCTGAATGCCCTAACCAACAGTTCCTGGAGTCTATGTTCTTTTTTAATGCTATATGAGACTAAAACATCTCAAGTATATTACATTCTTATGATCTGTCTAAGATGGGATTTTTCTGAAGGTGCTGGTGCTGTGACCTTACTTGGAAGTACCACAACTTGTAGAGTGAAATGATGGGAAGTGGGTGTTAAGCATCTCCCAGAAACATAGGATATTGGCTGTTAAATATCTTCTTTTATTTCAGCAGATTCTGGAACAGTGGAGATCAGTGTGATGTTTATTAATTCCCAGTGCTTTTCTTAGTAATGTACAGCAAAAGGGTGGTTTTAACCATTAGAGGAATGAAATTCTGAGCCAGCCTTATTCTACCTACAGTGGAGCAAGCAAGTGCTTGTAATTTGTGTTAATGAATGAGACTTTTATGATGTGTTCACAGCAGCAGCATAGGCTTAGGCAGGCTGCAGGAGTTGCATCCTACAGCTTTACATCCTGTTGTTTGTCCCCATTCTGCCTGCAGTGTAGGGAAATCAGGAAGGTGGTGTGAGCCACTGAAGCCCAGGCAGCTCTTACTGCAGAGGGTGAGTGAGAGCTTGCCCTGCCATTTATGCTCCTACCTCAGGCTCATGAGAGCCTAGCCAGGTGCTGTAAGCTTGGAGTGTCCCAGCTGCTGTCTTCCTGCACAGCAGTGGGAAAATAATCGGTGGTTTTTGCTGGTCTTGCATGGGATTGCCCTGTTAGACCATAGTGTGTCTTTTGGTGTTTTTCATGCTTTGTGGCAAAATGGTAACAATCAGGGAAACATCAGTATTTTGTTGAAAGAAAAGGAATACAACTACAAAAAAAAAAAATAAATAAAAGCACTCAGGTCTCTTATCACATGTGATCATTGGCCATGAGTTTTGTCTCTGCAGCTGAGCTGGGTTGGTAAGGAAAGGAAGGGGTTAAGCAAACCGTGGTTGGAGTTACTGCCCTTTCTGTATTGTGTCTGTAGGCAAAGGTCTCTCTTCAAGGGCAGAATGGGCTTGAAATTCTTACACTGAGGAATGAGTGCTTGCTGCAAGTTTTGGTATCCCTTTACTAATTATCTTCACCCTTTACTTTCCTCAGTACTAACAGGTGGGCTGCTAATGGTCATATCATGCACTGTTTGGGACTGTGGCTTACTGTAATTGAGAATAATGATAACATAATAATGATAATGGTCTATACTGCAGCTCTGTCTCCAGGCAGTGGAAGTAGGATGGAATTCCTTGTCAGTTAATGAAAAGAAAAAAGCGTTGCTTTAGACTTGCAAAGGGAATGATTAAGTGTCTAGGAAACCAGTTTTAAAAACCTCCTGAAAAATCTGATACAATCTGTTTTTAAGATCTTCCAAATATGTTTTGGGGAACAGTAAAGACAGTTGTGTTTAACCAAGCATTAGCATGATCTGTGAAAACAGATGCTCTCCCTCAAGGACAATGATGAAGCATTAATTACAGGTAGAGATTGTTTGAAACAAAGACTGGAAACCTACTGCTACCAGAGCCTTTTTTTTGGTAGAGATGATTTATTGTAGCTAACTGTGGAGTTTAAATCCTAATGAAGATGAACCTTGAAACCAGGCAGGCAAATGTATTCTTCTCTGGTCCAACATGATGCATTGAATTTACATCATGTTGGAAATTAGGCTTGGTATGAATTGCAGTTGTAATGAGCAGTTTGCCCTGTGATTTCAGTGAAAGCACCTGATGGTGATAACTGCCTTACAAAAGCCAAGGACTCTTACTCTTCTTTAGAGCAAATGACTTCCTGGACCACATCAGTCACAGTGCTGGAGGTGCAGCAGGCCTAAATGAAAATGAATAAATTCAGGTGGGTAATTAAGTGTTGCTGCCTGTGATAACCGTAAGGCAGGAGATTTGCCTTAACTAAGACAGAATAGGTCAATTTATGGTGGGGTTTATTGAGGCAAAAAAAGGCAGTTGATAGAGGCAGAGAATATGACACCTGTGAATATGTCAGTGTGCAGTGTGTGTATCTAAATGAGCACTGGAAGCTGCTACTTAAAGCAGAGTAACTACAACTTCCTGGTGAACAAGGCAAACTAGGAAAACGTAGCAAATAAGAATATGAAAGCTTTTCATTACTTTAATTACCATACAGTCTCTCAGTCTTTCTGTTGCTCTGATTTAATTCTGAAATAAAATCATACACAGTTATTCTTTCATTGAATCTACTTGTTTTGATGGTAGTGAAGACAATAATATTCCTAATACTTTTTTTGGTTATAAAGCCCTCGCCTTTCCCATGGAAAAACTGAGATCCCATAGGGACAGGTGTGTGTGAAGTTTACATCAGTAACCCGTTTATTGCTCTCTAAACATGAGGGATAGGGTGTGTTACATGTGTAACTAACAGCAAAGTGGGAAAGGTTTAAATACAAGCATTGATCGTGCATCTGGAGCTATTGGCAAAGTTGATTGCAAGGGGACAAGGGTCGTGTATTGATCACATTGTAATGAAGATTTATTGTGAAGAAACTGGAAAAGCACCAATCCATTCTTAAATAGAATAGGCAATTTGGGTGTGAAGGAAAGAGAATTAAATGCTGCTCAAAAGTTCTTGCATTTTCCTGTGTTCTGGGATTCAAGAGAGTTTAGTACAACATATATTTTCCCACTGGCACTGGGGGGATGTTTATACAGCAGCTTTCTGGCTCATACTTGGAATAACTCTAAGGGTACTTCAAATCCTTCCAACACAAGTGCTCTGACTCATCAAGACCCGTGTGGTCCAGGTTCCTCTGCAAGAAGCACATGAATTTCATCACCTGCAGAACTAAAACTGAACTATGGAGACCCTTCTAAGCCTCTAGCAATAGCAATGACCTCCATACAGAGGAGGTGCCTGTTTATTTTTTAATGGCAGACATCTGGCTGAAGATCAGGCTGATCTGTTCTCTCACAGGGAATTCCTTGTAGCTAAACAAAATTTTCTCCTGAAAAGACAAAGCTGCTATTCTCCAAAGCAAACCAGCAGCTCTTTCAGAAGATGTGGGCCAAGCCTTGCCAATACTACAAATCTATTGATTGATTTCCAAGCACTTGAAAATGGATTAATGTTGTTTCAACTCCCAGTGGGTTTTTCACGGGAATTTGAGATTCGTTCAGTGCTACAGTAGCTGCCTGGTCTCTGTTTCTAGTCCATGTGTGCTCCAATTGTACCAGAGCTTAGTCCTTGTTTGACTTTAGAAGGAAGGGCATCAGTGGAATCACTGCTGCCTCTTTTAATATCTGTGGGTGAGATTGTGCTGAACTTGCTTGCTGGCTAAAAGCTCAGGAGTAATTTGTGATATAATTTTTAATTTACAGCAATACAGTTTACAAATGCACAGAAATGTGTCTCTGGGCTGCACTCGTGCATGTGTGTTTTATACTACTTTCACTCTTTCCAGCTGCTCCAGTGCAATTGTGTAATGACTGGACCAAGTCACAGATCTAATGGAGACAGGCTGGAATCCCTTTTTGCCAGGAACTGTTACACAACGGCAGGGTCCCAAGGGGGATTTTTAGAATACACTACAACAGGTTAAGACAAGAAGGCTGAGGGAGGCAGGAAAAGAGTAATTGAAGATGACAGTAGTCAGAAAGAATAGTTTGCATGCCTGCACATCTTCATTGACTACTACGGTGTATTCCCCAAATAAAAGCTGACATTGAAACAATGCATTGCTCATTCCTAGAGAGAAACAGTAGTTCTTGCTTGATTAGCTGCCAAGCAAATGCTATTCCTTTTTCAAAAGTTTTTTGATTAATATCTCCACTTTGCAAAATAGGATTGTGGTATCAGGCTTGGCTATTATATTTAGCTTCTCCTATGGAGACAGCTGGAGATAATCTACCTCTAAAATATCCTCAGCCCTGGGGGAACAACATTCATTTCATCCTCGTGCTGATTTTCTTTGGTGGTTCCTGGATAAATAAAAACATTCAAGTTGTAAACACGTTACTGCTGATGAAACGGATTTTTAGTTTGTTTTGGGGCTTTTTCAGTCAACAGTTCTGTGAGTGTTGTAAGGTCTCAGCTGACTTTCAGCCAGCTCCAAAGATTACTTTAGTTGTTCCAGCAAGTTATTCCTGATTTTAGGGCTGCCAGTTATGTTTTGTGAGCTGTGTGCATTGGATGGAAGCAAGATAGAAAGGCTTTAGATTAGAGCAGCCAAAAGTTAAAATGCAAGCTTTTAATAAGTAAACAAGAATATTTCTTCCTAGAATGCCTTGTTTCAGGGAGCTGCATTCCCTGTGGAATGAGGGGCTCTCCAGCCACTGCTCAAAATTTGGATTTGCTCCCATCTCTGGCATTTTCATTGCAAATGGAGACAGATGGTGCAATGGCATCTCTGGGTGGTATGTTCTTGGTTTCCTCAGTTGGTTCCTCCTTTGTCTGTGTTTGTAAGTCTGCCCTAGTTTTTCCACCTGCTCATTTGTGAAAGATGAATGAGCTCTTTTGCTGAGCCTTGTCTGTTGCATTTCACTCTATTTCCCCTGACCACACTTACAAATGTCACTTTTTGGGAACTGCCAAGCAGTGACTTTTTGAGCATTTGATTCAAAAAGACCCAACCAAAGAAGCATAAGGCATTAAGGGTGCAGATGTCCAAGCAGTTGCAGTCCTTTCAGATTGCTGATTAGTACAGCTTCTCCCTGATGCTAGTTTAATTTCAGTGATTTTGCTATAAGTGCTCCCAGTTTGACATTTGTTAATGCTTCAAGTCTAACTGCTGATAGATTGAAAAGAATTGATTGTAATTGTTTTGGGTGGCATTTTGCTTAGCTACTGTAAGTTAAGCCTGCCCAACTTAGGCATCATTAAGAAAATTCATATATTCCATATGTTATTGAAATTTTATTAAAGCTTTATTCCCCAGCTGGAAGACCGAATTATCGTTCTAAGATAACTGACAGGCATAGTGCTAAATCAACATTACACTGTCAGGATGCAGACAGAAATTTAGTCAAAAGAGGCTGTCACTACCAAAACACCCCATTCTGTAACAAAAAGTAATGTGTATTCCTAATAGCGTTGAATGAGCTCTTAAGCAAGTAATTTCTTTTAAAATTCTAATTAGGGTACACTGTTGCTGTTAAAGATGCCCTGTTTTATTCTGTAGCTGACAAGCAGGAGAGATGTGAATTGTCAGTGTAGTGGAAGCAAGCAGCTCAGATGGAGCAGCAGGTTTTTGGTGGCCTGTAAGTTTCCCTAATGCCCCTTCCTTTCTTCTTCTCTGTCAGGTGATACCAATAAACTGCAATCTTGCCACAAGGCAAGTCCCTCTCATCATGCCATTGATTTAAGCAGAAAAGTACATGTGAGAATTGGTTGGGGGAGTTGTGTAAAAGCTTGAAATGTAAAAAACTCAGTTTGCTTGTCCAGTGGCTTTTCTCCAGCACTGGCAGCACCAGCTGCTCTGGTACCTGCAGCCCTTGCTGCAGTGCAGTACCTGCAGAAATGAAACTCGGCTCTCTTTGTCAGGGCTTGGCTGCTGCTCTGTGACAGGGTTAAACACCAGCTCTTTTAGTCACTCTAATCACAGTTAGGTTTGGCCTTGGGCATTCTTCTCACTGGGGTGTCCTCGTTGTCCAGCATGTCCTGCTGCTGCTGGCGTTTGATCAGCTACTTGTGTTCTGTCTTGAAAACATCTCTGTTGTGACTTTGTCCTGTGTCCTCATAGAGCCGTAAAAAGGGCATCAGCAAACCTTCCCAAATGCAGAGCTGGCTCTACAAATCTGCTCCCTGCTTCTGCCAAGCTGCAGGAAACCAGAGGGATGAAGCAGTAAAGAGAAACTGAGTACAGCAAGTGCCTGCCTGCCACGAATCTCCTTTTCCCTTTGGTTTATGTAGGTGCATGACAGATGTTTACCCACAAAGATTGATGAGGAGGCTTATTTAGAAAGATTTGATCTGGCATTTGAACCACGTTCTTAATTTGGAACATTTTGGTGGATAGGTTGATGAATTTGTTTAGCCAGGTAGGCTGTAAAGTAGTTTTAAAGTACTGAAGATTCATCTAGGGGGAACTACAAATATAAAAACTAGCTATTTGAGCTAGAGAATGGTGTTGATGAGAAAGCATTAAATCATGTAAAAACTGGCTCTGGATAAATTTAGACTGGAATTTGAAGACTTACTATTATATCATGGTTTAAATTGAATGTTTCAGTTGGACTGGCTTTTTGACTAAACTGAATTTTAGAGAAAGCTGGCTGAAAACTGTCTGAGACAGGAAAGCTCATGTTGCACCAAAGAACAGGCTGCTGTATTTTGAAGCAAGTACTCCAAAACTTGAAAGACTGTCTCAAGACTCAGTGGGAGATTCTGCTAGAGCCAAAAATTTAAAGAGTAATACATAAATCAACACTGATATTTCCACTTTCCTTGTGATTTAATCAAATTATGTCTGTGTTGAGATAAACACTGCTTTCTCTATAGTTCTGTGATCTTTGATATATTTTTATTTAAATGTATTCTACTGGATAAAAACTATATCTTTTCAAACTTACAAACCACAGCCTGATGTTTGCTGAACTTCCTTCCCACCCCAATGAACTTCGGAAGGCACTGTTTTATAAATTTCAGCCATTTCAGAGTATCTCAGTTCTGCATTTTCATATTGGCAAAATTAACGTGCAATCACATTTTTCCAAATTCCCGTTGTAAGTTAAAATGAACTTTCTGCTAATCGTAAAGCTCTTACTGGAGATTTTTATGGTAAATCAAACCTTTTCTCTGAAAAGAAATGTCAGTTTTACATGTTTTCCATTTGGAGGTGTGGAGATGGAAAATGTCAAGAAATGACCAGCCAGCTTTTCCTACCATCCCGTGAGTGAAAACCAGTGGAGAAAATCAATCCGGTTTTATCAGCCCTGACACACAGTGTGCAAGGTTGAAGCAAAAACTCTTCCCTGAGATTTGTTTCTTTCTAATCTTCATCCATCACCCCAAAAGATGAGGAACAAATAAAGGCTGAGATATGAATATCAAAATAATGTCAAGAGGCTGTACTTGCTCAGCAGTCCGAGGGAGGCTTTAATACGTTCCATGTCGATGATGGTACATGTTGATTAATCCGTATCACTTCACTCACAGATGTGCAGAAATTCCATCAGATGCTTTATTGCCTACAGAGGGAGTTGCAGTTAGAGTTCACCTGTCGTCTGCTCGAAATTTATTTAAAGAGGGAAAACAACAACGCTTCCCTGAAGAGCTGCAAAAGTTGAGGCTGGCTCCACATTCCCTTTCATTGCAGGCAGCAGTCAGTCCCCTACCAATCATTAGCATCCTTTAAGCACAGCGACTTTGTCTCCTGTTTTCTTAAGGAACTTCATTTTCCAAGATACAAGGTACTGAAAGGGCTGTGGGAATAAGTGCCATGCTTGCTGGAAGAGAGATTTCCTGCAGAGCAGCAGCTGGGCTAAGGGGCAAATGCAGCTGCTGGTGGGGAGGGGAGTGAACACAAGGCAGGGAAGTTTGCAGGAGGAAGGAGAATGATAAGTACAGGCCTGCTGGATCATATGTTGGATGGATAAAGCAAGACAAGTTGTGCACAATCAGAAAACCAGAGCAAAGAGCTCAGTTTGAAAAGGTATCATGACTTTAAAGCCACCTGGGTTCATCTACTGAAGAACTAATTAGGTTCGTTTTGAAGAGGGCAAGGCTATTCTAGGACAACATTCATTTCAAGACCTACATTCTACAGAAAATAATTTTCACTGCTTTGCTAAAAAATTCAGGGTAACTCATGGGTAATTCAAGGTAACTCATGGGTTCTGGTAACCAATTCTACTTCTCTTGAAAAAAAAGAAAAACAAAACAGCCCACTTCTCTTTCATCTGGCTAGACAAAACCAAAATAACATAGGGCATTTATCTCCTGGAGCAGCCACTGTTGTTTTCTTCTTCTGATTCCTGGACATACAGATCTTGCCTAGTGGGAAGTCAAACTGGGTCCTCCTAGACCTTACAAGGAACTGTGGGGCTGAAAATTGCATATTTTTTTTTTTCTTCCCAGTTAGTCATCCATACTCATTACATATTGCTTGTGTGTTTATTACCTTCTCCACTTTCTGTGAAAAAAGACTTTTATGAGATTCATGAAGGTGAATGTCTGAACTGGCAGGTTCCTTTAATAAGCTCTTTTAAGAAGATTTTCTTCTTGTGGTAATGAGAACTCAAAAGATATTTTATGCAGGATGAGCAATCCTGGCTGATGGCTTCCACTAGGACAAAATGACCAGCTTGTTAATTGATAATCCCACTCCAGAAGGAAATAACCATAGATTATTATACTAAGGTGAGAGAGAGATGAGGCTGGGTTCCCTGACAGCTGTTGAGTGGATAATCCAGAGGAATTGTTATTTCAGAAACACTGCAAACATGAGTCTTTCCTTTCTCTCAGTTGAACCTATCCTTATGTTTTGTAGCTGGGCTGGGGGTTATTTTGTGGGGTTGGTTTTTTGGTTTTGCTGTTTTGGTTCTGAGGGGATGGTATTTTGTACAATATTTCTTTGTATTTGTTTGGGGGGTTATTGGGGTTTTATTTAGGTGAAGTTTTTATGTTTGGTTGATTTTCATGGGGTTTTTTTCTCCTTACCAGGGATTGATTTATTCCTTGCAGGTAGAAAAAACTAACTTTTCTTGATCGTAAATAATTTTCTTGTCATGGAGTGTCTGATGACCTCAAGTGGCCAAGGGCTTCATTTATATTCTGTAAGACTGTCTACCCTAAAGCTTACTTCAGAATTAAAATAATTATCATAAGTGAAAGACTATACAGGAAAGGCAAAATTTCAGGTGAGAGGGGAAAAAAGGGGAGTATGAAAAAAAGTGAGTAAATAAATGGTTTGTCATAGACATAAAAAAATAAGAAATTATTCTTCTCTTGCCAGAAGGGTAAGGAATTACTAAAGCTGCAAATATTCATGCTCCTTGTTCTCACACAAAGATTTATGTGAATGTGGGTCTACATATGTATGTGTGCAGCTAAATTTATAGGCTGCCTTCCTATGGAGATGGGAGGATTAAATGATACTTGCTCCAGCTGAAGCAGTGTTTGGTTGTGAACTGGTCGTGCATCCACTCTGTTTGTTCTGTTTGGGGTCTTTTACTTTTTTCCCTACTCCCTCCACGTCCATCTGCCTGGTTTCACTCCTCCTGCGCTACTTCTTTTCTGCAGCCAGCATGAGGATCCCTGGCAGGGAGAGTTATATGGAATCATATGGTTAGAGGTTTCTCTTTCCACATCTCTGCCCTCTATTGCAGCAGCACTGGGGTTGTGGATGTGGAAAAATCACATGTGCAAGACAAATTCTTCTGTCCCTGTGGAGATGAGAGGGAAAGATCCAATATTTCCATCTCTTCTTTGGGATAAATCCTGAGCTCCACCACTGCTTATTTTAATCTGTATTCTCCTGAACTGATGCCTCCTCTTCCTTTAGGACTGTGGCACCTCATCCATGCACAGTTATCTCCCCAAGTGCATCCTCTTCACGCTGCTCTCTGGTGGAGCTGTGGTTACTGCAGGGGAACAAGTCACAGAGCCACAGGAGGCTGCTTGGAGTCGTGCCCCCAGTAACAGTTCAAGGCATGCACAGAAGTGCATTGCTGTCATCTACTGATGAACAATGACAGGCTTGCAAATTAATTATATGGATCACAGGCCCAGCTCGTGCAGCTGTTCCCAGGTTTACTGGCCAAATCTGTCATGAAAGAGCTTTAGTGAGCTCTCTAACAAATGCCTGGGTGTGGACTGCAGCCAGTTGTGCAGGAAAGGAGCCCACCAACCTTTCCTCTCCTGTGATCCCTCCAGTTGGAAAGGAGCCTACAAGAGTGGCTGGGGGGAAAGGAGGGAAGAGACCTCGTTACCTTAATTCCCAGCTTTGGTTTAGCACTGGCTGAACTTGCACCACCTGAACGGGGTCATGGGGGCTGCAGAAGATATTGGGAGCCCTTGCTGGGTATGGGAGAGCAGCAACAACTGTGTTAGAACCCTGCCTGTCACAGGGAATGCAGGATGTGGGATGCTCCTGTGCCAGGAGCAATGGCACAGTGTGTCAACAGGAATCTCTGGGAATTATTTGTGGATGTGGCAATGGCAGCTTGTGCTTCCATCTAGTTACTACACCCTGCTGGAAACCTAGTGGATCCATAACCTGACCTGTAACACCGGACTCCAGAATAAAGCTAGAAGGAGGAATAACCTGTGCTGCCTCTCCCCTGCCTTAAAGCCTTTGTCCTAATGTCTGGTCAAAAAAAAACAAAACAAAAACAAACAAACAAAAAAAAAAAAAAAAAAGACAAAAACTTAAGACCGGGAAGTGGAGATTTAGTGGACCTTGAAGATTTGGGGTCATCTGCCCTCATGGCATAACTGTCTGACACCCACTCCCTCTTCAACTTTGGGGGATGATTTCAGCCTTAATGAGCATCCAGTGGCCAATGAATTTCTCAGCCTAATTACATGCTGTCAGATGAAGTGCCTGCATAGTGTAGGTTTTCTTTTTTTTTTTTTTCCCCTCTCTGCCATCTTGTAGCCCTGATTAGTGTTGGCTACCACCACTAGCTGTAGGATTGACATATGGCTGCCCAAGCCTCAAATGCAGAGAGGTTTTTTGTTTTTTTTTTGTTGTTTTTTTTTTTTTTGTTCTATCCTGCGTATCCAATTTTTGGAAATGCAGTTATGATGCTATGCATGAGCTCTCAGGCAAAATCCAACCTGTGCTGGATGCTAACTGCATGAAAACACATGGCATCTCCAGATTTATGGCAGTAAAGCCATGGTACACCAGACATCAACAGTGTAATGCCAGCCACATCCAGGAGCACCAGAAAAGATTTTCCTTGATTAGTATTCTGATGTCTGCTGGCGTTCTGTTTGACAGATTTCAGATTTTTCTGAAATCTGATCATTTTTCTGATTTCAGACTTATCACAGCTCTTCTTCGTCTATTAGTGCCATGTCCCAAGGTGATGGGAGAGAACTTTACCATCTTCCATCTTTCGTCCTGGAATTATTGATTACCACATTCACAGGGACTCTGAGATTTGCTTTGTGGGGAAGGTGACCCTCACAAAGGAAAATGAGGAGAAACCTGGTGAGATTCTAATGTTGAGCAAAGTCCAGGTTGGTCACTAGCTGCCTTTTACTGTTTTGTTTTTACTGCCTGATGTATCAGAGGAGAGGCTGGCATTTTTCATGGTCCCTCCCATCCTCTGTGTTCATATATCATCTTTGTTTTCACTGAACTGTGGGTGTGTTTCTCCTCAATTACTAAATACAGAGGTTATACTCTGCATTATTAGGTCTTTCCACTTAAGCCTTAGAAATGAGCCCTTGTAACCAATGCTGAATGTTACTAGGATCTATACCACAGGATTTTATGACTTTTTACCTATGGCTCAAATGAGTCTAGATTGCTATAAATTGTTTCTTAAGAATAAATACTTTTTCTTTTTACTTTTTGCAAGTTATTTATATCAAGTTTAAGAGTCTAGATACTGATGTATGCAATAACTTTCAGTGCATTCTGCTCTGTTGTCCATTGTTCATTTTAAAGACCTTGTAGTTTCCAGGTTTCTTATTTTCTTTTTTTTTTTCTTAATGTCATAGCTGTCAGTATCTCCTGACTGAGTAACTTCAGATGCACTCCAGATTTTGGGGCTTGAGATCTACAGCCTGGGAGTGGAGAACTAAAGAGGCAATTGATTATAGTACAGCTATATAAAAATAAATTTTAAAAAAGATAGAAGCATGAATCTGTCAGAGGAAAAAGTAATAATCTTCTTCCACCTTCTTGTGTGTAATCTTCTGCTCTTTATTGAAATGAACAAAATATGCTTTGCTTCAAGGTCTTCTGTTTCATAACATATCCTCTGTGATCTCTTGTCTAAGCTTTCTTCTCACTCTCTGTTTTCTTAGTTGTACATCAAATTCTCTTGTTTATTTAACATGAAGACTCCAATGTGTCCCCCTGATCATTCTTAAACTTTCCTCTGCCGCATTTTAATGGAGACAGGTACCCATCTGCTGCAGGTATCTTTCTCAGATAAAATGATTTGGGGCACTGTAAAAGGAAGGGATACAATGTCTTCTCCAATCCACTTTCCCATTTTAGATATAAATATAGAGTTTGAGCAGGAAAAGTTTGGCATTACTTAAAATAACTGTTGAAATGGTGTCCTTCTGGGGTATGTGAGGAAGCACTAAATGCTGAAGCAGTGCATGCCTTGAAGAATTCTTATAACAAATCACCAAATGCAGCTTCAGTCCTGCAGAAAACTTTGATCTGAGACTTTTTATCTGTCATAGAAAAGGATGTCAAGGTGAAAACTTGTGCTGATTTTGAAAATACAATCTTTCGAAAACTTGCTGTGCACCAGGGTTCCCTATGCAAGGAAGATTTTCCATGCTACCAAAATACCATGTTGTTTGTTTAGCAAGACACAAATGTTTTCTTGAATTTTCCCATTTGAAAAATACTACCCAAAAATATATACAGATAGTACATGCCCCATTTTCCTATAGGAAAACTTTTTATTTGTGGTCAGTTATTATATATTATATAGATTGCTATATAATGCTATTATATAGATTGATAATAAAAAGAAGACAGTATGTTTATTTCAGGATTTCTATCATTGAGAGACAATACATAAATAAAAGACAAAGCTTATGGTTTGTGTTTACAGACTGAGAACAGGACTTTCATATGTTGTTGATTTAGACATGTAGTAGTCCCTAGTTGTTTATCTGGAGCTGGTTCTCCCACTTGAAGTTAAAGCTGCTTGTGAATTAATTGTGAGAGATTTGAGTGCCATGGCACTATTTTTACAGCTTATAAAAACTTTCCAGGATTGGACTGTTTTTCAAATAACCAAATGAAATAAAGTATTCACAGTTTTTCAGACCTTCTAATACTTTAAAACAGGAGCTGTGTAAATCAAACCTTTTTCATTAAAAAGTAAATGTTACAAACACTAAAATGAGAAGGTAAGTGGACTTGCATAAATACTATAAGGGTTCAAATTAAATGCAGTTTTGTAAAAAGGTAAAAAGGAAACTTCAAAATCAACATTTAAGTCTGACATCTGTACTTGGCTTCAAAGAGAAAAGCTGAGGACTAAAGCTAAAGCTCTAATAAATCTTGAGAAAATTGGACCATCCAAGTGAATAATAGGACCAGATGACAGATTATTTTTACTTTGAAGTCTAGAAAAGGGGAAAACCTTTCAACTGATACCTGAAAACAAAGGTTAAAAAAAAAAATAGAAAACATGCAGCAAAATTTAAGAATCTTGTCCTGAAATGTGATAGTAAAAGAAGGGCATGTGGAAAATGGAGGAGGAGCAGCACAGGATGATGTTCAGAGGAGGAGCCCCTCCAAAGTTTTGGAAGTAAAGGAATTTGAATGCTTGGCTCTTGCAGAGGAGGAAGGCAGTGTGTGTGTTGGGCAGGGGGGACAAGGCAAGGCTGCAGTCTCGGAGGAAATCTCCTCTGGAGCCCTCACTGCAGGTGAAGCTACCTCAGCTTTCACCTGTGCCATAAACTTCTCCCTGCTCAGCCTTTGTGCCCGCGTACCGCACGATCCAGAACAAGTTTAAGGTGTGATTCAACAGTGAAAATTGATCCTGCAATCAAGATCTGCTGCCCCAGCACACGAGAGAGCGCCTGTAAAGAGCCCAAAACCTTTCATTATTGTTTTCAGAAGTTTCCTGCATCGATCCCTGCTGGTTAGCAGCAGGTACCTCTGCAGTGCATCAGCTCCGTGGGAAGCCCTGATCAATAGCTCAGAGCAATGGCCTGGCAGTTCTTTACTCATCAGCTCATTAGGGTGGGAAGAGTGGATTACACTTCTCATAATTTCGCTATTGACTGGCACACTGCACTATGGTTTTGTTGTGGTTTTATTTTTTTTTTTTAAGTACCCTGTAATGAAGATGCCTGAGTAAAACCAGAGTCTTTTAAAATGAAAGGTGCTTGTAAAAGCAGAGGAGACTTATCCATGGCAAGACAAAAAAACTTTAGCCGTGATAAAGAGCAAATAGGAGGGGGGAGGAGCATGGGCAACTCAGCCCTGGGTAAAATGAAGTTGTTTATTTGCATCGTATTGTGCAAGCCAGAATCCCTTGGTGTGCTCATCCAGCACTACAGACTGAGGGGGGAAGAAGTGAAATTAGTTCGAGGTCAGTGGTGGTGTGGCACTGACTAGCAGACTTGTACTGACACTTTCCTGGAAGGACTCCAGCAAGTAAAAGGTATTTTAGGAAGCCTTACTCAGCAAATGTGTTGCTTGCAGTCCCTGATGAGTTTTACAAATTGCTGTTGACTATAAAAAAGGGAACCAAGACCACTTTCACTGCCCAGAAGTCTCCCACTATTATGATCTCCCAAGAGTGGGTACCAAAACTGACATTTTTCTTGGGTTTTGGGCGTATTTAATTCCCTTCAAGTGAAGCTGAAAGGCCAGAGAGCTGAAGAAGAAATCCAAATACATTTTAAATGGGGTATTTATACTTCTGTTTTAAAAGTTGAGCATAATTACAATTGGAACATGTTGCTAAGCAATAGTGACTTCTGCCTCTCTCATCAAGCCTTTGAGACACTGTGGCCTGTCTGGACAGTTTTGATTTAGATTTAAATGAACAGAATTCATTCATCCACTGAAGGGGTGACAGAATAAAAATCTGTGCCTGTGTCATGCTAGTAATTAGACAAAATTGAACTGAAAATGTGACATTTCCGAGGCTCCCCACTAACAGATTTGCTTTAAACCTGAAACCTTTGCTCTAATCCAAATTAATGTTCTATAAAGTTGGAGCCCCTACCTGAAAACTTTTTTCATCTTCCTGCAACCATTGTGATGCAAAACATATAAACAAGGGCAGCATCCAGTTAGAAACTGGGGTTTATGCACCCATTTATGTACTCTGTGGAATAGGATCTTCATTCTTCTGCTGAACCACTTCAAGCAGACCTATAAACCAGGGCCTCAGTTTTCTTGATGCTTGCCAAGCTGCTGCTTTTTCAATTGCCTATAAGGAGTGTTTTTATAATTTTGCACCTTTATGACATGAGGCATTAATATTTGAGACCGGCTCTCCTTGATTTGATCTATCTTGCATTTTTTAATTTGCTTTCTATATAATTTTTTGAGGGATGAGCAAGTACATTATCTTTTGGGGAGTGACTGGAATGCTGGATCCAGATAGTGCTAAATCTTTTATGAAGCAAAGCACTCTGAGAAGCTAAAAAACTAATTTATGAGAGCCATTCAGAAAAGGGAAAGTGTCAAGAGAAGTGTTCAGCCCTTGCATTGATTTTTCTGCAGTTCCTTGCATTCTGAACTGGTGCTTATATTCATTGCCTGAAAAACTGTCTGCTTTGCAACTCCTGCCAAGGATGTTTTTTGTATTTTTGATTGTAGTCTTATAAGGTCTTTTTCTCTTCTGCTTTTCATTGCCAAGTAAGAGCCAATTTCCCCATTGTAAGAACTAAATGGCACTGGGAGCTCTTTGTAAAGGCATTAACTACCAGTTTTACTCACCGGATTTTGTGAAATATTGAGGTTGACTCATTATTTCTTGCCCCAAAAGCAATCTTCCAAAATTAGACACTAGGCTATGTAAATGGGCAGGTTTATTGTGACAACATTTGAAACCGACCCAGCAAAAAGAAGCTGTCAGTGGCAACATTTCCATTAGTTTCAATAAGTCCTAATCAAGCTCCTGTAATAACACAGCACTTCCAAAACATGCTGCTTCAGAGCAGTTGCAGGTCATTTACAGAGAGCTGGTGAGAAAAGATCAACAAAAAAGAGTTAATCCATGAAACATTTATACAGACACATCTTTAAAGTTTCCTTACAGAGCCTTCGCAGGCTGGAATTCATTGATGCACTATGGTCTCCTGACACTTAAGAAAAAAAATAATAATCCAAAGCCCTGTATCTTCCCCAAAGAAGAACGTGATGGCTTGTGGACAGTTTTCTATTTTAGTAAAATGAGTTCTGAGGCAGTGCTGGGAGCAGTAACAGCTACCCCCGGGTTACAGCAATCCCACAAGCAGCTGTGGAAGTACTGGGCTCAGCAAGGTCAGTGTGGATCCATTAGCACTGCCCCATAAAACATCCTCTCCCAGCCTTGCCCTGCTCCCTGCAGTGGTTAAAGCACAGCTGGCTCTGCCTCAGCAGAACCCTGCACAGCCTAACCCCCTTCAATTAACCGTGAGCTGAAGGACTGACAGTTTTATTTTATACAAAGGGAGGCAGGGAGACCCTTTAAAATGCAGGCAATGTCAGGTTAAGCCCTTAAAGTCATGTTTTAGCACTGAAAAAGGAGCCAAGTTTACTGGCTAGGACTGAAATTAAGTGAAGGGAGGTTTGGTTTTGCAGCTGAGGTGTGTGGCTGGGGCTTCTGATTGCTGGGTTTTCTGGTTTATTGGGGTCCAGGGAAGACCACAGCACCCACACCAGGTGAAATGCAGGGAGAGCACTCCTAGCACAACATTCTGCTGATGGATGACAAAGAGAGACTGTGTCCATCATTTCTACTTGTTCTCCTTCAACACCTCGAAATGCAAAACATCACTCTTCTTCACAGAGCCCTTGAGGAGTGTCCTGATTGACACCACAGGATAAATGCCACATTCTAGGGCTAGGGACATGTCAGCAGTGAAGCTGAGGGGGCACGACCGATGGTTAATAAATCACAAACCTGTTTTATTATTTGATCCCAAGATCAGCTTACTAGAACCCATTTAAGGCAAATAGAGCTTGAAAAATAAACACAAATGTGAACCAGAATAATGTCTTTTGGGAAGATGTGCAGAGGATGATTGAGAGCACGAGGTACCAAAAGGAGCAGCCGTGGGGCTGACAGCAGCATGACTGTGTTTGTGAGGTTTGATTTTTGAGAAACAATCACTTCCTACTTTAATTTTTTTTTATTTTCTACTCTCTCCTTATCTCCTCCAACCATTAGATGGAAATGTGTGCCTGGAGCTTGCTGCTAAGGTGCTCTGCTTGGAAATGGTGACATTCACTAATGAGGAAAGGAACATGCAAACACAGCAGCCTTCAGCACAAGAGTCCTTTGTGTGGTGGTCAGAATACTGCTCTCTGTACCACTTTCCCACTGATCATCTTTTGCTCATTTTTCTTATTTAGTTTAGCATGATCTTTAGTTTAAATGAATGTTGTGTGGCATTTTCTAGGGGAGATGTCCTGTGAGCTCCAGTGCCACAGCAAATAAGGTGCTTGCTCTGGAAAAGCTTCATAATTTAACATCATCGTTGGGAGCATCAGACACTTTAATTTTTCATGGGTTCTTTGCCTCGTCTCTGGATATAAATGCGTGATTGCAGAAGTTCCAGGGTAAAACAGTAGAAAATGCATTTGTGAACAGAAAGCAGCAGTGATCTGGAGACAGAGAGCACAACCCAAGAAGGGCAAACGTCGTGCCAGGAACCAGCTGCTCTTGCTGGGTGCACTCACATGAGCACGCAGGAGCTGCAAAATCTGTTTGGAGGTGGAGGGAACTAAATTTAGAAGCTAATCTAAATGTTGCTACCCTGCATGTCACTGGGTGGAATAGCTGGTGCAGTGCTAGCCCTGGGAGCCTTCAGACAGACACGCAGCTCCACTGGTGGCAATACCTGGCACGTTCAGTGCTTGAATTTTTCCCAATTTGCTGAGGAATTCAGGAGTTGAAGTTCATTTCCATGCCCTTTGTAAGTGACTGATAAGCACATTCACTAGAGGTCTGCAGCTCTGTGGCACTTATCATGGTGTGCAGTCTCTAAAGAAATAATTTTTTATTAGCCTTTTAAAGAAGAGGCAGACAAAGTAGACAGCACGTTGATCAAATGGGCGACACTTGCTCCACAGCTTTTTCCCTGAAGCAAATGTTATCTCTTTATTACCATCTTTCAGCTTGGAAATAAAAAGAGCTAAACTTTCCCAGCTGGACCTTGATTTGTAACTCTTCTTCTGGACTCTCAGCAATTTAGATGGAAATTCTAGTGGCACACTCAGAATGGGATAGAGACTTTGTGAATGTGTGTATTTAGCTATTTTCATACAAGCTCTCTACTATCTCAGGAAAAAAACGGTTTATTTTAAATTGGGGTTATTCTGGGTCTTCTTCATAAATTCAGTCTAAAATTAAGTTGTCTAAAATTGATTTGTCCTCACAGAACCTGTAATCAGTTTGTCTAAATAGATTTGAAAAAGCCAGCACAAATGTGGAGGTCGAGGTGCTCTTTTTAAGGTTTTGTTTTGGAAGCTGGTGAAACCAAATGAAGAGAAAGAAATCGTTTGCTCAGGGGAGGGCTAGGAAAGACAAGAGAGTTGTAAGCAAATCAAACTTTTAAATAGCTGCTGGACAATCATTTTTAAAAAGGATTTGCTCATCCCTTGGAGAGCAGGGTGCTCAGGGTTAGGATGGGGACAAGAACGTGCTACTCCTGTAACTTTTGCTCTCCCCACATCACAGAGGAGAAGGGGACAGAGGCTCTGGGTTAGCTCAAACCAAGTGCTGTCTTCCCTGAGGCTCTGTTCTGTAGGCAGAGCTTGTGCTGGGCATCGTTGCAGTGGCTTGGCACCTCTGGAGTGCAGCTGGCAGGGAGCACCACGAGAGGGCTTGTGAACAATTCCAGCCCTGGCTCAGTGCGAAGGGATTTTCTGTTCCAGTTGCAATGCTGCTGTGTCCTCTTCCCTCACCCTTGCCCCTCTCTACAGCCAGGAATAGTGACTGGATAGCCCGGAGCTGCTGGCTTGTTTACTCAGCACCATTTCCCTAATTGTGCTAAAAGCTCCTCTAATTCCAAACCTGTGATAGTGCAATAGCTGTGAGCAGACTGGGGCAGAGAGGCAGATCAAAGTGCTGGCTTTCAAGGCTTCCTTTAGCTCCTGTGCTTCTGAGATGGATGTAGGTCAGCACCCACCACTCACCATTATCACTGACATCTGCCAAGGGCAAAAGCTCACTTCCTTCTTATTGCCCTCCTGGGAACAATTTTGGATTTAATCTTGCTGGTGCTGGGTAACTGCAGGATAAGGCTGAGCAGGAGTAGGATTTATTAATGGGCAATTACAAGGACGTAAAAAAGTAGGACAATCTATTCTGGTTTAGTAAAATTAAGTGCTAGGCTTGGGTATTGAAAGTGTTGAAGAGATTTGGGGTTTCTTTTTATTTTTATGCAGCTGGGAAGCCATGGTTGTAAGTAAAGCTCACACTGAGCTCACTGGGGAAGCCAGGAGCTACCTGTGCTCCTGAGTTCCAGATTCCAAGTTTGTTTCTCTGGGAAGACAAGAATGAGACTGGAAGAGGAACATGGGCAAAGTACAAAGATGTCTCAAGCCCTGTGCAATATAATGTTTAAGAGGAAAGCTTATTAAACTTGCCTGATAGGTCAGTGACAAGGCACACTGGGGATTCGTTTTACTGTCATTATTAAAGCTGGTGAGGAAAGAGAATCAAATCTTCACTGACAGAGTATCCTAAACCACTCCAGTTTTACAGAGGAAACTTAATCCCTGACTTGTGAAACAGTCCCAGCCTTTTGTGCTTCCCACAAATCCCAGAATTTGCCCAGAGAGAAACACTCTGTATTCAAATAGAGTCCAAATGGGTTTTTTTTCCCCACAGCACCAGAGAGCTAGAAGCTTTTTCTTTTGTAACCTGGCAAGACCTTTAGCCTAAAGTACTTGGGAGAACAAATTAAAGAATGGAAACAATGTGCGTTCAGAAGCACATCCTGTCGATGCCAAAAGTTGTGTTAAATTCAGCGTTCCCTGCTGCTTGCCATGAATGTCCAAGCAGAGGAATTCATCTATTTTAGAAGATGCTTGAGAAGTTACTGCCCTAACAGAGTTCATATAGCAAAGAAACCAGAGGCATCTGCTTGCCTGTGTTACAAATAATATAAATATTTAAACTGGTGATGCAAGAATGGTTTTATCTGTAAACCTCAAACAAGAAAACCATGCTCAGTAGTCTTTCAGATAAGTCTCTTTTTACACAGAGAATGGTGCCAGTTGGATTTGCTCTCCCTGTAATCTCCTGTAGAGCTTGGAGAGATGCAACCTGTGCAAATGCACAACCCTTTTATCTGCAGCGCTGATGACACAACTTGCCTTATGTTTTCACATTTAAATGCCAAATCCTTCTTCAGTAGCATAGAAAACTGGTTTGGTGCAATACAGATTATCAGGCTTCTGGGCAAAAAAGGCATTAACTGTGTTAGGAAGTGCTTTTATCTCCACTAGAGTGTTGTATAATTGTCTGCTGTGGAGTTTGTCTGGCTTTCTTTGAAGCATCTGTGGCTGCTGATTGAAACCCCACACAGGATTAGCTTGCATGCTTGTGTTATGAGAGGTAGCAGTTACTTCTTTTTCCGGACCAGAACAGTGGGTGCCTTTGTGATTAAATGGTTTTATACTCTTTAATGGTACGTAATAAAATCCAAAATTCAGGCTGCTTTGCAAAGCCTCAGGTCTTCATTCTACTTTATAGGTGTTACCTGAAGTACTTGGATCATGCAGCTGCCATAAAAGTGAATTCAGACCCAATATTCAACTTTTTTCCATCTTTGCTCCTATTTCTGCCCATTGTTGTATACCTTGGCCAACTTCTTGTCTAGTACAAACCACACCCGTGCCTGTTTCTGTGCAATATAAGCTGTGTTTGCTTTCATTTCTACAAAAGCTCTGAAGTCAGATATCACATCACAAAGAGTCTAATTATTTGCTGGACTTCCCTGCCTTTCCTGTCTTGCCCCATGACTATTATTTTACCTGATCCTTTGCGTTCTTGAGCACTTGGCTTCACAAACTGTCAGCAAATGAACTCAAAGGGACAAAAATATCTTCCTGCCTCTTTGTCTGTGCTGCAGCAAAGGTTTAACACAGTGGTTGTACAAAGCACACGAGTGTAGCAAGGGCAGGTGAGTCAGGGCATCAAGGGACCTGGATCCCACAGGCCTAGATCCCAAATATCCTTATCTAGGAAATATATTCCTCCCACAGTCTGCAACTTTCTACTTATACTTCATCACTGTCTGTAAGACTTGGGAGACTTCTCTTGTTTCATGTGGAATGGGATTCACACTCAAAAATTAACTGTGACCTGTTAAACTGTGCATCACTCACATTTTAGGACAGCACAAACTGATTTTAAAAAACCAACAAACTTGTTAAATGGATTTTCCATGCCAAGCATTATTTTGTGCATCTGAACCAGTAGAAAATCAATCACTGGCTGCCAGGGAAGTTATGATCTACAAATGTAGAGGGAGAATGAAAGAAAACATTATTTTAAACTATGCAAACATCTGGCTAGGGCAGTCTGCTTTTTGGGAGGCGTGTCCAAAAATCCCAGCTCAACCCTAAACTCCATATGGGATGTGAAGTTGTTGCAAGAAAAGTTATGGAAATAGCCCTCTAGTATGGGAGGTCAGAACCAACCCACCTTACAAGTTCTTTGTTTCCGAATTATCTCATGGGCTGACATATCAGACAGTTGTTTTTAAACATGCTCAGTTATCTGTTATAATTTATAAGGTGTGGTGACTTCCTTGCCCTTGGATAGGACAGTATGTGTTTGGGTTAGGTAAGGACCTGGCTCATACCAAGGTCATCCTTCCTTCTTAATGCTTTGCAGTCTCCAGACCATTTTTACAGTTCTGAAATTGGTTCTATTAACAGCTTCTGTCTGGCTTGTGCCTCATTAGGCTTCACGACCCATTGCCTGGGAACAGTGCCCTGGATGGCATCCCTTGGAAAGCAAAACTTTGCTCGAGTTTTATGTGGTTTTATACCACTGCTGCTTCATTTTCTAAATCAAAGCACAAACTCAAGGCATTTTACAAATTACAGAGTTGAACATGTCAGACAAGTCCTTGTTTCACAGGAGATAACCAGTAATCAACCCACTGTACAAAGCATAGAGCAAGCAGAAATAGCAGGGGGCTTTCAGGTCAAATTTCCAGCTCCATATGTTACCTTTCATTGTACACAATTACTATTCTGGCAGTCATTTGAAATTAAGAGCTCCTTTAAATGCAGCATTCTATGTGTTTTCCCCTATTCTTTGATACTGAACTGAAATTTTACAAACCATTAGACCTTAGAAGACTTTTAATAACTTGAACGCAAAAATCAGAAAGGCTTTATGTGTTATATCTCAAAAAACTTGTGGATGTTTGTGTATAGAAAGCAACTCTTGCATGGGTATTTTGTAGCAGTGAACTGTTCCAACCTGATAGACTGAAAAGTTTATTAAAGCTAAATACCCCATGCACTAAATAGCTTTTACCTACCGATGAACAGTTTATTTGGAGCAGTTTATTTGCAACAGGAAAAGTTCATGACGTGTTTCTTCAGAGGGAAATGAGAGAGGTTTGCAGATTTAATGTATGATATTTACTTAGTTGTTTAGTTAGTTCTAGAACTACAGTTTTAGAAGAAAGTACCCACCAAAGTAATAATAGATGAACACTTACAGGCTCACTGACAGGAGATGTATAAAAGCATTGAAGGACAGACCTAATTTAAAGCAATCAGTATTAAGCATTCCTTGGCAAAGGGCCAGGTTTTCTAGCTCACTAAGCACACTCATGTCACTGAAAACATAAATTGTCCAGAAATGATGGCACCAGGACTGTCTCTTCCACTGAGCACTTACCAGGCACGTTTCAGAATCACCTCCTTTCCCTCTTATGCCAGGCCAGGACTGTGTGGAGTGTGACTCTGACTCTCCATTCCCTTCCCCTTCCTTTTACATGCAGATGGATGGCAGTTCCTACCCTGACACGAGTTCAGGAGGCAGCAGACTATTGAAGAGCACCACCTCTCTTCTATGCCCAAACAAAATATGAACTGAAGCAGCTGATCCTGCCCTGCTCTGTTTGGCAGCTGGCTCGAGGTGCACAACTTCTTGCGGCAAAGGATGGGGACAGGATGAGAGCAGTAATCCAGATTTTGGTGGGTTTGCATTTTTTTTAGTATCATACTCATTATGTGCTTCATGTATTTTGATGTCTGGCTGATGTTTTGATGTCTAAGGTTTTATTGTCAGTGATTTGAGTAGTCCAAATTCTCACAACTGGAAAATATCACCATGTAGTACATCAGAAGCAAGAAACCATTACACCAGTCATTACCTGGGTGTAATGTAGGGCTGCTGGAATATTATCTTTCTGCTGTTCCCTGACTAAGTAGATGCCTTTTTAAGCAGACTCGTGTGCACAATCAAAATGTTCTTGACACACTCCATAGCTGGTTTATGGATGTGATAGCAGGGACTCTGCAAAGTCTCTGAACACGTGGAAGGAATTTCAGCTCCGTGGTATATCATCTCCTGCTTCCACCTGTTCAGGAAACTGCATTCCATTTTATTTTAATTAAAACCTAGCAGATGTTTCGTTCGGGTTGATCCAAACAAAAAGAATGCCAGTTTCCCAGCAGAACAAAACCAAAGTCAACTGCAACATCTTGTGCTCCTACCTCCCAGTCCAGAAGGTAGTGCTTTTGTCCATTGCCCAGATTACATGTATAGAAATTGGGAGATTGCAGAGATTTCATTCATGACAGCTGGTTGATGCCTGATGATTATCTACCCATAACCATGAACAGAGCAGCAGAATGTTCACCTCTGTGCTGAAGAGCCTCAGCAAAGCTTGTAGGCACACTGTTAGCTTTGTTAAACCACTCTTCATCACTAAACCAAATTCTCCCCTACATTACTATTAAGCTTGACCTGAGAAATAAATAATGTAGGAGACAGACCTGGGCTTGAGAGGCCTGAGGCTGGAAGTGCAGCTTTGTGCAGATGCACAGCACTGTGTGTTCCATGAGTTCATTGAAGCACATGGGGCCATCTGCTCCACGCTGCTGCCTTTGCTTCTCCACCAGCAGCACCTGAGGCAGAGCAGCAGCAAAATGCTTCTGTCAGACAGGGTCCTGCTTTATACAGTACCTTCCTGGCTTCTGAGTGAAAGGGCTGACTTCAAGCAGCCACTTTCAGTACCAGTTCACTGAGAAGAGGAGAGATAAATAGGCTCAGAATCTTACATTTTGTTTCCGTGTGCACACGCTCCTGTTTAAGTGAAGCAAAATTACAGAGCACAAATTTTACAGGCAGAAAAAGCCTATTCCATCTGCTGTAGTTATCAACAGCATCTTTAAAATAATGGGAGTGCAATGGTTTTTCTTAATCTTCTGAAAAGGCTGTTTAGTGCCTGCCTTTATTTAATATTTTGTAGGTTGAGTGCACTTTTTAAAGCATCCAGCAAAACTGGGAGCAGTTTCAAGCAAGGCTAAGCATGATTTCAAAGACAAGCTGTTTTTCAGCTGCCCTGCAAATTCTTAACCATGTGTACCCTGGTGAAACGTGACATCTACCCAGATTAAGGATGTTTGGGTATGGGACTTCCTGCTGTGATAGCTGAGGAAGAATCAGACCTCGAGGTTTCTTATCTGAGGTGTGAAGCAAATCAACGAATTATTTGGTATTCAAATGTAACAAAAAAAGAACTCCTCACAAAAGTTGTTCAGATTCCCCCTGGATCTCTATATGCTGGAATAGGACTTTGAAACAGCAACTGAAATTGAATTATAAGTTTGATACCACCTCTGCCCCTGGGGTTTCTATAATTCATGAACTCATGAAAATTCAGTTCAGATACAGCATGTGGTTCTCATTACAGTTCTTCTCCTAACCTGGTTTTCTGGTATGGTTGCTCAAAAGTCAAATGTCCTTCTTTGAGGGCAAGTACAATGCAAATCCTCCACTGACTTCTGTCCCAGAAGACTGAGTTTGAAGGAGTATTTGCTGTATCTTCTTTTTTTCCAAAATAAGCAATAGCACAGCCTAGAGCAAGATGCCAGTGCATCTCTGGACAGACTCACATGGCCACATGTTGTGGTTAGCCATCTAATAAAGATTTCTGCAGTTTTGAACTTTGTTTCAGAAAGAGTGAACAATCTTAACTGAGAATTATTTTGGCATCAAATTTGCTTTTCCCTCTTATAAAATTCACTGTATAAAGGGCAAGTCCTCATACTTCATTAAAATATCAAGTCTCTCATATGTTTCCACGAAGACCAAGTATACCAAAAATTAAAAAAATGCCAGTAAGGAATATGATCCATTTATCACTGATAACTAGTGTTTTCTCCACTTACAAGGCATGGACAGTGATTTCTGCCAGTGTTAGACGTTGCTCCCACTGTTCTGTTCTGTTCTGTGCCTGCTCAGTTCTGGTTCTCTTTCACACTTTACCCATTGCAATGATTCCCAGTCAGGAGAAGGTGATATCTAATTTGACAAAAAAGCATCAGGAAATTTCAGAATTCAGAACAAGTGTACTGTTTCTAGAAGCTTAGAATATATGTAATTATATAATATATAATAATATAATAGTATAATTATATATGTGTATGTGTGTGTGTGTGTGTGTGTGTGAAGTACCAACACACTGAGATTTCTCCACGCAGTATTAAAGAAAGATGGGATGAGGCTGTGAGCTGGACACTAAAATAATGGCTTGTGGGCACTGGAAATTACATTCCATGGTTGGCAGATTTTCAGCTGCAAAAGATTATATCCTTATGTGGTCTCTTCTTCTACAAAGAATGGGATGAAGAATTTCAGACAGAGAATCCTGTGCTGAACACAGTAGCTTGATCTGGGCTATGGAAGATGAGCAGCTTTGATTTGAAGGCAATGAGAGGGAGAATCAGCCTCTTTCCCTCATGATATGTTCCAAAGGTTAATCACCAATTCATAGCTGAACACTCTGAAAAATGACTGTGTGTTGATTCATCTGTTTCTGTCTCTACCAAAGCATCAGCTATTCCAAGGTTTAAGCGACCTTGCTAAATATCTAAACCACAATTTTTATTTGATAATTGCATCAGTTTCACCTTTGCCATCTCCACAAACAGAGACAAAAAAAAAAAAAAAAAAAAAAAAAAGGAGAACATTACTACAGTATACAGTGTGGATATGTAAGAAAGTGCTACAAAACTTCGATTTTTTTTTCCTTGCAGGCCATTTTGAAACTGACATTCTGATATATTAAGGCTGTGAACTCTGAATCCCTGTTTTTCATATCCTTCAGCTTATCCAGGAAACTGGAATCTGAGTGCCATTGTGACCTCCCACCTTTCTGAGGAAAGTAGAGCAGAAATGATGGAAAGGAAAGGAGTTGTGTCATACTAAAATAAATACTCCTGCTCCCCTAGCACAGAGAGAATTTCACCCAGAGTGAGATGATTTACTTGGGTGTGGATTCTTGCTGCTTGCCTGCGTGGGTAATGCTGGGATACAGGAGAGATTTGGCTACTGGAGACTTGAGTACAATTCACTTTCAAGGGATCTCTGTCTTCTCAGTGCTAAATGCAATGAGGTCTGTTGGAATTATCAAAATTAGGAATAAATATTTGTACTATTTAGAGCACTGGTCTGATGGTAATGGATGAATTGAAGGGACAGGGGCTGAAATATTTTAGTTTTCTTAGTATTTAGGGTTGAGTCTTGTAGCACATGCCTTTTCTTTTGTCTTCTTGGCTTTATTTATCCTGGTTTTGAAAAATATTTGGGAATTTTAAGATGTCTTTTTCCTGAAGCTGGTTATATGCCTCTTCAGTGAAGAAAATTAAAATATGGCTTCATTTAACTTCAGACTGAGAACTTAAGCTTCAGCTTCTTTAACTGAAGACTGACTTGAGCAAAATGTAATACTTCAAAATAATATTCTGCATGCAAGACCAGTGGTTATAATACCTGGAAGCCAATATGAACATGAGGGGTGAGGGTTTTAACAGCAGAGAATTAAAAAGCCCCCACATTTAAATGGCTAGATGATAGTAAATTGAAATTCTGTTCATTAATGACTGCAGCACTTTTTAAAATGCTCAGCATACACCTAACAAAACAACACACACACACACACACCCAGGAAAGTTGTGAGCTGCAGTTACTTGTGTGCTGAGCAAGGTTATCAGAGCAGAGAGACTGAGCCAAGACAGCCCTGCTGAGGCAAGAACAAGGATTAGATTTTCATCAAAGTAAACACTGAGATAGCTGAGCTGTAATTCTACAGTGGAGCTCTCCTTGGCTAACCATGTGCACACACCACTGGAGAAGTGCTCTAGGTGATTTTTCACAAGCTGAAATGTAGCTTTTGGGGGTTTTGGGAGGCAGCTGTCTTAATGTAATGCTCAAGTGAAAAGGGAAGCTCTGTGGCTGGCTGGGTGATCCCACAATTCAGAATTTGCAACCAAGAGAACAAAAAAGTGGCTGAAATACAATGAACTTGAGTGTGTTTGGTGAAGCTGCTCTACCATATGAGCGTGGTGTCCTACACCTGTGAGAAGGATATTATTATTTTTCACCTTAAAATCAGTCACTGATGTTGTTGGTGTAACATTAGTTATTAAATATATAAAACTATTATATAATAGTTATACTATTCTATATATATATATATATATTCAAAATCCATTCTGCATGGTAAAATATTTTGGTTTATATCCCCCTTGTTCTGCCCTGTGTGAAACAAAACTGTGATTAGGATCACTATATTTCCTGACACAAGACATTGCAGTAGTGGCAAATGCAGCAGCCTGTCCTTCAAGCTCAGGTCAGTTGAGGATCCTGGAAATTGCAGTGCCCTGAGCAGTTTGGAGGTCATATAGCTGCCAAAATAGAAGATTCTTTTGTAAAAGTGCAGACAACCAAGATAGGCATCTCTTAAATAGGCTTTGCTCTTAGGAACTTAGTTGGTTTTGTGTGGGAAATGTAGGTTCAGGTGCAAAATAACATGGTGGGAAATTTCACTCAAAGTGAAATAATATCCATTTGCTGAAAATGGGCTGGGGTGATAGGACTCTTAAAATTTGTGCAGACAGAATGTTTGACCCTCAGAAAGTCACTACAGCTCTCTTCCAGACACTCTTTTTTTTATTATTTTTCTTCCTTCACATTATGCTGCTGGAGGGGAAAAAAAAAAAAAAAAAAAAAAAAAAAAAGAAAAAACAAAGCCTGGGAAGAGTTTATGGATGTTTAGAAGGCAGATTTTAATCAGCTACATGATGTTGTAGTAAAAGCCAGCTGTTTGGGACGTGGCTGCCCTGCTGTGTCCCCTGCCAGCTGGGACTGATGTGGTCAGTGCTGTCACCTCCCTATTGACTGCTTGAACAAAAACCTCTTTAGCCACAGTGCATTTGGAGGCACAATGGGACGTGGATTACAAAGTACAATTAGTGTGCAAAATAGGAATCAAATTTGGGATTTAATTATTCCCATCTCTGTTCATTAGCTCTCCTTTGCTGAGAAGCTGGAGAATGGCTGAGAGCCATTTCCATAACTGAGTGGGCGGGCTGGAGCTTTGGTGTGTGCTGGAGCCAAGAGTGAGCTTCTGCAAATCTTTCTGAGTTCAGGTGATCGAGTTTCTTCTGTCAAAATAGCACAAAAGACTTCCCTATTTTCAAGGAAAACACATTTGGTACAGCTCAATCCGCTGGGACCCCCAGAGCTGCATTGTGCAGAGTGAAATAATGTAAATATTCCTGGAGGCAGAAGTGTTATGCCAAGGAGCCTTATGGAAGAGTTGGGACTTTCAGACACAGTAGTGCGCTATTATGTAAATTACTACTTTGTTTGACAACTGAATGGTATTAAAACTGTCTGCAAGTTTATTTCTTGGAGCAGAGAGTTCCTAAGAGCTACATTTGACATCACTTAAATTACAGTGGTGCTGCGTGGTATGTAAAATAACTGTCTTTGTTCAGCAAGGTGTGCGTGCTCCTCTGCTCGCCTCCTCTCTCCCCGCAATTACTTCAAGCCCAGGTAAGACCTTTCCCCACAAAATTCAGTGTTGAGCAGACAGGGGAGTATTACAGAATTTTCAAAAGAACTTGGTGATAACAGGAGCAGCCTCAGTGAAGAGCTGTGTGGCAGGAGGCTTCCCCTGTCTCAGGAGGGAACAAAGATGTGCACTGGGAGAGGAGGAATCCTTCGGAGGAAGTGTGTTAATGGGTCTGACCCTCAGCAAGGAAGGGCTGCAAAGCCAGGAAAGGGACCCTGGTCCTGGGTGCCTGCTGGGAGGACACAGAAAGCTCCTGGGAATTTGGCACACTCGATTTTTTCCTGCAGCAGGTTTCCATGGTGTAACTCTGGAACAGCAAGGTGAGGATCAGACCCGAGGTATCCCACGTATCACTTCTCCCATGGGACTGGATACAGCTCAAATGCAGCTCAGGCATTTTCCTGTCCAGCATCCTGGTGTTAAAAGTGAGCCACTCAATCACAGCAGTGCCTGCTCAGGAGGATGCTTGTTCTTCCTAACTCACCTTGCCCAGAATGGTGAGAAATAGGTGCAATTATCACATGCAGGACCCTGGGGCCAGGTTGGATGATGCAAACTTAGCTCTTGCTGTTCTGCTTCCCCCTGCAAGCTCTGTCCCTGTAAAACACCTCAGTATTGGCCCTTGGGTCACCTGGTGGCCAGCCCTTTACCCAGGAAGATTCCAACCTCTGTGGGCACAGGGTTTGTGCCAATTTGTGGCCTCTGAGCTTTGCAGCTGGAGTGTAACTTGGTGCTTTCAGAACCCAAACTCTGGTAGGTAACACTTATTTAAGGGTACCTCCAGCCAGGAACAGTCTGACAGGGGGAAGAGGAGTGACCTGGAAATGCTGCCCTTGGACATCCAACATGGAAATGGCAGCTCTGACCCTGAGTGCCAGCTGCACATTGTCTCTGCACGCAGAGCATGGAGACGATGAGAGAAAGTTTAGAGGAAGCTTGGGGTGCCCAGTAACTGCTGAAGGGAAATACACACCAGGTTCATTACTCATATTATTATTTATTACCTTGTGGAAAAAGACAGGTGCTCATCAGAATCTTCAGAGGCACAGACAAATGCAGCCATCTCCTGATTCCGAGTGCCCAGACCCCGACAAGCTGCACGTGTGAGCAAACAGGAGGCTCAAGCCAGCATGGAAAGCAATCTTCTATCAAAACTTGGAGGCAAAGAGCAGGATCCTTTCCTACTCCCAGAGGTGCCTTTGCAGGCATCTTGTCTGCCCATACCTTGGGGTTTTTTTCCCTCCCATCTCTACACAGAGAACAGCAAAGAGAGAATTTGGGGTGTCTGTGAAAGCCTGGAGTGTGAATAAAACGTGATGTGAGGAACTGAGTTTTCTCAGGAGTCCAATTTCAGTGCTCCTGTGGGAACCACTGAGCTTTGCTCTGGGTTCTTTCCCACCTGAGGAGTTGTGTGACTTGCTAGCTCAAAAGGGGGAAACTTAGCAGCTATTTTCTTGGAAATAGTTTTATTTAAACCTCCTATCTTGTGCTGAGTGCTCCAGAACCATAAACCCGTGCAACCAGGGACTGAATGAAATATTCAGCCTTTCCATTCTCCTGCAGTTTTTCCTGCCTGCTTGGCATATGGAATCACTAGATGTGCTTGCCAATAAAGAACTCCCCTGGAAGAAATCATTTAACAAGGGATGAAAATGTGATAAATGTTTCATAATCAAGGTCCCACAAGCAAAAGTGAGTGTGAGGCAGCTCTTATCCGAGTGGGAACTGGTTGGAAGTTTAAATATTCACTTGGCACTGGATTTCTCCGGGTTTTGAAGTGAACAGGCTTCTTCTAGCAGGCTCATTTTTACAGACATTCATCTCTGCTGCAGCTGCTCCTGCTATAATTTATACAGATGCTATTACTCACAAGCAGTCTTGTCCCCAGTACTTTTGATGTTAAAATCTTTTTGTTGTTGTTGTATTCCAAATCAAAAGATCTACTTCTACAAAGTATAGGTAATTCATGCAGTTCCACTTATCTGCATGCTGATGCTAAGGAGCCTCATCTAATTAAAAAGCTGTTATCAAAAAGTCTCTTCACCCCACAGAGCAGATAAAGTTGGTTTACCAGCTTCATTTCTAAACTGCAGGCTAATGAATATAATTTTACTGATGAGGGACTTCTGTACTATTCCCCATACGAACTGCACGTTTAATCTAATGGAGGACTAGCTGAGCTTGCAGTGACAGTCAAGTCATTTTTCATACTGGGGGCATAGTCGATATCTTTAAAATCAAATTGTTACTCTCTATTAATTACTGCAATGTATTTATCTGAAACATAATAACTGGAGTGACAGTGCTTATTAACAGCCAGGCACTTTTAAGTATGGTGGAAAGATCATAAATGAGAATTGTGAGGAGCACTAATGAGAGACAGGGGAATATTCAGTTCTGTGCAGCGAGGACTTTCAGTGTGTGGGTACCTGGCTGCTGACTCTGACATCTGTCAGCAGCTGTGGCACTGGATCAGCTCACAGAGCATCTCTGGAGGCCTCGTGCCTGCCATGAATTAAGGCAACCACAAGCACAGATTTTAAATTTGCCATCTCATCCAGGGATGCTCAGGACAGACAAAGGAGTTTTCCTACTGACAGAAAGCAGAGAATTCTAAGCAGAGATGCAGCAGCTGATGTGGGGGAGATGTGCCAGCCTGTGAGTGGAGTTGGGCTCACGTTCAGTGCTGGAAGGCACCTGCTGCCCATGGGGATGTGGCAAAGTTACTGCCCTGACCCTATGGGAAGGACCAAGCTGCTTTTGTCTAATGATAATTAGATTAAAACTCGGCTTGGGATGTCACATGAGCTGAAATAGCAGACTTAGTTTTTTTCGTTTTACAGAACTCAAGGCTCTTAGAAAGGTGTTGCCTTTCAGATTCTGGGAAGAGCAGAACCCTCAGCCAGACTTACCAGCCTCACTGTCACTCTAGGAGAGGCTTTTGTTTTGGAAAAAGCGTTAGGATTTGAGGAGGGGAAAATATCCATGGCTTGCCAGTCTTGTATGGCATCACAATTTTCCTAGTGCTTCATTATTTAAGCAAAGGTTCACCTAAATCTGATCATTTAACTCACCTCTTCTACTTTCTAATCAGAAAACCAGCATGGTCATGAGCTCTAAATCTGCTCCTTACTTCCCCTGGCTATTGTCCACAGAAATTGTTACAGCAGACTTAGCTGAACCAGGGTTCGTTCCATTAGTGCAGCTGCTAAATATCAGGGATAAAGCAAGAAAAAAAATCATTCTATTTCTCAGCAGCTAAATGCTGCACTGCATGGCCATTCAGTCAGGTCACAGAAACCAGGGTAAATTTTAAAAAAACAGATGGTTACAAACCTCTGTAAAATCTGCATTGTGTTCAAGTGTCACAGGCAGCATTTGAAAAGTCAAGTTAATTAATACCTGTGATTTTGTAGGAAATGCAGTGCAGGAAGCATTCCCTTGCACCTTGCTCCTGACTGGATGGCTGGAACCACAGTAATTACCTTGTATCAGGAATGTCATTTTTCATTTCTTGCAAGTCTTGTTTAGGCAGACAGGTTCTTAAATTACTGTTCATTGTCTGCTCTGTAGTGAAGCAAAGCTTTCAGCGCTGTTTTCCACACGTGGAAGCACAAATTCAGAAGGTGGCTGACACGTACTTTGCAAAGGCACATGCTGGGAAAAGCTCTTGCAGCCTGTGCAGCTCCATCAGAGCATTGTTTTCTGCTGGCAGTGGCATGCTGCTTGTCATTCTGACTGATCCCAGAGGGGAGGAGAGCATGAAAAGCATCCCACTGCTTAACTGACTTCAAAGATGTTGGTGGTTCTGTTTTGACCCACTGCTCTAGCCCATGGATATTTTGTGATTGGGTAAAGAGGGGAGAAGTCACTAATATTCCCCTTATGTTCTTCATAAAACCTCTTGAGGGTCTGGTTTGATTTTTTTTTTTTCCCCAGAATCTGACTCATTAAGCTGTTGCTACCAATGAGAGGTATTTTTCTAGGACCCACAATTATCAGGAAATAAATCCCAAGAGGCTGGGGAGAGAATCAACAGGTCCCATTCTAAGGTGAGGGTAATTCCTTGGCCACAACAGAGTTGCCTTTTCCCAAAAAGTCATTCCCACATTTCTGCTTTGGCTGGACTCAGCACTAATCAGATGTCCAGGTGTACCCACCTTTAGGTACATGGGACTTTAATGAGGTGTGGGCTGGTCTCCCTAAAATAAAGTTTACTACTTCTTCTCTTGTCAATATGAATATGAATAAATCCTGTGTGCATACATTTCCATGTACATACTTTTTATTAATTCTCCTTGCTTGTTCTTTGTGTCCTGTGAATAATTTCTAGACCATGGATGTTTTTCTTCACCATCCCTGATGTAAGTTCTGCTGTCCAGTTCATATGTTTAAAACTCCTTAATCTGTGTGCAGAAAACATCCCCCTATGTTCCAAGTGGGCAAGGTTGGACTCTTTATTATCATTAAGGCCTAACATAATTCTCATTAAAATTCTAAAACCTGCTAATGCAGATGACTAGTGCATGACAGATTTTCATCACATACACTTTATTCATTTACAGATGTTTAAAGGGATGATACGCTAAGAGCACTGAACTGAATCTATCCTGTGCTAAGCCCTCTGACAACACTGTATGTGAATGTGAATGTATAATTCTGGTGGTGAGAACTCAGCAGAAGTTCTATTCCCTTTAATATCTGGTCCCTGGCATCAGTGGGGTTTAAGAAATAAGAAACTGGCATATTTATTCACCACCTAAATGTTTTAACAGAAAGCGTTCTTAAAGCACTTGCTGAAATATTTAAGCCAGGCAAATAACAAGTAGATTATGTGTGACAGGGAGAATAAATTCACTGATTTATTGAAGAAAAGTGAATTCTAGAACATAGTGTGAAGAACATTCTTGTTAAACTGACTGGAGATGATTCTCTAATTAAATTGCTCACAGTAGATCGTTGAATTTGAGAATCTGTAAAGGAGTTCCAGCCCAGGGTTGTAATCTGACCATCTAACCCTTGTGAATGTCAGTCACTGGCAGAGATTAGTCTAGAAAGGTTTACAGAGCTGTCAGCAAGTTCACCCAAAATCAGCTGCTTGGCAAGAATAGATTAAAAAGGGGCTTTAATGTGCTAATGCTGCAAGCTGCCATCTCCTTCATTTTGTGCTGGGAGTGGGACAGAGAAGCCAGGTTTCAGGTTAGTGAGCTGTCAGACTCACATTTCTCTGTCAAAAAGGAGTTCACAACCTGTGTTTCTGATTTAAAGCTCTTCATTCACATCTTCCCCACCCCCTTCCCCCTTCCTTTTTTTCAAGAAGGAAGCCTCTGAAGGGCATCCAGAAAAGATAGGAAGGAGAGGGAGAAGCAGCAGATGTACAGCTCTTATAAACACTCACTCTTTCTTGGCATTTATGGGCTGCATCATTTTAACAGCTGGATATATGTTCCTTTATTTGCAATTGATCTCTTAAAGTGGCACTTGTTCAGTGACTTTTATGACCCCTTAGACTTCAGATGCCTGTACATATTTTGAACAAAAGGCAGAAGCTAATAAACTGTGTCAGTCCTCCTCAGAAGTTTCCAAATTTCCTAACTCTGCATTTCAGAGCAAGTTCCCAGGTTTTGCTGGTGGAGGAGGCTGTGGCTCTCTCAAAGGCAGTGTGAAAGGAGCAGGTTACACTGATTTCCACTCTGGTTTCTTATCCCAGGCAGACTAAATTGAGAGAAACACTTTTCCTGCCAGCAGCAGAGCTGCTAATGAAGCTGCTCTCACTTCACCTCGCAGCCCCAGTGCTCCCCTCGAGCACAGGGCACTGTAGCTCATTTCTTCTGTGGCAGGGTCTGGGAACCAGGGAGAGACACAAATCTGAAACGCTTTGCAAACTCGATTTGCCTTTTAGATTTCTCTTTGTATTTGGGATGAGCCAGCAGACGCTAATCTAAAATAAACAAGTGCACTGAGTTCTCCTGGGAAGGAAGTGTGAACCCTAAGGAGCCTCCTCTTTATGTTTAGCCTCACATTGCAGCTGTTGAGGAGATTTTAGTGAATTTGGGACTAATCCAGCAAAATTCTGGTTGGTTCTTTACGCTGCAATGTCAAGCTGTGCTCGGAGGTCGTAAGGCTGGTCACAAGGTAATGATTCTCCAGGATCTGATCACAGAGCAGCTCAGATAAAGCCGAAGATGATGGAAATTTTACTTCAATGATTTGGAAATAATTGGGCAGATGACTCCACATTTTTGTGATGGAAACTATAACATCATATGCTTACATGAGCATTCATGTAAGGGTGAGAGGGTTTTTTGCTTCACGACCTTCCTTAATCATGTGTATTTGAGAGGAGAGGAAAAAATAACATGGTATTTCTTAGGCTGTGAGCCAAAAGTTTTTCTTCAATATTGGGAAATTATATTACCACTGTTCAACTTAGATATTTAGAAAAATCTTCCTATCAGAATTATGAATTTTTCTCTTTTACAATGAGCCCCCAAAGTCACTGTGTTCCTGACCAGTTTCCCCAGTAAGCATGCAAGTGGAGCAGGTCAAAACCCAAGTGCATAACACCTGAGCAGTTTAATACTTACCAGCTGCCGACCCTGAATTTCACTGGGTCGTCTTTTCAAGTGCATGACTTCACTAACCTTGCTGTGTCAGGAAACTTTGTGTCCAATCCTGTAATTATGCATTAGATGTCCTGGCAGGAGAAAGGCAATGGAGTTTCTTTGCTGAACTCCAAGTGCAGCCTGTCATTATTTATTAAAGAGCAAGTACCTGAAAATTCAACCATTCTTGACACTGCAGCCTTTCCCAGCCTTATTTGTGCAAGTGGTAAAGTCATTTGCAAAGAAAGGCATCTCCAGCCACTTCTGAGGGAGCTGAAATGATATATTTTTCTTATTTAGTGAGGGCATCTCTTTTTATTCTCATTTAAACAGTGGGACACCATGGTCAATTCCCCTAGTGCTTGCAGCTCTCATTTCAGCATGCCTGCAAAAGGGGAGTCCCAGCAGAAATCTCAGGAGCAAGTTGTAATTAATTGAAGCAAGCAGATGGCTCCAGCTTCATGTGCCTTAGCAAAGTGACAGCATCTGATGGAGGAGCTGAGGCAGCACAGGAGAGGGAGTGGGCTGAAAGCTCTCCATGTGCATCTGCAGCAGGCTCAAACTGTGTCTTTATTCAGGCAATATTCAGTGTTATCTCACCCCTCATTGAATTATCTCTCTCAAACCGCCTTGGGTGAGGGATGGCTGTAAGGGAAAGAGAAAGAGGTGAGCCAAGATTTATTCTCAAGGAAGTGTATGTAGAATAAGATGCTAAGTTTGAATGTCAAGCCATAATTGGCTCCTAATTGGCTCTGTGAGTTGTTTCTTCATATTTTGGAAGAGGAGTGCCTTTTCTGAATAAAACTCTCTTCTAAATGGATTAAATGAATTCAATTAAAAGTCTGGAAATGTTAAAGGATAAGCACAATCACACATGGAATCAGAGTCCAAAGTAACTTCTGGCACAAATACATCCTTACAAGTGTAAACAATCAGTTTTGTGCTGTTTCTGAAGGGTGTGTTTGGGATTGAAGTCGGGGTGGTTTGAGCAGAGAAATTCAAGAGCATCTTTTCTTTAGGAGACTCCTTCTGGATCCATAAAGCGTGACAGATGGAGAAACTTGCTGGATCTTGGATAAGTTACTGAGACACTGCAGAGCTGCTGTAAATATTGTAGGACCTCATGACAGTCAAAGAAGATGAAAAATGACACCTACCCAGAAGGGCTGCTAAGTGTTTGTAAACCTCCAGCTTTTAAGAAGGAATGAATATCCATCAGTGTGGGGTCCTTGGACCACAGTCCTGGAAGGAGGATCGTGGTGAAATGGATCTCCCCACGCCACATCAGTGTCTAGAGGAGGATCCTCTGGGGTTTCATGACACACAACACTATTTGCTGAGGGTTCAGGCTGCTCCAGGCCACTTCCCACAGGTGGCTTAGGTACCCTGCCAGGAGTATTTGGTTCTCTGGGAAAATCAAACTCTGGCCTGACTTTTGTAACTGCAGGTAACAGGGATGGTTCTGATTTCTCTTTATGTCCTCTCTTTCTTTCTTTTGTCTGCACAGGCCAAGTTGGAGACATAAGCTCAGTGCCAGTTTCTCACCAACATTCTGAATCCACAATTAGGACAGACTTTTATTTATAGGATCTCTATACACTGCAGCCAGCAGATTTTTCTTTAAATACTTGTACCTTATTTAATCTCATGTGTAAAAAAAGTTTTATTCATTATCTTAACTATTAATTATCTTATTATTATCTTTAGATGCACTAGAGTTTGACATACCAGCTTTTTGGCTGCAGTTTCTGATTGTGAAGGCAGGCTGTCATAAATAAGGACTCTCTACAGAGCAGCTTCTTAATCTATATGCTTTTGTACTGCTCTCATCCAGGCAAACTCCCAGATGAGGCAGGATCAGTCCTCTTATTCTGAGGTTCCTGATAATTCAAGCTAATTCAAGTTTTCCATCAAAACTTCTTTCAAGTTCAGCATAAGCATAACTGATGGAATCAAAACCATGCTAGTGCTAAATTAATACTCATCCCTTATCTTCTGATTCCAAAGGTATGGCTGGATGAGTCTTACAAGTCCCTTGGTGCAAATATTTTCCATCTTTCCTTCTCCCATATCTTTTGGTTTTGTGTGTGCATACACTTTTTAAGAAAAAAAAACTTGCTTACGTGCCCAAAAAAATCCTATTGCTGCTTCTTCTTTGTTCCATGGTTTCTCTGTTTGAATTGCCTCGCAGCAGTTCCTTTTCATTCACATGTGTTTATCAATTTTTAACAATTTCCAATTACCATATTCATTTCAAAAATTTGCAAGAGTAATGCTGCTGATAGAAGCTTTATATTTGTTTACTGCCTTTACTTTCCAGCCTGCCTGAAAAACACTGAAAACAAGTGTGCTGTTTGCAAAGATGTCTGACTTGGACTCAACAGCAATCCAAACCAAATTGGTACACACTGACATCTCTGGGATCTGAAGGAATTCAAATTAGTCCTTACTTTATAGCCTGCAACCTAAAGGTATTTTCTGGGAAGAGTTAGAATCAATTACCTGAAGGGGCATATTCTCAATTTTCAGTATTTAGCATCTCATCCATCTTCTGTGCTTACTGAAAGACTATTTTTTTTTCTAAAAAACAATTGCTAAAAAGCAAAATATCTCAAGCTGTAAAAAGTTATCTGAAATTGTGGAAAACTTGACCTGCACATACTTATCTTTTCAAACTCTCCTTTAAAATAAAATAAAGAAAGAAGCCAAACCAGTTGGAAAAATAATTAGCAGAACAAACACTGCTCTCCCAGAGGAGACCTTGTGTGCCAAAGCAGTGACTGGAAAGGATGGTTACAGCTGGGTTACAGCCCAGCCCTCCTTCCCCCTCTGGAAAACAGACTGGAAAATGCTGACAGACCCTGAACTGTATCTGTGCAGGTGAGAGTCATGCTGTAATAATGCACACCTCTGCCAAGCAGATAAAATCTGGATTTAATTCAGAATCTGATGCTTAACTCTGCATCATCACTCTTCTCTTTCTGTGTCTATCACACCAAAATATGTACAGTTTCCATCTGTTAATACTCCAGAGCCTGTTTGACAACTGAATGCAGCTGAAAGCTCTTAATTCTTGATTTGTGTTTTGTCTTTTAGGGGATGGGCCTTTTCTTTTTCCACATAGCAGTTAACACAACAAAGCTAGATGCTAAGAGCTGGCCTGTTCTTCACTGAAATTTGCCCAAAACAGAACCCAGTTTGGAAGGGAAAGCTCTACTCCAGAGCTTATTAAATGGAGTTTGAGTGGATTGAGAGCTGAGGCTGATGTCTATTAAAAATATGTAGGAAACCCCAATTTTCAATAAATGAGGACACTGAAAACATTATACAGCTGCTAATGAATGGAATTTCAACTCTGTCAGAATTAGTCAAATTCATCCCTGCTATGTAATGCCTAATAAATATTTCACAAAATGATAAAATCAGTGGGCCCTTCTGAATGACAGATTGTTTGTGCAGAGCCTCGTGAGTTCTGCTGGAGGTGAGTTGTGATTTACAGCCACTGTGAATCTTGTCCTGCTGCAATCCAGAAAAGTGGCAGGAGGTGAGAGGTGGGAAAATCTGCAGTGGTGACAGGTCTGAAGGGTCAAACCTGAGCACAAAGCCAGGCAGTAAATGCATGTGCTGGCCCAAAGCCAACCCTCACACACCCTCCAGGTGCCTTCATCCCAATTGTGACGTGCCAGATCACCCAGAAATTGGAAAGTTGTCAGTGCTGTGGTGCTGACAGCACAGCCCTGCTCTGTCCCCTTGTACCTTCTGCTGTTTTCCAGGCAGTGCTTCTCAGACAGCCCAGATTTGGCTAAGATTGCAGGGCTCCTGCAGCTCTCCATTCAGTGGCTCAGTGTTGCTGCAGCTGGGCTGGAAATGGAGCTCTGTCCCAGGATCTGGGCTGGGAGAGATGCTCTGGGTCACCCCAGCATGGCAAACAGGGAGTTTGGGAATTGTCAGCTGAGGCAAAAGAAAAGCAAGAGACACAGCAGGAGGGTGTGCTCATCTGGCACAGCCACTGCTCTAGCTGATATCCATGCTTCTTCTGGCAAATACACAAACCCTTTGGACAACTAGGAGCACAAGGACCCTCTGTTCCCATAAAAAAGGGGGTTTCCATTAAGGCAAGGTTTGTTGTTTCTGCACAGCAGCAAAGGTCCTCTCACCTACAACTTTCCCTCATTTCCCTTGCAGTTACCTCCTTTCCAGATGAATTCAGCAGGCAAACCAACATCTCTCCCTGTCTTTGGGGGTACCTGTACTTATTCTAAGCCCCAGTATTGTTTTGTAGGCTGAGACACTGCATCCTGGAGGAGTGGTGCTCTCTGATGGGGGAAGAAGGACACCCACCTGGATGGACCCATGATGTACCAGAGCCCAAACCTTCCTCAGCATCCCTTCCTCCTCTGCCAAATGGAGCTGTGGCAGAGAACAACCACAGCAGAAATCCCATCTGTGTGCAGCAGAACCATGCAATGGATGAGAAAATCTAGTTATGCTAAAATTTCTCTTGCTCTGTCTTTTGACCTTTTGTGGTACCTGGTAGCTCATTTGTCTTCCAGCGCTAACAGAAATAGGAAGAAGGAAGCAAATTAAAACCAGAGCACTCAGAAAATTGAACATGGATTCAGATAAGACAGGCAAAGCTGATTTTTCTTTTGGATGTGTCCCTTATCACTCTTTACTCATCCAAGGTAGGTCAAACTTTTCAAACTTGGAAAATATTTTGTATAGTCTGTTGAACCTAAGCAAGTCATGATTCAATTAACTGGGTTGAGAAAGATGCTACTGAGTTATTTGTGCACCTGGCAGTGTGTACTGAATACTAATAGTCTGGGTAATGTTCTCCAAGTTCCTGATCAGCAGCAGCTGGAGCAAATTTTTTACTTTGATGAGTAGGGAAAAAGAAGAAATCTATTTCAGTGCAGCGACAGTAGTAAATTTACATTACAAACACGGCAATTGCTAAGCATTACTGGAATTCAGCTGCCAGAATAAAAGCAGTGGCATCCATTTAGTTTCATTTCCAATTATAAGAGATCCTGATGAGTTTTTTTTTCCTTCAAAATAAAAACTTTGCAAACCTAGCTTAATTACAAAACCACATGGGCCACTACCCTCCTTGTCTGGCTGTGGCCATTGTCAGCTGTCATCCCAAGCACCGTGAACTCATTTGGGTTTGGGGGAGGGGAAAGGCAGTTTTTGGTCCTGTGATTAGTGTAAAACTTCTTTTATTTCACAGCTGAGCATGGCAGTGGGCAGCCTGGTTCTGTGAGGAAGAGCTATCCATGATAAATTCAGAGCATCCTTCAGCCCCTTGTTCACTGTGGGAGCTGAATCTCTGTCAAGCAGCTCCTCTTACTGGAGTAAATTTTCAAATTCATAAATTTCAACTTTTAAGTTCATGAGACTGGGACTTTGAATTTTCTGTATACCTACCTGGTGTCTGGTCCAGCCAGATAATTTTAACAGTTTTAATTTTAAGTGGCAAACATTCTCTTAACTCTAGTGTAACCAAGTCAGTCACCTCCTGTGTGGTTTGGACAGGCAGCAAGCAGAGGGCTCTTAGAATAATTCACTGGTAATCAGAGAATTGCTTACAGCAGCATTGCAGGAGGGCTGGTGAAGACACAGGTTAAAGGACAGCAGTGCTCCAGGGCAGTCTGGTCACTTCCTTGCCAGCAGCTCCCATTTCAAGGCAGGTAACCCTAATAAACAATAATAAAACAACAGTAATAAACACTATTCAAGGGTATTTGATGGGAACAGATATTTTAAGTACGAGGCACATTGAAACAAATCCTGCTGTCAGCACAGGAGTGATTTTACTGAAAGGACAGAGTGGAGAGAATCTTTCCTTTCAAGTTCTGCTCAAACAAGATTAGTGAGGCTCTCCCTTTCCTTCCATAGTAGGTACGATGGCCCCAAACCCTTGCTGAGACCCCAGCCCTTTGACCAACCTGCAGAGCTTCTGGCAACCTAAGGAAACTAAGACATGGCAATAGGCACAATGTCTCAAATCTCCTGCCTAGGGCCCAAATTTCCTGAGCTCACAGCAGGAATGAAACATATTTCAGCTGTGACATAAAGCCTCTCATGTTTGTTGAGCAGAGCAATGCAGGGATGGGATGTGATTCATTAATAAACTTCTGTGTGCAGCAGCTCTGTTTTTTCTTCAGGCTCTTGCTGCTATACAATGAAGTATATGATTAAACCCAGCAAATGTCAGCCCAGAGTCAATCTGGTTTGAGCAGGTTCTTTTTAATTCAAGTTACTTCAGTGTTTTTTTCAGTTGCCACTTGCCGAACAGTTGGAGGGTATTGGTTGTGTTACAATCCTCAGAAAAAATTAATTCTGTTCTGACCTAGTGCAAGCAAATTTTATTGTGCATGCAGCTGCTCAAGATTAAGTAATTATATGGTGAAGCTTTGGAGGCAATGAATTTTAGATGAAGCATGTACACATTTTTATTATGCATACATTTTTCTTGATCAGTTTTCTCTTCATTTGGTCACTCGCTTATATGGAAGCAATGAGCAAAATCTGCATATTTCACTCTTTAAAAAGAAAATTTCCATTTACATTGCTGTAATGCTTTCAGCCCACACATCCTTTAGTGAATTCTCAAAACCCACAGCTCTATTACACTCCACACAGCAACTTCAATAAACAGGTCATCTCAGAAAGACCAAGGTTAGACCCTCAGCTGGCTCAACAGCCTTCTCTCTTTTGAGCTATCTTTGAGCTCACTTAGAACCATTTCACCTTCAGTTGAGCAGGGGTGGCATCATGACCCAGGTCTCATCAGGGGATGTTTTACATGGGGTTTTTCCTTGTTTAGAAAAGGTTATAAATGAAAAGTTTCCTCTCTTTGTTTTGTTCTTTCCAAGCAGCTGAAAGTTCTTTTCTGTTAAAGCTGGTTTCTGAAAAACACCCAAAGAAGACAAAAGAGAGAAAAGCAATTCTGAAACAAAGAGCAAAAGGGTACGTTTCAAAAAGAGTCTTTCAAAAACTTCACAGTCCACATTACCTAAAGTGTATTTATGCAACTGGTCCAACCTTAGCAAAGCCTGCAGCAGCTCTGGGGTTCAGGTCAGATCTGTTCACCATTATTTTGGCTCAAAATCTCAACCTCAAAGAGGGGCTTTTGCTGCCACCCTGAGCACACCCCTGCCCCTTGCTTAGACCAGAGTCCTTGCCCTGGGGAGATACATCCTGGAATTGTTCCAGCAAAGGCTGAGGGGCTATCCCCCAGTCTTTATACCAAATCCATGCTCTTACGGGACCATCTATCCACGTGGATTTGAACCAGATCTAGTATGTACATGCAACTGCATCTCTAGTGAGTGGATTAGGTAACACACAAAACAAGGAGCTTTTGATTATTTTCTGGTACCTGAAGAGGATATGGGATCTCAGAAAATGCTAAAGTGCTTCAGACAGCTGGTACATGATCCTGACAGTGAAAACTGCTACATGATCCTGACAGTGAAAACTGAACCTGTCAACTCTTTCTCTAAAAAATTTGAATCAGCAGAGCAAATTCATAGTGGGTCAGTGCTCTGTGTCTAACAGCTGCAGCAGGTTTGGTCTAAGATGGATAAATTATATCACTGAACCATGATGTGAGCGTGCAGGAGATGTGAATACAGCTCGGGGAAATGTGTTTCTGTCAGAAAAACACACCCTGCAAGATACCTCACCCTAAAGCTCTTTGGCTACATTATTTTTGAGCCTCTGTCTGAGAGCCTTTTTCCACGAGTGCCTTTCCTTCAAGCCCAGCTTTTGCAGTACATTGCCATAGTGTGGTGCACAGAAATACTAATGCTTTCTTCTGAAGAGGTTCTATAGCAGGGAAAATATAGTATAACTATGCATTTACAGGTATTTTTAGATAAATAAATACAAAGCTGTCCCTTGTTCCTATCCAGTCACCTGGCAAGACACCCAATGTCTGATTCCCTGTGTGGAGCATGAGTCAGCTTTATAAATTCATCCAGGCAGGAGACTTATTTTTTTTTGTAAACACCATCCAGGATTGCCATCACTGGCAGGCCCCTTATCTGTGGATGAATGAAGACACCACAAGCAGGTGCTTTTCAATGGTGCTGTAAAAGAGTTCTGTGTGCTCAGAACACATTGATCAGGCAGGGCTGAGAATGTTCCATAAGACCTTGCTGTGAAATGAAAGCCTGGCTGTAACTCAGCAGTTTTGACCCAAGCACTGCCCAGCCCTCTGATGCCACATAACACCAACAAGAAACACAGGTGAGCCCCAGACACACTGCAGTAATTTCATTGTAATGCTGTTTTCTGCCAACAGCTGCTAAAAAAAAAAAAAAATCACCTGATATTGTTCAAAACAATGGATATGAAAAGTGATGTGTCTTTGTGATCCCGTGCACTTCAGTACTGCATACATAAAAAAGGGACAGATTTCTTTTAGGCTGTACTTTATATTGCTGAGGTTGTCTTATCTGTTCAGACTGATGCTTCTTATTCTCTATTTTATCTAAATGTATGTTATAAACTGTCTCATGTGAAGGCAAGAGCACCAGTGTGGTGCCAGAGGGGCTCAGGGGTTTTGCCTAAATCAAAGCTTTGTTGACTTTAGTGGAGCAGGGTGTTGACCCCCTAACAGGACTTCTGATGATACATCTAAATCCACTATTTGTACTGCAGTTGCCAGTAAATGAAACCAGCAAATTCTTTATCAAATGGGCCTTCAGAAGTGAGAGCAGATTTGCAATGATGAAAAATGGGGCCTGAACCATGTTTAAAGCTCAGCTTTTTTCTGTACTCTTTTTCTCCTGGTCTGTACCAGCCATGGGTAGTGACAATTACATTGCCTGTCCCTGTCTCATATGCAGGAAAAACACATGGATAGCTGGAGATACTATTTTTTACTTTTAGACATTGTAAAATGAGGAGGGGGCAGAGGAAAGAATCTCGATTTTACAAAAATCAAAACTGGAAAGAAAGCAGAACGCAGGACACAAACATTTCATTTTAGCTTTTGGCAGTTTGTAAAAACACCTTTTAATGAAAAACTGTTCTGCATGACAAAACAAAATATCTCAGTGAAATGTTTTGACTACTTTTCACAGCTTTTTTAATGAAGCTAAAGTCCAGAAAGTTGTACAGAATAATACCATGGTGCCTCAATGCCAGTATTTCTGAATTTTTGGTGCTCCAAAAGCACAAGGAAGAAAACAACTTCTGTTTTCCTTTGAGGTTTTCCAGTTTAGGGCCCAAGTTTGAGGTTTGTCTCAGTTGCCTGGACCAGGGTGAGCTGCTGCCATGCAGTCCTGACACACAGAATTTATCATCCCTGGCACGAGCCTGGGGTGTGAGGCTGTCCTGGCTGCACAGAAAATGCTGCTTTTCAGGGCATTTTGGTGTTCCCTGGAGCTGCACATGCACGGCTGCAGAAGGGCAAGGCCAGGTTTGCAGGGGTCCCTGCAGTGAATGTTTCAAGCAATACACAACAAAGATTTTCCTTTATAAGGTTCAAACCTAATTCCTTACTGGAAGAACTCAGCTTTTACCTACGAGGTGTGCACAAAAGAAAACTTCGGTACAATGACTTCTGTGGCATCTGCCAATATTTTCATTTTAGCTTAACGGGGCATTTAAATTATTATTGAGTCCTATTTTCTGAAGAGAGCAAATGCTCTATTTAGAAATTTGATTATATTGAGCCTCTAACTGCATAAACACAATACCAGCCCCAGTGGACTAATTCCATTAAGACTTGAACTATCCACCTTGAAGTTGCTCATGAATACAAAATGCCAGAGCTGCTGGCATTGCTGGGTTTGCAAAGCAACTTGCACATTTATGTGTCAGATAATAAAAGCCATATTTATTTAGATATTAAAATGAACAGATTTAATAATATATTTTAAAATGTCACTGTTACTTGTATGTTTTTTCTCTCTGCATGAATAATATTCTTTATTACAGCTGTGTATTACCTCTAAAATAATTCCTGCTCTGAACATTGCAAGGTACTGGTTCTGTGATCTGTAGCATAGACAGGTGGAGAATTTTAATTTTCACAGCAGAAATGTCCATTTCAATATTTTGCCTATCCAAACTCTGCTCTGTCTCGCCAGTTTTTTAATTCTACCTAACTTTTAGATAACTCTTTTCTATCTAAATAACATATTACTGCTGAGGTTTGGGAGTCATTAGGGAAGATCTGCCCAATTAGCATGTTAATTAGGACCTACCCAATTCAGGGATAGGGAGGTGATTGTTTTATTAGCATTCTGTGAGATGAAAGAAAGATTAATGGCTGTGCCTGCACCCCTTGAGGGGTATAGAAGTAACACTTCTTATTTGATATGTCTGTGTGTGAGGAGGTGTTTGAAATGGCTGGGCTTACTGGGGGAGTTGCCTGCTGATTAGTTACGCCTGGAGCAGAGAAAAGTATAATTGAGTTTGTTTCTTGATGAGAAGAAAATGATAGAACAAAGCAAACATAAGAGGGCAGGAATGTCTGCTCTTCCTGGTGAAGTGGGGGGATGGATGTCAGCTAAAGCCCTGCTCCCCAGAACTGGGCTCGTGGCTGTTCCGTGCAATATGGTCTGTGCAGGTGCTTAGAAACCTCGTGGCTGTGGATGGAAAGTGCTGGTCTGTACCAAACATCTCTTCCAGATGCTGTGTGCTGCCCTACAGCCACAGAGAGTGGCCCATGGGTACCCTGAACGGGTTGTGCCCAGGGCATTAAAATTCAAAGGGTTTAAAATAAAGTGCAGGAGCCTTGGGGGATATGTTCAGGTTTGCAGACAGTTGGTACCACACAGATTTGCTCCTCTTCTCTGTGTGATGCTGTGAAACTTGATACATTCCAAGATTATCTGGCAAACACAACTCATGCCTGTCATTCTGTTGCAAAACTCCAGCACTGATTTATTCCAGGCCTCTCAAATAATCATGTACCTAGAGAAACACCAGATTGTTGGTTTCTTTGCTTCCTCTGAGTTCTGCATAGACAACACCTGTTTTGATGCACTTCTTTCTGAGAAGAAAACTTTGTTCTTTGTTTCCTTTGTTAAATTTTTCAGTAAGGAGTATCAGCTTCTCAAAACGTAGAGGGTTGTAAAGGTGGTCTCATCCACAAACACTCAGGATATTGTACTCCTGGCTTTGGGAGTTGAGCATATATTCCTTGTAAAGCAAATTATATCTTCTTCCCAAAGTTATCCTCAACATTATTAGAGGCAAGCAAAACAAGATCTCTGTGGGTATTATCAGTTCACCATAACTTGTTCTGGTTGTAAATGCTGCTCTTTAATCCTTTGTGCTGTTATTGTCTGTGGTGCTCACCTACACCTTTTTGTTTGTCTGTCACTCATGCCAGTCCTAAAATTCGTCAGAAATTGATGCATTTCCAGGTAGATTTGCTAGAGAAAATTCAGTCATATTTAGGTGTTTCTGTTGACCCTGTTTGATGGTCATAAGGAACCATTTGACCCAATGCACAAGCACAGACCTTATGCTTCTAACGTTTTAGTTGTCTCAGTGTTGGGATTTTTTAAATCAAGTAGAGCTGAGACGAATTGCTCTACTCAGAATTTTTCTTCCTTTTGTGACGCTGTCTCATCCTTATCCATGTGAATGCTTCTGGATCTGGATTGTAAATTAATATCTTGCTGAGTTTCAAACGGGGCTATGAGCCACTCACTCATCTCCCAGACAATGCAGAAACCATGAGACAAGGCCTCTGTGTTCATGTGAGTTAGAGCCAGGCTGTTCAATAAAAAGCTGCAAATAGCCATAGTTTGTGATAACAATGTGGTTTTTCAAATCACCCTGAGATGGAGTTTGCTATTTGTCAAACAATACCATTTTGATAAAATAAAAGTAAAAGCTCCCTACGTTATCTTTCAACACAACCAACAGTACCTGTGGGAGACACAGTTCTGTATAAAACAATTGATTCTACTGATATAAGCAAATTAGGTTTTTGTGACACAGGGAGGAGTTTTTCTTTTAGTCTAAAATATTCCCTATTGAGAACTCCCACCAGGTGTGCTATGCTTTCTGAAGTCATTAATGTAGATCAAAGAATAATTAGGCTTTGGCAAGCATAAGGGGGTTTGATTAATCAGTCTGAACAGCATCCTCTTATCTCATAATCCCAACTGTTGAATCAGCATGGCGTGGTCAGGCTGTAGGAAGGTACTCCCACAATTGCTTTCCTCTTTCACAGAAGCACAGCATGAGGATGAAGCAGAACCCATTATTTTGTTTCTTACCCTTCTCAAAACAGAGGAGTAGGGACAAGAGTTTATGGCCAATAACAGATCCAGCACTGCACTGAACAGAGAGTGAACCAGAACACCCAATCCTTTGTGACTGATAAGAGACCAGCCCAGCACAGAGATGTGGAAAATCCATGTAGTACATTATCTTTTGAGGACAGTCCTGTGCAATGAGACACTGCTTCTTACTCTGTGTGTGTCAGAGAACACACCAGGACTTTCTTGCTCACTTACAGGATTTTGGCTTACTTTTTGAAGGTTTTGTTTGCTCTTCATAGTTCATTTTTCCAAAGATTCCTGTACTTTTTGAAGACATCTATACCATAGCTAAGTAAAAAGCTACCTCTGCTTGCAGGTGGCCTATCAATTCCTGGGATATAAATGTTGATGAATGAAAAGGGGAGAAAGTCAATGGTGTTAACATGATCCTGTGTCTATAGAGCACCTGTAAGACTGTCTGGTATAAATGTGATCAGGGTTTGGCCTACAGAGACCTCCTCTGGTTTAAATACCTGGCAAGCCCCAGGAATTTGCTATTAGCATTTTTAAATCCATTGATTAGATTAGTCAAGGGGCAAAGAATCTGACCAGAATTTTTTTAAATTGACTTTGCACACTTCTGTAAAATAAGAGCACTCAGTCCTTGTCTGGGGAGAAGGCAGCTGCTCTCAGGAGTCTTTTTTGTGCATCCCTGGAGAGAGCAGGGAAGAGCAGGTTCCTAAAATGTAAGGGGACTCTACAAGCCACTCACCAGGCAAACAGAAAAGGGGAAGACTTTTCCCTCTGCCTTTTCTGCTGAAATGATGCTACTGCCAGAGCAACAGGGTGCAGGATGGGAAGGCTGGAGCAGCAGCCCCTGCCCAGCAGATCCATCCCAGTGCTGCTGTCAGAGCCCCTCCTGGAGACACAAGGAAAGGTGTTACAGCAAGTAGGCAGCATCTTCCTAACAATGTTATACTATTTGTCTTCTTCACTTAGATCAACATTTCAGTGAGAAAACAACGAAGCGTTTCCTTCCACCCAGCAGTAAAATATATCTCAAATAAAATGGGGGCAGTAATGCTTTTATTACCAAAGTATCTGCACAACAAAGTGCTTACTTTCTCCTTCTTATTTCTAAATCATATCCACACGAACTGTTGCATCGGTTTTCTGCATCCCTGACTGTGTGAGAGAAACTTGGGGAGAAATTACCTCAATAATGTCTTTCTAATCTTCCTTGTTTACAGCACACTTTTTGTTCAAAGTCATTATGACAGTCATGGAAGATTCTGAGTATGATGCAGTTATTGAATTTTAAATGAAAACTAAATTGGCTGTGGTAGAGGGGAAAAATATCTCATAACACAGTAATTTTTCCTCAGGGTACTGTTGCTACATTTTATTAGAAATAAGCAATTTTCACCATGTCTCCAAAATGTATAGTGCAGATAAATGTGAGATATTAATCTAAGGAAAAAAGGCTTTTACAAGTATTTAATGCCAAATGGCGGTTTGAAGTTTGCATGTCTTCTACATTTTTCTGGTGTGCAGCAGAAACTATTTACCCATTTTACTGAAGTGAAACAAATCTCAGTTCTCTGCATTGGTCAAAAGCATCCTGTGGTGTCAGTTAGGTGGCATTTAATTGAAAGGTCTGGAGGTTTTTTTCTGCTTGATTTGTGCATTTGGGAAGCAAGGAACATTATCTGCATGTGGAAGGTATTCAGGTGCCTGTGTGGCTGCTCAACAAAACTGTCTGCAGAGCAGGTACCACTTTTCCCATTGGGATCCTCCAGCATCTCCCCCTGCTCTGTCCCCACCAGCCCCAAGGTTTCCTTAGGGGGGGTTCTGCCGGCAAGGATGCAAAGGGGAGGCGTTTGAGAAGATAAATATGGGGACGAAATAAAAAGCACCTTCATCCCAGGGTTGCAGCAGCTGGCAGGTGTTAGTTCCACAGGCAGGCTCTGTCAGCTGGCAGATCTCTGCAGGGAATGGCTCATCCCCAGCACAGCTCAAAGGCTGCCAGGAGGGAGCTGGGAGCAGCCCCCTGAGCCCTGCCAGGGTCTCTGGAGAGCAGATTTCTGCAGCTGCTCCAGAAGCATCCTCCCTTCAGCCATTCCCTTGTTAGCCAGCAGCACTGGTGCCCTGGTTTTATGGGTTAGGTTTGCTTCCTTCCTTTGGCAGCTCTCAAGTTAGGCTGCAAACAAGAGCAATATTCCAATCGGTGTTTAGTGAACTCTCCTTAACCAGTATTAGTTCTCGCTCAGCTTCAGCTCCAGTTAGTTTGTCAAACTGGGAGTGGATGTGAATTAACAGTTGCAGAGGAAGGGATGTATTTCAGTAGTTGCAAAGTACAAATTAGCATGGAAAATGCCTCCACATATGCTTGGTGGAGTCCATAAAATGTTACCCATCCTGGCTCTGAGCTGCAGCTTTCACCAGCCCAGGACGTTGACCTTGTGCCCACCCTTGTGCTCCTGTCTGCTGTTTGTTCCATGGCTGTAGCTCACACTGAAAATCTGAACACAGGGTAGGGTCAGAGGTTCAGTTTGATCAGAACAGGTGGGCTTGACACAGGATGAGTTGTGGAGAAATCATGGTTTGCTTGGCCTCAGGTTACTTTGGCCCTTGGGCAGTAAAACCTGCATAGACACAGAGTCCAACGTGTTAGAGGCATGTTCAAGAGAGTGCAGACAGAGGATCCTGTAAGATCCTCACAAACTGGTGCCATTTTCAGAAATTCTGATTTGGAGTTCAAATTTTCACACTTCTGCCAGGATGCTAAAATAGAAATTCCAGGGAGGTTCGCAAGCAAGCTCGCAACAAACCTCACACTAAGTAAGCTAATTCAATTTATCAGTCCTTGTCAGGTGCTGGGATGAGAGAGCATTTAGAACTGAATATAAGTCTCTTTCCAGATTAATCACAAGCTGTTATATTTTTATGATTTAGTGGTGTTGTTTATGACTAACATTTATGGAAGATAACTGGTAGATTTTCAATAAAAGCTTTTCACCTAAAACTAAGATTATAACAATTTTAGGGGTAATTGGGCAACAGTTGAATTCAAAAGCTGATAAATATAGGGAGTTTTTCAAAAGTGTTTATTGCCTACTGACTTAATGGCAGGTTAGACTGCCAGATGCATCGCTCTGTGATGAATGTACAGCTTGCTAAAAATAATGTTGTTGTTCATCAGTTGAAATATATGGCAGCCTATAAGCAAATGAAAGAGGTCCTCTCCAATTTCAAATTAAATCCGTTGTGAAAAGCATTTTCTAATTAACAAGGCTTCATTTTAGAGCAAATAACAAAATCCCTTATAGTATGCTTTTCACACTTCTCTATTTTCTCTTTGTAAATATGCCATCATGTTCCTTTTGGTTGCTTTGCTTCCCTAGTTGTCTGTTTGGGCTTCACAAACTGAAATGGGAGAGGTGTGTATTAAGGAAAAGTACGCAAAAATTATGTATACCTTACTATATGATCTGTGAGCTGTCTACAAAGGCAGGAAGGAAAGACAATCTTACAGCCATCATGTCTAAAGAGTTTTACAGTAATCTGCATCAGCCTAAAAAAATATTTATAGTAAATAGGTTGAAAAAGGTCAAAAGTCTCTATTCTAGGGGAAAATTTTATCCCCTCTCCCTCCCAAATGGTATTTCATGATATTTGTAGTTTGCTCTCAAATTTCCTGTAGAAGTGCTTGAATTTCAGTACAATTGCTGTTTACAGTAATTTAACACGAAAGCACTCTTCAGAATTTTTCTGCATGTGCATGGGTGCATTTTTACTCAGGCAGGTTTGTTGAAATCTATCCTCCATTTAATGATATCAATTAATTTTTTCCTGGTTTTCAGCTTCACATTGACTTCCACCCATTCAATCTTAGCTTCATATTTTGGACAAACTCTGCTATAAATAGCATTTCAATTTCTATACAAGGAGTGTAAATGTAGTTCTCATTTCCAGCATCATTCAAATGCCCACATAACTCTTATCCTTGTGAAAGGAAATTGAATCTGTCACGTCATCCTCTATGGCAGCCTGACTCTTGGTAACAAAAGATATTGCAGCTGACAGATGGAGCCACACACTACATAATTAAGTCTCCAGTGTGTATCAGCTGCAGCCTTCCAGACACAATTAGTCTGACCAG